>NW_026961753.1:0-668500 GCF_963924245.1 Chroicocephalus ridibundus | reverse complement strand
GACATACAGCGAGATGTTTGCTGCTTTTACATTTGGCTGTTGGGAGATTTACAGCACAAAGATATCTAGTTGATTTGAAGCAGTTCCGAGAAAGTCTAAACATAATCCTCACTTTTCCCTCCTGGCACTTTCCCTGTTTGGGATACCGCAAGACTTTTCTGTACATTGGGCACAGCGCTCTGCAGGGTGTTAGCAGAGAGTTTCCCGGGACAGTGAAACCCTATATCGGAGACACTGAGAAGAAGCCCCAATGTTCCCTCCAGGCACTTTCAGTGTGGGTGCCTTCTCCACGTGGTTCCTGGTTTCACTGCAGCTCTGAAGAGAATGTTAGCAAAGAGGTAATCGGGACAGTGCAAACAGTACTCAAAGACAGGGAGAGCAAGCTCTCTCTTGGCACTTTGGATGTGGGACATACAGCGAGATGTTTGCTGCTTTTACATTTGGCTGTTGGGAGATTTACAGCACAAAGATATCTAGTTGATTTGAAGCAGTTCCGAGAAAGTCTAAACTTAATCCTCACTATTCCCTCCTGGCACTTTCCCTGTAGGAGATACCGCAAGACGTTTCTGTATATTGGGCACAGCGCTCTGCAGGGTGTTAGCAGAGAGTTTCCCGGGACAGTGAAACCCTATATCGGAGACACTGAGAAGAAGCCCCAATGTTCCCTCCAGGCACTTTCAGTGTGGGTGCCTTCTCCACGCGGTTCCTGGTTTCACTGCAGCTCTGAAGAGAATGTTAGCAAAGAGGTAATTGGGACAGTGCAAACAGTACTCAAAGACAGGGAGAGCAAGCTCTCTCTTGGCACTTTGGATGTGGGACATACAGCGAGATGTTTGCTGCTTTTACATTTGGCTGTTGGGAGATTTACAGCACAAAGATATCTAGTTGATTTGAAGCAGTTCCGAGAAAGTCTAAACATAATCCTCACTTTTCTCTCCTGGCACTTTCCCTGTAGGAGATACCGCAAGACGTTTCTGTATATTGGGCACAGCGCTCTGCAGGGTGTTAGCAGAGAGTTTCCCGGGACAGTGAAACCCTATGTCAGAGACACTGAGAAGAAGCCCCAATGTTCCCTCCAGGCACTTTCAGTGTGGGTGCCTTCTCCACGTGGTTCCTGGTTTCACTGCAGCTCTGAAGAGAATGTTAGCAAAGAGGTAATCGGGACAGTGCAAACAGTACTCAAAGACAGGGAGAGCAAGCTCTACATTACTCTCTTGGCACTTTGGATGTGGGACATACAGCGAGATGTTTGCTGCTTTTACATTTGGCTGTTGGGAGATTTACAGCACAAAGATATCTAGTTGATTTGAAGCAGTTCCGAGAAAGTCTAAACATAATCCTCACTTTTCCCTCCTGGCACTTTCCCTGTAGGGGATACCGCAAGACGTTTCTGTACATTGGGCACAGCGCTCTGCAGGGTGTTAGCAGAGAGTTTCCCGGGACAGTGAAACCCTATATCGGAGACACTGAGAAGAAGCCCCAATGTTCCCTCCAGGCACTTTCAGTGTGGGTGCCTTCTCCACGTGGTTCCTGGTTTCACTGCAGCTCTGAAGAGAATGTTAGCAAAGAGGTAATCGGGACAGTGCAAACAGTACTCAAAGACAGGGAGAGCAAGCTCTACATTACTCTCTTGGCACTTTGGATGTGGGACATACAGCGAGATGTTTGCTGCTTTTACATTTGGCTGTTGGGAGATTTACAGCACAAAGATATCTAGTTGATTTGAAGCAGTTCCGAGAAAGTCTAAGCATAATCCTCACTTTTCCCTCCTGGCACTTTCCCTGTAGGGGATACCGCAAGACGTTTCTGTATATTGGGCAGAGCACTCTGCAGGGTGTTAGCAGAGAGTTTCCCGGGACAGTGAAACCCTATGTCAGAGACACTGAGAAGAAGCCCCAATGTTCCCTCCAGGCACTTTCAGTGTGGGTGCCTTCTCCACGTGGTTCCTGGTTTCACTGCAGCTCTGAAGAGAATGTTAGCAAAGAGGTAATCGGGACAGTGCAAACAGTACTCAAAGACAGGGAGAGCAAGCTCTCTCTTGGCACTTTGGATGTGGGACATACAGCGAGATGTTTGCTGCTTTTACATTTGGCTGTTGGGAGATTTACAGCACAAAGATATCTAGTTGATTTGAAGCAGTTCCGAGAAAGTCTAAACTTAATCCTCACTATTCCCTCCTGGCACTTTCCCTGTAGGAGATACCGCAAGACGTTTCTGTATATTGGGCACAGCGCTCTGCAGGGTGTTAGCAGAGAGTTTCCCGGGACAGTGAAACCCTATATCGGAGACACTGAGAAGAAGCCCCAATGTTCCCTCCAGGCACTTTCAGTGTGGGTGCCTTCTCCACGCGGTTCCTGGTTTCACTGCAGCTCTGAAGAGAATGTTAGCAAAGAGGTAATTGGGACAGTGCAAACAGTACTCAAAGACAGGGAGAGCAAGCTCTCTCTTGGCACTTTGGATGTGGGACATACAGCGAGATGTTTGCTGCTTTTACATTTGGCTGTTGGGAGATTTACAGCACAAAGATATCTAGTTGATTTGAAGCAGTTCCGAGAAAGTCTAAACATAATCCTCACTTTTCCCTCCTGGCACTTTCCCTGTACGAGATACCGCAAGACGTTTCTGTATATTGGGCACAGCGCTCTGCAGGGTGTTAGCAGAGAGTTTCCCGGGACAGTGAAACCCTATGTCAGAGACACTGAGAAGAAGCCCCAATGTTCCCTCCAGGCACTTTCAGTGTGGGTGCCTTCTCCACGTGGTTCCTGGTTTCACTGCAGCTCTGAAGAGAATGTTAGCAAAGAGGTAATCGGGACAGTGCAAACAGTACTCAAAGACAGGGAGAGCAAGCTCTACATTACTCTCTTGGCACTTTGGATGTGGGACATACAGCGAGATGTTTGCTGCTTTTACATTTGGCTGTTGGGAGATTTACAGCACAAAGATATCTAGTTGATTTGAAGCAGTTCCGAGAAAGTCTAAGCATAATCCTCACTTTTCTCTCCTGGCACTTTCCCTGTAGGAGATACCGCAAGACGTTTCTGTATATTGGGCACAGCGCTCTGCAGGGTGTTAGCAGAGAGTTTCCCGGGACAGTGAAACCCTATGTCAGAGACACTGAGAAGAAGCCCCAATGTTCCCTCCAGGCACTTTCAGTGTGGGTGCCTTCTCCACGTGGTTCCTGGTTTCACTGCAGCTCTGAAAAGAATGTTAGCAAAGAGGTAATCGGGACAGTGCAAACAGTACTCAAAGACAGGGAGAGCAAGCTCTCTCTTGGCACTTTGGATGTGGGACATACAGCGAGATGTTTGCTGCTTTTACATTTGGCTGTTGGGAGATTTACAGCACAAAGATATCTAGTTGATTTGAAGCAGTTCCGAGAAAGTCTAAGCATAATCCTCACTTTTCTCTCCTGGCACTTTCCCTGTAGGAGATACCGCAAGACGTTTCTGTATATTGGGCACAGCGCTCTGCAGGGTGTTAGCAGAGAGTTTCCCGGGACAGTGAAACCCTATGTCAGAGACACTGAGAAGAAGCCCCAATGTTCCCTCCAGGCACTTTCAGTGTGGGTGCCTTCTCCACGTGGTTCCTGGTTTCACTGCAGCTCTGAAGAGAATGTTAGCAAAGAGGTAATCGGGACAGTGCAAACAGTACTCAAAGACAGGGAGAGCAAGCTCTACATTACTCTCTTGGCACTTTGGATGTGGGACATACAGCGAGATGTTTGCTGCTTTTACATTTGGCTGTTGGGAGATTTACAGCACAAAGATATCTAGTTGATTTGAAGCAGTTCCGAGAAAGTCTAAACATAATCCTCACTTTTCCCTCCTGGCACTTTCCCTGTAGGAGATACCGCAAGACGTTTCTGTACATTGGGCACAGCGCTCTGCAGGGTGTTAGCAGAGAGTTTCCCGGGACAGTGAAACCCTATGTCAGAGACACTGAGAAGAAGCCCCAATGTTCCCTCCAGGCACTTTCAGTGTGGGTGCCTTCTCCACGTGGTTCCTGGTTTCACTGCAGCTCTGAAGAGAATGTTAGCAAAGAGGTAATCGGGACAGTGCAAACAGTACTCAAAGACAGGGAGAGCAAGCTCTACATTACTCTCTTGGCACTTTGGATGTGGGACATACAGCGAGATGTTTGCTGCTTTTACATTTGGCTGTTGGGAGATTTACAGCACAAAGATATCTAGTTGATTTGAAGCAGTTCCGAGAAAGTCTAAACATAATCCTCACTTTTCCCTCCTGGCACTTTCCCTGTAGGAGATACCGCAAGACGTTTCTGTATATTGGGCACAGCGCTCTGCAGGGTGTTAGCAGAGAGTTTCCCGGGACAGTGAAACCCTATGTCAGAGACACTGAGAAGAAGCCCCAATGTTCCCTCCAGGCACTTTCAGTGTGGGTGCCTTCTCCACGTGGTTCCTGGTTTCACTGCAGCTCTGAAGAGAATGTTAGCAAAGAGGTAATCGGGACAGTGCAAACAGTACTCAAAGACAGGGAGAGCAAGCTCTACATTACTCTCTTGGCACTTTGGATGTGGGACATACAGCGAGATGTTTGCTGCTTTTACATTTGGCTGTTGGGAGATTTACAGCACAAAGATATCTAGTTGATTTGAAGCAGTTCCGAGAAAGTCTAAACATAATCCTCACTTTTCCCTCCTGGCACTTTCCCTGTAGGAGATACCGCAAGACGTTTCTGTATATTGGGCACAGCGCTCTGCAGGGTGTTAGCAGAGAGTTTCCCGGGACAGTGAAACCCTATGTCAGAGACACTGAGAAGAAGCCCCAATGTTCCCTCCAGGCACTTTCAGTGTGGGTGCCTTCTCCACGTGGTTCCTGGTTTCACTGCAGCTCTGAAGAGAATGTTAGCAAAGAGGTAATCGGGACAGTGCAAACAGTACTCAAAGACAGGGAGAGCAAGCTCTACATTACTCTCTTGGCACTTTGGATGTGGGACATACAGCGAGATGTTTGCTGCTTTTACATTTGGCTGTTGGGAGATTTACAGCACAAAGATATCTAGTTGATTTGAAGCAGTTCCGAGAAAGTCTAAGCATAATCCTCACTTTTCCCTCCTGGCACTTTCCCTGTAGGGGATACCGCAAGACGTTTCTGTACATTGGGCACAGCGCTCTGCAGGGTGTTAGCAGAGTTTCCCGGGACAGTGAAACCCTATATCGGAGACACTGAGAAGAAGCCCCAATGTTCCCTCCAGGCACTTTCAGTGTGGGTGCCTTCTCCACGTGGTTCCTGGTTTCACTGCAGCTCTGAAGAGAATGTTAGCAAAGAGGTAATCGGGACAGTGCAAACAGTACTCAAAGACAGGGAGAGCAAGCTCTACATTACTCTCTTGGCACTTTGGATGTGGGACATACAGCGAGATGTTTGCTGCTTTTACATTTGGCTGTTGGGAGATTTACAGCACAAAGATATCTAGTTGATTTGAAGCAGTTCCGAGAAAGTCTAAATATAATCCTCACTTTTCCCTCCTGGCACTTTCCCTGTTTGGGATACCGCAAGACTTTTCTGTACATTGGGCACAGCGCTCTGCAGGGTGTTAGCAGAGAGTTTCCCGGGACAGTGAAACCCTATATCGGAGACACTGAGAAGAAGCCCCAATGTTCACTCCAGGCACTTTCAGTGTGGGTGCCTTCTCCACGTGGTTCCTGGTTTCACTGCAGCTCTGAAGAGAATGTTAGCAAAGAGGTAATCGGGACAGTGCAAACAGTACTCAAAGACAGGGAGAGCAAGCTCTCTCTTGGCACTTTGGATGTGGGACATACAGCGAGATGTTTGCTGCTTTTACATTTGGCTGTTGGGAGATTTACAGCACAAAGATATCTAGTTGATTTGAAGCAGTTCCGAGAAAGTCTAAACATAATCCTCACTTTTCCCTCCTGGCACTTTCCCTGTAGGGGATACCGCAAGACGTTTCTGTACATTGGGCACAGCGCTCTGCAGGGTGTTAGCAGAGAGTTTCCCGGGACAGTGAAACCCTATATCGGAGACACTGAGAAGAAGCCCCAATGTTCCCTCCAGGCACTTTCAGTGTGGGTGCCTTCTCCACGTGGTTCCTGGTTTCACTGCAGCTCTGAAGAGAATGTTAGCAAAGAGGTAATCGGGACAGTGCAAACAGTACTCAAAGACAGGGAGAGCAAGCTCTACATTACTCTCTCGGCACTTTGGATGTGGGACATACAGCGAGATGTTTGCTGCTTTTACATTTGGCTGTTGGGAGATTTACAGCACAAAGATATCTAGTTGATTTGAAGCAGTTCCGAGAAAGTCTAAGCATAATCCTCACTTTTCCCTCCTGGCACTTTCCCTGTAGGGGATACCGCAAGACGTTTATGTACATTGGGCACAGCGCTCTGCAGGGTGTTAGCAGAGAGTTTCCCGGGACAGTGAAACCCTATATCGGAGACACTGAGAAGAAGCCCCAGTGTTCACTCCAGGCACTTTCAGTGTGGGTGCCTTCTCCACGTGGTTCCTGGTTTCACTGCAGCTCTGAAGAGAATGTTAGCAAAGAGGTAATCGGGACAGTGCAAACAGTACTCAAAGACAGGGAGAGCAAGCTCTCTCTTGGCACTTTGGATGTGGGACATACAGCGAGATGTTTGCTGCTTTTACATTTGGCTGTTGGGAGATTTACAGCACAAAGATATCTAGTTGATTTGAAGCAGTTCCGAGAAAGTCTAAACATAATCCTCACTTTTCTCTCCTGGCACTTTCCCTGTAGGAGATACCGCAAGACGTTTCTGTATATTGGGCACAGCGCTCTGCAGGGTGTTAGCAGAGAGTTTCCCGGGACAGTGAAACCCTATGTCAGAGACACTGAGAAGAAGCCCCAATGTTCCCTCCAGGCACTTTCAGTGTGGGTGCCTTCTCCACGTGGTTCCTGGTTTCACTGCAGCTCTGAAGAGAATGTTAGCAAAGAGGTAATCGGGACAGTGCAAACAGTACTCAAAGACAGGGAGAGCAAGCTCTACATTACTCTCTTGGCACTTTGGATGTGGGACATACAGCGAGATGTTTGCTGCTTTTACATTTGGCTGTTGGGAGATTTACAGCACAAAGATATCTAGTTGATTTGAAGCAGTTCCGAGAAAGTCTAAACATAATCCTCACTTTTCCCTCCTGGCACTTTCCCTGTAGGGGATACCGCAAGACGTTTCTGTACATTGGGCACAGCGCTCTGCAGGGTGTTAGCAGAGAGTTTCCCGGGACAGTGAAACCCTATATCGGAGACACTGAGAAGAAGCCCCAATGTTCCCTCCAGGCACTTTCAGTGTGGGTGCCTTCTCCACGTGGTTCCTGGTTTCACTGCAGCTCTGAAGAGAATGTTAGCAAAGAGGTAATCGGGACAGTGCAAACAGTACTCAAAGACAGGGAGAGCAAGCTCTCTCTTGGCACTTTGGATGTGGGACATACAGCGAGATGTTTGCTGCTTTTACATTTGGCTGTTGGGAGATTTACAGCACAAAGATATCTAGTTGATTTGAAGCAGTTCCGAGAAAGTCTAAACATAATCCTCACTTTTCTCTCCTGGCACTTTCCCTGTAGGAGATACCGCAAGACGTTTCTGTATATTGGGCACAGCGCTCTGCAGGGTGTTAGCAGAGAGTTTCCCGGGACAGTGAAACCCTATGTCAGAGACACTGAGAAGAAGCCCCAATGTTCCCTCCAGGCACTTTCAGTGTGGGTGCCTTCTCCACGTGGTTCCTGGTTTCACTGCAGCTCTGAAGAGAATGTTAGCAAAGAGGTAATCGGGACAGTGCAAACAGTACTCAAAGACAGGGAGAGCAAGCTCTACATTACTCTCTTGGCACTTTGGATGTGGGACATACAGCGAGATGTTTGCTGCTTTTACATTTGGCTGTTGGGAGATTTACAGCACAAAGATATCTAGTTGATTTGAAGCAGTTCCGAGAAAGTCTAAACATAATCCTCACTTTTCCCTCCTGGCACTTTCCCTGTAGGGGATACCGCAAGACGTTTCTGTACATTGGGCACAGCGCTCTGCAGGGTGTTAGCAGAGAGTTTCCCGGGACAGTGAAACCCTATATCGGAGACACTGAGAAGAAGCCCCAATGTTCCCTCCAGGCACTTTCAGTGTGGGTGCCTTCTCCACGTGGTTCCTGGTTTCACTGCAGCTCTGAAGAGAATGTTAGCAAAGAGGTAATCGGGACAGTGCAAACAGTACTCAAAGACAGGGAGAGCAAGCTCTACATTACTCTCTTGGCACTTTGGATGTGGGACATACAGCGAGATGTTTGCTGCTTTTACATTTGGCTGTTGGGAGATTTACAGCACAAAGATATCTAGTTGATTTGAAGCAGTTCCGAGAAAGTCTAAGCATAATCCTCACTTTTCCCTCCTGGCACTTTCCCTGTAGGGGATACCGCAAGACGTTTCTGTATATTGGGCAGAGCACTCTGCAGGGTGTTAGCAGAGAGTTTCCCGGGACAGTGAAACCCTATGTCAGAGACACTGAGAAGAAGCCCCAATGTTCCCTCCAGGCACTTTCAGTGTGGGTGCCTTCTCCACGTGGTTCCTGGTTTCACTGCAGCTCTGAAGAGAATGTTAGCAAAGAGGTAATCGGGACAGTGCAAACAGTACTCAAAGACAGGGAGAGCAAGCTCTACATTACTCTCTTGGCACTTTGGATGTGGGACATACAGCGAGATGTTTGCTGCTTTTACATTTGGCTGTTGGGAGATTTACAGCACAAAGATATCTAGTTGATTTGAAGCAGTTCCGAGAAAGTCTAAACATAATCCTCACTTTTCCCTCCTGGCACTTTCCCTGTTTGGGATACCGCAAGACTTTTCTGTACATTGGGCACAGCGCTCTGCAGGGTGTTAGCAGAGAGTTTCCCGGGACAGTGAAACCCTATATCGGAGACACTGAGAAGAAGCCCCAATGTTCCCTCCAGGCACTTTCAGTGTGGGTGCCTTCTCCACGTGGTTCCTGGTTTCACTGCAGCTCTGAAGAGAATGTTAGCAAAGAGGTAATCGGGACAGTGCAAACAGTACTCAAAGACAGGGAGAGCAAGCTCTCTCTTGGCACTTTGGATGTGGGACATACAGCGAGATGTTTGCTGCTTTTACATTTGGCTGTTGGGAGATTTACAGCACAAAGATATCTAGTTGATTTGAAGCAGTTCCGAGAAAGTCTAAACTTAATCCTCACTATTCCCTCCTGGCACTTTCCCTGTAGGAGATACCGCAAGACGTTTCTGTATATTGGGCACAGCGCTCTGCAGGGTGTTAGCAGAGAGTTTCCCGGGACAGTGAAACCCTATATCGGAGACACTGAGAAGAAGCCCCAATGTTCCCTCCAGGCACTTTCAGTGTGGGTGCCTTCTCCACGCGGTTCCTGGTTTCACTGCAGCTCTGAAGAGAATGTTAGCAAAGAGGTAATTGGGACAGTGCAAACAGTACTCAAAGACAGGGAGAGCAAGCTCTCTCTTGGCACTTTGGATGTGGGACATACAGCGAGATGTTTGCTGCTTTTACATTTGGCTGTTGGGAGATTTACAGCACAAAGATATCTAGTTGATTTGAAGCAGTTCCGAGAAAGTCTAAACATAATCCTCACTTTTCTCTCCTGGCACTTTCCCTGTAGGAGATACCGCAAGACGTTTCTGTATATTGGGCACAGCGCTCTGCAGGGTGTTAGCAGAGAGTTTCCCGGGACAGTGAAACCCTATGTCAGAGACACTGAGAAGAAGCCCCAATGTTCCCTCCAGGCACTTTCAGTGTGGGTGCCTTCTCCACGTGGTTCCTGGTTTCACTGCAGCTCTGAAGAGAATGTTAGCAAAGAGGTAATCGGGACAGTGCAAACAGTACTCAAAGACAGGGAGAGCAAGCTCTACATTACTCTCTTGGCACTTTGGATGTGGGACATACAGCGAGATGTTTGCTGCTTTTACATTTGGCTGTTGGGAGATTTACAGCACAAAGATATCTAGTTGATTTGAAGCAGTTCCGAGAAAGTCTAAACATAATCCTCACTTTTCCCTCCTGGCACTTTCCCTGTAGGGGATACCGCAAGACGTTTCTGTACATTGGGCACAGCGCTCTGCAGGGTGTTAGCAGAGAGTTTCCCGGGACAGTGAAACCCTATATCGGAGACACTGAGAAGAAGCCCCAATGTTCCCTCCAGGCACTTTCAGTGTGGGTGCCTTCTCCACGTGGTTCCTGGTTTCACTGCAGCTCTGAAGAGAATGTTAGCAAAGAGGTAATCGGGACAGTGCAAACAGTACTCAAAGACAGGGAGAGCAAGCTCTACATTACTCTCTTGGCACTTTGGATGTGGGACATACAGCGAGATGTTTGCTGCTTTTACATTTGGCTGTTGGGAGATTTACAGCACAAAGATATCTAGTTGATTTGAAGCAGTTCCGAGAAAGTCTAAGCATAATCCTCACTTTTCCCTCCTGGCACTTTCCCTGTAGGGGATACCGCAAGACGTTTCTGTATATTGGGCAGAGCACTCTGCAGGGTGTTAGCAGAGAGTTTCCCGGGACAGTGAAACCCTATGTCAGAGACACTGAGAAGAAGCCCCAATGTTCCCTCCAGGCACTTTCAGTGTGGGTGCCTTCTCCACGTGGTTCCTGGTTTCACTGCAGCTCTGAAGAGAATGTTAGCAAAGAGGTAATCGGGACAGTGCAAACAGTACTCAAAGACAGGGAGAGCAAGCTCTACATTACTCTCTTGGCACTTTGGATGTGGGACATACAGCGAGATGTTTGCTGCTTTTACATTTGGCTGTTGGGAGATTTACAGCACAAAGATATCTAGTTGATTTGAAGCAGTTCCGAGAAAGTCTAAACATAATCCTCACTTTTCCCTCCTGGCACTTTCCCTGTTTGGGATACCGCAAGACTTTTCTGTACATTGGGCACAGCGCTCTGCAGGGTGTTAGCAGAGAGTTTCCCGGGACAGTGAAACCCTATATCGGAGACACTGAGAAGAAGCCCCAATGTTCCCTCCAGGCACTTTCAGTGTGGGTGCCTTCTCCACGTGGTTCCTGGTTTCACTGCAGCTCTGAAGAGAATGTTAGCAAAGAGGTAATCGGGACAGTGCAAACAGTACTCAAAGACAGGGAGAGCAAGCTCTCTCTTGGCACTTTGGATGTGGGACATACAGCGAGATGTTTGCTGCTTTTACATTTGGCTGTTGGGAGATTTACAGCACAAAGATATCTAGTTGATTTGAAGCAGTTCCGAGAAAGTCTAAACTTAATCCTCACTATTCCCTCCTGGCACTTTCCCTGTAGGAGATACCGCAAGACGTTTCTGTATATTGGGCACAGCGCTCTGCAGGGTGTTAGCAGAGAGTTTCCCGGGACAGTGAAACCCTATATCGGAGACACTGAGAAGAAGCCCCAATGTTCCCTCCAGGCACTTTCAGTGTGGGTGCCTTCTCCACGCGGTTCCTGGTTTCACTGCAGCTCTGAAGAGAATGTTAGCAAAGAGGTAATTGGGACAGTGCAAACAGTACTCAAAGACAGGGAGAGCAAGCTCTCTCTTGGCACTTTGGATGTGGGACATACAGCGAGATGTTTGCTGCTTTTACATTTGGCTGTTGGGAGATTTACAGCACAAAGATATCTAGTTGATTTGAAGCAGTTCCGAGAAAGTCTAAACATAATCCTCACTTTTCCCTCCTGGCACTTTCCCTGTACGAGATACCGCAAGACGTTTCTGTATATTGGGCACAGCGCTCTGCAGGGTGTTAGCAGAGAGTTTCCCGGGACAGTGAAACCCTATGTCAGAGACACTGAGAAGAAGCCCCAATGTTCCCTCCAGGCACTTTCAGTGTGGGTGCCTTCTCCACGTGGTTCCTGGTTTCACTGCAGCTCTGAAGAGAATGTTAGCAAAGAGGTAATCGGGACAGTGCAAACAGTACTCAAAGACAGGGAGAGCAAGCTCTACATTACTCTCTTGGCACTTTGGATGTGGGACATACAGCGAGATGTTTGCTGCTTTTACATTTGGCTGTTGGGAGATTTACAGCACAAAGATATCTAGTTGATTTGAAGCAGTTCCGAGAAAGTCTAAGCATAATCCTCACTTTTCTCTCCTGGCACTTTCCCTGTAGGAGATACCGCAAGACGTTTCTGTATATTGGGCACAGCGCTCTGCAGGGTGTTAGCAGAGAGTTTCCCGGGACAGTGAAACCCTATGTCAGAGACACTGAGAAGAAGCCCCAATGTTCCCTCCAGGCACTTTCAGTGTGGGTGCCTTCTCCACGTGGTTCCTGGTTTCACTGCAGCTCTGAAAAGAATGTTAGCAAAGAGGTAATCGGGACAGTGCAAACAGTACTCAAAGACAGGGAGAGCAAGCTCTCTCTTGGCACTTTGGATGTGGGACATACAGCGAGATGTTTGCTGCTTTTACATTTGGCTGTTGGGAGATTTACAGCACAAAGATATCTAGTTGATTTGAAGCAGTTCCGAGAAAGTCTAAACATAATCCTCACTTTTCCCTCCTGGCACTTTCCCTGTAGGAGATACCGCAAGACGTTTCTGTATATTGGGCACAGCGCTCTGCAGGGTGTTAGCAGAGAGTTTCCCGGGACAGTGAAACCCTATGTCAGAGACACTGAGAAGAAGCCCCAATGTTCCCTCCAGGCACTTTCAGTGTGGGTGCCTTCTCCACGTGGTTCCTGGTTTCACTGCAGCTCTGAAGAGAATGTTAGCAAAGAGGTAATCGGGACAGTGCAAACAGTACTCAAAGACAGGGAGAGCAAGCTCTACATTACTCTCTTGGCACTTTGGATGTGGGACATACAGCGAGATGTTTGCTGCTTTTACATTTGGCTGTTGGGAGATTTACAGCACAAAGATATCTAGTTGATTTGAAGCAGTTCCGAGAAAGTCTAAACATAATCCTCACTTTTCCCTCCTGGCACTTTCCCTGTAGGAGATACCGCAAGACGTTTCTGTACATTGGGCACAGCGCTCTGCAGGGTGTTAGCAGAGAGTTTCCCGGGACAGTGAAACCCTATATCGGAGACACTGAGAAGAAGCCCCAATGTTCCCTCCAGGCACTTTCAGTGTGGGTGCCTTCTCCACGTGGTTCCTGGTTTCACTGCAGCTCTGAAGAGAATGTTAGCAAAGAGGTAATCGGGACAGTGCAAACAGTACTCAAAGACAGGGAGAGCAAGCTCTCTCTTGGCACTTTGGATGTGGGACATACAGCGAGATGTTTGCTGCTTTTACATTTGGCTGTTGGGAGATTTACAGCACAAAGATATCTAGTTGATTTGAAGCAGTTCCGAGAAAGTCTAAACATAATCCTCACTTTTCCCTCCTGGCACTTTCCCTGTAGGGGATACCGCAAGACGTTTCTGTACATTGGGCACAGCGCTCTGCAGGGTGTTAGCAGAGAGTTTCCCGGGACAGTGAAACCCTATGTCAGAGACACTGAGAAGAAGCCCCAATGTTCCCTCCAGGCACTTTCAGTGTGGGTGCCTTCTCCACGTGGTTCCTGGTTTCACTGCAGCTCTGAAGAGAATGTTAGCAAAGAGGTAATCGGGACAGTGCAAACAGTACTCAAAGACAGGGAGAGCAAGCTCTACATTACTCTCTTGGCACTTTGGATGTGGGACATACAGCGAGATGTTTGCTGCTTTTACATTTGGCTGTTGGGAGATTTACAGCACAAAGATATCTAGTTGATTTGAAGCAGTTCCGAGAAAGTCTAAACATAATCCTCACTTTTCCCTCCTGGCACTTTCCCTGTAGGGGATACCGCAAGACGTTTCTGTATATTGGGCAGAGCACTCTGCAGGGTGTTAGCAGAGAGTTTCCCGGGACAGTGAAACCCTATGTCAGAGACACTGAGAAGAAGCCCCAATGTTCCCTCCAGGCACTTTCAGTGTGGGTGCCTTCTCCACGTGGTTCCTGGTTTCACTGCAGCTCTGAAGAGAATGTTAGCAAAGAGGTAATCGGGACAGTGCAAACAGTACTCAAAGACAGGGAGAGCAAGCTCTACATTACTCTCTTGGCACTTTGGATGTGGGACATACAGCGAGATGTTTGCTGCTTTTACATTTGGCTGTTGGGAGATTTACAGCACAAAGATATCTAGTTGATTTGAAGCAGTTCCGAGAAAGTCTAAACATAATCCTCACTTTTCCCTCCTGGCACTTTCCCTGTAGGGGATACCGCAAGACGTTTCTGTACATTGGGCACAGCGCTCTGCAGGGTGTTAGCAGAGAGTTTCCCGGGACAGTGAAACCCTATATCGGAGACACTGAGAAGAAGCCCCAATGTTCCCTCCAGGCACTTTCAGTGTGGGTGCCTTCTCCACGTGGTTCCTGGTTTCACTGCAGCTCTGAAGAGAATGTTAGCAAAGAGGTAATCGGGACAGTGCAAACAGTACTCAAAGACAGGGAGAGCAAGCTCTCTCTTGGCACTTTGGATGTGGGACATACAGCGAGATGTTTGCTGCTTTTACATTTGGCTGTTGGGAGATTTACAGCACAAAGATATCTAGTTGATTTGAAGCAGTTCCGAGAAAGTCTAAACTTAATCCTCACTATTCCCTCCTGGCACTTTCCCTGTAGGAGATACCGCAAGACGTTTCTGTATATTGGGCACAGCGCTCTGCAGGGTGTTAGCAGAGAGTTTCCCGGGACAGTGAAACCCTATATCGGAGACACTGAGAAGAAGCCCCAATGTTCCCTCCAGGCACTTTCAGTGTGGGTGCCTTCTCCACGTGGTTCCTGGTTTCACTGCAGCTCTGAAGAGAATGTTAGCAAAGAGGTAATCGGGACAGTGCAAACAGTACTCAAAGACAGGGAGAGCAAGCTCTACATTACTCTCTCGGCACTTTGGATGTGGGACATACAGCGAGATGTTTGCTGCTTTTACATTTGGCTGTTGGGAGATTTACAGCACAAAGATATCTAGTTGATTTGAAGCAGTTCCGAGAAAGTCTAAACATAATCCTCACTTTTCCCTCCTGGCACTTTCCCTGTAGGGGATACCGCAAGACGTTTATGTACATTGGGCACAGCGCTCTGCAGGGTGTTAGCAGAGAGTTTCCCGGGACAGTGAAACCCTATATCGGAGACACTGAGAAGAAGCCCCAGTGTTCACTCCAGGCACTTTCAGTGTGGGTGCCTTCTCCACGTGGTTCCTGGTTTCACTGCAGCTCTGAAGAGAATGTTAGCAAAGAGGTAATCGGGACAGTGCAAACAGTACTCAAAGACAGGGAGAGCAAGCTCTCTCTTGGCACTTTGGATGTGGGACATACAGCGAGATGTTTGCTGCTTTTACATTTGGCTGTTGGGAGATTTACAGCACAAAGATATCTAGTTGATTTGAAGCAGTTCCGAGAAAGTCTAAACATAATCCTCACTTTTCTCTCCTGGCACTTTCCCTGTAGGAGATACCGCAAGACGTTTCTGTATATTGGGCACAGCGCTCTGCAGGGTGTTAGCAGAGAGTTTCCCGGGACAGTGAAACCCTATGTCAGAGACACTGAGAAGAAGCCCCAATGTTCCCTCCAGGCACTTTCAGTGTGGGTGCCTTCTCCACGTGGTTCCTGGTTTCACTGCAGCTCTGAAGAGAATGTTAGCAAAGAGGTAATCGGGACAGTGCAAACAGTACTCAAAGACAGGGAGAGCAAGCTCTACATTACTCTCTTGGCACTTTGGATGTGGGACATACAGCGAGATGTTTGCTGCTTTTACATTTGGCTGTTGGGAGATTTACAGCACAAAGATATCTAGTTGATTTGAAGCAGTTCCGAGAAAGTCTAAACATAATCCTCACTTTTCCCTCCTGGCACTTTCCCTGTAGGGGATACCGCAAGACGTTTCTGTACATTGGGCACAGCGCTCTGCAGGGTGTTAGCAGAGAGTTTCCCGGGACAGTGAAACCCTATATCGGAGACACTGAGAAGAAGCCCCAATGTTCCCTCCAGGCACTTTCAGTGTGGGTGCCTTCTCCACGTGGTTCCTGGTTTCACTGCAGCTCTGAAGAGAATGTTAGCAAAGAGGTAATCGGGACAGTGCAAACAGTACTCAAAGACAGGGAGAGCAAGCTCTACATTACTCTCTTGGCACTTTGGATGTGGGACATACAGCGAGATGTTTGCTGCTTTTACATTTGGCTGTTGGGAGATTTACAGCACAAAGATATCTAGTTGATTTGAAGCAGTTCCGAGAAAGTCTAAGCATAATCCTCACTTTTCCCTCCTGGCACTTTCCCTGTAGGGGATACCGCAAGATGTTTCTGTATATTGGGCAGAGCACTCTGCAGGGTGTTAGCAGAGAGTTTCCCGGGACAGTGAAACCCTATGTCAGAGACACTGAGAAGAAGCCCCAATGTTCCCTCCAGGCACTTTCAGTGTGGGTGCCTTCTCCACGTGGTTCCTGGTTTCACTGCAGCTCTGAAGAGAATGTTAGCAAAGAGGTAATCGGGACAGTGCAAACAGTACTCAAAGACAGGGAGAGCAAGCTCTACATTACTCTCTTGGCACTTTGGATGTGGGACATACAGCGAGATGTTTGCTGCTTTTACATTTGGCTGTTGGGAGATTTACAGCACAAAGATATCTAGTTGATTTGAAGCAGTTCCGAGAAAGTCTAAACATAATCCTCACTTTTCCCTCCTGGCACTTTCCCTGTAGGGGATACCGCAAGACGTTTCTGTACATTGGGCACAGCGCTCTGCAGGGTGTTAGCAGAGAGTTTCCCGGGACAGTGAAACCCTATATCGGAGACACTGAGAAGAAGCCCCAATGTTCCCTCCAGGCACTTTCAGTGTGGGTGCCTTCTCCACGTGGTTCCTGGTTTCACTGCAGCTCTGAAGAGAATGTTAGCAAAGAGGTAATCGGGACAGTGCAAACAGTACTCAAAGACAGGGAGAGCAAGCTCTCTCTTGGCACTTTGGATGTGGGACATACAGCGAGATGTTTGCTGCTTTTACATTTGGCTGTTGGGAGATTTACAGCACAAAGATATCTAGTTGATTTGAAGCAGTTCCGAGAAAGTCTAAACATAATCCTCACTTTTCCCTCCTGGCACTTTCCCTGTAGGAGATACCGCAAGACGTTTCTGTATATTGGGCACAGCGCTCTGCAGGGTGTTAGCAGAGAGTTTCCCGGGACAGTGAAACCCTATGTCAGAGACACTGAGAAGAAGCCCCAATGTTCCCTCCAGGCACTTTCAGTGTGGGTGCCTTCTCCACGTGGTTCCTGGTTTCACTGCAGCTCTGAAGAGAATGTTAGCAAAGAGGTAATCGGGACAGTGCAAACAGTACTCAAAGACAGGGAGAGCAAGCTCTACATTACTCTCTTGGCACTTTGGATGTGGGACATACAGCGAGATGTTTGCTGCTTTTACATTTGGCTGTTGGGAGATTTACAGCACAAAGATATCTAGTTGATTTGAAGCAGTTCCGAGAAAGTCTAAGCATAATCCTCACTTTTCCCTCCTGGCACTTTCCCTGTAGGGGATACCGCAAGACGTTTCTGTACATTGGGCACAGCGCTCTGCAGGGTGTTAGCAGAGAGTTTCCCGGGACAGTGAAACCCTATATCGGAGACACTGAGAAGAAGCCCCAATGTTCCCTCCAGGCACTTTCAGTGTGGGTGCCTTCTCCACGTGGTTCCTGGTTTCACTGCAGCTCTGAAGAGAATGTTAGCAAAGAGGTAATCGGGACAGTGCAAACAGTACTCAAAGACAGGGAGAGCAAGCTCTACATTACTCTCTTGGCACTTTGGATGTGGGACATACAGCGAGATGTTTGCTGCTTTTACATTTGGCTGTTGGGAGATTTACAGCACAAAGATATCTAGTTGATTTGAAGCAGTTCCGAGAAAGTCTAAGCATAATCCTCACTTTTCCCTCCTGGCACTTTCCCTGTAGGGGATACCGCAAGACGTTTCTGTATATTGGGCAGAGCACTCTGCAGGGTGTTAGCAGAGAGTTTCCCGGGACAGTGAAACCCTATGTCAGAGACACTGAGAAGAAGCCCCAATGTTCCCTCCAGGCACTTTCAGTGTGGGTGCCTTCTCCACGTGGTTCCTGGTTTCACTGCAGCTCTGAAGAGAATGTTAGCAAAGAGGTAATCGGGACAGTGCAAACAGTACTCAAAGACAGGGAGAGCAAGCTCTACATTACTCTCTTGGCACTTTGGATGTGGGACATACAGCGAGATGTTTGCTGCTTTTACATTTGGCTGTTGGGAGATTTACAGCACAAAGATATCTAGTTGATTTGAAGCAGTTCCGAGAAAGTCTAAACTTAATCCTCACTATTCCCTCCTGGCACTTTCCCTGTAGGAGATACCGCAAGACGTTTCTGTATATTGGGCACAGCGCTCTGCAGGGTGTTAGCAGAGAGTTTCCCGGGACAGTGAAACCCTATATCGGAGACACTGAGAAGAAGCCCCAATGTTCCCTCCAGGCACTTTCAGTGTGGGTGCCTTCTCCACGTGGTTCCTGGTTTTACTGCAGCTCTGAAGAGAATGTTAGCAAAGAGGTAATCGGGACAGTGCAAACAGTACTCAAAGACAGGGAGAGCAAGCTCTCTCTTGGCACTTTGGATGTGGGACATACAGCGAGATGTTTGCTGCTTTTACATTTGGCTGTTGGGAGATTTACAGCACAAAGATATCTAGTTGATTTGAAGCAGTTCCGAGAAAGTCTAAACATAATCCTCACTTTTCCCTCCTGGCACTTTCCCTGTAGGAGATACCGCAAGACGTTTCTGTATATTGGGCACAGCGCTCTGCAGGGTGTTAGCAGAGAGTTTCCCGGGACAGTGAAACCCTATGTCAAAGACACTGAGAAGAAGCCCCAATGTTCCCTCCAGGCACTTTCAGTGTGGGTGCCTTCTCCACGTGGTTCCTGGTTTCACTGCAGCTCTGAAGAGAATGTTAGCAAAGAGGTAATCGGGACAGTGCAAACAGTACTCAAAGACAGGGAGAGCAAGCTCTACATTACTCTCTTGGCACTTTGGATGTGGGACATACAGCGAGATGTTTGCTGCTTTTACATTTGGCTGTTGGGAGATTTACAGCACAAAGATATCTAGTTGATTTGAAGCAGTTCCGAGAAAGTCTAAGCATAATCCTCACTTTTCCCTCCTGGCACTTTCCCTGTAGGGGATACCGCAAGACGTTTCTGTACATTGGGCACAGCGCTCTGCAGGGTGTTAGCAGAGAGTTTCCCGGGACAGTGAAACCCTATATCGGAGACACTGAGAAGAAGCCCCAATGTTCCCTCCAGGCACTTTCAGTGTGGGTGCCTTCTCCACGTGTTTCGTGGTTTCACTGCAGCTCTGAAGAGAATGTTAGCAAAGAGGTAATCGGGACAGTGCAAACAGTACTCAAAGACAGGGAGAGCAAGCTCTCTCTTGGCACTTTGGATGTGGGACATACAGCGAGATGTTTGCTGCTTTTACATTTGGCTGTTGGGAGATTTACAGCACAAAGATATCTAGTTGATTTGAAGCAGTTCCGAGAAAGTCTAAACATAATCCTCACTTTTCCCTCCTGGCACTTTCCCTGTAGGAGATACCGCAAGACGTTTCTGTATATTGGGCACAGCGCTCTGCAGGGTGTTAGCAGAGAGTTTCCCGGGACAGTGAAACCCTATGTCAGAGACACTGAGAAGAAGCCCCAATGTTCCCTCCAGGCACTTTCAGTGTGGGTGCCTTCTCCACGTGGTTCCTGGTTTCACTGCAGCTCTGAAGAGAATGTTAGCAAAGAGGTAATCGGGACAGTGCAAACAGTACTCAAAGACAGGGAGAGCAAGCTCTACATTACTCTCTTGGCACTTTGGATGTGGGACATACAGCGAGATGTTTGCTGCTTTTACATTTGGCTGTTGGGAGATTTACAGCACAAAGATATCTAGTTGATTTGAAGCAGTTCCGAGAAAGTCTAAACATAATCCTCACTTTTCCCTCCTGGCACTTTCCCTGTAGGAGATACCGCAAGACGTTTCTGTACATTGGGCACAGCGCTCTGCAGGGTGTTAGCAGAGAGTTTCCCGGGACAGTGAAACCCTATGTCAGAGACACTGAGAAGAAGCCCCAATGTTCCCTCCAGGCACTTTCAGTGTGGGTGCCTTCTCCACGTGGTTCCTGGTTTCACTGCAGCTCTGAAGAGAATGTTAGCAAAGAGGTAATCGGGACAGTGCAAACAGTACTCAAAGACAGGGAGAGCAAGCTCTACATTACTCTCTTGGCACTTTGGATGTGGGACATACAGCGAGATGTTTGCTGCTTTTACATTTGGCTGTTGGGAGATTTACAGCACAAAGATATCTAGTTGATTTGAAGCAGTTCCGAGAAAGTCTAAACATAATCCTCACTTTTCCCTCCTGGCACTTTCCCTGTAGGAGATACCGCAAGACGTTTCTGTATATTGGGCACAGCGCTCTGCAGGGTGTTAGCAGAGAGTTTCCCGGGACAGTGAAACCCTATGTCAGAGACACTGAGAAGAAGCCCCAATGTTCCCTCCAGGCACTTTCAGTGTGGGTGCCTTCTCCACGTGGTTCCTGGTTTCACTGCAGCTCTGAAGAGAATGTTAGCAAAGAGGTAATCGGGACAGTGCAAACAGTACTCAAAGACAGGGAGAGCAAGCTCTACATTACTCTCTTGGCACTTTGGATGTGGGACATACAGCGAGATGTTTGCTGCTTTTACATTTGGCTGTTGGGAGATTTACAGCACAAAGATATCTAGTTGATTTGAAGCAGTTCCGAGAAAGTCTAAGCATAATCCTCACTTTTCCCTCCTGGCACTTTCCCTGTAGGGGATACCGCAAGACGTTTCTGTACATTGGGCACAGCGCTCTGCAGGGTGTTAGCAGAGTTTCCCGGGACAGTGAAACCCTATATCGGAGACACTGAGAAGAAGCCCCAATGTTCCCTCCAGGCACTTTCAGTGTGGGTGCCTTCTCCACGTGGTTCCTGGTTTCACTGCAGCTCTGAAGAGAATGTTAGCAAAGAGGTAATCGGGACAGTGCAAACAGTACTCAAAGACAGGGAGAGCAAGCTCTACATTACTCTCTTGGCACTTTGGATGTGGGACATACAGCGAGATGTTTGCTGCTTTTACATTTGGCTGTTGGAGATTTACAGCACAAAGATATCTAGTTGATTTGAAGCAGTTCCGAGAAAGTCTAAATATAATCCTCACTTTTCCCTCCTGGCACTTTCCCTGTTTGGGATACCGCAAGACTTTTCTGTACATTGGGCACAGCGCTCTGCAGGGTGTTAGCAGAGAGTTTCCGGGACAGTGAAACCCTATATCGGAGACACTGAGAAGAAGCCCCAATGTTCACTCCAGGCACTTTCAGTGTGGGTGCCTTCTCCACGTGGTTCCTGGTTTCACTGCAGCTCTGAAGAGAATGTTAGCAAAGAGGTAATCGGGACAGTGCAAACAGTACTCAAAGACAGGGAGAGCAAGCTCTCTCTTGGCACTTTGGATGTGGGACATACAGCGAGATGTTTGCTGCTTTTACATTTGGCTGTTGGGAGATTTACAGCACAAAGATATCTAGTTGATTTGAAGCAGTTCCGAGAAAGTCTAAACATAATCCTCACTTTTCCCTCCTGGCACTTTCCCTGTAGGGGATACCGCAAGACGTTTCTGTACATTGGGCACAGCGCTCTGCAGGGTGTTAGCAGAGAGTTTCCCGGGACAGTGAAACCCTATATCGGAGACACTGAGAAGAAGCCCCAATGTTCCCTCCAGGCACTTTCAGTGTGGGTGCCTTCTCCACGTGGTTCCTGGTTTCACTGCAGCTCTGAAGAGAATGTTAGCAAAGAGGTAATCGGGACAGTGCAAACAGTACTCAAAGACAGGGAGAGCAAGCTCTACATTACTCTCTCGGCACTTTGGATGTGGGACATACAGCGAGATGTTTGCTGCTTTTACATTTGGCTGTTGGGAGATTTACAGCACAAAGATATCTAGTTGATTTGAAGCAGTTCCGAGAAAGTCTAAACATAATCCTCACTTTTCCCTCCTGGCACTTTCCCTGTAGGGGATACCGCAAGACGTTTATGTACATTGGGCACAGCGCTCTGCAGGGTGTTAGCAGAGAGTTTCCCGGGACAGTGAAACCCTATATCGGAGACACTGAGAAGAAGCCCCAGTGTTCACTCCAGGCACTTTCAGTGTGGGTGCCTTCTCCACGTGGTTCCTGGTTTCACTGCAGCTCTGAAGAGAATGTTAGCAAAGAGGTAATCGGGACAGTGCAAACAGTACTCAAAGACAGGGAGAGCAAGCTCTCTCTTGGCACTTTGGATGTGGGACATACAGCGAGATGTTTGCTGCTTTTACATTTGGCTGTTGGGAGATTTACAGCACAAAGATATCTAGTTGATTTGAAGCAGTTCCGAGAAAGTCTAAACATAATCCTCACTTTTCCCTCCTGGCACTTTCCCTGTAGGAGATACCGCAAGACGTTTCTGTATATTGGGCACAGCGCTCTGCAGGGTGTTAGCAGAGAGTTTCCCGGGACAGTGAAACCCTATGTCAGAGACACTGAGAAGAAGCCCCAATGTTCCCTCCAGGCACTTTCAGTGTGGGTGCCTTCTCCACGTGGTTCCTGGTTTCACTGCAGCTCTGAAGAGAATGTTAGCAAAGAGGTAATCGGGACAGTGCAAACAGTACTCAAAGACAGGGAGAGCAAGCTCTACATTACTCTCTTGGCACTTTGGATGTGGGACATACAGCGAGATGTTTGCTGCTTTTACATTTGGCTGTTGGGGAGATTTACAGCACAAAGATATCTAGTTGATTTGAAGCAGTTCCGAGAAAGTCTAAACATAATCCTCACTTTTCCCTCCTGGCACTTTCCCTGTAGGGGATACCGCAAGACGTTTCTGTACATTGGGCACAGCGCTCTGCAGGGTGTTAGCAGAGAGTTTCCCGGGACAGTGAAACCCTATATCGGAGACACTGAGAAGAAGCCCCAATGTTCCCTCCAGGCACTTTCAGTGTGGGTGCCTTCTCCACGTGGTTCCTGGTTTCACTGCAGCTCTGAAGAGAATGTTAGCAAAGAGGTAATCGGGACAGTGCAAACAGTACTCAAAGACAGGGAGAGCAAGCTCTACATTACTCTCTTGGCACTTTGGATGTGGGACATACAGCGAGATGTTTGCTGCTTTTACATTTGGCTGTTGGGAGATTTACAGCACAAAGATATCTAGTTGATTTGAAGCAGTTCCGAGAAAGTCTAAGCATAATCCTCACTTTTCCCTCCTGGCACTTTCCCTGTAGGGGATACCGCAAGACGTTTCTGTATATTGGGCAGAGCACTCTGCAGGGTGTTAGCAGAGAGTTTCCCGGGACAGTGAAACCCTATGTCAGAGACACTGAGAAGAAGCCCCAATGTTCCCTCCAGGCACTTTCAGTGTGGGTGCCTTCTCCACGTGGTTCCTGGTTTCACTGCAGCTCTGAAGAGAATGTTAGCAAAGAGGTAATCGGGACAGTGCAAACAGTACTCAAAGACAGGGAGAGCAAGCTCTACATTACTCTCTTGGCACTTTGGATGTGGGACATACAGCGAGATGTTTGCTGCTTTTACATTTGGCTGTTGGGAGATTTACAGCACAAAGATATCTAGTTGATTTGAAGCAGTTCCGAGAAAGTCTAAACATAATCCTCACTTTTCCCTCCTGGCACTTTCCTGTTTGGGATACCGCAAGACTTTTCTGTACATTGGGCACAGCGCTCTGCAGGGTGTTAGCAGAGAGTTTCCCGGGACAGTGAAACCCTATATCGGAGACACTGAGAAGAAGCCCCAATGTTCCCTCCAGGCACTTTCAGTGTGGGTGCCTTCTCCACGTGGTTCCTGGTTTCACTGCAGCTCTGAAGAGAATGTTAGCAAAGAGGTAATCGGGACAGTGCAAACAGTACTCAAAGACAGGGAGAGCAAGCTCTCTCTTGGCACTTTGGATGTGGGACATACAGCGAGATGTTTGCTGCTTTTACATTTGGCTGTTGGGAGATTTACAGCACAAAGATATCTAGTTGATTTGAAGCAGTTCCGAGAAAGTCTAAACTTAATCCTCACTATTCCCTCCTGGCACTTTCCCTGTAGGAGATACCGCAAGACGTTTCTGTATATTGGGCACAGCGCTCTGCAGGGTGTTAGCAGAGAGTTTCCCGGGACAGTGAAACCCTATATCGGAGACACTGAGAAGAAGCCCCAATGTTCCCTCCAGGCACTTTCAGTGTGGGTGCCTTCTCCACGTGGTTCCTGGTTTCACTGCAGCTCTGAAGAGAATGTTAGCAAAGAGGTAATTGGGACAGTGCAAACAGTACTCAAAGACAGGGAGAGCAAGCTCTACATTACTCTCTTGGCACTTTGGATGTGGGACATACAGCGAGATGTTTGCTGCTTTTACATTTGGCTGTTGGGAGATTTACAGCACAAAGATATCTAGTTGATTTGAAGCAGTTCCGAGAAAGTCTAAGCATAATCCTCACTTTTCTCTCCTGGCACTTTCCCTGTAGGAGATACCGCAAGACGTTTCTGTATATTGGGCACAGCGCTCTGCAGGGTGTTAGCAGAGAGTTTCCCGGGACAGTGAAACCCTATGTCAGAGACACTGAGAAGAAGCCCCAATGTTCCCTCCAGGCACTTTCAGTGTGGGTGCCTTCTCCACGTGGTTCCTGGTTTCACTGCAGCTCTGAAAAGAATGTTAGCAAAGAGGTAATCGGGACAGTGCAAACAGTACTCAAAGACAGGGAGAGCAAGCTCTCTCTTGGCACTTTGGATGTGGGACATACAGCGAGATGTTTGCTGCTTTTACATTTGGCTGTTGGGAGATTTACAGCACAAAGATATCTAGTTGATTTGAAGCAGTTCCGAGAAAGTCTAAACATAATCCTCACTTTTCCCTCCTGGCACTTTCCCTGTAGGAGATACCGCAAGACGTTTCTGTATATTGGGCACAGCGCTCTGCAGGGTGTTAGCAGAGAGTTTCCCGGGACAGTGAAACCCTATATCGGAGACACTGAGAAGAAGCCCCAATGTTCACTCCAGGCACTTTCAGTGTGGGTGCCTTCTCCACGTGGTTCCTGGTTTCACTGCAGCTCTGAAGAGAATGTTAGCAAAGAGGTAATCGGGACAGTGCAAACAGTACTCAAAGACAGGGAGAGCAAGCTCTACATTACTCTCTTGGCACTTTGGATGTGGGACATACAGCGAGATGTTTGCTGCTTTTACATTTGGCTGTTGGGAGATTTACAGCACAAAGATATCTAGTTGATTTGAAGCAGTTCCGAGAAAGTCTAAACATAATCCTCACTTTTCCCTCCTGGCACTTTCCCTGTAGGGGATACCGCAAGACGTTTCTCTATATTGGGCACAGCGCTCTGCAGGGTGTTAGCAGAGAGTTTCCCGGGACAGTGAAACCCTATGTCAGAGACACTGAGAAGAAGCCCCAATGTTCCCTCCAGGCACTTTCAGTGTGGGTGCCTTCTCCACGTGGTTCCTGGTTTCACTGCAGCTCTGAAGAGAATGTTAGCAAAGAGGTAATCGGGACAGTGCAAACAGTACTCAAAGACAGGGAGAGCAAGCTCTACATTACTCTCTTGGCACTTTGGATGTGGGACATACAGCGAGATGTTTGCTGCTTTTACATTTGGCTGTTGGGAGATTTACAGCACAAAGATATCTAGTTGATTTGAAGCAGTTCCGAGAAAGTCTAAACATAATCCTCACTTTTCCCTCCTGGCACTTTCCCTGTAGGAGATACCGCAAGACGTTTCTGTACATTGGGCACAGCGCTCTGCAGGGTGTTAGCAGAGAGTTTCCCGGGACAGTGAAACCCTATATCGGAGACACTGAGAAGAAGCCCCAATGTTCCCTCCAGGCACTTTCAGTGTGGGTGCCTTCTCCACGTGGTTCCTGGTTTCACTGCAGCTCTGAAGAGAATGTTAGCAAAGAGGTAATCGGGACAGTGCAAACAGTACTCAAAGACAGGGAGAGCAAGCTCTCTCTTCGCACTTTGGATGTGGGACATACAGCGAGATGTTTGCTGCTTTTACATTTGGCTGTTGGGAGATTTACAGCACAAAGATATCTAGTTGATTTGAAGCAGTTCCGAGAAAGTCTAAACATAATCCTCACTTTTCCCTCCTGGCACTTTCCCTGTAGGGGATACCGCAAGACGTTTCTGTATATTGGGCACAGCGCTCTGCAGGGTGTTAGCAGAGAGTTTCCCGGGACAGTGAAACCCTATGTCAGAGACACTGAGAAGAAGCCCCAATGTTCCCTCCAGGCACTTTCAGTGTGGGTGCCTTCTCCACGTGGTTCCTGGTTTCACTGCAGCTCTGAAGAGAATGTTAGCAAAGAGGTAATCGGGACAGTGCAAACAGTACTCAAAGACAGGGAGAGCAAGCTCTACATTACTCTCTTGGCACTTTGGATGTGGGACATACAGCGAGATGTTTGCTGCTTTTACATTTGGCTGTTGGGAGATTTACAGCACAAAGATATCTAGTTGATTTGAAGCAGTTCCGAGAAAGTCTAAACATAATCCTCACTTTTCCCTCCTGGCACTTTCCCTGTAGGGGATACCGCAAGACGTTTCTGTATATTGGGCACAGCGCTCTGCAGGGTGTTAGCAGAGAGTTTCCCGGGACAGTGAAACCCTATGTCAGAGACACTGAGAAGAAGCCCCAATGTTCCCTCCAGGCACTTTCAGTGTGGGTGCCTTCTCCACGTGGTTCCTGGTTTCACTGCAGCTCTGAAGAGAATGTTAGCAAAGAGGTAATCGGGACAGTGCAAACAGTACTCAAAGACAGGGAGAGCAAGCTCTACATTACTCTCTTGGCACTTTGGATGTGGGACATACAGCGAGATGTTTGCTGCTTTTACATTTGGCTGTTGGGAGATTTACAGCACAAAGATATCTAGTTGATTTGAAGCAGTTCCGAGAAAGTCTAAACATAATCCTCACTTTTCCCTCCTGGCACTTTCCCTGTAGGGGATACCGCAAGACGTTTCTGTATATTGGGCAGAGCACTCTGCAGGGTGTTAGCAGAGAGTTTCCCGGGACAGTGAAACCCTATGTCAGAGACACTGAGAAGAAGCCCCAATGTTCCCTCCAGGCACTTTCAGTGTGGGTGCCTTCTCCACGTGGTTCCTGGTTTCACTGCAGCTCTGAAGAGAATGTTAGCAAAGAGGTAATCGGGACAGTGCAAACAGTACTCAAAGACAGGGAGAGCAAGCTCTACATTACTCTCTTGGCACTTTGGATGTGGGACATACAGCGAGATGTTTGCTGCTTTTACATTTGGCTGTTGGGAGATTTACAGCACAAAGATATCTAGTTGATTTGAAGCAGTTCCGAGAAAGTCTAAACATAATCCTCACTTTTCCCTCCTGGCACTTTCCCTGTAGGGGATACCGCAAGACGTTTCTGTACATTGGGCACAGCGCTCTGCAGGGTGTTAGCAGAGAGTTTCCCGGGACAGTGAAACCCTATATCGGAGACACTGAGAAGAAGCCCCAATGTTCCCTCCAGGCACTTTCAGTGTGGGTGCCTTCTCCACGTGGTTCCTGGTTTCACTGCAGCTCTGAAGAGAATGTTAGCAAAGAGGTAATCGGGACAGTGCAAACAGTACTCAAAGACAGGGAGAGCAAGCTCTCTCTTGGCACTTTGGATGTGGGACATACAGCGAGATGTTTGCTGCTTTTACATTTGGCTGTTGGGAGATTTACAGCACAAAGATATCTAGTTGATTTGAAGCAGTTCCGAGAAAGTCTAAACTTAATCCTCACTATTCCCTCCTGGCACTTTCCCTGTAGGAGATACCGCAAGACGTTTCTGTATATTGGGCACAGCGCTCTGCAGGGTGTTAGCAGAGAGTTTCCCGGGACAGTGAAACCCTATATCGGAGACACTGAGAAGAAGCCCCAATGTTCCCTCCAGGCACTTTCAGTGTGGGTGCCTTCTCCACGTGGTTCCTGGTTTCACTGCAGCTCTGAAGAGAATGTTAGCAAAGAGGTAATCGGGACAGTGCAAACAGTACTCAAAGACAGGGAGAGCAAGCTCTACATTACTATCTCGGCACTTTGGATGTGGGACATACAGCGAGATGTTTGCTGCTTTTACATTTGGCTGTTGGGAGATTTACAGCACAAAGATATCTAGTTGATTTGAAGCAGTTCCGAGAAAGTCTAAACATAATCCTCACTTTTCCCTCCTGGCACTTTCCCTGTAGGGGATACCGCAAGACGTTTATGTACATTGGGCACAGCGCTCTGCAGGGTGTTAGCAGAGAGTTTCCCGGGACAGTGAAACCCTATATCGGAGACACTGAGAAGAAGCCCCAGTGTTCACTCCAGGCACTTTCAGTGTGGGTGCCTTCTCCACGTGGTTCCTGGTTTCACTGCAGCTCTGAAGAGAATGTTAGCAAAGAGGTAATCGGGACAGTGCAAACAGTACTCAAAGACAGGGAGAGCAAGCTCTCTCTTGGCACTTTGGATGTGGGACATACAGCGAGATGTTTGCTGCTTTTACATTTGGCTGTTGGGAGATTTACAGCACAAAGATATCTAGTTGATTTGAAGCAGTTCCGAGAAAGTCTAAACATAATCCTCACTTTTCTCTCCTGGCACTTTCCCTGTAGGAGATACCGCAAGACGTTTCTGTATATTGGGCACAGCGCTCTGCAGGGTGTTAGCAGAGAGTTTCCCGGGACAGTGAAACCCTATGTCAGAGACACTGAGAAGAAGCCCCAATGTTCCCTCCAGGCACTTTCAGTGTGGGTGCCTTCTCCACGTGGTTCCTGGTTTCACTGCAGCTCTGAAGAGAATGTTAGCAAAGAGGTAATCGGGACAGTGCAAACAGTACTCAAAGACAGGGAGAGCAAGCTCTACATTACTCTCTTGGCACTTTGGATGTGGGACATACAGCGAGATGTTTGCTGCTTTTACATTTGGCTGTTGGGAGATTTACAGCACAAAGATATCTAGTTGATTTGAAGCAGTTCCGAGAAAGTCTAAACATAATCCTCACTTTTCCCTCCTGGCACTTTCCCTGTAGGGGATACCGCAAGACGTTTCTGTACATTGGGCACAGCGCTCTGCAGGGTGTTAGCAGAGAGTTTCCCGGGACAGTGAAACCCTATATCGGAGACACTGAGAAGAAGCCCCAATGTTCCCTCCAGGCACTTTCAGTGTGGGTGCCTTCTCCACGTGGTTCCTGGTTTCACTGCAGCTCTGAAGAGAATGTTAGCAAAGAGGTAATCGGGACAGTGCAAACAGTACTCAAAGACAGGGAGAGCAAGCTCTACATTACTCTCTTGGCACTTTGGATGTGGGACATACAGCGAGATGTTTGCTGCTTTTACATTTGGCTGTTGGGAGATTTACAGCACAAAGATATCTAGTTGATTTGAAGCAGTTCCGAGAAAGTCTAAGCATAATCCTCACTTTTCCCTCCTGGCACTTTCCCTGTAGGGGATACCGCAAGATGTTTCTGTATATTGGGCAGAGCACTCTGCAGGGTGTTAGCAGAGAGTTTCCCGGGACAGTGAAACCCTATGTCAGAGACACTGAGAAGAAGCCCCAATGTTCCCTCCAGGCACTTTCAGTGTGGGTGCCTTCTCCACGTGGTTCCTGGTTTCACTGCAGCTCTGAAGAGAATGTTAGCAAAGAGGTAATCGGGACAGTGCAAACAGTACTCAAAGACAGGGAGAGCAAGCTCTACATTACTCTCTTGGCACTTTGGATGTGGGACATACAGCGAGATGTTTGCTGCTTTTACATTTGGCTGTTGGGAGATTTACAGCACAAAGATATCTAGTTGATTTGAAGCAGTTCCGAGAAAGTCTAAACATAATCCTCACTTTTCCCTCCTGGCACTTTCCCTGTAGGGGATACCGCAAGACGTTTCTGTACATTGGGCACAGCGCTCTGCAGGGTGTTAGCAGAGAGTTTCCCGGGACAGTGAAACCCTATATCGGAGACACTGAGAAGAAGCCCCAATGTTCCCTCCAGGCACTTTCAGTGTGGGTGCCTTCTCCACGTGGTTCCTGGTTTCACTGCAGCTCTGAAGAGAATGTTAGCAAAGAGGTAATCGGGACAGTGCAAACAGTACTCAAAGACAGGGAGAGCAAGCTCTCTCTTGGCACTTTGGATGTGGGACATACAGCGAGATGTTTGCTGCTTTTACATTTGGCTGTTGGGAGATTTACAGCACAAAGATATCTAGTTGATTTGAAGCAGTTCCGAGAAAGTCTAAACATAATCCTCACTTTTCCCTCCTGGCACTTTCCCTGTAGGAGATACCGCAAGACGTTTCTGTATATTGGGCACAGCGCTCTGCAGGGTGTTAGCAGAGAGTTTCCCGGGACAGTGAAACCCTATGTCAGAGACACTGAGAAGAAGCCCCAATGTTCCCTCCAGGCACTTTCAGTGTGGGTGCCTTCTCCACGTGGTTCCTGGTTTCACTGCAGCTCTGAAGAGAATGTTAGCAAAGAGGTAATCGGGACAGTGCAAACAGTACTCAAAGACAGGGAGAGCAAGCTCTACATTACTCTCTTGGCACTTTGGATGTGGGACATACAGCGAGATGTTTGCTGCTTTTACATTTGGCTGTTGGGAGATTTACAGCACAAAGATATCTAGTTGATTTGAAGCAGTTCCGAGAAAGTCTAAACATAATCCTCACTTTTCCCTCCTGGCACTTTCCCTGTAGGGGATACCGCAAGACGTTTCTGTATATTGGGCACAGCGCTCTGCAGGGTGTTAGCAGAGAGTTTCCCGGGACAGTGAAACCCTATGTCAGAGACACTGAGAAGAAGCCCCAATGTTCCCTCCAGGCACTTTCAGTGTGGGTGCCTTCTCCACGTGGTTCCTGGTTTCACTGCAGCTCTGAAGAGAATGTTAGCAAAGAGGTAATCGGGACAGTGCAAACAGTACTCAAAGACAGGGAGAGCAAGCTCTACATTACTCTCTTGGCACTTTGGATGTGGGACATACAGCGAGATGTTTGCTGCTTTTACATTTGGCTGTTGGGAGATTTACAGCACAAAGATATCTAGTTGATTTGAAGCAGTTCCGAGAAAGTCTAAACATAATCCTCACTTTTCCCTCCTGGCACTTTCCCTGTAGGGGATACCGCAAGACGTTTCTGTACATTGGGCACAGCGCTCTGCAGGGTGTTAGCAGAGAGTTTCCCGGGACAGTGAAACCCTATATCGGAGACACTGAGAAGAAGCCCCAATGTTCCCTCCAGGCACTTTCAGTGTGGGTGCCTTCTCCACGTGGTTCCTGGTTTCACTGCAGCTCTGAAGAGAATGTTAGCAAAGAGGTAATCGGGACAGTGCAAACAGTACTCAAAGACAGGGAGAGCAAGCTCTACATTACTCTCTTGGCACTTTGGATGTGGGACATACAGCGAGATGTTTGCTGCTTTTACATTTGGCTGTTGGGAGATTTACAGCACAAAGATATCTAGTTGATTTGAAGCAGTTCCGAGAAAGTCTAAACATAATCCTCACTTTTCCCTCCTGGCACTTTCCCTGTAGGAGATACCGCAAGACGTTTCTGTATATTGGGCACAGCGCTCTGCAGGGTGTTAGCAGAGAGTTTCCCGGGACAGTGAAACCCTATGTCAGAGACACTGAGAAGAAGCCCCAATGTTCCCTCCAGGCACTTTCAGTGTGGGTGCCTTCTCCACGTGGTTCCTGGTTTCACTGCAGCTCTGAAGAGAATGTTAGCAAAGAGGTAATCGGGACAGTGCAAACAGTACTCAAAGACAGGGAGAGCAAGCTCTACATTACTCTCTTGGCACTTTGGATGTGGGACATACAGCGAGATGTTTGCTGCTTTTACATTTGGCTGTTGGGAGATTTACAGCACAAAGATATCTAGTTGATTTGAAGCAGTTCCGAGAAAGTCTAAGCATAATCCTCACTTTTCCCTCCTGGCACTTTCCCTGTAGGGGATACCGCAAGACGTTTCTGTACATTGGGCACAGCGCTCTGCAGGGTGTTAGCAGAGTTTCCCGGGACAGTGAAACCCTATATCGGAGACACTGAGAAGAAGCCCCAATGTTCCCTCCAGGCACTTTCAGTGTGGGTGCCTTCTCCACGTGGTTCCTGGTTTCACTGCAGCTCTGAAGAGAATGTTAGCAAAGAGGTAATCGGGACAGTGCAAACAGTACTCAAAGACAGGGAGAGCAAGCTCTACATTACTCTCTTGGCACTTTGGATGTGGGACATACAGCGAGATGTTTGCTGCTTTTACATTTGGCTGTTGGGAGATTTACAGCACAAAGATATCTAGTTGATTTGAAGCAGTTCCGAGAAAGTCTAAGCATAATCCTCACTTTTCCCTCCTGGCACTTTCCCTGTAGGGGATACCGCAAGACGTTTCTGTATATTGGGCAGAGCACTCTGCAGGGTGTTAGCAGAGAGTTTCCCGGGACAGTGAAACCCTATGTCAGAGACACTGAGAAGAAGCCCCAATGTTCCCTCCAGGCACTTTCAGTGTGGGTGCCTTCTCCACGTGGTTCCTGGTTTCACTGCAGCTCTGAAGAGAATGTTAGCAAAGAGGTAATCGGGACAGTGCAAACAGTACTCAAAGACAGGGAGAGCAAGCTCTACATTACTCTCTTGGCACTTTGGATGTGGGACATACAGCGAGATGTTTGCTGCTTTTACATTTGGCTGTTGGGAGATTTACAGCACAAAGATATCTAGTTGATTTGAAGCAGTTCCGAGAAAGTCTAAATATAATCCTCACTTTTCCCTCCTGGCACTTTCCCTGTTTGGGATACCGCAAGACTTTTCTGTACATTGGGCACAGCGCTCTGCAGGGTGTTAGCAGAGAGTTTCCCGGGACAGTGAAACCCTATATCGGAGACACTGAGAAGAAGCCCCAATGTTCACTCCAGGCACTTTCAGTGTGGGTGCCTTCTCCACGTGGTTCCTGGTTTCACTGCAGCTCTGAAGAGAATGTTAGCAAAGAGGTAATCGGGACAGTGCAAACAGTACTCAAAGACAGGGAGAGCAAGCTCTCTCTTGGCACTTTGGATGTGGGACATACAGCGAGATGTTTGCTGCTTTTACATTTGGCTGTTGGGAGATTTACAGCACAAAGATATCTAGTTGATTTGAAGCAGTTCCGAGAAAGTCTAAACATAATCCTCACTTTTCCCTCCTGGCACTTTCCCTGTAGGGGATACCGCAAGACGTTTCTGTACATTGGGCACAGCGCTCTGCAGGGTGTTAGCAGAGAGTTTCCCGGGACAGTGAAACCCTATATCGGAGACACTGAGAAGAAGCCCCAATGTTCCCTCCAGGCACTTTCAGTGTGGGTGCCTTCTCCACGTGGTTCCTGGTTTCACTGCAGCTCTGAAGAGAATGTTAGCAAAGAGGTAATCGGGACAGTGCAAACAGTACTCAAAGACAGGGAGAGCAAGCTCTACATTACTCTCTCGGCACTTTGGATGTGGGACATACAGCGAGATGTTTGCTGCTTTTACATTTGGCTGTTGGGAGATTTACAGCACAAAGATATCTAGTTGATTTGAAGCAGTTCCGAGAAAGTCTAAGCATAATCCTCACTTTTCCCTCCTGGCACTTTCCCTGTAGGGGATACCGCAAGACGTTTCTGTACATTGGGCACAGCGCTCTGCAGGGTGTTAGCAGAGAGTTTCCCGGGACAGTGAAACCCTATATCGGAGACACTGAGAAGAAGCCCCAGTGTTCACTCCAGGCACTTTCAGTGTGGGTGCCTTCTCCACGTGGTTCCTGGTTTCACTGCAGCTCTGAAGAGAATGTTAGCAAAGAGGTAATCGGGACAGTGCAAACAGTACTCAAAGACAGGGAGAGCAAGCTCTCTCTTGGCACTTTGGATGTGGGACATACAGCGAGATGTTTGCTGCTTTTACATTTGGCTGTTGGGAGATTTACAGCACAAAGATATCTAGTTGATTTGAAGCAGTTCCGAGAAAGTCTAAACATAATCCTCACTATTCCCTCCTGGCACTTTCCCTGTAGGAGATACCGCAAGACGTTTCTGTATATTGGGCACAGCGCTCTGCAGGGTGTTAGCAGAGAGTTTCCCGGGACAGTGAAACCCTATGTCAGAGACACTGAGAAGAAGCCCCAATGTTCCCTCCAGGCACTTTCAGTGTGGGTGCCTTCTCCACGTGGTTCCTGGTTTCACTGCAGCTCTGAAGAGAATGTTAGCAAAGAGGTAATCGGGACAGTGCAAACAGTACTCAAAGACAGGGAGAGCAAGCTCTACATTACTCTCTTGGCACTTTGGATGTGGGACATACAGCGAGATGTTTGCTGCTTTTACATTTGGCTGTTGGGAGATTTACAGCACAAAGATATCTAGTTGATTTGAAGCAGTTCCGAGAAAGTCTAAACATAATCCTCACTTTTCCCTCCTGGCACTTTCCCTGTAGGGGATACCGCAAGACGTTTCTGTACATTGGGCACAGCGCTCTGCAGGGTGTTAGCAGAGAGTTTCCCGGGACAGTGAAACCCTATATCGGAGACACTGAGAAGAAGCCCCAATGTTCCCTCCAGGCACTTTCAGTGTGGGTGCCTTCTCCACGTGGTTCCTGGTTTCACTGCAGCTCTGAAGAGAATGTTAGCAAAGAGGTAATCGGGACAGTGCAAACAGTACTCAAAGACAGGGAGAGCAAGCTCTACATTACTCTCTTGGCACTTTGGATGTGGGACATACAGCGAGATGTTTGCTGCTTTTACATTTGGCTGTTGGGAGATTTACAGCACAAAGATATCTAGTTGATTTGAAGCAGTTCCGAGAAAGTCTAAGCATAATCCTCACTTTTCCCTCCTGGCACTTTCCCTGTAGAAGATACCGCAAGACGTTTCTGTATATTGGGCAGAGCACTCTGCAGGGTGTTAGCAGAGAGTTTCCCGGGACAGTGAAACCCTATGTCAGAGACACTGAGAAGAAGCCCCAATGTTCCCTCCAGGCACTTTCAGTGTGGGTGCCTTCTCCACGTGGTTCCTGGTTTCACTGCAGCTCTGAAGAGAATGTTAGCAAAGAGGTAATCGGGACAGTGCAAACAGTACTCAAAGACAGGGAGAGCAAGCTCTACATTACTCTCTTGGCACTTTGGATGTGGGACATACAGCGAGATGTTTGCTGCTTTTACATTTGGCTGTTGGGAGATGTACAGCACGAAGATATCTAGTTGATTTGAAGCAGTTCCGAGAAAGTCTAAACATAATCCTCACTTTTCCCTCCTGGCACTTTCCCTGTTTGGGATACCGCAAGACTTTTCTGTACATTGGGCACAGCGCTCTGCAGGGTGTTAGCAGAGAGTTTCCCGGGACAGTGAAACCCTATATCGGAGACACTGAGAAGAAGCCCCAATGTTCCCTCCAGGCACTTTCAGTGTGGGTGCCTTCTCCACGTGGTTCCTGGTTTCACTGCAGCTCTGAAGAGAATGTTAGCAAAGAGGTAATCGGGACAGTGCAAACAGTACTCAAAGACAGGGAGAGCAAGCTCTCTCTTGGCACTTTGGATGTGGGACATACAGCGAGATGTTTGCTGCTTTTACATTTGGCTGTTGGGAGATTTACAGCACAAAGATATCTAGTTGATTTGAAGCAGTTCCGAGAAAGTCTAAACTTAATCCTCACTATTCCCTCCTGGCACTTTCCCTGTAGGGGATACCGCAAGACGTTTCTGTACATTGGGCACAGCGCTCTGCAGGGTGTTAGCAGAGAGTTTCCCGGGACAGTGAAACCCTATATCGGAGACACTGAGAAGAAGCCCCAGTGTTCACTCCAGGCACTTTCAGTGTGGGTGCCTTCTCCACGTGGTTCCTGGTTTCACTGCAGCTCTGAAGAGAATGTTAGCAAAGAGGTAATCGGGACAGTGCAAACAGTACTCAAAGACAGGGAGAGCAAGCTCTCTCTTGGCACTTTGGATGTGGGACATACAGCGAGATGTTTGCTGCTTTTACATTTGGCTGTTGGGAGATTTACAGCACAAAGATATCTAGTTGATTTGAAGCAGTTCCGAGAAAGTCTAAACATAATCCTCACTTTTCCCTCCTGGCACTTTCCCTGTAGGAGATACCGCAAGACGTTTCTGTATATTGGGCACAGCGCTCTGCAGGGTGTTAGCAGAGAGTTTCCCGGGACAGTGAAACCCTATGTCAGAGACACTGAGAAGAAGCCCCAATGTTCCCTCCAGGCACTTTCAGTGTGGGTGCCTTCTCCACGTGGTTCCTGGTTTCACTGCAGCTCTGAAGAGAATGTTAGCAAAGAGGTAATCGGGACAGTGCAAACAGTACTCAAAGACAGGGAGAGCAAGCTCTACATTACTCTCTTGGCACTTTGGATGTGGGACATACAGCGAGATGTTTGCTGCTTTTACATTTGGCTGTTGGGAGATTTACAGCACAAAGATATCTAGTTGATTTGAAGCAGTTCCGAGAAAGTCTAAGCATAATCCTCACTTTTCCCTCCTGGCACTTTCCCTGTAGGGGATACCGCAAGACGTTTCTGTACATTGGGCACAGCGCTCTGCAGGGTGTTAGCAGAGAGTTTCCCGGGACAGTGAAACCCTATGTCAGAGACACTGAGAAGAAGCCCCAATGTTCCCTCCAGGCACTTTCAGTGTGGGTGCCTTCTCCACGTGGTTCCTGGTTTCACTGCAGCTCTGAAGAGAATGTTAGCAAAGAGGTAATCGGGACAGTGCAAACAGTACTCAAAGACAGGGAGAGCAAGCTCTACATTACTCTCTTGGCACTTTGGATGTGGGACATACAGCGAGATGTTTGCTGCTTTTACATTTGGCTGTTGGGAGATTTACAGCACAAAGATATCTAGTTGATTTGAAGCAGTTCCGAGAAAGTCTAAACATAATCCTCACTTTTCCCTCCTGGCACTTTCCCTGTAGGAGATACCGCAAGACGTTTCTGTACATTGGGCACAGCGCTCTGCAGGGTGTTAGCAGAGAGTTTCCCGGGACAGTGAAACCCTATGTCAGAGACACTGAGAAGAAGCCCCAATGTTCCCTCCAGGCACTTTCAGTGTGGGTGCCTTCTCCACGTGGTTCCTGGTTTCACTGCAGCTCTGAAGAGAATGTTAGCAAAGAGGTAATCGGGACAGTGCAAACAGTACTCAAAGACAGGGAGAGCAAGCTCTACATTACTCTCTTGGCACTTTGGATGTGGGACATACAGCGAGATGTTTGCTGCTTTTACATTTGGCTGTTGGGAGATTTACAGCACAAAGATATCTAGTTGATTTGAAGCAGTTCCGAGAAAGTCTAAACATAATCCTCACTTTTCCCTCCTGGCACTTTCCCTGTAGGAGATACCGCAAGACGTTTCTGTATATTGGGCACAGCGCTCTGCAGGGTGTTAGCAGAGAGTTTCCCGGGACAGTGAAACCCTATGTCAGAGACACTGAGAAGAAGCCCCAATGTTCCCTCCAGGCACTTTCAGTGTGGGTGCCTTCTCCACGTGGTTCCTGGTTTCACTGCAGCTCTGAAGAGAATGTTAGCAAAGAGGTAATCGGGACAGTGCAAACAGTACTCAAAGACAGGGAGAGCAAGCTCTACATTACTCTCTTGGCACTTTGGATGTGGGACATACAGCGAGATGTTTGCTGCTTTTACATTTGGCTGTTGGGAGATTTACAGCACAAAGATATCTAGTTGATTTGAAGCAGTTCCGAGAAAGTCTAAACATAATCCTCACTTTTCCCTCCTGGCACTTTCCCTGTAGGGGATACCGCAAGACGTTTCTGTACATTGGGCACAGCGCTCTGCAGGGTGTTAGCAGAGTTTCCCGGGACAGTGAAACCCTATATCGGAGACACTGAGAAGAAGCCCCAATGTTCCCTCCAGGCACTTTCAGTGTGGGTGCCTTCTCCACGTGGTTCCTGGTTTCACTGCAGCTCTGAAGAGAATGTTAGCAAAGAGGTAATCGGGACAGTGCAAACAGTACTCAAAGACAGGGAGAGCAAGCTCTACATTACTCTCTTGGCACTTTGGATGTGGGACATACAGCGAGATGTTTGCTGCTTTTACATTTGGCTGTTGGGAGATTTACAGCACAAAGATATCTAGTTGATTTGAAGCAGTTCCGAGAAAGTCTAAATATAATCCTCACTTTTCCCTCCTGGCACTTTCCCTGTTTGGGATACCGCAAGACTTTTCTGTACATTGGGCACAGCGCTCTGCAGGGTGTTAGCAGAGAGTTTCCCGGGACAGTGAAACCCTATATCGGAGACACTGAGAAGAAGCCCCAATGTTCACTCCAGGCACTTTCAGTGTGGGTGCCTTCTCCACGTGGTTCCTGGTTTCACTGCAGCTCTGAAGAGAATGTTAGCAAAGAGGTAATCGGGACAGTGCAAACAGTACTCAAAGACAGGGAGAGCAAGCTCTCTCTTGGCACTTTGGATGTGGGACATACAGCGAGATGTTTGCTGCTTTTACATTTGGCTGTTGGGAGATTTACAGCACAAAGATATCTAGTTGATTTGAAGCAGTTCCGAGAAAGTCTAAACATAATCCTCACTTTTCCCTCCTGGCACTTTCCCTGTAGGGGATACCGCAAGACGTTTCTGTACATTGGGCACAGCGCTCTGCAGGGTGTTAGCAGAGAGTTTCCCGGGACAGTGAAACCCTATATCGGAGACACTGAGAAGAAGCCCCAATGTTCCCTCCAGGCACTTTCAGTGTGGGTGCCTTCTCCACGTGGTTCCTGGTTTCACTGCAGCTCTGAAGAGAATGTTAGCAAAGAGGTAATCGGGACAGTGCAAACAGTACTCAAAGACAGGGAGAGCAAGCTCTACATTACTCTCTTGGCACTTTGGATGTGGGACATACAGCGAGATGTTTGCTGCTTTTACATTTGGCTGTTGGGAGATTTACAGCACAAAGATATCTAGTTGATTTGAAGCAGTTCCGAGAAAGTCTAAACATAATCCTCACTTTTCCCTCCTGGCACTTTCCCTGTAGGAGATACCGCAAGACGTTTCTGTACATTGGGCACAGCGCTCTGCAGGGTGTTAGCAGAGAGTTTCCCGGGACAGTGAAACCCTATGTCAGAGACACTGAGAAGAAGCCCCAATGTTCCCTCCAGGCACTTTCAGTGTGGGTGCCTTCTCCACGTGGTTCCTGGTTTCACTGCAGCTCTGAAGAGAATGTTAGCAAAGAGGTAATCGGGACAGTGCAAACAGTACTCAAAGACAGGGAGAGCAAGCTCTACATTACTCTCTTGGCACTTTGGATGTGGGACATACAGCGAGATGTTTGCTGCTTTTACATTTGGCTGTTGGGAGATTTACAGCACAAAGATATCTAGTTGATTTGAAGCAGTTCCGAGAAAGTCTAAACATAATCCTCACTTTTCCCTCCTGGCACTTTCCCTGTAGGAGATACCGCAAGACGTTTCTGTACATTGGGCACAGCGCTCTGCAGGGTGTTAGCAGAGAGTTTCCCGGGACAGTGAAACCCTATGTCAGAGACACTGAGAAGAAGCCCCAATGTTCCCTCCAGGCACTTTCAGTGTGGGTGCCTTCTCCACGTGGTTCCTGGTTTCACTGCAGCTCTGAAGAGAATGTTAGCAAAGAGGTAATCGGGACAGTGCAAACAGTACTCAAAGACAGGGAGAGCAAGCTCTACATTACTCTCTTGGCACTTTGGATGTGGGACATACAGCGAGATGTTTGCTGCTTTTACATTTGGCTGTTGGGAGATTTACAGCACAAAGATATCTAGTTGATTTGAAGCAGTTCCGAGAAAGTCTAAACATAATCCTCACTTTTCCCTCCTGGCACTTTCCCTGTAGGGGATACCGCAAGACGTTTCTGTACATTGGGCACAGCGCTCTGCAGGGTGTTAGCAGAGTTTCCCGGGACAGTGAAACCCTATATCGGAGACACTGAGAAGAAGCCCCAATGTTCCCTCCAGGCACTTTCAGTGTGGGTGCCTTCTCCACGTGGTTCCTGGTTTCACTGCAGCTCTGAAGAGAATGTTAGCAAAGAGGTAATCGGGACAGTGCAAACAGTACTCAAAGACAGGGAGAGCAAGCTCTACATTACTCTCTTGGCACTTTGGATGTGGGACATACAGCGAGATGTTTGCTGCTTTTACATTTGGCTGTTGGGAGATTTACAGCACAAAGATATCTAGTTGATTTGAAGCAGTTCCGAGAAAGTCTAAATATAATCCTCACTTTTCCCTCCTGGCACTTTCCCTGTTTGGGATACCGCAAGACTTTTCTGTACATTGGGCACAGCGCTCTGCAGGGTGTTAGCAGAGAGTTTCCCGGGACAGTGAAACCCTATATCGGAGACACTGAGAAGAAGCCCCAATGTTCACTCCAGGCACTTTCAGTGTGGGTGCCTTCTCCACGTGGTTCCTGGTTTCACTGCAGCTCTGAAGAGAATGTTAGCAAAGAGGTAATCGGGACAGTGCAAACAGTACTCAAAGACAGGGAGAGCAAGCTCTCTCTTGGCACTTTGGATGTGGGACATACAGCGAGATGTTTGCTGCTTTTACATTTGGCTGTTGGGAGATTTACAGCACAAAGATATCTAGTTGATTTGAAGCAGTTCCGAGAAAGTCTAAACATAATCCTCACTTTTCCCTCCTGGCACTTTCCCTGTAGGGGATACCGCAAGACGTTTCTGTACATTGGGCACAGCGCTCTGCAGGGTGTTAGCAGAGAGTTTCCCGGGACAGTGAAACCCTATATCGGAGACACTGAGAAGAAGCCCCAATGTTCCCTCCAGGCACTTTCAGTGTGGGTGCCTTCTCCACGTGGTTCCTGGTTTCACTGCAGCTCTGAAGAGAATGTTAGCAAAGAGGTAATCGGGACAGTGCAAACAGTACTCAAAGACAGGGAGAGCAAGCTCTACATTACTCTCTCGGCACTTTGGATGTGGGACATACAGCGAGATGTTTGCTGCTTTTACATTTGGCTGTTGGGAGATTTACAGCACAAAGATATCTAGTTGATTTGAAGCAGTTCCGAGAAAGTCTAAGCATAATCCTCACTTTTCCCTCCTGGCACTTTCCCTGTAGGGGATACCGCAAGACGTTTCTGTATATTGGGCACAGCGCTCTGCAGGGTGTTAGCAGAGAGTTTCCCGGGACAGTGAAACCCTATATCGGAGACACTGAGAAGAAGCCCCAATGTTCCCTCCAGGCACTTTCAGTGTGGGTGCCTTCTCCACGTGGTTCCTGGTTTCACTGCAGCTCTGAAGAGAATGTTAGCAAAGAGGTAATCGGGACAGTGCAAACAGTACTCAAAGACAGGGAGAGCAAGCTCTACATTACTCTCTTGGCACTTTGGATGTGGGACATACAGCGAGATGTTTGCTGCTTTTACATTTGGCTGTTGGGAGATTTACAGCACAAAGATATCTAGTTGATTTGAAGCAGTTCCGAGAAAGTCTAAACATAATCCTCACTTTTCCCTCCTGGCACTTTCCCTGTAGGGGATACCGCAAGACGTTTCTGTACATTGGGCACAGCGCTCTGCAGGGTGTTAGCAGAGAGTTTCCCGGGACAGTGAAACCCTATATCGGAGACACTGAGAAGAAGCCCCAGTGTTCACTCCAGGCACTTTCAGTGTGGGTGCCTTCTCCACGTGGTTCCTGGTTTCACTGCAGCTCTGAAGAGAATGTTAGCAAAGAGGTAATCGGGACAGTGCAAACAGTACTCAAAGACAGGGAGAGCAAGCTCTCTCTTGGCACTTTGGATGTGGGACATACAGCGAGATGTTTGCTGCTTTTACATTTGGCTGTTGGGAGATTTACAGCACAAAGATATCTAGTTGATTTGAAGCAGTTCCGAGAAAGTCTAAGCATAATCCTCACTTTTCCCTCCTGGCACTTTCCCTGTAGGAGATACCGCAAGACGTTTCTGTATATTGGGCACAGCGCTCTGCAGGGTGTTAGCAGAGAGTTTCCCGGGACAGTGAAACCCTATGTCAGAGACACTGAGAAGAAGCCCCAATGTTCCCTCCAGGCACTTTCAGTGTGGGTGCCTTCTCCACGTGGTTCCTGGTTTCACTGCAGCTCTGAAGAGAATGTTAGCAAAGAGGTAATCGGGACAGTGCAAACAGTACTCAAAGACAGGGAGAGCAAGCTCTACATTACTCTCTTGGCACTTTGGATGTGGGACATACAGCGAGATGTTTGCTGCTTTTACATTTGGCTGTTGGGAGATTTACAGCACAAAGATATCTAGTTGATTTGAAGCAGTTCCGAGAAAGTCTAAACATAATCCTCACTTTTCCCTCCTGGCACTTTCCCTGTAGGGGATACCGCAAGACGTTTCTGTACATTGGGCACAGCGCTCTGCAGGGTGTTAGCAGAGAGTTTCCCGGGACAGTGAAACCCTATATCGGAGACACTGAGAAGAAGCCCCAATGTTCCCTCCAGGCACTTTCAGTGTGGGTGCCTTCTCCACGTGGTTCCTGGTTTCACTGCAGCTCTGAAGAGAATGTTAGCAAAGAGGTAATCGGGACAGTGCAAACAGTACTCAAAGACAGGGAGAGCAAGCTCTACATTACTCTCTTGGCACTTTGGATGTGGGACATACAGCGAGATGTTTGCTGCTTTTACATTTGGCTGTTGGGAGATTTACAGCACAAAGATATCTAGTTGATTTGAAGCAGTTCCGAGAAAGTCTAAACATAATCCTCACTTTTCCCTCCTGGCACTTTCCCTGTAGGGGATACCGCAAGACGTTTCTGTACATTGGGCACAGCGCTCTGCAGGGTGTTAGCAGAGAGTTTCCCGGGACAGTGAAACCCTATATCGGAGACACTGAGAAGAAGCCCCAGTGTTCACTCCAGGCACTTTCAGTGTGGGTGCCTTCTCCACGTGGTTCCTGGTTTCACTGCAGCTCTGAAGAGAATGTTAGCAAAGAGGTAATCGGGACAGTGCAAACAGTACTCAAAGACAGGGAGAGCAAGCTCTCTCTTGGCACTTTGGATGTGGGACATACAGCGAGATGTTTGCTGCTTTTACATTTGGCTGTTGGGAGATTTACAGCACAAAGATATCTAGTTGATTTGAAGCAGTTCCGAGAAAGTCTAAGCATAATCCTCACTTTTCCCTCCTGGCACTTTCCCTGTAGGGGATACCGCAAGACGTTTCTGTATATTGGGCACAGCGCTCTGCAGGGTGTTAGCAGAGAGTTTCCCGGGACAGTGAAACCCTATGTCAGAGACACTGAGAAGAAGCCCCAATGTTCCCTCCAGGCACTTTCAGTGTGGGTGCCTTCTCCACGTGGTTCCTGGTTTCACTGCAGCTCTGAAGAGAATGTTAGCAAAGAGGTAATCGGGACAGTGCAAACAGTACTCAAAGACAGGGAGAGCAAGCTCTACATTACTCTCTTGGCACTTTGGATGTGGGACATACAGCGAGATGTTTGCTGCTTTTACATTTGGCTGTTGGGAGATTTACAGCACAAAGATATCTAGTTGATTTGAAGCAGTTCCGAGAAAGTCTAAACATAATCCTCACTTTTCCCTCCTGGCACTTTCCCTGTAGGGGATACCGCAAGACGTTTCTGTACATTGGGCACAGCGCTCTGCAGGGTGTTAGCAGAGAGTTTCCCGGGACAGTGAAACCCTATATCGGAGACACTGAGAAGAAGCCCCAATGTTCCCTCCAGGCACTTTCAGTGTGGGTGCCTTCTCCACGTGGTTCCTGGTTTCACTGCAGCTCTGAAGAGAATGTTAGCAAAGAGGTAATCGGGACAGTGCAAACAGTACTCAAAGACAGGGAGAGCAAGCTCTACATTACTCTCTTGGCACTTTGGATGTGGGACATACAGCGAGATGTTTGCTGCTTTTACATTTGGCTGTTGGGAGATTTACAGCACAAAGATATCTAGTTGATTTGAAGCAGTTCCGAGAAAGTCTAAGCATAATCCTCACTTTTCCCTCCTGGCACTTTCCCTGTAGGGGATACCGCAAGACGTTTCTGTATATTGGGCAGAGCACTCTGCAGGGTGTTAGCAGAGAGTTTCCCGGGACAGTGAAACCCTATGTCAGAGACACTGAGAAGAAGCCCCAATGTTCCCTCCAGGCACTTTCATTGTGGGTGCCTTCTCCACGTGGTTCCTGGTTTCACTGCAGCTCTGAAGAGAATGTTAGCAAAGAGGTAATCGGGACAGTGCAAACAGTACTCAAAGACAGGGAGAGCAAGCTCTACATTACTCTCTTGGCACTTTGGATGTGGGACATACAGCGAGATGTTTGCTGCTTTTACATTTGGCTGTTGGGAGATTTACAGCACAAAGATATCTAGTTGATTTGAAGCAGTTCCGAGAAAGTCTAAACATAATCCTCACTTTTCCCTCCTGGCACTTTCCCTGTTTGGGATACCGCAAGACTTTTCTGTACATTGGGCACAGCGCTCTGCAGGGTGTTAGCAGAGAGTTTCCCGGGACAGTGAAACCCTATATCGGAGACACTGAGAAGAAGCCCCAATGTTCCCTCCAGGCACTTTCAGTGTGGGTGCCTTCTCCACGTGGTTCCTGGTTTCACTGCAGCTCTGAAGAGAATGTTAGCAAAGAGGTAATCGGGACAGTGCAAACAGTACTCAAAGACAGGGAGAGCAAGCTCTCTCTTGGCACTTTGGATGTGGGACATACAGCGAGATGTTTGCTGCTTTTACATTTGGCTGTTGGGAGATTTACAGCACAAAGATATCTAGTTGATTTGAAGCAGTTCCGAGAAAGTCTAAACTTAATCCTCACTATTCCCTCCTGGCACTTTCCCTGTAGGAGATACCGCAAGACGTTTCTGTATATTGGGCACAGCGCTCTGCAGGGTGTTAGCAGAGAGTTTCCCGGGACAGTGAAACCCTATATCGGAGACACTGAGAAGAAGCCCCAATGTTCACTCCAGGCACTTTCAGTGTGGGTGCCTTCTCCACGTGGTTCCTGGTTTCACTGCAGCTCTGAAGAGAATGTTAGCAAAGAGGTAATCGGGACAGTGCAAACAGTACTCAAAGACAGGGAGAGCAAGCTCTCTCTTGGCACTTTGGATGTGGGACATACAGCGAGATGTTTGCTGCTTTTACATTTGGCTGTTGGGAGATTTACAGCACAAAGATATCTAGTTGATTTGAAGCAGTTCCGAGAAAGTCTAAGCATAATCCTCACTTTTCCCTCCTGGCACTTTCCCTGTAGGGGATACCGCAAGACGTTTCTGTACATTGGGCACAGCGCTCTGCAGGGTGTTAGCAGAGAGTTTCCCGGGACAGTGAAACCCTATATCGGAGACACTGAGAAGAAGCCCCAATGTTCCCTCCAGGCACTTTCAGTGTGGGTGCCTTCTCCACGTGGTTCCTGGTTTCACTGCAGCTCTGAAGAGAATGTTAGCAAAGAGGTAATCGGGACAGTGCAAACAGTACTCAAAGACAGGGAGAGCAAGCTCTCTCTTGGCACTTTGGATGTGGGACATACAGCGAGATGTTTGCTGCTTTTACATTTGGCTGTTGGGAGATTTACAGCACAAAGATATCTAGTTGATTTGAAGCAGTTCCGAGAAAGTCTAAACATAATCCTCACTTTTCCCTCCTGGCACTTTCCCTGTAGGAGATACCGCAAGACGTTTCTGTATATTGGGCACAGCGCTCTGCAGGGTGTTAGCAGAGAGTTTCCCGGGACAGTGAAACCCTATGTCAGAGACACTGAGAAGAAGCCCCAATGTTCCCTCCAGGCACTTTCAGTGTGGGTGCCTTCTCCACGTGGTTCCTGGTTTCACTGCAGCTCTGAAGAGAATGTTAGCAAAGAGGTAATCGGGACAGTGCAAACAGTACTCAAAGACAGGGAGAGCAAGCTCTACATTACTCTCTTGGCACTTTGGATGTGGGACATACAGCGAGATGTTTGCTGCTTTTACATTTGGCTGTTGGGAGATTTACAGCACAAAGATATCTAGTTGATTTGAAGCAGTTCCGAGAAAGTCTAAGCATAATCCTCACTTTTCCCTCCTGGCACTTTCCCTGTAGGGGATACCGCAAGACGTTTCTGTACATTGGGCACAGCGCTCTGCAGGGTGTTAGCAGAGAGTTTCCCGGGACAGTGAAACCCTATATCGGAGACACTGAGAAGAAGCCCCAATGTTCCCTCCAGGCACTTTCAGTGTGGGTGCCTTCTCCACGTGGTTCCTGGTTTCACTGCAGCTCTGAAAAGAATGTTAGCAAAGAGGTAATCGGGACAGTGCAAACAGTACTCAAAGACAGGGAGAGCAAGCTCTCTCTTGGCACTTTGGATGTGGGACATACAGCGAGATGTTTGCTGCTTTTACATTTGGCTGTTGGGAGATTTACAGCACAAAGATATCTAGTTGATTTGAAGCAGTTCCGAGAAAGTCTAAACATAATCCTCACTTTTCCCTCCTGGCACTTTCCCTGTAGGAGATACCGCAAGACGTTTCTGTATATTGGGCACAGCGCTCTGCAGGGTGTTAGCAGAGAGTTTCCCGGGACAGTGAAACCCTATGTCAGAGACACTGAGAAGAAGCCCCAATGTTCCCTCCAGGCACTTTCAGTGTGGGTGCCTTCTCCACGTGGTTCCTGGTTTCACTGCAGCTCTGAAGAGAATGTTAGCAAAGAGGTAATCGGGACAGTGCAAACAGTACTCAAAGACAGGGAGAGCAAGCTCTACATTACTCTCTTGGCACTTTGGATGTGGGACATACAGCGAGATGTTTGCTGCTTTTACATTTGGCTGTTGGGAGATTTACAGCACAAAGATATCTAGTTGATTTGAAGCAGTTCCGAGAAAGTCTAAACATAATCCTCACTTTTCCCTCCTGGCACTTTCCCTGTAGGAGATACCGCAAGACGTTTCTGTACATTGGGCACAGCGCTCTGCAGGGTGTTAGCAGAGAGTTTCCCGGGACAGTGAAACCCTATATCGGAGACACTGAGAAGAAGCCCCAATGTTCCCTCCAGGCACTTTCAGTGTGGGTGCCTTCTCCACGTGGTTCCTGGTTTCACTGCAGCTCTGAAGAGAATGTTAGCAAAGAGGTAATCGGGACAGTGCAAACAGTACTCAAAGACAGGGAGAGCAAGCTCTCTCTTGGCACTTTGGATGTGGGACATACAGCGAGATGTTTGCTGCTTTTACATTTGGCTGTTGGGAGATTTACAGCACAAAGATATCTAGTTGATTTGAAGCAGTTCCGAGAAAGTCTAAACATAATCCTCACTTTTCCCTCCTGGCACTTTCCCTGTAGGGGATACCGCAAGACGTTTCTGTATATTGGGCACAGCGCTCTGCAGGGTGTTAGCAGAGAGTTTCCCGGGACAGTGAAACCCTATGTCAGAGACACTGAGAAGAAGCCCCAATGTTCCCTCCAGGCACTTTCAGTGTGGGTGCCTTCTCCACGTGGTTCCTGGTTTCACTGCAGCTCTGAAGAGAATGTTAGCAAAGAGGTAATCGGGACAGTGCAAACAGTACTCAAAGACAGGGAGAGCAAGCTCTACATTACTCTCTTGGCACTTTGGATGTGGGACATACAGCGAGATGTTTGCTGCTTTTACATTTGGCTGTTGGGAGATTTACAGCACAAAGATATCTAGTTGATTTGAAGCAGTTCCGAGAAAGTCTAAGCATAATCCTCACTTTTCCCTCCTGGCACTTTCCCTGTAGGGGATACCGCAAGACGTTTCTGTACATTGGGCACAGCGCTCTGCAGGGTGTTAGCAGAGTTTCCCGGGACAGTGAAACCCTATATCGGAGACACTGAGAAGAAGCCCCAATGTTCCCTCCAGGCACTTTCAGTGTGGGTGCCTTCTCCACGTGGTTCCTGGTTTCACTGCAGCTCTGAAGAGAATGTTAGCAAAGAGGTAATCGGGACAGTGCAAACAGTACTCAAAGACAGGGAGAGCAAGCTCTCTCTTGGCACTTTGGATGTGGGACATACAGCGAGATGTTTGCTGCTTTTACATTTGGCTGTTGGGAGATTTACAGCACAAAGATATCTAGTTGATTTGAAGCAGTTCCGAGAAAGTCTAAGCATAATCCTCACTTTTCCCTCCTGGCACTTTCCCTGTAGGGGATACCGCAAGACGTTTCTGTATATTGGGCACAGCGCTCTGCAGGGTGTTAGCAGAGAGTTTCCCGGGACAGTGAAACCCTATGTCAGAGACACTGAGAAGAAGCCCCAATGTTCCCTCCAGGCACTTTCAGTGTGGGTGCCTTCTCCACGTGGTTCCTGGTTTCACTGCAGCTCTGAAGAGAATGTTAGCAAAGAGGTAATCGGGACAGTGCAAACAGTACTCAAAGACAGGGAGAGCAAGCTCTCTCTTGGCACTTTGGATGTGGGACATACAGCGAGATGTTTGCTGCTTTTACATTTGGCTGTTGGGAGATTTACAGCACAAAGATATCTAGTTGATTTGAAGCAGTTCCGAGAAAGTCTAAGCATAATCCTCACTTTTCCCTCCTGGCACTTTCACTGTAGGGGATACCGCAAGACGTTTCTGTATATTGGGCACAGCGCTCTGCAGGGTGTTAGCAGAGAGTTTCCCGGGACAGTGAAACCCTATGTCAGAGACACTGAGAAGAAGCCCCAATGTTCCCTCCAGGCACTTTCAGTGTGGGTGCCTTCTCCACGTGGTTCCTGGTTTCACTGCAGCTCTGAAGAGAATGTTAGCAAAGAGGTAATCGGGACAGTGCAAACAGTACTCAAAGACAGGGAGAGCAAGCTCTACATTACTCTCTTGGCACTTTGGATGTGGGACATACAGCGAGATGTTTGCTGCTTTTACATTTGGCTGTTGGGAGATTTACAGCACAAAGATATCTAGTTGATTTGAAGCAGTTCCGAGAAAGTCTAAGCATAATCCTCACTTTTCCCTCCTGGCACTTTCCCTGTAGGGGATACCGCAAGACGTTTCTGTACATTGGGCACAGCGCTCTGCAGGGTGTTAGCAGAGAGTTTCCCGGGACAGTGAAACCCTATATCGGAGACACTGAGAAGAAGCCCCAATGTTCCCTCCAGGCACTTTCAGTGTGGGTGCCTTCTCCACGTGGTTCCTGGTTTCACTGCAGCTCTGAAGAGAATGTTAGCAAAGAGGTAATCGGGACAGTGCAAACAGTACTCAAAGACAGGGAGAGCAAGCTCTACATTACTCTCTTGGCACTTTGGATGTGGGACATACAGCGAGATGTTTGCTGCTTTTACATTTGGCTGTTGGGAGATTTACAGCACAAAGATATCTAGTTGATTTGAAGCAGTTCCGAGAAAGTCTAAACATAATCCTCACTTTTCCCTCCTGGCACTTTCCCTGTAGGGGATACCGCAAGACGTTTCTGTACATTGGGCACAGCGCTCTGCAGGGTGTTAGCAGAGAGTTTCCCGGGACAGTGAAACCCTATGTCAGAGACACTGAGAAGAAGCCCCAATGTTCCCTCCAGGCACTTTCAGTGTGGGTGCCTTCTCCACGTGGTTCCTGGTTTCACTGCAGCTCTGAAGAGAATGTTAGCAAAGAGGTAATCGGGACAGTGCAAACAGTACTCAAAGACAGGGAGAGCAAGCTCTACATTACTCTCTTGGCACTTTGGATGTGGGACATACAGCGAGATGTTTGCTGCTTTTACATTTGGCTGTTGGGAGATTTACAGCACAAAGATATCTAGTTGATTTGAAGCAGTTCCGAGAAAGTCTAAACATAATCCTCACTTTTCCCTCCTGGCACTTTCCCTGTAGGAGATACCGCAAGACGTTTCTGTACATTGGGCACAGCGCTCTGCAGGGTGTTAGCAGAGAGTTTCCCGGGACAGTGAAACCCTATATCGGAGACACTGAGAAGAAGCCCCAATGTTCCCTCCAGGCACTTTCAGTGTGGGTGCCTTCTCCACGTGGTTCCTGGTTTCACTGCAGCTCTGAAGAGAATGTTAGCAAAGAGGTAATCGGGACAGTGCAAACAGTACTCAAAGACAGGGAGAGCAAGCTCTCTCTTCGCACTTTGGATGTGGGACATACAGCGAGATGTTTGCTGCTTTTACATTTGGCTGTTGGGAGATTTACAGCACAAAGATATCTAGTTGATTTGAAGCAGTTCCGAGAAAGTCTAAACATAATCCTCACTTTTCCCTCCTGGCACTTTCCCTGTAGGGGATACCGCAAGACGTTTCTGTACATTGGGCACAGCGCTCTGCAGGGTGTTAGCAGAGAGTTTCCCGGGACAGTGAAACCCTATATCGGAGACACTGAGAAGAAGCCCCAATGTTCCCTCCAGGCACTTTCAGTGTGGGTGCCTTCTCCACGTGGTTCCTGGTTTCACTGCAGCTCTGAAGAGAATGTTAGCAAAGAGGTAATCGGGACAGTGCAAACAGTACTCAAAGACAGGGAGAGCAAGCTCTACATTACTCTCTTGGCACTTTGGATGTGGGACATACAGCGAGATGTTTGCTGCTTTTACATTTGGCTGTTGGGAGATTTACAGCACAAAGATATCTAGTTGATTTGAAGCAGTTCCGAGAAAGTCTAAACATAATCCTCACTTTTCCCTCCTGGCACTTTCCCTGTAGGAGATACCGCAAGACGTTTCTGTATATTGGGCACAGCGCTCTGCAGGGTGTTAGCAGAGAGTTTCCCGGGACAGTGAAACCCTATGTCAGAGACACTGAGAAGAAGCCCCAATGTTCCCTCCAGGCACTTTCAGTGTGGGTGCCTTCTCCACGTGGTTCCTGGTTTCACTGCAGCTCTGAAGAGAATGTTAGCAAAGAGGTAATCGGGACAGTGCAAACAGTACTCAAAGACAGGGAGAGCAAGCTCTACATTACTCTCTTGGCACTTTGGATGTGGGACATACAGCGAGATGTTTGCTGCTTTTACATTTGGCTGTTGGGAGATTTACAGCACAAAGATATCTAGTTGATTTGAAGCAGTTCCGAGAAAGTCTAAGCATAATCCTCACTTTTCCCTCCTGGCACTTTCCCTGTAGGGGATACCGCAAGACGTTTCTGTACATTGGGCACAGCGCTCTGCAGGGTGTTAGCAGAGTTTCCCGGGACAGTGAAACCCTATATCGGAGACACTGAGAAGAAGCCCCAATGTTCCCTCCAGGCACTTTCAGTGTGGGTGCCTTCTCCACGTGGTTCCTGGTTTCACTGCAGCTCTGAAGAGAATGTTAGCAAAGAGGTAATCGGGACAGTGCAAACAGTACTCAAAGACAGGGAGAGCAAGCTCTACATTACTCTCTTGGCACTTTGGATGTGGGACATACAGCGAGATGTTTGCTGCTTTTACATTTGGCTGTTGGGAGATTTACAGCACAAAGATATCTAGTTCATTTGAAGCAGTTCCGAGAAAGTCTAAACATAATCCTCACTTTTCCCTCCTGGCACTTTCCCTGTTTGGGATACCGCAAGACTTTTCTGTACATTGGGCACAGCGCTCTGCAGGGTGTTAGCAGAGAGTTTCCCGGGACAGTGAAACCCTATATCGGAGACACTGAGAAGAAGCCCCAATGTTCCCTCCAGGCACTTTCAGTGTGGGTGCCTTCTCCACGTGGTTCCTGGTTTCACTGCAGCTCTGAAGAGAATGTTAGCAAAGAGGTAATCGGGACAGTGCAAACAGTACTCAAAGACAGGGAGAGCAAGCTCTCTCTTGGCACTTTGGATGTGGGACATACAGCGAGATGTTTGCTGCTTTTACATTTGGCTGTTGGGAGATTTACAGCACAAAGATATCTAGTTGATTTGAAGCAGTTCCGAGAAAGTCTAAACTTAATCCTCACTATTCCCTCCTGGCACTTTCCCTGTAGGAGATACCGCAAGACGTTTATGTATATTGGGCACAGCGCTCTGCAGGGTGTTAGCAGAGAGTTTCCCGGGACAGTGAAACCCTATATCGGAGACACTGAGAAGAAGCCCCAATGTTCCCTCCAGGCACTTTCAGTGTGGGTGCCTTCTCCACGTGGTTCCTGGTTTCACTGCAGCTCTGAAGAGAATGTTAGCAAAGAGGTAATCGGGACAGTGCAAACAGTACTCAAAGACAGGGAGAGCAAGCTCTCTCTTGGCACTTTGGATGTGGGACATACAGCGAGATGTTTGCTGCTTTTACATTTGGCTGTTGGGAGATTTACAGCACAAAGATATCTAGTTGATTTGAAGCAGTTCCGAGAAAGTCTAAACATAATCCTCACTTTTCCCTCCTGGCACTTTCCCTGTAGGAGATACCGCAAGACGTTTCTGTATATTGGGCACAGCGCTCTGCAGGGTGTTAGCAGAGAGTTTCCCGGGACAGTGAAACCCTATGTCAGAGACACTGAGAAGAAGCCCCAATGTTCCCTCCAGGCACTTTCAGTGTGGGTGCCTTCTCCACGTGGTTCCTGGTTTCACTGCAGCTCTGAAGAGAATGTTAGCAAAGAGGTAATCGGGACAGTGCAAACAGTACTCAAAGACAGGGAGAGCAAGCTCTACATTACTCTCTTGGCATTTGGATGTGGGACATACAGCGAGATGTTTGCTGCTTTTACATTTGGCTGTTGGGAGATTTACAGCACAAAGATATCTAGTTGATTTGAAGCAGTTCCGAGAAAGTCTAAACTTAATCCTCACTATTCCCTCCTGGCACTTTCCCTGTAGGAGATACCGCAAGACGTTTCTGTACATTGGGCACAGCGCTCTGCAGGGTGTTAGCAGAGAGTTTCCCGGGACAGTGAAACCCTATATCGGAGACACTGAGAAGAAGCCCCAATGTTCCCTCCAGGCACTTTCAGTGTGGGTGCCTTCTCCACGTGGTTCCTGGTTTCACTGCAGCTCTGAAGAGAATGTTAGCAAAGAGGTAATCGGGACAGTGCAAACAGTACTCAAAGACAGGGAGAGCAAGCTCTCTCTTGGCACTTTGGATGTGGGACATACAGCGAGATGTTTGCTGCTTTTACATTTGGCTGTTGGGAGATTTACAGCACAAAGATATCTAGTTGATTTGAAGCAGTTCCGAGAAAGTCTAAACATAATCCTCACTTTTCCCTCCTGGCACTTTCCCTGTAGGAGATACCGCAAGACGTTTCTGTATATTGGGCACAGCGCTCTGCAGGGTGTTAGCAGAGAGTTTCCCGGGACAGTGAAACCCTATGTCAGAGACACTGAGAAGAAGCCCCAATGTTCCCTCCAGGCACTTTCAGTGTGGGTGCCTTCTCCACGTGGTTCCTGGTTTCACTGCAGCTCTGAAGAGAATGTTAGCAAAGAGGTAATCGGGACAGTGCATACAGTACTCAAAGACAGGGAGAGCAAGCTCTACATTACTCTCTTGGCACTTTGGATGTGGGACATACAGCGAGATGTTTGCTGCTTTTACATTTGGCTGTTGGGAGATTTACAGCACAAAGATATCTAGTTGATTTGAAGCAGTTCCGAGAAAGTCTAAGCATAATCCTCACTTTTCCCTCCTGGCACTTTCCCTGTAGGGGATACCGCAAGACGTTTCTGTACATTGGGCACAGCGCTCTGCAGGGTGTTAGCAGAGAGTTTCCCGGGACAGTGAAACCCTATATCGGAGACACTGAGAAGAAGCCCCAATGTTCACTCCAGGCACTTTCAGTGTGGGTGCCTTCTCCACGTGGTTCCTGGTTTCACTGCAGCTCTGAAGAGAATGTTAGCAAAGAGGTAATCGGGACAGTGCAAACAGTACTCAAAGACAGGGAGAGCAAGCTCTCTCTTGGCACTTTGGATGTGGGACATACAGCGAGATGTTTGCTGCTTTTACATTTGGCTGTTGGGAGATTTACAGCACAAAGATATCTAGTTGATTTGAAGCAGTTCCGAGAAAGTCTAAGCATAATCCTCACTTTTCCCTCCTGGCACTTTCACTGTAGGGGATACCGCAAAACGTTTCTGTATATTGGGCACAGCGCTCTGCAGGGTGTTAGCAGAGAGTTTCCCGGGACAGTGAAACCCTATGTCAGAGACACTGAGAAGAAGCCCCAATGTTCCCTCCAGGCACTTTCAGTGTGGGTGCCTTCTCCACGTGGTTCCTGGTTTCACTGCAGCTCTGAAGAGAATGTTAGCAAAGAGGTAATCGGGACAGTGCAAACAGTACTCAAAGACAGGGAGAGCAAGCTCTACATTACTCTCTTGGCACTTTGGATGTGGGACATACAGCGAGATGTTTGCTGCTTTTACATTTGGCTGTTGGGAGATTTACAGCACAAAGATATCTAGTTGATTTGAAGCAGTTCCGAGAAAGTCTAAACATAATCCTCACTTTTCCCTCCTGGCACTTTCCCTGTAGGAGATACCGCAAGACGTTTATGTATATTGGGCACAGCGCTCTGCAGGGTGTTAGCAGAGAGTTTCCCGGGACAGTGAAACCCTATGTCAGAGACACTGAGAAGAAGCCCCAATGTTCCCTCCAGGCACTTTCAGTGTGGGTGCCTTCTCCACGTGGTTCCTGGTTTCACTGCAGCTCTGAAGAGAATGTTAGCAAAGAGGTAATCGGGACAGTGCAAACAGTACTCAAAGACAGGGAGAGCAAGCTCTACATTACTCTCTTGGCACTTTGGATGTGGGACATACAGCGAGATGTTTGCTGCTTTTACATTTGGCTGTTGGGAGATTTACAGCACAAAGATATCTAGTTGATTTGAAGCAGTTCCGAGAAAGTCTAAACATAATCCTCACTTTTCCCTCCTGGCACTTTCCCTGTAGGAGATACCGCAAGACGTTTCTGTACATTGGGCACAGCGCTCTGCAGGGTGTTAGCAGAGAGTTTCCCGGGACAGTGAAACCCTATATCGGAGACACTGAGAAGAAGCCCCAATGTTCCCTCCAGGCACTTTCAGTGTGGGTGCCTTCTCCACGTGGTTCCTGGTTTCACTGCAGCTCTGAAGAGAATGTTAGCAAAGAGGTAATCGGGACAGTGCAAACAGTACTCAAAGACAGGGAGAGCAAGCTCTCTCTTGGCACTTTGGATGTGGGACATACAGCGAGATGTTTGCTGCTTTTACATTTGGCTGTTGGGAGATTTACAGCACAAAGATATCTAGTTGATTTGAAGCAGTTCCGAGAAAGTCTAAACATAATCCTCACTTTTCCCTCCTGGCACTTTCCCTGTAGGGGATACCGCAAGACGTTTCTGTATATTGGGCACAGCGCTCTGCAGGGTGTTAGCAGAGAGTTTCCCGGGACAGTGAAACCCTATGTCAGAGACACTGAGAAGAAGCCCCAATGTTCCCTCCAGGCACTTTCAGTGTGGGTGCCTTCTCCACGTGGTTCCTGGTTTCACTGCAGCTCTGAAGAGAATGTTAGCAAAGAGGTAATCGGGACAGTGCAAACAGTACTCAAAGACAGGGAGAGCAAGCTCTACATTACTCTCTTGGCACTTTGGATGTGGGACATACAGCGAGATGTTTGCTGCTTTTACATTTGGCTGTTGGGAGATTTACAGCACAAAGATATCTAGTTGATTTGAAGCAGTTCCGAGAAAGTCTAAACATAATCCTCACTTTTCCCTCCTGGCACTTTCCCTGTAGGGGATACCGCAAGACGTTTCTGTACATTGGGCACAGCGCTCTGCAGGGTGTTAGCAGAGAGTTTCCCGGGACAGTGAAACCCTATATCGGAGACACTGAGAAGAAGCCCCAATGTTCCCTCCAGGCACTTTCAGTGTGGGTGCCTTCTCCACGTGGTTCCTGGTTTCACTGCAGCTCTGAAGAGAATGTTAGCAAAGAGGTAATCGGGACAGTGCAAACAGTACTCAAAGACAGGGAGAGCAAGCTCTACATTACTCTCTTGGCACTTTGGATGTGGGACATACAGCGAGATGTTTGCTGCTTTTACATTTGGCTGTTGGGAGATTTACAGCACAAAGATATCTAGTTGATTTGAAGCAGTTCCGAGAAAGTCTAAGCATAATCCTCACTTTTCCCTCCTGGCACTTTCCCTGTAGGGGATACCGCAAGACGTTTCTGTACATTGGGCACAGCGCTCTGCAGGGTGTTAGCAGAGAGTTTCCCGGGACAGTGAAACCCTATATCGGAGACACTGAGAAGAAGCCCCAATGTTCCCTCCAGGCACTTTCAGTGTGGGTGCCTTCTCCACGTGGTTCCTGGTTTCACTGCAGCTCTGAAGAGAATGTTAGCAAAGAGGTAATCGGGACAGTGCAAACAGTACTCAAAGACAGGGAGAGCAAGCTCTACATTACTCTCTTGGCATTTGGATGTGGGACATACAGCGAGATGTTTGCTGCTTTTACATTTGGCTGTTGGGAGATTTACAGCACAAAGATATCTAGTTGATTTGAAGCAGTTCCGAGAAAGTCTAAACTTAATCCTCACTATTCCCTCCTGGCACTTTCCCTGTAGGAGATACCGCAAGACGTTTCTGTACATTGGGCACAGCGCTCTGCAGGGTGTTAGCAGAGAGTTTCCCGGGACAGTGAAACCCTATATCGGAGACACTGAGAAGAAGCCCCAATGTTCCCTCCAGGCACTTTCAGTGTGGGTGCCTTCTCCACGTGGTTCCTGGTTTCACTGCAGCTCTGAAGAGAATGTTAGCAAAGAGGTAATCGGGACAGTGCAAACAGTACTCAAAGACAGGGAGAGCAAGCTCTCTCTTGGCACTTTGGATGTGGGACATACAGCGAGATGTTTGCTGCTTTTACATTTGGCTGTTGGGAGATTTACAGCACAAAGATATCTAGTTGATTTGAAGCAGTTCCGAGAAAGTCTAAACATAATCCTCACTTTTCCCTCCTGGCACTTTCCCTGTAGGAGATACCGCAAGACGTTTCTGTATATTGGGCACAGCGCTCTGCAGGGTGTTAGCAGAGAGTTTCCCGGGACAGTGAAACCCTATGTCAGAGACACTGAGAAGAAGCCCCAATGTTCCCTCCAGGCACTTTCAGTGTGGGTGCCTTCTCCACGTGGTTCCTGGTTTCACTGCAGCTCTGAAGAGAATGTTAGCAAAGAGGTAATCGGGACAGTGCAAACAGTACTCAAAGACAGGGAGAGCAAGCTCTACATTACTCTCTTGGCACTTTGGATGTGGGACATACAGCGAGATGTTTGCTGCTTTTACATTTGGCTGTTGGGAGATTTACAGCACAAAGATATCTAGTTGATTTGAAGCAGTTCCGAGAAAGTCTAAACATAATCCTCACTTTTCCCTCCTGGCACTTTCCCTGTAGGAGATTCCGCAAGACGTTTCTGTACATTGGGCACAGCGCTCTGCAGGGTGTTAGCAGAGAGTTTCCCGGGACAGTGAAACCCTATGTCAGAGACACTGAGAAGAAGCCCCAATGTTCCCTCCAGGCACTTTCAGTGTGGGTGCCTTCTCCACGTGGTTCCTGGTTTCACTGCAGCTCTGAAGAGAATGTTAGCAAAGAGGTAATCGGGACAGTGCAAACAGTACTCAAAGACAGGGAGAGCAAGCTCTACATTACTCTCTTGGCACTTTGGATGTGGGACATACAGCGAGATGTTTGCTGCTTTTACATTTGGCTGTTGGGAGATTTACAGCACAAAGATATCTAGTTGATTTGAAGCAGTTCCGAGAAAGTCTAAACATAATCCTCACTTTTCCCTCCTGGCACTTTCCCTGTTTGGGATACCGCAAGACGTTTCTGTACATTGGGCACAGCGCTCTGCAGGGTGTTAGCAGAGAGTTTCCCGGGACAGTGAAACCCTATATCGGAGACACTGAGAAGAAGCCCCAATGTTCCCTCCAGGCACTTTCAGTGTGGGTGCCTTCTCCACGTGGTTCCTGGTTTCACTGCAGCTCTGAAGAGAATGTTAGCAAAGAGGTAATCGGGACAGTGCAAACAGTACTCAAAGACAGGGAGAGCAAGCTCTCTCTTGGCACTTTGGATGTGGGACATACAGCGAGATGTTTGCTGCTTTTACATTTGGCTGTTGGGAGATTTACAGCACAAAGATATCTAGTTGATTTGAAGCAGTTCCGAGAAAGTCTAAACTTAATCCTCACTATTCCCTCCTGGCACTTTCCCTGTAGGAGATACCGCAAGACGTTTCTGTATATTGGGCACAGCGCTCTGCAGGGTGTTAGCAGAGAGTTTCCCGGGACAGTGAAACCCTATATCGGAGACACTGAGAAGAAGCCCCAATGTTCCCTCCAGGCACTTTCAGTGTGGGTGCCTTCTCCACGTGGTTCCTGGTTTCACTGCAGCTCTGAAGAGAATGTTAGCAAAGAGGTAATCGGGACAGTGCAAACAGTACTCAAAGACAGGGAGAGCAAGCTCTCTCTTGGCACTTTGGATGTGGGACATACAGCGAGATGTTTGCTGCTTTTACATTTGGCTGTTGGGAGATTTACAGCACAAAGATATCTAGTTGATTTGAAGCAGTTCCGAGAAAGTCTAAACATAATCCTCACTTTTCCCTCCTGGCACTTTCCCTGTAGGAGATACCGCAAGACGTTTCTGTATATTGGGCACAGCGCTCTGCAGGGTGTTAGCAGAGAGTTTCCCGGGACAGTGAAACCCTATGTCAGAGACACTGAGAAGAAGCCCCAATGTTCCCTCCAGGCACTTTCAGTGTGGGTGCCTTCTCCACGTGGTTCCTGGTTTCACTGCAGCTCTGAAGAGAATGTTAGCAAAGAGGTAATCGGGACAGTGCAAACAGTACTCAAAGACAGGGAGAGCAAGCTCTACATTACTCTCTTGGCACTTTGGATGTGGGACATACAGCGAGATGTTTGCTGCTTTTACATTTGGCTGTTGGGAGATTTACAGCACAAAGATATCTAGTTGATTTGAAGCAGTTCCGAGAAAGTCTAAACATAATCCTCACTTTTCCCTCCTGGCACTTTCCCTGTAGGGGATACCGCAAGACGTTTCTGTACATTGGGCACAGCGCTCTGCAGGGTGTTAGCAGAGAGTTTCCCGGGACAGTGAAACCCTATATCGGAGACACTGAGAAGAAGCCCCAGTGTTCACTCCAGGCACTTTCAGTGTGGGTGCCTTCTCCACGTGGTTCCTGGTTTCACTGCAGCTCTGAAGAGAATGTTAGCAAAGAGGTAATCGGGACAGTGCAAACAGTACTCAAAGACAGGGAGAGCAAGCTCTCTCTTGGCACTTTGGATGTGGGACATACAGCGAGATGTTTGCTGCTTTTACATTTGGCTGTTGGGAGATTTACAGCACAAAGATATCTAGTTGATTTGAAGCAGTTCCGAGAAAGTCTAAACTTAATCCTCACTATTCCCTCCTGGCACTTTCCCTGTAGGAGATACCGCAAGACGTTTCTGTATATTGGGCACAGCGCTCTGCAGGGTGTTAGCAGAGAGTTTCCCGGGACAGTGAAACCCTATATCGGAGACACTGAGAAGAAGCCCCAATGTTCCCTCCAGGCACTTTCATTGTGGGTGCCTTCTCCACGTGGTTCCTGGTTTCACTGCAGCTCTGAAGAGAATGTTAGCAAAGAGGTAATCGGGACAGTGCAAACAGTACTCAAAGACAGGGAGAGCAAGCTCTACATTACTCTCTTGGCACTTTGGATGTGGGACATACAGCGAGATGTTTGCTGCTTTTACATTTGGCTGTTGGGAGATTTACAGCACAAAGATATCTAGTTGATTTGAAGCAGTTCCGAGAAAGTCTAAACATAATCCTCACTTTTCCCTCCTGGCACTTTCCCTGTAGGGGATACCGCAAGACGTTTCTGTATATTGGGCACAGCGCTCTGCAGGGTGTTAGCAGAGAGTTTCCCGGGACAGTGAAACCCTATGTCAGAGACACTGAGAAGAAGCCCCAATGTTCCCTCCAGGCACTTTCAGTGTGGGTGCCTTCTCCACGTGGTTCCTGGTTTCACTGCAGCTCTGAAGAGAATGTTAGCAAAGAGGTAATCGGGACAGTGCAAACAGTACTCAAAGACAGGGAGAGCAAGCTCTACATTACTCTCTTGGCACTTTGGATGTGGGACATACAGCGAGATGTTTGCTGCTTTTACATTTGGCTGTTGGGAGATTTACAGCACAAAGATATCTAGTTGATTTGAAGCAGTTCCGAGAAAGTCTAAACATAATCCTCACTTTTCCCTCCTGGCACTTTCCCTGTTTGGGATACCGCAAGACGTTTCTGTACATTGGGCACAGCGCTCTGCAGGGTGTTAGCAGAGAGTTTCCCGGGACAGTGAAACCCTATATCGGAGACACTGAGAAGAAGCCCCAATGTTCCCTCCAGGCACTTTCAGTGTGGGTGCCTTCTCCACGTGGTTCCTGGTTTCACTGCAGCTCTGAAGAGAATGTTAGCAAAGAGGTAATCGGGACAGTGCAAACAGTACTCAAAGACAGGGAGAGCAAGCTCTCTCTTGGCACTTTGGATGTGGGACATACAGCGAGATGTTTGCTGCTTTTACATTTGGCTGTTGGGAGATTTACAGCACAAAGATATCTAGTTGATTTGAAGCAGTTCCGAGAAAGTCTAAGCATAATCCTCACTTTTCCCTCCTGGCACTTTCCCTGTTTGGGATACCGCAAGACGTTTCTGTACATTGGGCACAGCGCTCTGCAGGGTGTTAGCAGAGAGTTTCCCGGGACAGTGAAACCCTATATCGGAGACACTGAGAAGAAGCCCCAATGTTCACTCCAGGCACTTTCAGTGTGGGTGCCTTCTCCACGTGGTTCCTGGTTTCACTGCAGCTCTGAAGAGAATGTTAGCAAAGAGGTAATCGGGACAGTGCAAACAGTACTCAAAGACAGGGAGAGCAAGCTCTCTCTTGGCACTTTGGATGTGGGACATACAGCGAGATGTTTGCTGCTTTTACATTTGGCTGTTGGGAGATTTACAGCACAAAGATATCTAGTTGATTTGAAGCAGTTCCGAGAAAGTCTAAGCATAATCCTCACTATTCCCTCCTGGCACTTTCCCTGTAGGAGATACCGCAAGACGTTTCTGTATATTGGGCACAGCGCTCTGCAGGGTGTTAGCAGAGAGTTTCCCGGGACAGTGAAACCCTATATCGGAGACACTGAGAAGAAGCCCCAATGTTCCCTCCAGGCACTTTCAGTGTGGGTGCCTTCTCCACGTGGTTCCTGGTTTCACTGCAGCTCTGAAGAGAATGTTAGCAAAGAGGTAATCGGGACAGTGCAAACAGTACTCAAAGACAGGGAGAGCAAGCTCTCTCTTGGCACTTTGGATGTGGGACATACAGCGAGATGTTTGCTGCTTTTACATTTGGCTGTTGGGAGATTTACAGCACAAAGATATCTAGTTGATTTGAAGCAGTTCCGAGAAAGTCTAAACATAATCCTCACTTTTCCCTCCTGGCACTTTCCCTGTAGGAGATACCGCAAGACGTTTCTGTATATTGGGCACAGCGCTCTGCAGGGTGTTAGCAGAGAGTTTCCCGGGAAAATGAAACCCTATGTCAGAGACACTGAGAAGAAGCCCCAATGTTCCCTCCAGGCACTTTCAGTGTGGGTGCCTTCTCCACGTGGTTCCTGGTTTCACTGCAGCTCTGAAGAGAATGTTAGCAAAGAGGTAATCGGGACAGTGCAAACAGTACTCAAAGACAGGGAGAGCAAGCTCTACATTACTCTCTTGGCACTTTGGATGTGGGACATACAGCGAGATGTTTGCTGCTTTTACATTTGGCTGTTGGGAGATTTACAGCACAAAGATATCTAGTTGATTTGAAGCAGTTCCGAGAAAGTCTAAACATAATCCTCACTTTTCCCTCCTGGCACTTTCCCTGTTTGGGATACCGCAAGATGTTTCTGTACATTGGGCACAGCGCTCTGCAGGGTGTTAGCAGAGAGTTTCCCGGGACAGTGAAACCCTATGTCAGAGACACTGAGAAGAAGCCCCAATGTTCCCTCCAGGCACTTTCAGTGTGGGTGCCTTCTCCACGTGGTTCCTGGTTTCACTGCAGCTCTGAAGAGAATGTTAGCAAAGAGGTAATCGGGACAGTGCAAACAGTACTCAAAGACAGGGAGAGCAAGCTCTCTCTTGGCACTTTGGATGTGGGACATACAGCGAGATGTTTGCTGCTTTTACATTTGGCTGTTGGGAGATTTACAGCACAAAGATATCTAGTTGATTTGAAGCAGTTCCGAGAAAGTCTAAACTTAATCCTCACTATTCCCTCCTGGCACTTTCCCTGTAGGAGATACCGCAAGACGTTTCTGTATATTGGGCACAGCGCTCTGCAGGGTGTTAGCAGAGAGTTTCCCGGGACAGTGAAACCCTATGTCAAAGACACTGAGAAGAAGCCCCAATGTTCCCTCCAGGCACTTTCAGTGTGGGTGCCTTCTCCACGTGGTTCCTGGTTTCACTGCAGCTCTGAAGAGAATGTTAGCAAAGAGGTAATCGGGACAGTGCAAACAGTACTCAAAGACAGGGAGAGCAAGCTCTCTCTTGGCACTTTGGATGTGGGACATACAGCGAGATGTTTGCTGCTTTTACATTTGGCTGTTGGGAGATTTACAGCACAAAGATATCTAGTTGATTTGAAGCAGTTCCGAGAAAGTCTAAACTTAATCCTCACTATTCCCTCCTGGCACTTTCCCTGTAGGAGATACCGCAAGACGTTTCTGTATATTGGGCACAGCGCTCTGCAGGGTGTTAGCAGAGAGTTTCCCGGGACAGTGAAACCCTATATCGGAGACACTGAGAAGAAGCCCCAATGTTCCCTCCAGGCACTTTCAGTGTGGGTGCCTTCTCCACGTGGTTCCTGGTTTCACTGCAGCTCTGAAGAGAATGTTAGCAAAGAGGTAATCGGGACAGTGCAAACAGTACTCAAAGACAGGGAGAGCAAGCTCTCTCTTGGCACTTTGGATGTGGGACATACAGCGAGATGTTTGCTGCTTTTACATTTGGCTGTTGGGAGATTTACAGCACAAAGATATCTAGTTGATTTGAAGCAGTTCCGAGAAAGTCTAAACATAATCCTCACTTTTCCCTCCTGGCACTTTCCCTGTAGGAGATACCGCAAGACGTTTCTGTATATTGGGCACAGCGCTCTGCAGGGTGTTAGCAGAGAGTTTCCCGGGACAGTGAAACCCTATGTCAGAGACACTGAGAAGAAGCCCCAATGTTCCCTCCAGGCACTTTCAGTGTGGGTGCCTTCTCCACGTGGTTCCTGGTTTCACTGCAGCTCTGAAGAGAATGTTAGCAAAGAGGTAATCGGGACAGTGCAAACAGTACTCAAAGACAGGGAGAGCAAGCTCTACATTACTCTCTTGGCACTTTGGATGTGGGACATACAGCGAGATGTTTGCTGCTTTTACATTTGGCTGTTGGGAGATTTACAGCACAAAGATATCTAGTTGATTTGAAGCAGTTCCGAGAAAGTCTAAGCATAATCCTCACTTTTCCCTCCTGGCACTTTCCCTGTAGGGGATACCGCAAGACGTTTCTGTACATTGGGCACAGCGCTCTGCAGGGTGTTAGCAGAGAGTTTCCCGGGACAGTGAAACCCTATATCGGAGACACTGAGAAGAAGCCCCAATGTTCCCTCCAGGCACTTTCAGTGTGGGTGCCTTCTCCACGTGGTTCCTGGTTTCACTGCAGCTCTGAAGAGAATGTTAGCAAAGAGGTAATCGGGACAGTGCAAACAGTACTCAAAGACAGGGAGAGCAAGCTCTCTCTTGGCACTTTGGATGTGGGACATACAGCGAGATGTTTGCTGCTTTTACATTTGGCTGTTGGGAGATTTACAGCACAAAGATATCTAGTTGATTTGAAGCAGTTCCGAGAAAGTCTAAACATAATCCTCACTTTTCCCTCCTGGCACTTTCCCTGTAGGAGATACCGCAAGACGTTTCTGTATATTGGGCACAGCGCTCTGCAGGGTGTTAGCAGAGAGTTTCCCGGGACAGTGAAACCCTATGTCAGAGACACTGAGAAGAAGCCCCAATGTTCCCTCCAGGCACTTTCAGTGTGGGTGCCTTCTCCACGTGGTTCCTGGTTTCACTGCAGCTCTGAAGAGAATGTTAGCAAAGAGGTAATCGGGACAGTGCAAACAGTACTCAAAGACAGGGAGAGCAAGCTCTACATTACTCTCTTGGCACTTTGGATGTGGGACATACAGCGAGATGTTTGCTGCTTTTACATTTGGCTGTTGGGAGATTTACAGCACAAAGATATCTAGTTGATTTGAAGCAGTTCCGAGAAAGTCTAAACATAATCCTCACTTTTCCCTCCTGGCACTTTCCCTGTAGGAGATACCGCAAGACGTTTCTGTACATTGGGCACAGCGCTCTGCAGGGTGTTAGCAGAGAGTTTCCCGGGACAGTGAAACCCTATATCGGAGACACTGAGAAGAAGCCCCAATGTTCCCTCCAGGCACTTTCAGTGTGGGTGCCTTCTCCACGTGGTTCCTGGTTTCACTGCAGCTCTGAAGAGAATGTTAGCAAAGAGGTAATCGGGACAGTGCAAACAGTACTCAAAGACAGGGAGAGCAAGCTCTCTCTTCGCACTTTGGATGTGGGACATACAGCGAGATGTTTGCTGCTTTTACATTTGGCTGTTGGGAGATTTACAGCACAAAGATATCTAGTTGATTTGAAGCAGTTCCGAGAAAGTCTAAGCATAATCCTCACTTTTCCCTCCTGGCACTTTCCCTGTAGGGGATACCGCAAGACGTTTCTGTACATTGGGCACAGCGCTCTGCAGGGTGTTAGCAGAGTTTCCCGGGACAGTGAAACCCTATATCGGAGACACTGAGAAGAAGCCCCAATGTTCCCTCCAGGCACTTTCAGTGTGGGTGCCTTCTCCACGTGGTTCCTGGTTTCACTGCAGCTCTGAAGAGAATGTTAGCAAAGAGGTAATCGGGACAGTGCAAACAGTACTCAAAGACAGGGAGAGCAAGCTCTCTCTTGGCACTTTGGATGTGGGACATACAGCGAGATGTTTGCTGCTTTTACATTTGGCTGTTGGGAGATTTACAGCACAAAGATATCTAGTTGATTTGAAGCAGTTCCGAGAAAGTCTAAGCATAATCCTCACTTTTCCCTCCTGGCACTTTCCCTGTAGGGGATACCGCAAGACGTTTCTGTATATTGGGCACAGCGCTCTGCAGGGTGTTAGCAGAGAGTTTCCCGGGACAGTGAAACCCTATGTCAGAGACACTGAGAAGAAGCCCCAATGTTCCCTCCAGGCACTTTCAGTGTGGGTGCCTTCTCCACGTGGTTCCTGGTTTCACTGCAGCTCTGAAGAGAATGTTAGCAAAGAGGTAATCGGGACAGTGCAAACAGTACTCAAAGACAGGGAGAGCAAGCTCTCTCTTGGCACTTTGGATGTGGGACATACAGCGAGATGTTTGCTGCTTTTACATTTGGCTGTTGGGAGATTTACAGCACAAAGATATCTAGTTGATTTGAAGCAGTTCCGAGAAAGTCTAAACATAATCCTCACTTTTCCCTCCTGGCACTTTCCCTGTAGGAGATACCGCAAGACGTTTCTGTATATTGGGCACAGCGCTCTGCAGGGTGTTAGCAGAGAGTTTCCCGGGACAGTGAAACCCTATGTCAGAGACACTGAGAAGAAGCCCCAATGTTCCCTCCAGGCACTTTCAGTGTGGGTGCCTTCTCCACGTGGTTCCTGGTTTCACTGCAGCTCTGAAGAGAATGTTAGCAAAGAGGTAATCGGGACAGTGCAAACAGTACTCAAAGACAGGGAGAGCAAGCTCTACATTACTCTCTTGGCACTTTGGATGTGGGACATACAGCGAGATGTTTGCTGCTTTTACATTTGGCTGTTGGGAGATTTACAGCACAAAGATATCTAGTTGATTTGAAGCAGTTCCGAGAAAGTCTAAGCATAATCCTCACTTTTCCCTCCTGGCACTTTCCCTGTAGGGGATACCGCAAGACGTTTCTGTACATTGGGCACAGCGCTCTGCAGGGTGTTAGCAGAGAGTTTCCCGGGACAGTGAAACCCTATATCGGAGACACTGAGAAGAAGCCCCAATGTTCCCTCCAGGCACTTTCAGTGTGGGTGCCTTCTCCACGTGGTTCCTGGTTTCACTGCAGCTCTGAAGAGAATGTTAGCAAAGAGGTAATCGGGACAGTGCAAACAGTACTCAAAGACAGGGAGAGCAAGCTCTACATTACTCTCTTGGCATTTGGATGTGGGACATACAGCGAGATGTTTGCTGCTTTTACATTTGGCTGTTGGGAGATTTACAGCACAAAGATATCTAGTTGATTTGAAGCAGTTCCGAGAAAGTCTAAACATAATCCTCACTTTTCCCTCCTGGCACTTTCCCTGTAGGAGATACCGCAAGACGTTTCTGTATATTGGGCACAGCGCTCTGCAGGGTGTTAGCAGAGAGTTTCCCGGGACAGTGAAACCCTATGTCAGAGACACTGAGAAGAAGCCCCAATGTTCCCTCCAGGCACTTTCAGTGTGGGTGCCTTCTCCACGTGGTTCCTGGTTTCACTGCAGCTCTGAAGAGAATGTTAGCAAAGAGGTAATCGGGACAGTGCAAACAGTACTCAAAGACAGGGAGAGCAAGCTCTACATTACTCTCTTGGCACTTTGGATGTGGGACATACAGCGAGATGTTTGCTGCTTTTACATTTGGCTGTTGGGAGATTTACAGCACAAAGATATCTAGTTGATTTGAAGCAGTTCCGAGAAAGTCTAAACATAATCCTCACTTTTCCCTCCTGGCACTTTCCCTGTAGGAGATACCGCAAGACGTTTCTGTACATTGGGCACAGCGCTCTGCAGGGTGTTAGCAGAGAGTTTCCCGGGACAGTGAAACCCTATATCGGAGACACTGAGAAGAAGCCCCAATGTTCCCTCCAGGCACTTTCAGTGTGGGTGCCTTCTCCACGTGGTTCCTGGTTTCACTGCAGCTCTGAAGAGAATGTTAGCAAAGAGGTAATCGGGACAGTGCAAACAGTACTCAAAGACAGGGAGAGCAAGCTCTCTCTTCGCACTTTGGATGTGGGACATACAGCGAGATGTTTGCTGCTTTTACATTTGGCTGTTGGGAGATTTACAGCACAAAGATATCTAGTTGATTTGAAGCAGTTCCGAGAAAGTCTAAACATAATCCTCACTTTTCCCTCCTGGCACTTTCCCTGTAGGGGATACCGCAAGACGTTTCTGTATATTGGGCACAGCGCTCTGCAGGGTGTTAGCAGAGAGTTTCCCGGGACAGTGAAACCCTATGTCAGAGACACTGAGAAGAAGCCCCAATGTTCCCTCCAGGCACTTTCAGTGTGGGTGCCTTCTCCACGTGGTTCCTGGTTTCACTGCAGCTCTGAAGAGAATGTTAGCAAAGAGGTAATCGGGACAGTGCAAACAGTACTCAAAGACAGGGAGAGCAAGCTCTACATTACTCTCTTGGCACTTTGGATGTGGGACATACAGCGAGATGTTTGCTGCTTTTACATTTGGCTGTTGGGAGATTTACAGCACAAAGATATCTAGTTGATTTGAAGCAGTTCCGAGAAAGTCTAAACATAATCCTCACTTTTCCCTCCTGGCACTTTCCCTGTAGGGGATACCGCAAGACGTTTCTGTACATTGGGCACAGCGCTCTGCAGGGTGTTAGCAGAGAGTTTCCCGGGACAGTGAAACCCTATATCGGAGACACTGAGAAGAAGCCCCAATGTTCCCTCCAGGCACTTTCAGTGTGGGTGCCTTCTCCACGTGGTTCCTGGTTTCACTGCAGCTCTGAAGAGAATGTTAGCAAAGAGGTAATCGGGACAGTGCAAACAGTACTCAAAGACAGGGAGAGCAAGCTCTACATTACTCTCTTGGCACTTTGGATGTGGGACATACAGCGAGATGTTTGCTGCTTTTACATTTGGCTGTTGGGAGATTTACAGCACAAAGATATCTAGTTGATTTGAAGCAGTTCCGAGAAAGTCTAAACATAATCCTCACTTTTCCCTCCTGGCACTTTCCCTGTAGGAGATACCGCAAGACGTTTCTGTATATTGGGCACAGCGCTCTGCAGGGTGTTAGCAGAGAGTTTCCCGGGACAGTGAAACCCTATGTCAGAGACACTGAGAAGAAGCCCCAATGTTCCCTCCAGGCACTTTCAGTGTGGGTGCCTTCTCCACGTGGTTCCTGGTTTCACTGCAGCTCTGAAGAGAATGTTAGCAAAGAGGTAATCGGGACAGTGCAAACAGTACTCAAAGACAGGGAGAGCAAGCTCTACATTACTCTCTTGGCACTTTGGATGTGGGACATACAGCGAGATGTTTGCTGCTTTTACATTTGGCTGTTGGGAGATTTACAGCACAAAGATATCTAGTTGATTTGAAGCAGTTCCGAGAAAGTCTAAGCATAATCCTCACTTTTCCCTCCTGGCACTTTCCCTGTAGGGGATACCGCAAGACGTTTCTGTACATTGGGCACAGCGCTCTGCAGGGTGTTAGCAGAGTTTCCCGGGACAGTGAAACCCTATATCGGAGACACTGAGAAGAAGCCCCAATGTTCCCTCCAGGCACTTTCAGTGTGGGTGCCTTCTCCACGTGGTTCCTGGTTTCACTGCAGCTCTGAAGAGAATGTTAGCAAAGAGGTAATCGGGACAGTGCAAACAGTACTCAAAGACAGGGAGAGCAAGCTCTACATTACTCTCTTGGCACTTTGGATGTGGGACATACAGCGAGATGTTTGCTGCTTTTACATTTGGCTGTTGGGAGATTTACAGCACAAAGATATCTAGTTCATTTGAAGCAGTTCCGAGAAAGTCTAAACATAATCCTCACTTTTCCCTCCTGGCACTTTCCCTGTTTGGGATACCGCAAGACTTTTCTGTACATTGGGCACAGCGCTCTGCAGGGTGTTAGCAGAGAGTTTCCCGGGACAGTGAAACCCTATATCGGAGACACTGAGAAGAAGCCCCAATGTTCCCTCCAGGCACTTTCAGTGTGGGTGCCTTCTCCACGTGGTTCCTGGTTTCACTGCAGCTCTGAAGAGAATGTTAGCAAAGAGGTAATCGGGACAGTGCAAACAGTACTCAAAGACAGGGAGAGCAAGCTCTCTCTTGGCACTTTGGATGTGGGACATACAGCGAGATGTTTGCTGCTTTTACATTTGGCTGTTGGGAGATTTACAGCACAAAGATATCTAGTTGATTTGAAGCAGTTCCGAGAAAGTCTAAACTTAATCCTCACTATTCCCTCCTGGCACTTTCCCTGTAGGAGATACCGCAAGACGTTTATGTATATTGGGCACAGCGCTCTGCAGGGTGTTAGCAGAGAGTTTCCCGGGACAGTGAAACCCTATATCGGAGACACTGAGAAGAAGCCCCAATGTTCCCTCCAGGCACTTTCAGTGTGGGTGCCTTCTCCACGTGGTTCCTGGTTTCACTGCAGCTCTGAAGAGAATGTTAGCAAAGAGGTAATCGGGACAGTGCAAACAGTACTCAAAGACAGGGAGAGCAAGCTCTCTCTTGGCACTTTGGATGTGGGACATACAGCGAGATGTTTGCTGCTTTTACATTTGGCTGTTGGGAGATTTACAGCACAAAGATATCTAGTTGATTTGAAGCAGTTCCGAGAAAGTCTAAACATAATCCTCACTTTTCCCTCCTGGCACTTTCCCTGTAGGAGATACCGCAAGACGTTTCTGTATATTGGGCACAGCGCTCTGCAGGGTGTTAGCAGAGAGTTTCCCGGGACAGTGAAACCCTATGTCAGAGACACTGAGAAGAAGCCCCAATGTTCCCTCCAGGCACTTTCAGTGTGGGTGCCTTCTCCACGTGGTTCCTGGTTTCACTGCAGCTCTGAAGAGAATGTTAGCAAAGAGGTAATCGGGACAGTGCAAACAGTACTCAAAGACAGGGAGAGCAAGCTCTACATTACTCTCTTGGCATTTGGATGTGGGACATACAGCGAGATGTTTGCTGCTTTTACATTTGGCTGTTGGGAGATTTACAGCACAAAGATATCTAGTTGATTTGAAGCAGTTCCGAGAAAGTCTAAACTTAATCCTCACTATTCCCTCCTGGCACTTTCCCTGTAGGAGATACCGCAAGACGTTTCTGTACATTGGGCACAGCGCTCTGCAGGGTGTTAGCAGAGAGTTTCCCGGGACAGTGAAACCCTATGTCAGAGACACTGAGAAGAAGCCCCAATGTTCCCTCCAGGCACTTTCAGTGTGGGTGCCTTCTCCACGTGGTTCCTGGTTTCACTGCAGCTCTGAAGAGAATGTTAGCAAAGAGGTAATCGGGACAGTGCAAACAGTACTCAAAGACAGGGAGAGCAAGCTCTACATTACTCTCTTGGCACTTTGGATGTGGGACATACAGCGAGATGTTTGCTGCTTTTACATTTGGCTGTTGGGAGATTTACAGCACAAAGATATCTAGTTGATTTGAAGCAGTTCCGAGAAAGTCTAAGCATAATCCTCACTTTTCCCTCCTGGCACTTTCCCTGTAGGGGATACCGCAAGACGTTTCTGTACATTGGGCACAGCGCTCTGCAGGGTGTTAGCAGAGAGTTTCCCGGGACAGTGAAACCCTATATCGGAGACACTGAGAAGAAGCCCCAATGTTCCCTCCAGGCACTTTCAGTGTGGGTGCCTTCTCCACGTGGTTCCTGGTTTCACTGCAGCTCTGAAGAGAATGTTAGCAAAGAGGTAATCGGGACAGTGCAAACAGTACTCAAAGACAGGGAGAGCAAGCTCTACATTACTCTCTTGGCATTTGGATGTGGGACATACAGCGAGATGTTTGCTGCTTTTACATTTGGCTGTTGGGAGATTTACAGCACAAAGATATCTAGTTGATTTGAAGCAGTTCCGAGAAAGTCTAAACTTAATCCTCACTATTCCCTCCTGGCACTTTCCCTGTAGGAGATACCGCAAGACGTTTCTGTACATTGGGCACAGCGCTCTGCAGGGTGTTAGCAGAGAGTTTCCCGGGACAGTGAAACCCTATATCGGAGACACTGAGAAGAAGCCCCAATGTTCCCTCCAGGCACTTTCAGTGTGGGTGCCTTCTCCACGTGGTTCCTGGTTTCACTGCAGCTCTGAAGAGAATGTTAGCAAAGAGGTAATCGGGACAGTGCAAACAGTACTCAAAGACAGGGAGAGCAAGCTCTCTCTTGGCACTTTGGATGTGGGACATACAGCGAGATGTTTGCTGCTTTTACATTTGGCTGTTGGGAGATTTACAGCACAAAGATATCTAGTTGATTTGAAGCAGTTCCGAGAAAGTCTAAACATAATCCTCACTTTTCCCTCCTGGCACTTTCCCTGTAGGAGATACCGCAAGACGTTTCTGTATATTGGGCACAGCGCTCTGCAGGGTGTTAGCAGAGAGTTTCCCGGGACAGTGAAACCCTATGTCAGAGACACTGAGAAGAAGCCCCAATGTTCCCTCCAGGCACTTTCAGTGTGGGTGCCTTCTCCACGTGGTTCCTGGTTTCACTGCAGCTCTGAAGAGAATGTTAGCAAAGAGGTAATCGGGACAGTGCAAACAGTACTCAAAGACAGGGAGAGCAAGCTCTACATTACTCTCTTGGCACTTTGGATGTGGGACATACAGCGAGATGTTTGCTGCTTTTACATTTGGCTGTTGGGAGATTTACAGCACAAAGATATCTAGTTGATTTGAAGCAGTTCCGAGAAAGTCTAAGCATAATCCTCACTTTTCCCTCCTGGCACTTTCCCTGTAGGGGATACCGCAAGACGTTTCTGTACATTGGGCACAGCGCTCTGCAGGGTGTTAGCAGAGTTTCCCGGGACAGTGAAACCCTATATCGGAGACACTGAGAAGAAGCCCCAATGTTCCCTCCAGGCACTTTCAGTGTGGGTGCCTTCTCCACGTGGTTCCTGGTTTCACTGCAGCTCTGAAGAGAATGTTAGCAAAGAGGTAATCGGGACAGTGCAAACAGTACTCAAAGACAGGGAGAGCAAGCTCTACATTACTCTCTTGGCACTTTGGATGTGGGACATACAGCGAGATGTTTGCTGCTTTTACATTTGGCTGTTGGGAGATTTACAGCACAAAGATATCTAGTTCATTTGAAGCAGTTCCGAGAAAGTCTAAACATAATCCTCACTTTTCCCTCCTGGCACTTTCCCTGTTTGGGATACCGCAAGACTTTTCTGTACATTGGGCACAGCGCTCTGCAGGGTGTTAGCAGAGAGTTTCCCGGGACAGTGAAACCCTATATCGGAGACACTGAGAAGAAGCCCCAATGTTCCCTCCAGGCACTTTCAGTGTGGGTGCCTTCTCCACGTGGTTCCTGGTTTCACTGCAGCTCTGAAGAGAATGTTAGCAAAGAGGTAATCGGGACAGTGCAAACAGTACTCAAAGACAGGGAGAGCAAGCTCTCTCTTGGCACTTTGGATGTGGGACATACAGCGAGATGTTTGCTGCTTTTACATTTGGCTGTTGGGAGATTTACAGCACAAAGATATCTAGTTGATTTGAAGCAGTTCCGAGAAAGTCTAAACTTAATCCTCACTATTCCCTCCTGGCACTTTCCCTGTAGGAGATACCGCAAGACGTTTATGTATATTGGGCACAGCGCTCTGCAGGGTGTTAGCAGAGAGTTTCCCGGGACAGTGAAACCCTATATCGGAGACACTGAGAAGAAGCCCCAATGTTCCCTCCAGGCACTTTCAGTGTGGGTGCCTTCTCCACGTGGTTCCTGGTTTCACTGCAGCTCTGAAGAGAATGTTAGCAAAGAGGTAATCGGGACAGTGCAAACAGTACTCAAAGACAGGGAGAGCAAGCTCTCTCTTGGCACTTTGGATGTGGGACATACAGCGAGATGTTTGCTGCTTTTACATTTGGCTGTTGGGAGATTTACAGCACAAAGATATCTAGTTGATTTGAAGCAGTTCCGAGAAAGTCTAAACTTAATCCTCACTATTCCCTCCTGGCACTTTCCCTGTAGGAGATACCGCAAGACGTTTCTGTACATTGGGCACAGCGCTCTGCAGGGTGTTAGCAGAGAGTTTCCCGGGACAGTGAAACCCTATATCGGAGACACTGAGAAGAAGCCCCAATGTTCCCTCCAGGCACTTTCAGTGTGGGTGCCTTCTCCACGTGGTTCCTGGTTTCACTGCAGCTCTGAAGAGAATGTTAGCAAAGAGGTAATCGGGACAGTGCAAACAGTACTCAAAGACAGGGAGAGCAAGCTCTCTCTTGGCACTTTGGATGTGGGACATACAGCGAGATGTTTGCTGCTTTTACATTTGGCTGTTGGGAGATTTACAGCACAAAGATATCTAGTTGATTTGAAGCAGTTCCGAGAAAGTCTAAACATAATCCTCACTTTTCCCTCCTGGCACTTTCCCTGTAGGAGATACCGCAAGACGTTTCTGTATATTGGGCACAGCGCTCTGCAGGGTGTTAGCAGAGAGTTTCCCGGGACAGTGAAACCCTATGTCAGAGACACTGAGAAGAAGCCCCAATGTTCCCTCCAGGCACTTTCAGTGTGGGTGCCTTCTCCACGTGGTTCCTGGTTTCACTGCAGCTCTGAAGAGAATGTTAGCAAAGAGGTAATCGGGACAGTGCAAACAGTACTCAAAGACAGGGAGAGCAAGCTCTACATTACTCTCTTGGCACTTTGGATGTGGGACATACAGCGAGATGTTTGCTGCTTTTACATTTGGCTGTTGGGAGATTTACAGCACAAAGATATCTAGTTGATTTGAAGCAGTTCCGAGAAAGTCTAAGCATAATCCTCACTTTTCCCTCCTGGCACTTTCCCTGTAGGGGATACCGCAAGACGTTTCTGTACATTGGGCACAGCGCTCTGCAGGGTGTTAGCAGAGAGTTTCCCGGGACAGTGAAACCCTATATCGGAGACACTGAGAAGAAGCCCCAATGTTCACTCCAGGCACTTTCAGTGTGGGTGCCTTCTCCACGTGGTTCCTGGTTTCACTGCAGCTCTGAAGAGAATGTTAGCAAAGAGGTAATCGGGACAGTGCAAACAGTACTCAAAGACAGGGAGAGCAAGCTCTCTCTTGGCACTTTGGATGTGGGACATACAGCGAGATGTTTGCTGCTTTTACATTTGGCTGTTGGGAGATTTACAGCACAAAGATATCTAGTTGATTTGAAGCAGTTCCGAGAAAGTCTAAACATAATCCTCACTTTTCCCTCCTGGCACTTTCCCTGTAGGGGATACCGCAAGACGTTTCTGTATATTGGGCACAGCGCTCTGCAGGGTGTTAGCAGAGAGTTTCCCGGGACAGTGAAACCCTATGTCAGAGACACTGAGAAGAAGCCCCAATGTTCCCTCCAGGCACTTTCAGTGTGGGTGCCTTCTCCACGTGGTTCCTGGTTTCACTGCAGCTCTGAAGAGAATGTTAGCAAAGAGGTAATCGGGACAGTGCAAACAGTACTCAAAGACAGGGAGAGCAAGCTCTACATTACTCTCTTGGCACTTTGGATGTGGGACATACAGCGAGATGTTTGCTGCTTTTACATTTGGCTGTTGGGAGATTTACAGCACAAAGATATCTAGTTGATTTGAAGCAGTTCCGAGAAAGTCTAAACATAATCCTCACTTTTCCCTCCTGGCACTTTCCCTGTAGGGGATACCGCAAGACGTTTCTGTACATTGGGCACAGCGCTCTGCAGGGTGTTAGCAGAGAGTTTCCCGGGACAGTGAAACCCTATATCGGAGACACTGAGAAGAAGCCCCAATGTTCCCTCCAGGCACTTTCAGTGTGGGTGCCTTCTCCACGTGGTTCCTGGTTTCACTGCAGCTCTGAAGAGAATGTTAGCAAAGAGGTAATCGGGACAGTGCAAACAGTACTCAAAGACAGGGAGAGCAAGCTCTACATTACTCTCTTGGCACTTTGGATGTGGGACATACAGCGAGATGTTTGCTGCTTTTACATTTGGCTGTTGGGAGATTTACAGCACAAAGATATCTAGTTGATTTGAAGCAGTTCCGAGAAAGTCTAAACATAATCCTCACTTTTCCCTCCTGGCACTTTCCCTGTAGGAGATACCGCAAGACGTTTCTGTATATTGGGCACAGCGCTCTGCAGGGTGTTAGCAGAGAGTTTCCCGGGACAGTGAAACCCTATGTCAGAGACACTGAGAAGAAGCCCCAATGTTCCCTCCAGGCACTTTCAGTGTGGGTGCCTTCTCCACGTGGTTCCTGGTTTCACTGCAGCTCTGAAGAGAATGTTAGCAAAGAGGTAATCGGGACAGTGCAAACAGTACTCAAAGACAGGGAGAGCAAGCTCTCTCTTGGCACTTTGGATGTGGGACATACAGCGAGATGTTTGCTGCTTTTACATTTGGCTGTTGGGAGATTTACAGCACAAAGATATCTAGTTGATTTGAAGCAGTTCCGAGAAAGTCTAAACATAATCCTCACTTTTCCCTCCTGGCACTTTCCCTGTAGGGGATACCGCAAGACGTTTCTGTACATTGGGCACAGCGCTCTGCAGGGTGTTAGCAGAGAGTTTCCCGGGACAGTGAAACCCTATGTCAGAGACACTGAGAAGAAGCCCCAATGTTCCCTCCAGGCACTTTCAGTGTGGGTGCCTTCTCCACGTGGTTCCTGGTTTCACTGCAGCTCTGAAGAGAATGTTAGCAAAGAGGTAATCGGGACAGTGCAAACAGTACTCAAAGACAGGGAGAGCAAGCTCTACATTACTCTCTTGGCATTTGGATGTGGGACATACAGCGAGATGTTTGCTGCTTTTACATTTGGCTGTTGGGAGATTTACAGCACAAAGATATCTAGTTGATTTGAAGCAGTTCTGAGAAAGTCTAAACTTAATCCTCACTATTCCCTCCTGGCACTTTCCCTGTAGGAGATACCGCAAGACGTTTCTGTACATTGGGCACAGCGCTCTGCAGGGTGTTAGCAGAGAGTTTCCCGGGACAGTGAAACCCTATATCGGAGACACTGAGAAGAAGCCCCAATGTTCCCTCCAGGCACTTTCAGTGTGGGTGCCTTCTCCACGTGGTTCCTGGTTTCACTGCAGCTCTGAAGAGAATGTTAGCAAAGAGGTAATCGGGACAGTGCAAACAGTACTCAAAGACAGGGAGAGCAAGCTCTCTCTTGGCACTTTGGATGTGGGACATACAGCGAGATGTTTGCTGCTTTTACATTTGGCTGTTGGGAGATTTACAGCACAAAGATATCTAGTTGATTTGAAGCAGTTCTGAGAAAGTCTAAACATAATCCTCACTTTTCCCTCCTGGCACTTTCCCTGTAGGAGATACCGCAAGACGTTTCTGTATATTGGGCACAGCGCTCTGCAGGGTGTTAGCAGAGAGTTTCCCGGGACAGTGAAACCCTATGTCAGAGACACTGAGAAGAAGCCCCAATGTTCCCTCCAGGCACTTTCAGTGTGGGTGCCTTCTCCACGTGGTTCCTGGTTTCACTGCAGCTCTGAAGAGAATGTTAGCAAAGAGGTAATCGGGACAGTGCAAACAGTACTCAAAGACAGGGAGAGCAAGCTCTACATTACTCTCTCGGCACTTTGGATGTGGGACATACAGCGAGATGTTTGCTGCTTTTACATTTGGCTGTTGGGAGATTTACAGCACAAAGATATCTAGTTGATTTGAAGCAGTTCCGAGAAAGTCTAAACATAATCCTCACTTTTCCCTCCTGGCACTTTCCCTGTAGGGGATACCGCAAGACGTTTCTGTACATTGGGCACAGCGCTCTGCAGGGTGTTAGCAGAGAGTTTCCCGGGACAGTGAAACCCTATATCGGAGACACTGAGAAGAAGCCCCAATGTTCCCTCCAGGCACTTTCAGTGTGGGTGCCTTCTCCACGTGGTTCCTGGTTTCACTGCAGCTCTGAAGAGAATGTTAGCAAAGAGGTAATCGGGACAGTGCAAACAGTACTCAAAGACAGGGAGAGCAAGCTCTACATTACTCTCTTGGCACTTTGGATGTGGGACATACAGCGAGATGTTTGCTGCTTTTACATTTGGCTGTTGGGAGATTTACAGCACAAAGATATCTAGTTGATTTGAAGCAGTTCCGAGAAAGTCTAAACATAATCCTCACTTTTCCCTCCTGGCACTTTCCCTGTAGGAGATACCGCAAGACGTTTCTGTATATTGGGCACAGCGCTCTGCAGGGTGTTAGCAGAGAGTTTCCCGGGACAGTGAAACCCTATGTCAGAGACACTGAGAAGAAGCCCCAATGTTCCCTCCAGGCACTTTCAGTGTGGGTGCCTTCTCCACGTGGTTCCTGGTTTCACTGCAGCTCTGAAGAGAATGTTAGCAAAGAGGTAATCGGGACAGTGCAAACAGTACTCAAAGACAGGGAGAGCAAGCTCTACATTACTCTCTTGGCACTTTGGATGTGGGACATACAGCGAGATGTTTGCTGCTTTTACATTTGGCTGTTGGGAGATTTACAGCACAAAGATATCTAGTTGATTTGAAGCAGTTCCGAGAAAGTCTAAGCATAATCCTCACTTTTCCCTCCTGGCACTTTCCCTGTAGGGGATACCGCAAGACGTTTCTGTACATTGGGCACAGCGCTCTGCAGGGTGTTAGCAGAGTTTCCCGGGACAGTGAAACCCTATATCGGAGACACTGAGAAGAAGCCCCAATGTTCACTCCAGGCACTTTCAGTGTGGGTGCCTTCTCCACGTGGTTCCTGGTTTCACTGCAGCTCTGAAGAGAATGTTAGCAAAGAGGTAATCGGGACAGTGCAAACAGTAATCAAAGACAGGGAGAGCAAGCTCTCTCTTGGCACTTTGGATGTGGGACATACAGCGAGATGTTTGCTGCTTTTACATTTGGCTGTTGGGAGATTTACAGCACAAAGATATCTAGTTGATTTGAAGCAGTTCCGAGAAAGTCTAAGCATAATCCTCACTTTTCCCTCCTGGCACTTTCACTGTAGGGGATACCGCAAGACGTTTCTGTATATTGGGCACAGCGCTCTGCAGGGTGTTAGCAGAGAGTTTCCCGGGACAGTGAAACCCTATGTCAGAGACACTGAGAAGAAGCCCCAATGTTCCCTCCAGGCACTTTCAGTGTGGGTGCCTTCTCCACGTGGTTCCTGGTTTCACTGCAGCTCTGAAGAGAATGTTAGCAAAGAGGTAATCGGGACAGTGCAAACAGTACTCAAAGACAGGGAGAGCAAGCTCTACATTACTCTCTTGGCACTTTGGATGTGGGACATACAGCGAGATGTTTGCTGCTTTTACATTTGGCTGTTGGGAGATTTACAGCACAAAGATATCTAGTTGATTTGAAGCAGTTCCGAGAAAGTCTAAGCATAATCCTCACTTTTCCCTCCTGGCACTTTCCCTGTAGGGGATACCGCAAGACGTTTCTGTACATTGGGCACAGCGCTCTGCAGGGTGTTAGCAGAGAGTTTCCCGGGACAGTGAAACCCTATGTCAGAGACACTGAGAAGAAGCCCCAATGTTCCCTCCAGGCACTTTCAGTGTGGGTGCCTTCTCCACGTGGTTCCTGGTTTCACTGCAGCTCTGAAGAGAATGTTAGCAAAGAGGTAATCGGGACAGTGCAAACAGTACTCAAAGACAGGGAGAGCAAGCTCTACATTACTCTCTTGGCATTTGGATGTGGGACATACAGCGAGATGTTTGCTGCTTTTACATTTGGCTGTTGGGAGATTTACAGCACAAAGATATCTAGTTGATTTGAAGCAGTTCTGAGAAAGTCTAAACTTAATCCTCACTATTCCCTCCTGGCACTTTCCCTGTAGGAGATACCGCAAGACGTTTCTGTACATTGGGCACAGCGCTCTGCAGGGTGTTAGCAGAGAGTTTCCCGGGACAGTGAAACCCTATATCGGAGACACTGAGAAGAAGCCCCAATGTTCCCTCCAGGCACTTTCAGTGTGGGTGCCTTCTCCACGTGGTTCCTGGTTTCACTGCAGCTCTGAAGAGAATGTTAGCAAAGAGGTAATCGGGACAGTGCAAACAGTACTCAAAGACAGGGAGAGCAAGCTCTCTCTTGGCACTTTGGATGTGGGACATACAGCGAGATGTTTGCTGCTTTTACATTTGGCTGTTGGGAGATTTACAGCACAAAGATATCTAGTTGATTTGAAGCAGTTCCGAGAAAGTCTAAACATAATCCTCACTTTTCCCTCCTGGCACTTTCCCTGTAGGAGATACCGCAAGACGTTTCTGTACATTGGGCACAGCGCTCTGCAGGGTGTTAGCAGAGAGTTTCCCGGGACAGTGAAACCCTATGTCAGAGACACTGAGAAGAAGCCCCAATGTTCCCTCCAGGCACTTTCAGTGTGGGTGCCTTCTCCACGTGGTTCCTGGTTTCACTGCAGCTCTGAAGAGAATGTTAGCAAAGAGGTAATCGGGACAGTGCAAACAGTACTCAAAGACAGGGAGAGCAAGCTCTACATTACTCTCTTGGCACTTTGGATGTGGGACATACAGCGAGATGTTTGCTGCTTTTACATTTGGCTGTTGGGAGATTTACAGCACAAAGATATCTAGTTGATTTGAAGCAGTTCCGAGAAAGTCTAAACATAATCCTCACTTTTCCCTCCTGGCACTTTCCCTGTAGGAGATACCGCAAGACGTTTCTGTACATTGGGCACAGCGCTCTGCAGGGTGTTAGCAGAGAGTTTCCCGGGACAGTGAAACCCTATGTCAGAGACACTGAGAAGAAGCCCCAATGTTCCCTCCAGGCACTTTCAGTGTGGGTGCCTTCTCCACGTGGTTCCTGGTTTCACTGCAGCTCTGAAGAGAATGTTAGCAAAGAGGTAATCGGGACAGTGCAAACAGTACTCAAAGACAGGGAGAGCAAGCTCTCTCTTGGCACTTTGGATGTGGGACATACAGCGAGATGTTTGCTGCTTTTACATTTGGCTGTTGGGAGATTTACAGCACAAAGATATCTAGTTGATTTGAAGCAGTTCCGAGAAAGTCTAAACATAATCCTCACTTTTCCCTCCTGGCACTTTCCCTGTAGGAGATACCGCAAGACGTTTCTGTATATTGGGCACAGCGCTCTGCAGGGTGTTAGCAGAGAGTTTCCCGGGACAGTGAAACCCTATGTCAGAGACACTGAGAAGAAGCCCCAATGTTCCCTCCAGGCACTTTCAGTGTGGGTGCCTTCTCCACGTGGTTCCTGGTTTCACTGCAGCTCTGAAGAGAATGTTAGCAAAGAGGTAATCGGGACAGTGCAAACAGTACTCAAAGACAGGGAGAGCAAGCTCTCTCTTGGCACTTTGGATGTGGGACATACAGCGAGATGTTTGCTGCTTTTACATTTGGCTGTTGGGAGATTTACAGCACAAAGATATCTAGTTGATTTGAAGCAGTTCCGAGAAAGTCTAAACATAATCCTCACTTTTCCCTCCTGGCACTTTCCCTGTAGGAGATACCGCAAGACGTTTCTGTATATTGGGCACAGCGCTCTGCAGGGTGTTAGCAGAGAGTTTCCCGGGACAGTGAAACCCTATGTCAGAGACACTGAGAAGAAGCCCCAATGTTCCCTCCAGGCACTTTCAGTGTGGGTGCCTTCTCCACGTGGTTCCTGGTTTCACTGCAGCTCTGAAGAGAATGTTAGCAAAGAGGTAATCGGGACAGTGCAAACAGTACTCAAAGACAGGGAGAGCAAGCTCTACATTACTCTCTCGGCACTTTGGATGTGGGACATACAGCGAGATGTTTGCTGCTTTTACATTTGGCTGTTGGGAGATTTACAGCACAAAGATATCTAGTTGATTTGAAGCAGTTCCGAGAAAGTCTAAACATAATCCTCACTTTTCCCTCCTGGCACTTTCCCTGTAGGAGATACCGCAAGACGTTTCTGTACATTGGGCACAGCGCTCTGCAGGGTGTTAGCAGAGAGTTTCCCGGGACAGTGAAACCCTATATCGGAGACACTGAGAAGAAGCCCCAATGTTCCCTCCAGGCACTTTCAGTGTGGGTGCCTTCTCCACGTGGTTCCTGGTTTCACTGCAGCTCTGAAGAGAATGTTAGCAAAGAGGTAATCGGGACAGTGCAAACAGTACTCAAAGACAGGGAGAGCAAGCTCTACATTACTCTCTCGGCACTTTGGATGTGGGACATACAGCGAGATGTTTGCTGCTTTTACATTTGGCTGTTGGGAGATTTACAGCACAAAGATATCTAGTTGATTTGAAGCAGTTCCGAGAAAGTCTAAACATAATCCTCACTTTTCCCTCCTGGCACTTTCCCTGTAGGGGATACCGCAAGACGTTTCTGTATATTGGGCACAGCGCTCTGCAGGGTGTTAGCAGAGAGTTTCCCGGGACAGTGAAACCCTATATCGGAGACACTGAGAAGAAGCCCCAATGTTCCCTCCAGGCACTTTCAGTGTGGGTGCCTTCTCCACGTGGTTCCTGGTTTCACTGCAGCTCTGAAGAGAATGTTAGCAAAGAGGTAATCGGGACAGTGCAAACAGTACTCAAAGACAGGGAGAGCAAGCTCTCTCTTGGCACTTTGGATGTGGGACATACAGCGAGATGTTTGCTGCTTTTACATTTGGCTGTTGGGAGATTTACAGCACAAAGATATCTAGTTGATTTGAAGCAGTTCCGAGAAAGTCTAAACTTAATCCTCACTATTCCCTCCTGGCACTTTCCCTGTAGGAGATACCGCAAGACGTTTCTGTACATTGGGCACAGCGCTCTGCAGGGTGTTAGCAGAGAGTTTCCCGGGACAGTGAAACCCTATATCGGAGACACTGAGAAGAAGCCCCAATGTTCCCTCCAGGCACTTTCAGTGTGGGTGCCTTCTCCACGTGGTTCCTGGTTTCACTGCAGCTCTGAAGAGAATGTTAGCAAAGAGGTAATCGGGACAGTGCAAACAGTACTCAAAGACAGGGAGAGCAAGCTCTCTCTTGGCACTTTGGATGTGGGACATACAGCGAGATGTTTGCTGCTTTTACATTTGGCTGTTGGGAGATTTACAGCACAAAGATATCTAGTTGATTTGAAGCAGTTCCGAGAAAGTCTAAACTTAATCCTCACTATTCCCTCCTGGCACTTTCCCTGTAGGAGATACCGCAAGACGTTTCTGTATATTGGGCACAGCGCTCTGCAGGGTGTTAGCAGAGACTTTCCCGGGACAGTGAAACCCTATGTCAGAGACACTGAGAAGAAGCCCCAATGTTCCCTCCAGGCACTTTCAGTGTGGGTGCCTTCTCCACGTGGTTCCTGGTTTCACTGCAGCTCTGAAGAGAATGTTAGCAAAGAGGTAATCGGGACAGTGCAAACAGTACTCAAAGACAGGGAGAGCAAGCTCTACATTACTCTCTCGGCACTTTGGATGTGGGACATACAGCGAGATGTTTGCTGCTTTTACATTTGGCTGTTGGGAGATTTACAGCACAAAGATATCTAGTTGATTTGAAGCAGTTCCGAGAAAGTCTAAACATAATCCTCACTTTTCCCTCCTGGCACTTTCCCTGTAGGAGATACCGCAAGACGTTTCTGTACATTGGGCACAGCGCTCTGCAGGGTGTTAGCAGAGAGTTTCCCGGGACAGTGAAACCCTATATCGGAGACACTGAGAAGAAGCCCCAATGTTCCCTCCAGGCACTTTCAGTGTGGGTGCCTTCTCCACGTGGTTCCTGGTTTCACTGCAGCTCTGAAGAGAATGTTAGCAAAGAGGTAATCGGGACAGTGCAAACAGTACTCAAAGACAGGGAGAGCAAGCTCTACATTACTCTCTCGGCACTTTGGATGTGGGACATACAGCGAGATGTTTGCTGCTTTTACATTTGGCTGTTGGGAGATTTACAGCACAAAGATATCTAGTTGATTTGAAGCAGTTCCGAGAAAGTCTAAACATAATCCTCACTTTTCCCTCCTGGCACTTTCCCTGTAGGGGATACCGCAAGACGTTTCTGTATATTGGGCACAGCGCTCTGCAGGGTGTTAGCAGAGAGTTTCCCGGGACAGTGAAACCCTATATCGGAGACACTGAGAAGAAGCCCCAATGTTCCCTCCAGGCACTTTCAGTGTGGGTGCCTTCTCCACGTGGTTCCTGGTTTCACTGCAGCTCTGAAGAGAATGTTAGCAAAGAGGTAATCGGGACAGTGCAAACAGTACTCAAAGACAGGGAGAGCAAGCTCTCTCTTGGCACTTTGGATGTGGGACATACAGCGAGATGTTTGCTGCTTTTACATTTGGCTGTTGGGAGATTTACAGCACAAAGATATCTAGTTGATTTGAAGCAGTTCCGAGAAAGTCTAAACTTAATCCTCACTATTCCCTCCTGGCACTTTCCCTGTAGGAGATACCGCAAGACGTTTCTGTACATTGGGCACAGCGCTCTGCAGGGTGTTAGCAGAGAGTTTCCCGGGACAGTGAAACCCTATATCGGAGACACTGAGAAGAAGCCCCAATGTTCCCTCCAGGCACTTTCAGTGTGGGTGCCTTCTCCACGTGGTTCCTGGTTTCACTGCAGCTCTGAAGAGAATGTTAGCAAAGAGGTAATCGGGACAGTGCAAACAGTACTCAAAGACAGGGAGAGCAAGCTCTCTCTTGGCACTTTGGATGTGGGACATACAGCGAGATGTTTGCTGCTTTTACATTTGGCTGTTGGGAGATTTACAGCACAAAGATATCTAGTTGATTTGAAGCAGTTCCGAGAAAGTCTAAACTTAATCCTCACTATTCCCTCCTGGCACTTTCCCTGTAGGAGATACCGCAAGACGTTTATGTATATTGGGCACAGCGCTCTGCAGGGTGTTAGCAGAGACTTTCCCGGGACAGTGAAACCCTATGTCAAAGACACTGAGAAGAAGCCCCAATGTTCCCTCCAGGCACTTTCAGTGTGGGTGCCTTCTCCACGTGGTTCCTGGTTTCACTGCAGCTCTGAAGAGAATGTTAGCAAAGAGGTAATCGGGACAGTGCAAACAGTACTCAAAGACAGGGAGAGCAAGCTCTACATTACTCTCTCGGCACTTTGGATGTGGGACATACAGCGAGATGTTTGCTGCTTTTACATTTGGCTGTTGGGAGATTTACAGCACAAAGATATCTAGTTGATTTGAAGCAGTTCCGAGAAAGTCTAAGCATAATCCTCACTTTTCCCTCCTGGCACTTTCACTGTAGGGGATACCGCAAGACGTTTCTGTACATTGGGCACAGCGCTCTGCAGGGTGTTAGCAGAGAGTTTCCCGGGACAGTGAAACCCTATGTCAGAGACACTGAGAAGAAGCCCCAATGTTCCCTCCAGGCACTTTCAGTGTGGGTGCCTTCTCCACGTGGTTCCTGGTTTCACTGCAGCTCTGAAGAGAATGTTAGCAAAGAGGTAATCGGGACAGTGCAAACAGTACTCAAAGACAGGGAGAGCAAGCTCTCTCTTGGCACTTTGGATGTGGGACATACAGTGAGATGTTTGCTGCTTTTACATTTGGCTGTTGGGAGATTTACAGCACAAAGATATCTAGTTGATTTGAAGCAGTTCCGAGAAAGTCTAAGCATAATCCTCACTTTTCCCTCCTGGCACTTTCCCTGTAGGAGATACCGCAAGACGTTTCTGTATATTGGGCACAGCGCTCTGCAGGGTGTTAGCAGAGAGTTTCCCGGGACAGTGAAAACCCTATGTCAGAGACACTGAGAAGAAGCCCCAATGTTCCCTCCAGGCACTTTCAGTGTGGGTGCCTTCTCCACGTGGTTCCTGGTTTCACTGCAGCTCTGAAGAGAATGTTAGCAAAGAGGTAATCGGGACAGTGCAAACAGTACTCAAAGACAGGGAGAGCAAGCTCTACATTACTCTCTTGGCACTTTGGATGTGGGACATACAGCGAGATGTTTGCTGCTTTTACATTTGGCTGTTGGGAGATTTACAGCACAAAGATATCTAGTTGATTTGAAGCAGTTCCGAGAAAGTCTAAACATAATCCTCACTTTTCCCTCCTGGCACTTTCCCTATAGGAGATACCGCAAGACGTTTCTGTATATTGGGCACAGCGCTCTGCAGGGTGTTAGCAGAGAGTTTCCCGGGACAGTGAAACCCTATGTCAGAGACACTGAGAAGAAGCCCCAATGTTCCCTCCAGGCACTTTCAGTGTGGGTGCCTTCTCCACGTGGTTCCTGGTTTCACTGCAGCTCTGAAGAGAATGTTAGCAAAGAGGTAATCGGGACAGTGCAAACAGTACTCAAAGACAGGGAGAGCAAGCTCTACATTACTCTCTCGGCACTTTGGATGTGGGACATACAGCGAGATGTTTGCTGCTTTTACATTTGGCTGTTGGGAGATTTACAGCACAAAGATATCTAGTTGATTTGAAGCAGTTCCGAGAAAGTCTAAGCATAATCCTCACTTTTCCCTCCTGGCACTTTCACTGTAGGGGATACCGCAAGACGTTTCTGTACATTGGGCACAGCGCTCTGCAGGGTGTTAGCAGAGAGTTTCCCGGGACAGTGAAACCCTATGTCAGAGACACTGAGAAGAAGCCCCAATGTTCCCTCCAGGCACTTTCAGTGTGGGTGCCTTCTCCACGTGGTTCCTGGTTTCACTGCAGCTCTGAAGAGAATGTTAGCAAAGAGGTAATCGGGACAGTGCAAACAGTACTCAAAGACAGGGAGAGCAAGCTCTCTCTTGGCACTTTGGATGTGGGACATACAGCGAGATGTTTGCTGCTTTTACATTTGGCTGTTGGGAGATTTACAGCACAAAGATATCTAGTTGATTTGAAGCAGTTCCGAGAAAGTCTAAACTTAATCCTCACTATTCCCTCCTGGCACTTTCCCTGTAGGAGATACCGCAAGACGTTTCTGTATATTGGGCACAGCGCTCTGCAGGGTGTTAGCAGAGAGTTTCCCGGGACAGTGAAACCCTATGTCAGAGACACTGAGAAGAAGCCCCAATGTTCCCTCCAGGCACTTTCATTGTGGGTGCCTTCTCCACGTGGTTCCTGGTTTCACTGCAGCTCTGAAGAGAATGTTAGCAAAGAGGTAATCGGGACAGTGCAAACAGTACTCAAAGACAGGGAGAGCAAGCTCTCTCTTGGCACTTTGGATGTGGGACATACAGCGAGATGTTTGCTGCTTTTACATTTGGCTGTTGGGAGATTTACAGCACAAAGATATCTAGTTGATTTGAAGCAGTTCCGAGAAAGTCTAAACATAATCCTCACTTTTCCCTCCTGGCACTTTCCCTGTAGGAGATACCGCAAGACGTTTCTGTATATTGGGCACAGCGCTCTGCAGGGTGTTAGCAGAGAGTTTCCCGGGACAGTGAAACCCTATGTCAGAGACACTGAGAAGAAGCCCCAATGTTCCCTCCAGGCACTTTCAGTGTGGGTGCCTTCTCCACGTGGTTCCTGGTTTCACTGCAGCTCTGAAGAGAATGTTAGCAAAGAGGTAATCGGGACAGTGCAAACAGTACTCAAAGACAGGGAGAGCAAGCTCTACATTACTCTCTTGGCACTTTGGATGTGGGACATACAGCGAGATGTTTCCTGCTCTTGCGTTTGGCTGTTGGGAGATTTACAGCACAAAGATATCTAGTTGATTTGAAGCAGTTCCGAGAAAGTCTAAGCATAATCCTCACTTTTCCCTCCTGGCACTTTCCCTGTAGGAGATACCGCAAGACGTTTCTGTACATTGGGCACAGCGCTCTGCAGGGTGTTAGCAGAGAGTTTCCCGGGACAGTGAAACCCTATATCGGAGACACTGAGAAGAAGCCCCAATGTTCACTCCAGGCACTTTCAGTGTGGGTGCCTTCTCCACGTGGTTCCTGGTTTCACTGCAGCTCTGAAGAGAATGTTAGCAAAGAGGTAATCGGGACAGTGCAAACAGTACTCAAAGACAGGGAGAGCAAGCTCTCTCTTGGCACTTTGGATGTGGGACATACAGCGAGATGTTTGCTGCTTTTACATTTGGCTGTTGGGAGATTTACAGCACAAAGATATCTAGTTGATTTGAAGCAGTTCCGAGAAAGTCTAAGCATAATCCTCACTTTTCCCTCCTGGCACTTTCCCTGTAGGGGATACCGCAAGACGTTTCTGTACATTGGGCACAGCGCTCTGCAGGGTGTTAGCAGAGAGTTTCCCGGGACAGTGAAACCCTATGTCAGAGACACTGAGAAGAAGCCCCAATGTTCCCTCCAGGCACTTTCAGTGTGGGTGCCTTCTCCACGTGGTTCCTGGTTTCACTGCAGCTCTGAAGAGAATGTTAGCAAAGAGGTAATCGGGACAGTGCAAACAGTACTCAAAGACAGGGAGAGCAAGCTCTACATTACTCTCTCGGCACTTTGGATGTGGGACATACAGCGAGATGTTTGCTGCTTTTACATTTGGCTGTTGGGAGATTTACAGCACAAAGATATCTAGTTGATTTGAAGCAGTTCCGAGAAAGTCTAAACATAATCCTCACTTTTCCCTCCTGGCACTTTCCCTGTAGGAGATACCGCAAGACGTTTCTGTACATTGGGCACAGCGCTCTGCAGGGTGTTAGCAGAGAGTTTCCCGGGACAGTGAAACCCTATATCGGAGACACTGAGAAGAAGCCCCAATGTTCCCTCCAGGCACTTTCAGTGTGGGTGCCTTCTCCACGTGGTTCCTGGTTTCACTGCAGCTCTGAAGAGAATGTTAGCAAAGAGGTAATCGGGACAGTGCAAACAGTACTCAAAGACAGGGAGAGCAAGCTCTACATTACTCTCTTGGCACTTTGGATGTGGGACATACAGCGAGATGTTTGCTGCTTTTACATTTGGCTGTTGGGAGATTTACAGCACAAAGATATCTAGTTGATTTGAAGCAGTTCCGAGAAAGTCTAAACATAATCCTCACTTTTCCCTCCTGGCACTTTCCCTGTAGGGGATACCGCAAGACGTTTCTGTATATTGGGCACAGCGCTCTGCAGGGTGTTAGCAGAGAGTTTCCCGGGACAGTGAAACCCTATATCGGAGACACTGAGAAGAAGCCCCAATGTTCCCTCCAGGCACTTTCAGTGTGGGTGCCTTCTCCACGTGGTTCCTGGTTTCACTGCAGCTCTGAAGAGAATGTTAGCAAAGAGGTAATCGGGACAGTGCAAACAGTACTCAAAGACAGGGAGAGCAAGCTCTCTCTTGGCACTTTGGATGTGGGACATACAGCGAGATGTTTGCTGCTTTTACATTTGGCTGTTGGGAGATTTACAGCACAAAGATATCTAGTTGATTTGAAGCAGTTCCGAGAAAGTCTAAACTTAATCCTCACTATTCCCTCCTGGCACTTTCCCTGTAGGAGATACCGCAAGACGTTTCTGTACATTGGGCACAGCGCTCTGCAGGGTGTTAGCAGAGAGTTTCCCGGGACAGTGAAACCCTATATCGGAGACACTGAGAAGAAGCCCCAATGTTCCCTCCAGGCACTTTCAGTGTGGGTGCCTTCTCCACGTGGTTCCTGGTTTCACTGCAGCTCTGAAGAGAATGTTAGCAAAGAGGTAATCGGGACAGTGCAAACAGTACTCAAAGACAGGGAGAGCAAGCTCTCTCTTGGCACTTTGGATGTGGGACATACAGCGAGATGTTTGCTGCTTTTACATTTGGCTGTTGGGAGATTTACAGCACAAAGATATCTAGTTGATTTGAAGCAGTTCCGAGAAAGTCTAAACTTAATCCTCACTATTCCCTCCTGGCACTTTCCCTGTAGGAGATACCGCAAGACGTTTATGTATATTGGGCACAGCGCTCTGCAGGGTGTTAGCAGAGACTTTCCCGGGACAGTGAAACCCTATGTCAAAGACACTGAGAAGAAGCCCCAATGTTCCCTCCAGGCACTTTCAGTGTGGGTGCCTTCTCCACGTGGTTCCTGGTTTCACTGCAGCTCTGAAGAGAATGTTAGCAAAGAGGTAATCGGGACAGTGCAAACAGTACTCAAAGACAGGGAGAGCAAGCTCTACATTACTCTCTCGGCACTTTGGATGTGGGACATACAGCGAGATGTTTGCTGCTTTTACATTTGGCTGTTGGGAGATTTACAGCACAAAGATATCTAGTTGATTTGAAGCAGTTCCGAGAAAGTCTAAGCATAATCCTCACTTTTCCCTCCTGGCACTTTCACTGTAGGGGATACCGCAAGACGTTTCTGTACATTGGGCACAGCGCTCTGCAGGGTGTTAGCAGAGAGTTTCCCGGGACAGTGAAACCCTATGTCAGAGACACTGAGAAGAAGCCCCAATGTTCCCTCCAGGCACTTTCAGTGTGGGTGCCTTCTCCACGTGGTTCCTGGTTTCACTGCAGCTCTGAAGAGAATGTTAGCAAAGAGGTAATCGGGACAGTGCAAACAGTACTCAAAGACAGGGAGAGCAAGCTCTCTCTTGGCACTTTGGATGTGGGACATACAGTGAGATGTTTGCTGCTTTTACATTTGGCTGTTGGGAGATTTACAGCACAAAGATATCTAGTTGATTTGAAGCAGTTCCGAGAAAGTCTAAGCATAATCCTCACTTTTCCCTCCTGGCACTTTCCCTGTAGGAGATACCGCAAGACGTTTCTGTATATTGGGCACAGCGCTCTGCAGGGTGTTAGCAGAGAGTTTCCCGGGACAGTGAAACCCTATGTCAGAGACACTGAGAAGAAGCCCCAATGTTCCCTCCAGGCACTTTCAGTGTGGGTGCCTTCTCCACGTGGTTCCTGGTTTCACTGCAGCTCTGAAGAGAATGTTAGCAAAGAGGTAATCGGGACAGTGCAAACAGTACTCAAAGACAGGGAGAGCAAGCTCTACATTACTCTCTTGGCACTTTGGATGTGGGACATACAGCGAGATGTTTGCTGCTTTTACATTTGGCTGTTGGGAGATTTACAGCACAAAGATATCTAGTTGATTTGAAGCAGTTCCGAGAAAGTCTAAACATAATCCTCACTTTTCCCTCCTGGCACTTTCCCTATAGGAGATACCGCAAGACGTTTCTGTATATTGGGCACAGCGCTCTGCAGGGTGTTAGCAGAGAGTTTCCCGGGACAGTGAAACCCTATGTCAGAGACACTGAGAAGAAGCCCCAATGTTCCCTCCAGGCACTTTCAGTGTGGGTGCCTTCTCCACGTGGTTCCTGGTTTCACTGCAGCTCTGAAGAGAATGTTAGCAAAGAGGTAATCGGGACAGTGCAAACAGTACTCAAAGACAGGGAGAGCAAGCTCTACATTACTCTCTCGGCACTTTGGATGTGGGACATACAGCGAGATGTTTGCTGCTTTTACATTTGGCTGTTGGGAGATTTACAGCACAAAGATATCTAGTTGATTTGAAGCAGTTCCGAGAAAGTCTAAGCATAATCCTCACTTTTCCCTCCTGGCACTTTCACTGTAGGGGATACCGCAAGACGTTTCTGTACATTGGGCACAGCGCTCTGCAGGGTGTTAGCAGAGAGTTTCCCGGGACAGTGAAACCCTATGTCAGAGACACTGAGAAGAAGCCCCAATGTTCCCTCCAGGCACTTTCAGTGTGGGTGCCTTCTCCACGTGGTTCCTGGTTTCACTGCAGCTCTGAAGAGAATGTTAGCAAAGAGGTAATCGGGACAGTGCAAACAGTACTCAAAGACAGGGAGAGCAAGCTCTCTCTTGGCACTTTGGATGTGGGACATACAGCGAGATGTTTGCTGCTTTTACATTTGGCTGTTGGGAGATTTACAGCACAAAGATATCTAGTTGATTTGAAGCAGTTCCGAGAAAGTCTAAACTTAATCCTCACTATTCCCTCCTGGCACTTTCCCTGTAGGAGATACCGCAAGACGTTTCTGTACATTGGGCACAGCGCTCTGCAGGGTGTTAGCAGAGAGTTTCCCGGGACAGTGAAACCCTATATCGGAGACACTGAGAAGAAGCCCCAATGTTCCCTCCAGGCACTTTCAGTGTGGGTGCCTTCTCCACGTGGTTCCTGGTTTCACTGCAGCTCTGAAGAGAATGTTAGCAAAGAGGTAATCGGGACAGTGCAAACAGTACTCAAAGACAGGGAGAGCAAGCTCTCTCTTGGCACTTTGGATGTGGGACATACAGCGAGATGTTTGCTGCTTTTACATTTGGCTGTTGGGAGATTTACAGCACAAAGATATCTAGTTGATTTGAAGCAGTTCCGAGAAAGTCTAAACTTAATCCTCACTATTCCCTCCTGGCACTTTCCCTGTAGGAGATACCGCAAGACGTTTATGTATATTGGGCACAGCGCTCTGCAGGGTGTTAGCAGAGACTTTCCCGGGACAGTGAAACCCTATGTCAAAGACACTGAGAAGAAGCCCCAATGTTCCCTCCAGGCACTTTCAGTGTGGGTGCCTTCTCCACGTGGTTCCTGGTTTCACTGCAGCTCTGAAGAGAATGTTAGCAAAGAGGTAATCGGGACAGTGCAAACAGTACTCAAAGACAGGGAGAGCAAGCTCTACATTACTCTCTTGGCACTTTGGATGTGGGACATACAGCGAGATGTTTGCTGCTTTTACATTTGGCTGTTGGGAGATTTACAGCACAAAGATATCTAGTTGATTTGAAGCAGTTCCGAGAAAGTCTAAGCATAATCCTCACTTTTCCCTCCTGGCACTTTCCCTGTAGGGGATACCGCAAGACGTTTCTGTACATTGGGCACAGCGCTCTGCAGGGTGTTAGCAGAGAGTTTCCCGGGACAGTGAAACCCTATGTCAGAGACACTGAGAAGAAGCCCCAATGTTCCCTCCAGGCACTTTCAGTGTGGGTGCCTTCTCCACGTGGTTCCTGGTTTCACTGCAGCTCTGAAGAGAATGTTAGCAAAGAGGTAATCGGGACAGTGCAAACAGTACTCAAAGACAGGGAGAGCAAGCTCTCTCTTGGCACTTTGGATGTGGGACATACAGTGAGATGTTTGCTGCTTTTACATTTGGCTGTTGGGAGATTTACAGCACAAAGATATCTAGTTGATTTGAAGCAGTTCCGAGAAAGTCTAAGCATAATCCTCACTTTTCCCTCCTGGCACTTTCCCTGTAGGAGATACCGCAAGACGTTTCTGTATATTGGGCACAGCGCTCTGCAGGGTGTTAGCAGAGAGTTTCCCGGGACAGTGAAAACCCTATGTCAGAGACACTGAGAAGAAGCCCCAATGTTCCCTCCAGGCACTTTCAGTGTGGGTGCCTTCTCCACGTGGTTCCTGGTTTCACTGCAGCTCTGAAGAGAATGTTAGCAAAGAGGTAATCGGGACAGTGCAAACAGTACTCAAAGACAGGGAGAGCAAGCTCTACATTACTCTCTTGGCACTTTGGATGTGGGACATACAGCGAGATGTTTGCTGCTTTTACATTTGGCTGTTGGGAGATTTACAGCACAAAGATATCTAGTTGATTTGAACCAGTTCCGAGAAAGTCTAAACATAATCCTCACTTTTCCCTCCTGGCACTTTCCCTGTAGGGGATACCGCAAGACGTTTCTGTATATTGGGCACAGCGCTCTGCAGGGTGTTAGCAGAGAGTTTCCCGGGACAGTGAAACCCTATGTCAGAGACACTGAGAAGAAGCCCCAATGTTCCCTCCAGGCACTTTCAGTGTGGGTGCCTTCTCCACGTGGTTCCTGGTTTCACTGCAGCTCTGAAGAGAATGTTAGCAAAGAGGTAATCGGGACAGTGCAAACAGTACTCAAAGACAGGGAGAGCAAGCTCTACATTACTCTCTCGGCACTTTGGATGTGGGACATACAGCGAGATGTTTGCTGCTTTTACATTTGGCTGTTGGGAGATTTACAGCACAAAGATATCTAGTTGATTTGAAGCAGTTCCGAGAAAGTCTAAGCATAATCCTCACTTTTCCCTCCTGGCACTTTCACTGTAGGGGATACCGCAAGACGTTTCTGTACATTGGGCACAGCGCTCTGCAGGGTGTTAGCAGAGAGTTTCCCGGGACAGTGAAACCCTATGTCAGAGACACTGAGAAGAAGCCCCAATGTTCCCTCCAGGCACTTTCAGTGTGGGTGCCTTCTCCACGTGGTTCCTGGTTTCACTGCAGCTCTGAAGAGAATGTTAGCAAAGAGGTAATCGGGACAGTGCAAACAGTACTCAAAGACAGGGAGAGCAAGCTCTCTCTTGGCACTTTGGATGTGGGACATACAGCGAGATGTTTGCTGCTTTTACATTTGGCTGTTGGGAGATTTACAGCACAAAGATATCTAGTTGATTTGAAGCAGTTCCGAGAAAGTCTAAACTTAATCCTCACTATTCCCTCCTGGCACTTTCCCTGTAGGAGATACCGCAAGACGTTTCTGTATATTGGGCACAGCGCTCTGCAGGGTGTTAGCAGAGAGTTTCCCGGGACAGTGAAACCCTATGTCAGAGACACTGAGAAGAAGCCCCAATGTTCCCTCCAGGCACTTTCATTGTGGGTGCCTTCTCCACGTGGTTCCTGGTTTCACTGCAGCTCTGAAGAGAATGTTAGCAAAGAGGTAATCGGGACAGTGCAAACAGTACTCAAAGACAGGGAGAGCAAGCTCTACATTACTCTCTCGGCACTTTGGATGTGGGACATACAGCGAGATGTTTGCTGCTTTTACATTTGGCTGTTGGGAGATTTACAGCACAAAGATATCTAGTTGATTTGAAGCAGTTCCGAGAAAGTCTAAACATAATCCTCACTTTTCCCTCCTGGCACTTTCCCTGTAGGAGATACCGCAAGACGTTTCTGTACATTGGGCACAGCGCTCTGCAGGGTGTTAGCAGAGAGTTTCCCGGGACAGTGAATCCCTATATCGGAGACACTGAGAAGAAGCCCCAATGTTCACTCCAGGCACTTTCAGTGTGGGTGCCTTCTCCACGTGGTTCCAGATTTCACTGCAACTCTGAAGAGAATGTTAGCAAAGAGGTAATCGGGACAGTGCAAACAGTACTCCAAGACAGGGAGAGCAAGCTCTCTTTTCGCACTTTGGATGTGGGACATACAGCGAGATGTTTGCTGCTTTTACATTTGGCTGTTGGGAGATTTACAGCACAAAGATATCTAGTTGATTTGAAGCAGTTCCGAGAAAGTCTAAACTTAATCCTCACTATTCCCTCCTGGCACTTTCCCTGTAGGAGATACCGCAAGACGTTTCTGTATATTGGGCACAGCGCTCTGCAGGGTGTTAGCAGAGAGTTTCCCGGGACAGTGAAACCCTATGTCAAAGACACTGAGAAGAAGCCCCAATGTTCCCTCCAGGCACTTTCAGTGTGGGTGCCTTCTCCACGTGGTTCCTGGTTTCACTGCAGCTCTGAAGAGAATGTTAGCAAAGAGGTAATCGGGACAGTGCAAACAGTACTCAAAGACAGGGAGAGCAAGCTCTACATTACTCTCTCGGCACTTTGGATGTGGGACATACAGCGAGATGTTTGCTGCTTTTACATTTGGCTGTTGGGAGATTTACAGCACAAAGATATCTAGTTGATTTGAAGCAGTTCCGAGAAAGTCTAAGCATAATCCTCACTTTTCCCTCCTGGCACTTTCCCTGTAGGGGATACCGCAAGACGTTTCTGTATATTGGGCACAGCGCTCTGCAGGGTGTTAGCAGAGAGTTTCCCGGGACAGTGAAACCCTATGTCAGAGACACTGAGAAGAAGCCCCAATGTTCCCTCCAGGCACTTTCAGTGTGGGTGCCTTCTCCACGTGGTTCCTGGTTTCACTGCAGCTCTGAAGAGAATGTTAGCAAAGAGGTAATCGGGACAGTGCAAACAGTACTCAAAGACAGGGAGAGCAAGCTCTCTCTTGGCACTTTGGATGTGGGACATACAGCGAGATGTTTGCTGCTTTTACATTTGGCTGTTGGGAGATTTACAGCACAAAGATATCTAGTTGATTTGAAGCAGTTCCGAGAAAGTCTAAACATAATCCTCACTTTTCCCTCCTGGCACTTTCCCTGTAGGAGATACCGCAAGACGTTTCTGTATATTGGGCACAGCGCTCTGCAGGGTGTTAGCAGAGAGTTTCCCGGGACAGTGAAACCCTATGTCAGAGACACTGAGAAGAAGCCCCAATGTTCCCTCCAGGCACTTTCAGTGTGGGTGCCTTCTCCACGTGGTTCCTGGTTTCACTGCAGCTCTGAAGAGAATGTTAGCAAAGAGGTAATCGGGACAGTGCAAACAGTACTCAAAGACAGGGAGAGCAAGCTCTACATTACTCTCTTGGCACTTTGGATGTGGGACATACAGCGAGATGTTTCCTGCTCTTGCGTTTGGCTGTTGGGAGATTTACAGCACAAAGATATCTAGTTGATTTGAAGCAGTTCCGAGAAAGTCTAAGCATAATCCTCACTTTTCCCTCCTGGCACTTTCCCTGTAGGAGATACCGCAAGACGTTTCTGTACATTGGGCACAGCGCTCTGCAGGGTGTTAGCAGAGAGTTTCCCGGGACAGTGAAACCCTATATCGGAGACACTGAGAAGAAGCCCCAATGTTCACTCCAGGCACTTTCAGTGTGGGTGCCTTCTCCACGTGGTTCCTGGTTTCACTGCAGCTCTGAAGAGAATGTTAGCAAAGAGGTAATCGGGACAGTGCAAACAGTACTCAAAGACAGGGAGAGCAAGCTCTCTCTTGGCACTTTGGATGTGGGACATACAGCGAGATGTTTGCTGCTTTTACATTTGGCTGTTGGGAGATTTACAGCACAAAGATATCTAGTTGATTTGAAGCAGTTCCGAGAAAGTCTAAACTTAATCCTCACTATTCCCTCCTGGCACTTTCCCTGTAGGAGATACCGCAAGACGTTTCTGTATATTGGGCACAGCGCTCTGCAGGGTGTTAGCAGAGAGTTTCCCGGGACAGTGAAACCCTATGTCAGAGACACTGAGAAGAAGCCCCAATGTTCCCTCCAGGCACTTTCATTGTGGGTGCCTTCTCCACGTGGTTCCTGGTTTCACTGCAGCTCTGAAGAGAATGTTAGCAAAGAGGTAATCGGGACAGTGCAAACAGTACTCAAAGACAGGGAGAGCAAGCTCTACATTACTCTCTCGGCACTTTGGATGTGGGACATACAGCGAGATGTTTGCTGCTTTTACATTTGGCTGTTGGGAGATTTACAGCACAAAGATATCTAGTTGATTTGAAGCAGTTCCGAGAAAGTCTAAACATAATCCTCACTTTTCCCTCCTGGCACTTTCCCTGTAGGAGATACCGCAAGACGTTTCTGTACATTGGGCACAGCGCTCTGCAGGGTGTTAGCAGAGAGTTTCCCGGGACAGTGAATCCCTATATCGGAGACACTGAGAAGAAGCCCCAATGTTCACTCCAGGCACTTTCAGTGTGGGTGCCTTCTCCACGTGGTTCCAGATTTCACTGCAACTCTGAAGAGAATGTTAGCAAAGAGGTAATCGGGACAGTGCAAACAGTACTCCAAGACAGGGAGAGCAAGCTCTCTTTTCGCACTTTGGATGTGGGACATACAGCGAGATGTTTGCTGCTTTTACATTTGGCTGTTGGGAGATTTACAGCACAAAGATATCTAGTTGATTTGAAGCAGTTCCGAGAAAGTCTAAACTTAATCCTCACTATTCCCTCCTGGCACTTTCCCTGTAGGAGATACCGCAAGACGTTTCTGTATATTGGGCACAGCGCTCTGCAGGGTGTTAGCAGAGAGTTTCCCGGGACAGTGAAACCCTATGTCAAAGACACTGAGAAGAAGCCCCAATGTTCCCTCCAGGCACTTTCAGTGTGGGTGCCTTCTCCACGTGGTTCCTGGTTTCACTGCAGCTCTGAAGAGAATGTTAGCAAAGAGGTAATCGGGACAGTGCAAACAGTACTCAAAGACAGGGAGAGCAAGCTCTACATTACTCTCTCGGCACTTTGGATGTGGGACATACAGCGAGATGTTTGCTGCTTTTACATTTGGCTGTTGGGAGATTTACAGCACAAAGATATCTAGTTGATTTGAAGCAGTTCCGAGAAAGTCTAAGCATAATCCTCACTTTTCCCTCCTGGCACTTTCCCTGTAGGGGATACCGCAAGACGTTTCTGTATATTGGGCACAGCGCTCTGCAGGGTGTTAGCAGAGAGTTTCCCGGGACAGTGAAACCCTATGTCAGAGACACTGAGAAGAAGCCCCAATGTTCCCTCCAGGCACTTTCAGTGTGGGTGCCTTCTCCACGTGGTTCCTGGTTTCACTGCAGCTCTGAAGAGAATGTTAGCAAAGAGGTAATCGGGACAGTGCAAACAGTACTCAAAGACAGGGAGAGCAAGCTCTCTCTTGGCACTTTGGATGTGGGACATACAGCGAGATGTTTGCTGCTTTTACATTTGGCTGTTGGGAGATTTACAGCACAAAGATATCTAGTTGATTTGAAGCAGTTCCGAGAAAGTCTAAACATAATCCTCACTTTTCCCTCCTGGCACTTTCCCTGTAGGAGATACCGCAAGACGTTTCTGTATATTGGGCACAGCGCTCTGCAGGGTGTTAGCAGAGAGTTTCCCGGGACAGTGAAACCCTATGTCAGAGACACTGAGAAGAAGCCCCAATGTTCCCTCCAGGCACTTTCAGTGTGGGTGCCTTCTCCACGTGGTTCCTGGTTTCACTGCAGCTCTGAAGAGAATGTTAGCAAAGAGGTAATCGGGACAGTGCAAACAGTACTCAAAGACAGGGAGAGCAAGCTCTACATTACTCTCTTGGCACTTTGGATGTGGGACATACAGCGAGATGTTTCCTGCTCTTGCGTTTGGCTGTTGGGAGATTTACAGCACAAAGATATCTAGTTGATTTGAAGCAGTTCCGAGAAAGTCTAAGCATAATCCTCACTTTTCCCTCCTGGCACTTTCCCTGTAGGAGATACCGCAAGACGTTTCTGTACATTGGGCACAGCGCTCTGCAGGGTGTTAGCAGAGAGTTTCCCGGGACAGTGAAACCCTATATCGGAGACACTGAGAAGAAGCCCCAATGTTCACTCCAGGCACTTTCAGTGTGGGTGCCTTCTCCACGTGGTTCCTGGTTTCACTGCAGCTCTGAAGAGAATGTTAGCAAAGAGGTAATCGGGACAGTGCAAACAGTACTCAAAGACAGGGAGAGCAAGCTCTCTCTTGGCACTTTGGATGTGGGACATACAGCGAGATGTTTGCTGCTTTTACATTTGGCTGTTGGGAGATTTACAGCACAAAGATATCTAGTTGATTTGAAGCAGTTCCGAGAAAGTCTAAGCATAATCCTCACTTTTCCCTCCTGGCACTTTCACTGTAGGGGATACCGCAAGACGTTTCTGTACATTGGGCACAGCGCTCTGCAGGGTGTTAGCAGAGAGTTTCCCGGGACAGTGAAACCCTATGTCAGAGACACTGAGAAGAAGCCCCAATGTTCCCTCCAGGCACTTTCAGTGTGGGTGCCTTCTCCACGTGGTTCCTGGTTTCACTGCAGCTCTGAAGAGAATGTTAGCAAAGAGGTAATCGGGACAGTGCAAACAGTACTCAAAGACAGGGAGAGCAAGCTCTCTCTTGGCACTTTGGATGTGGGACATACAGCGAGATGTTTGCTGCTTTTACATTTGGCTGTTGGGAGATTTACAGCACAAAGATATCTAGTTGATTTGAAGCAGTTCCGAGAAAGTCTAAGCATAATCCTCACTTTTCCCTCCTGGCACTTTCCCTGTAGGAGATACCGCAAGACGTTTCTGTATATTGGGCACAGCGCTCTGCAGGGTGTTAGCAGAGAGTTTCCCGGGACAGTGAAAACCCTATGTCAGAGACACTGAGAAGAAGCCCCAATGTTCCCTCCAGGCACTTTCAGTGTGGGTGCCTTCTCCACGTGGTTCCTGGTTTCACTGCAGCTCTGAAGAGAATGTTAGCAAAGAGGTAATCGGGACAGTGCAAACAGTACTCAAAGACAGGGAGAGCAAGCTCTACATTACTCTCTTGGCACTTTGGATGTGGGACATACAGCGAGATGTTTGCTGCTTTTACATTTGGCTGTTGGGAGATTTACAGCACAAAGATATCTAGTTGATTTGAAGCAGTTCCGAGAAAGTCTAAACATAATCCTCACTTTTCCCTCCTGGCACTTTCCCTATAGGAGATACCGCAAGACGTTTCTGTATATTGGGCACAGCGCTCTGCAGGGTGTTAGCAGAGAGTTTCCCGGGACAGTGAAACCCTATGTCAGAGACACTGAGAAGAAGCCCCAATGTTCCCTCCAGGCACTTTCAGTGTGGGTGCCTTCTCCACGTGGTTCCTGGTTTCACTGCAGCTCTGAAGAGAATGTTAGCAAAGAGGTAATCGGGACAGTGCAAACAGTACTCAAAGACAGGGAGAGCAAGCTCTACATTACTCTCTCGGCACTTTGGATGTGGGACATACAGCGAGATGTTTGCTGCTTTTACATTTGGCTGTTGGGAGATTTACAGCACAAAGATATCTAGTTGATTTGAAGCAGTTCCGAGAAAGTCTAAGCATAATCCTCACTTTTCCCTCCTGGCACTTTCACTGTAGGGGATACCGCAAGACGTTTCTGTACATTGGGCACAGCGCTCTGCAGGGTGTTAGCAGAGAGTTTCCCGGGACAGTGAAACCCTATGTCAGAGACACTGAGAAGAAGCCCCAATGTTCCCTCCAGGCACTTTCAGTGTGGGTGCCTTCTCCACGTGGTTCCTGGTTTCACTGCAGCTCTGAAGAGAATGTTAGCAAAGAGGTAATCGGGACAGTGCAAACAGTACTCAAAGACAGGGAGAGCAAGCTCTCTCTTGGCACTTTGGATGTGGGACATACAGTGAGATGTTTGCTGCTTTTACATTTGGCTGTTGGGAGATTTACAGCACAAAGATATCTAGTTGATTTGAAGCAGTTCCGAGAAAGTCTAAGCATAATCCTCACTTTTCCCTCCTGGCACTTTCACTGTAGGGGATACCGCAAGACGTTTCTGTACATTGGGCACAGCGCTCTGCAGGGTGTTAGCAGAGAGTTTCCCGGGACAGTGAAACCCTATGTCAGAGACACTGAGAAGAAGCCCCAATGTTCCCTCCAGGCACTTTCAGTGTGGGTGCCTTCTCCACGTGGTTCCTGGTTTCACTGCAGCTCTGAAGAGAATGTTAGCAAAGAGGTAATCGGGACAGTGCAAACAGTACTCAAAGACAGGGAGAGCAAGCTCTCTCTTGGCACTTTGGATGTGGGACATACAGCGAGATGTTTGCTGCTTTTACATTTGGCTGTTGGGAGATTTACAGCACAAAGATATCTAGTTGATTTGAAGCAGTTCCGAGAAAGTCTAAGCATAATCCTCACTTTTCCCTCCTGGCACTTTCCCTGTAGGAGATACCGCAAGACGTTTCTGTATATTGGGCACAGCGCTCTGCAGGGTGTTAGCAGAGAGTTTCCCGGGACAGTGAAAACCCTATGTCAGAGACACTGAGAAGAAGCCCCAATGTTCCCTCCAGGCACTTTCAGTGTGGGTGCCTTCTCCACGTGGTTCCTGGTTTCACTGCAGCTCTGAAGAGAATGTTAGCAAAGAGGTAATCGGGACAGTGCAAACAGTACTCAAAGACAGGGAGAGCAAGCTCTACATTACTCTCTTGGCACTTTGGATGTGGGACATACAGCGAGATGTTTGCTGCTTTTACATTTGGCTGTTGGGAGATTTACAGCACAAAGATATCTAGTTGATTTGAAGCAGTTCCGAGAAAGTCTAAACATAATCCTCACTTTTCCCTCCTGGCACTTTCCCTATAGGAGATACCGCAAGACGTTTCTGTATATTGGGCACAGCGCTCTGCAGGGTGTTAGCAGAGAGTTTCCCGGGACAGTGAAACCCTATGTCAGAGACACTGAGAAGAAGCCCCAATGTTCCCTCCAGGCACTTTCAGTGTGGGTGCCTTCTCCACGTGGTTCCTGGTTTCACTGCAGCTCTGAAGAGAATGTTAGCAAAGAGGTAATCGGGACAGTGCAAACAGTACTCAAAGACAGGGAGAGCAAGCTCTACATTACTCTCTCGGCACTTTGGATGTGGGACATACAGCGAGATGTTTGCTGCTTTTACATTTGGCTGTTGGGAGATTTACAGCACAAAGATATCTAGTTGATTTGAAGCAGTTCCGAGAAAGTCTAAGCATAATCCTCACTTTTCCCTCCTGGCACTTTCACTGTAGGGGATACCGCAAGACGTTTCTGTACATTGGGCACAGCGCTCTGCAGGGTGTTAGCAGAGAGTTTCCCGGGACAGTGAAACCCTATGTCAGAGACACTGAGAAGAAGCCCCAATGTTCACTCCAGGCACTTTCAGTGTGGGTGCCTTCTCCACGTGGTTCCTGGTTTCACTGCAGCTCTGAAGAGAATGTTAGCAAAGAGGTAATCGGGACAGTGCAAACAGTACTCAAAGACAGGGAGAGCAAGCTCTCTCTTGGCACTTTGGATGTGGGACATACAGTGAGATGTTTGCTGCTTTTACATTTGGCTGTTGGGAGATTTACAGCACAAAGATATCTAGTTGATTTGAAGCAGTTCCGAGAAAGTCTAAGCATAATCCTCACTTTTCCCTCCTGGCACTTTCCCTGTAGGAGATACCGCAAGACGTTTCTGTATATTGGGCACAGCGCTCTGCAGGGTGTTAGCAGAGAGTTTCCCGGGACAGTGAAACCCTATATCGGAGACACTGAGAAGAAGCCCCAATGTTCCCTCCAGGCACTTTCAGTGTGGGTGCCTTCTCCACGTGGTTCCTGGTTTCACTGCAGCTCTGAAGAGAATGTTAGCAAAGAGGTAATCGGGACAGTGCAAACAGTACTCAAAGACAGGGAGAGCAAGCTCTCTCTTGGCACTTTGGATGTGGGACATACAGCGAGATGTTTGCTGCTTTTACATTTGGCTGTTGGGAGATTTACAGCACAAAGATATCTAGTTGATTTGAAGCAGTTCCGAGAAAGTCTAAACATAATCCTCACTTTTCCCTCCTGGCACTTTCCCTGTAGGAGATACCGCAAGACGTTTCTGTATATTGGGCACAGCGCTCTGCAGGGTGTTAGCAGAGAGTTTCCCGGGACAGTGAAAACCCTATGTCAGAGACACTGAGAAGAAGCCCCAATGTTCCCTCCAGGCACTTTCAGTGTGGGTGCCTTCTCCACGTGGTTCCTGGTTTCACTGCAGCTCTGAAGAGAATGTTAGCAAAGAGGTAATCGGGACAGTGCAAACAGTACTCAAAGACAGGGAGAGCAAGCTCTACATTACTCTCTTGGCACTTTGGATGTGGGACATACAGCGAGATGTTTGCTGCTTTTACATTTGGCTGTTGGGAGATTTACAGCACAAAGATATCTAGTTGATTTGAAGCAGTTCCGAGAAAGTCTAAACATAATCCTCACTTTTCCCTCCTGGCACTTTCCCTATAGGAGATACCGCAAGACGTTTCTGTATATTGGGCACAGCGCTCTGCAGGGTGTTAGCAGAGAGTTTCCCGGGACAGTGAAACCCTATGTCAGAGACACTGAGAAGAAGCCCCAATGTTCCCTCCAGGCACTTTCAGTGTGGGTGCCTTCTCCACGTGGTTCCTGGTTTCACTGCAGCTCTGAAGAGAATGTTAGCAAAGAGGTAATCGGGACAGTGCAAACAGTACTCAAAGACAGGGAGAGCAAGCTCTACATTACTCTCTCGGCACTTTGGATGTGGGACATACAGCGAGATGTTTGCTGCTTTTACATTTGGCTGTTGGGAGATTTACAGCACAAAGATATCTAGTTGATTTGAAGCAGTTCCGAGAAAGTCTAAGCATAATCCTCACTTTTCCCTCCTGGCACTTTCACTGTAGGGGATACCGCAAGACGTTTCTGTACATTGGGCACAGCGCTCTGCAGGGTGTTAGCAGAGAGTTTCCCGGGACAGTGAAACCCTATGTCAGAGACACTGAGAAGAAGCCCCAATGTTCCCTCCAGGCACTTTCAGTGTGGGTGCCTTCTCCACGTGGTTCCTGGTTTCACTGCAGCTCTGAAGAGAATGTTAGCAAAGAGGTAATCGGGACAGTGCAAACAGTACTCAAAGACAGGGAGAGCAAGCTCTCTCTTGGCACTTTGGATGTGGGACATACAGTGAGATGTTTGCTGCTTTTACATTTGGCTGTTGGGAGATTTACAGCACAAAGATATCTAGTTGATTTGAAGCAGTTCCGAGAAAGTCTAAGCATAATCCTCACTTTTCCCTCCTGGCACTTTCCCTGTAGGAGATACCGCAAGACGTTTCTGTATATTGGGCACAGCGCTCTGCAGGGTGTTAGCAGAGAGTTTCCCGGGACAGTGAAAACCCTATGTCAGAGACACTGAGAAGAAGCCCCAATGTTCCCTCCAGGCACTTTCAGTGTGGGTGCCTTCTCCACGTGGTTCCTGGTTTCACTGCAGCTCTGAAGAGAATGTTAGCAAAGAGGTAATCGGGACAGTGCAAACAGTACTCAAAGACAGGGAGAGCAAGCTCTACATTACTCTCTTGGCACTTTGGATGTGGGACATACAGCGAGATGTTTGCTGCTTTTACATTTGGCTGTTGGGAGATTTACAGCACAAAGATATCTAGTTGATTTGAAGCAGTTCCGAGAAAGTCTAAACATAATCCTCACTTTTCCCTCCTGGCACTTTCCCTATAGGAGATACCGCAAGACGTTTCTGTATATTGGGCACAGCGCTCTGCAGGGTGTTAGCAGAGAGTTTCCCGGGACAGTGAAACCCTATGTCAGAGACACTGAGAAGAAGCCCCAATGTTCCCTCCAGGCACTTTCAGTGTGGGTGCCTTCTCCACGTGGTTCCTGGTTTCACTGCAGCTCTGAAGAGAATGTTAGCAAAGAGGTAATCGGGACAGTGCAAACAGTACTCAAAGACAGGGAGAGCAAGCTCTACATTACTCTCTTGGCACTTTGGATGTGGGACATACAGCGAGATGTTTGCTGCTTTTACATTTGGCTGTTGGGAGATTTACAGCACAAAGATATCTAGTTGATTTGAAGCAGTTCCGAGAAAGTCTAAACATAATCCTCACTTTTCCCTCCTGGCACTTTCCCTGTAGGAGATACCGCAAGACGTTTCTGTATATTGGGCACAGCGCTCTGCAGGGTGTTAGCAGAGAGTTTCCCGGGACAGTGAAACCCTATGTCAGAGACACTGAGAAGAAGCCCCAATGTTCCCTCCAGGCACTTTCAGTGTGGGTGCCTTCTCCACGTGGTTCCTGGTTTCACTGCAGCTCTGAAGAGAATGTTAGCAAAGAGGTAATCGGGACAGTGCAAACAGTACTCAAAGACAGGGAGAGCAAGCTCTACATTACTCTCTTGGCACTTTGGATGTGGGACATACAGCGAGATGTTTGCTGCTTTTACATTTGGCTGTTGGGAGATTTACAGCACAAAGATATCTAGTTGATTTGAAGCAGTTCCGAGAAAGTCTAAACATAATCCTCACTTTTCCCTCCAAGCACTTTCCCTGTAGGAGATACCGCAAGACGTTTCTGTATATTGGGCACAGCGCTCTGCAGGGTGTTAGCAGAGAGTTTCCCGGGACAGTGAAACCCTATGTCAAAGACACTGAGAAGAAGCCCCAATGTTCCCTCCAGGCACTTTCAGTGTGGGTGCCTTCTCCACGTGGTTCCTGGTTTCACTGCAGCTCTGAAGAGAATGTTAGCAAAGAGGTAATCAGGACAGTGCAAACAGTACTCAAAGACAGGGAGAGCAAGCTCTACATTACTCTCTCGGCACTTTGGATGTGGGACATACAGCGAGATGTTTGCTGCTTTTACATTTGGCTGTTGGGAGATTTACAGCACAAAGATATCTAGTTGATTTGAAGCAGTTCCGAGAAAGTCTAAGCATAATCCTCACTTTTCCCTCCTGGCACTTTCCCTGTAGGGGATACCGCAAGACGTTTCTGTACATTGGGCACAGCGCTCTGCAGGGTGTTAGCAGAGACTTTCCCGGGACAGTGAAACCCTATGTCAGAGACACTGAGAAGAAGCCCCAATGTTCCCTCCAGGCACTTTCAGTGTGGGTGCCTTCTCCACGTGGTTCCTGGTTTCACTGCAGCTCTGAAGAGAATGTTAGCAAAGAGGTAATCGGGACAGTGCAAACAGTACTCAAAGACAGGGAGAGCAAGCTCTCTCTTGGCACTTTGGATGTGGGACATACAGCGAGATGTTTGCTGCTTTTACATTTGGCTGTTGGGAGATTTACAGCACAAAGATATCTAGTTGATTTGAAGCAGTTCCGAGAAAGTCTAAACATAATCCTCACTTTTCCCTCCTGGCACTTTCCCTGTAGGAGATACCGCAAGACGTTTCTGTATATTGGGCACAGCGCTCTGCAGGGTGTTAGCAGAGAGTTTCCCGGGACAGTGAAACCCTATGTCAGAGACACTGAGAAGAAGCCCCAATGTTCCCTCCAGGCACTTTCAGTGTGGGTGCCTTCTCCACGTGGTTCCTGGTTTCACTGCAGCTCTGAAGAGAATGTTAGCAAAGAGGTAATCGGGACAGTGCAAACAGTACTCAAAGACAGGGAGAGCAAGCTCTACATTACTCTCTCGGCACTTTGGATGTGGGACATACAGCGAGATGTTTGCTGCTTTTACATTTGGCTGTTGGGAGATTTACAGCACAAAGATATCTAGTTGATTTGAAGCAGTTCCGAGAAAGTCTAAACATAATCCTCACTTTTCCCTCCTGGCACTTTCCCTGTTTGGGATACCGCAAGACGTTTCTGTACATTGGGCACAGCGCTCTGCAGGGTGTTAGCAGAGAGTTTCCCGGGACAGTGAAACCCTATATCGGAGACACTGAGAAGAAGCCCCAATGTTCCCTCCAGGCACTTTCAGTGTGGGTGCCTTCTCCACGTGGTTCCTGGTTTCACTGCAGCTCTGAAGAGAATGTTAGCAAAGAGGTAATCGGGACAGTGCAAACAGTACTCAAAGACAGGGAGAGCAAGCTCTCTCTTGGCACTTTGGATGTGGGACATACAGCGAGATGTTTGCTGCTTTTACATTTGGCTGTTGGGAGATTTACAGCACAAAGATATCTAGTTGATTTGAAGCAGTTCCGAGAAAGTCTAAACTTAATCCTCACTATTCCCTCCTGGCACTTTCCCTGTAGGAGATACCGCAAGACGTTTCTGTATATTGGGCACAGCACTCTGCAGGGTGTTAGCAGAGAGTTTCCCGGGACAGTGAAACCCTATGTCAAAGACACTGAGAAGAAGCCCCAATGTTCCCTCCAGGCACTTTCAGTGTGGGTGCCTTCTCCACGTGGTTCCTGGTTTCACTGCAGCTCTGAAGAGAATGTTAGCAAAGAGGTAATCGGGACAGTGCAAACAGTACTCAAAGACAGGGAGAGCAAGCTCTACATTACTCTCTCGGCACTTTGGATGTGGGACATACAGCGAGATGTTTGCTGCTTTTACATTTGGCTGTTGGGAGATTTACAGCACAAAGATATCTAGTTGATTTGAAGCAGTTCCGAGAAAGTCTAAGCATATTCCTCACTTTTCCCTCCTGGCACTTTCACTGTAGGGGATACCGCAAGACGTTTCTGTATATTGGGCACAGCGCTCTGCAGGGTGTTAGCAGAGAGTTTCCCGGGACAGTGAAACCCTATGTCAGAGACACTGAGAAGAAGCCCCAATGTTCCCTCCAGGCACTTTCAGTGTGGGTGCCTTCTCCACGTGGTTCCTGGTTTCACTGCAGCTCTGAAGAGAATGTTAGCAAAGAGGTAATCGGGACAGTGCAAACAGTACTCAAAGACAGGGAGAGCAAGCTCTCTCTTGGCACTTTGGATGTGGGACATACAGCGAGATGTTTGCTGCTTTTACATTTGGCTGTTGGGAGATTTACAGCACAAAGATATCTAGTTGATTTGAAGCAGTTCCGAGAAAGTCTAAACATAATCCTCACTTTTCCCTCCTGGCACTTTCCCTGTAGGAGATACCGCAAGACGTTTCTGTATATTGGGCACAGCGCTCTGCAGGGTGTTAGCAGAGAGTTTCCCGGGACAGTGAAACCCTATGTCAGAGACACTGAGAAGAAGCCCCAATGTTCCCTCCAGGCACTTTCAGTGTGGGTGCCTTCTCCACGTGGTTCCTGGTTTCACTGCAGCTCTGAAGAGAATGTTAGCAAAGAGGTAATCGGGACAGTGCAAACAGTACTCAAAGACAGGGAGAGCAAGCTCTCTCTTGGCACTTTGGATGTGGGACATACAGCGAGATGTTTGCTGCTTTTACATTTGGCTGTTGGGAGATTTACAGCACAAAGATATCTAGTTGATTTGAAGCAGTTCCGAGAAAGTCTAAACTTAATCCTCACTATTCCCTCCTGGCACTTTCCCTGTAGGAGATACCGCAAGACGTTTCTGTATATTGGGCACAGCGCTCTGCAGGGTGTTAGCAGAGAGTTTCCCGGGACAGTGAAACCCTATGTCAAAGACACTGAGAAGAAGCCCCAATGTTCCCTCCAGGCACTTTCAGTGTGGGTGCCTTCTCCACGTGGTTCCTGGTTTCACTGCAGCTCTGAAGAGAATGTTAGCAAAGAGGTAATCGGGACAGTGCAAACAGTACTCAAAGACAGGGAGAGCAAGCTCTACATTACTCTCTCGGCACTTTGGATGTGGGACATACAGCGAGATGTTTGCTGCTTTTACATTTGGCTGTTGGGAGATTTACAGCACAAAGATATCTAGTTGATTTGAAGCAGTTCCGAGAAAGTCTAAGCATAATCCTCACTTTTCCCTCCTGGCACTTTCCCTGTAGGGGATACCGCAAGACGTTTCTGTATATTGGGCACAGCGCTCTGCAGGGTGTTAGCAGAGAGTTTCCCGGGACAGTGAAACCCTATGTCAGAGACACTGAGAAGAAGCCCCAATGTTCCCTCCAGGCACTTTCAGTGTGGGTGCCTTCTCCACGTGGTTCCTGGTTTCACTGCAGCTCTGAAGAGAATGTTAGCAAAGAGGTAATCGGGACAGTGCAAACAGTACTCAAAGACAGGGAGAGCAAGCTCTACATTACTCTCTTGGCACTTTGGATGTGGGACATACAGCGAGATGTTTGCTGCTTTTACATTTGGCTGTTGGGAGATTTACAGCACAAAGATATCTAGTTGATTTGAAGCAGTTCCGAGAAAGTCTAAACATAATCCTCACTTTTCCCTCCTGGCACTTTCCCTGTAGGAGATACCGCAAGACGTTTCTGTACATTGGGCACAGCGCTCTGCAGGGTGTTAGCAGAGAGTTTCCCGGGACAGTGAAACCCTATGTCAGAGACACTGAGAAGAAGCCCCAATGTTCCCTCCAGGCACTTTCAGTGTGGGTGCCTTCTCCACGTGGTTCCTGGTTTCACTGCAGCTCTGAAGAGAATGTTAGCAAAGAGGTAATCAGGACAGTGCAAACAGTACTCAAAGACAGGGAGAGCAAGCTCTACATTACTCTCTCGGCACTTTGGATGTGGGACATACAGCGAGATGTTTGCTGCTTTTACATTTGGCTGTTGGGAGATTTACAGCACAAAGATATCTAGTTGATTTGAAGCAGTTCCGAGAAAGTCTAAGCATAATCCTCACTTTTCCCTCCTGGCACTTTCCCTGTAGGGGAAACCGCAAGACGTTTCTGTACATTGGGCACAGCGCTCTGCAGGGTGTTAGCAGAGAGTTTCCCGGGACAGTGAAACCCTATGTCAGAGACACTGAGAAGAAGCCCCAATGTTCCCTCCAGGCACTTTCAGTGTGGGTGCCTTCTCCACGTGGTTCCTGGTTTCACTGCAGCTCTGAAGAGAATGTTAGCAAAGAGGTAATCGGGACAGTGCAAACAGTACTCAAAGACAGGGAGAGCAAGCTCTCTCTTGGCACTTTGGATGTGGGACATACAGCGAGATGTTTGCTGCTTTTACATTTGGCTGTTGGGAGATTTACAGCACAAAGATATCTAGTTGATTTGAAGCAGTTCCGAGAAAGTCTAAACATAATCCTCACTTTTCCCTCCTGGCACTTTCCCTGTAGGAGATACCGCAAGACGTTTCTGTATATTGGGCACAGCGCTCTGCAGGGTGTTAGCAGAGAGTTTCCCGGGACAGTGAAACCCTATGTCAGAGACACTGAGAAGAAGCCCCAATGTTCCCTCCAGGCACTTTCAGTGTGGGTGCCTTCTCCACGTGGTTCCTGGTTTCACTGCAGCTCTGAAGAGAATGTTAGCAAAGAGGTAATCGGGACAGTGCAAACAGTACTCAAAGACAGGGAGAGCAAGCTCTACATTACTCTCTCGGCACTTTGGATGTGGGACATACAGCGAGATGTTTGCTGCTTTTACATTTGGCTGTTGGGAGATTTACAGCACAAAGATATCTAGTTGATTTGAAGCAGTTCCGAGAAAGTCTAAACATAATCCTCACTTTTCCCTCCTGGCACTTTCCCTGTAGGAGATACCGCAAGACGTTTCTGTACATTGGGCACAGCGCTCTGCAGGGTGTTAGCAGAGAGTTTCCCGGGACAGTGAAACCCTATATCGGAGACACTGAGAAGAAGCCCCAATGTTCCCTCCAGGCACTTTCAGTGTGGGTGCCTTCTCCACGTGGTTCCTGGTTTCACTGCAGCTCTGAAGAGAATGTTAGCAAAGAGGTAATCGGGACAGTGCAAACAGTACTCAAAGACAGGGAGAGCAAGCTCTCTCTTGGCACTTTGGATGTGGGACATACAGCGAGATGTTTGCTGCTTTTACATTTGGCTGTTGGGAGATTTACAGCACAAAGATATCTAGTTGATTTGAAGCAGTTCCGAGAAAGTCTAAACTTAATCCTCACTATTCCCTCCTGGCACTTTCCCTGTAGGAGATACCGCAAGACGTTTCTGTATATTGGGCACAGCACTCTGCAGGGTGTTAGCAGAGAGTTTCCCGGGACAGTGAAACCCTATATCGGAGACACTGAGAAGAAGCCCCAATGTTCCCTCCAGGCACTTTCAGTGTGGGTGCCTTCTCCACGTGGTTCCTGGTTTCACTGCAGCTCTGAAGAGAATGTTAGCAAAGAGGTAATCGGGACAGTGCAAACAGTACTCAAAGACAGGGAGAGCAAGCTCTACATTACTCTCTCGGCACTTTGGATGTGGGACATACAGCGAGATGTTTGCTGCTTTTACATTTGGCTGTTGGGAGATTTACAGCACAAAGATATCTAGTTGATTTGAAGCAGTTCCGAGAAAGTCTAAGCATAATCCTCACTTTTCCCTCCTGGCACTTTCACTGTAGGGGATACCGCAAGACGTTTCTGTATATTGGGCACAGCGCTCTGCAGGGTGTTAGCAGAGAGTTTCCCGGGACAGTGAAACCCTATGTCAGAGACACTGAGAAGAAGCCCCAATGTTCCCTCCAGGCACTTTCAGTGTGGGTGCCTTCTCCACGTGGTTCCTGGTTTCACTGCAGCTCTGAAGAGAATGTTAGCAAAGAGGTAATCGGGACAGTGCAAACAGTACTCAAAGACAGGGAGAGCAAGCTCTCTCTTGGCACTTTGGATGTGGGACATACAGCGAGATGTTTGCTGCTTTTACATTTGGCTGTTGGGAGATTTACAGCACAAAGATATCTAGTTGATTTGAAGCAGTTCCGAGAAAGTCTAAACATAATCCTCACTTTTCCCTCCTGGCACTTTCCCTGTAGGAGATACCGCAAGACGTTTCTGTATATTGGGCACAGCGCTCTGCAGGGTGTTAGCAGAGAGTTTCCCGGGACAGTGAAACCCTATGTCAGAGACACTGAGAAGAAGCCCCAATGTTCCCTCCAGGCACTTTCAGTGTGGGTGCCTTCTCCACGTGGTTCCTGGTTTCACTGCAGCTCTGAAGAGAATGTTAGCAAAGAGGTAATCGGGACAGTGCAAACAGTACTCAAAGACAGGGAGAGCAAGCTCTCTCTTGGCACTTTGGATGTGGGACATACAGCGAGATGTTTGCTGCTTTTACATTTGGCTGTTGGGAGATTTACAGCACAAAGATATCTAGTTGATTTGAAGCAGTTCCGAGAAAGTCTAAACTTAATCCTCACTATTCCCTCCTGGCACTTTCCCTGTAGGAGATACCGCAAGACGTTTCTGTATATTGGGCACAGCGCTCTGCAGGGTGTTAGCAGAGAGTTTCCCGGGACAGTGAAACCCTATGTCAAAGACACTGAGAAGAAGCCCCAATGTTCCCTCCAGGCACTTTCAGTGTGGGTGCCTTCTCCACGTGGTTCCTGGTTTCACTGCAGCTCTGAAGAGAATGTTAGCAAAGAGGTAATCGGGACAGTGCAAACAGTACTCAAAGACAGGGAGAGCAAGCTCTACATTACTCTCTCGGCACTTTGGATGTGGGACATACAGCGAGATGTTTGCTGCTTTTACATTTGGCTGTTGGGAGATTTACAGCACAAAGATATCTAGTTGATTTGAAGCAGTTCCGAGAAAGTCTAAACATAATCCTCACTTTTCCCTCCTGGCACTTTCCCTGTAGGAGATACCGCAAGACGTTTCTGTATATTGGGCACAGCGCTCTGCAGGGTGTTAGCAGAGAGTTTCCCGGGACAGTGAAACCCTATGTCAGAGACACTGAGAAGAAGCCCCAATGTTCCCTCCAGGCACTTTCAGTGTGGGTGCCTTCTCCACGTGGTTCCTGGTTTCACTGCAGCTCTGAAGAGAATGTTAGCAAAGAGGTAATCGGGACAGTGCAAACAGTACTCAAAGACAGGGAGAGCAAGCTCTACATTACTCTCTTGGCACTTTGGATGTGGGACATACAGCGAGATGTTTGCTGCTTTTACATTTGGCTGTTGGGAGATTTACAGCACAAAGATATCTAGTTGATTTGAAGCAGTTCCGAGAAAGTCTAAACATAATCCTCACTTTTCCCTCCTGGCACTTTCCCTGTAGGAGATACCGCAAGACGTTTCTGTATATTGGGCACAGCGCTCTGCAGGGTGTTAGCAGAGAGTTTCCCGGGACAGTGAAACCCTATGTCAGAGACACTGAGAAGAAGCCCCAATGTTCCCTCCAGGCACTTTCAGTGTGGGTGCCTTCTCCACGTGGTTCCTGGTTTCACTGCAGCTCTGAAGAGAATGTTAGCAAAGAGGTAATCGGGACAGTGCAAACAGTACTCAAAGACAGGGAGAGCAAGCTCTACATTACTCTCTTGGCACTTTGGATGTGGGACATACAGCGAGATGTTTGCTGCTTTTACATTTGGCTGTTGGGAGATTTACAGCACAAAGATATCTAGTTGATTTGAAGCAGTTCCGAGAAAGTCTAAACATAATCCTCACTTTTCCCTCCTGGCACTTTCCCTATAGGAGATACCGCAAGACGTTTCTGTATATTGGGCACAGCGCTCTGCAGGGTGTTAGCAGAGAGTTTCCCGGGACAGTGAAACCCTATGTCAGAGACACTGAGAAGAAGCCCCAATGTTCCCTCCAGGCACTTTCAGTGTGGGTGCCTTCTCCACGTGGTTCCTGGTTTCACTGCAGCTCTGAAGAGAATGTTAGCAAAGAGGTAATCGGGACAGTGCAAACAGTACTCAAAGACAGGGAGAGCAAGCTCTACATTACTCTCTTGGCACTTTGGATGTGGGACATACAGCGAGATGTTTGCTGCTTTTACATTTGGCTGTTGGGAGATTTACAGCACAAAGATATCTAGTTGATTTGAAGCAGTTCCGAGAAAGTCTAAACATAATCCTCACTTTTCCCTCCTGGCACTTTCCCTGTAGGAGATACCGCAAGACGTTTCTGTATATTGGGCACAGCGCTCTGCAGGGTGTTAGCAGAGAGTTTCCCGGGACAGTGAAACCCTATGTCAGAGACACTGAGAAGAAGCCCCAATGTTCCCTCCAGGCACTTTCAGTGTGGGTGCCTTCTCCACGTGGTTCCTGGTTTCACTGCAGCTCTGAAGAGAATGTTAGCAAAGAGGTAATCGGGACAGTGCAAACAGTACTCAAAGACAGGGAGAGCAAGCTCTACATTACTCTCTCGGCACTTTGGATGTGGGACATACAGCGAGATGTTTGCTGCTTTTACATTTGGCTGTTGGGAGATTTACAGCACAAAGATATCTAGTTGATTTGAAGCAGTTCCGAGAAAGTCTAAACATAATCCTCACTTTTCCCTCCTGGCACTTTCCCTGTTTGGGATACCGCAAGACGTTTCTGTACATTGGGCACAGCGCTCTGCAGGGTGTTAGCAGAGAGTTTCCCGGGACAGTGAAACCCTATATCGGAGACACTGAGAAGAAGCCCCAATGTTCCCTCCAGGCACTTTCAGTGTGGGTGCCTTCTCCACGTGGTTCCTGGTTTCACTGCAGCTCTGAAGAGAATGTTAGCAAAGAGGTAATCGGGACAGTGCAAACAGTACTCAAAGACAGGGAGAGCAAGCTCTCTCTTGGCACTTTGGATGTGGGACATACAGCGAGATGTTTGCTGCTTTTACATTTGGCTGTTGGGAGATTTACAGCACAAAGATATCTAGTTGATTTGAAGCAGTTCCGAGAAAGTCTAAACTTAATCCTCACTATTCCCTCCTGGCACTTTCCCTGTAGGAGATACCGCAAGACGTTTCTGTATATTGGGCACAGCACTCTGCAGGGTGTTAGCAGAGAGTTTCCCGGGACAGTGAAACCCTATGTCAAAGACACTGAGAAGAAGCCCCAATGTTCCCTCCAGGCACTTTCAGTGTGGGTGCCTTCTCCACGTGGTTCCTGGTTTCACTGCAGCTCTGAAGAGAATGTTAGCAAAGAGGTAATCGGGACAGTGCAAACAGTACTCAAAGACAGGGAGAGCAAGCTCTACATTACTCTCTCGGCACTTTGGATGTGGGACATACAGCGAGATGTTTGCTGCTTTTACATTTGGCTGTTGGGAGATTTACAGCACAAAGATATCTAGTTGATTTGAAGCAGTTCCGAGAAAGTCTAAGCATAATCCTCACTTTTCCCTCCTGGCACTTTCACTGTAGGGGATACCGCAAGACGTTTCTGTATATTGGGCACAGCGCTCTGCAGGGTGTTAGCAGAGAGTTTCCCGGGACAGTGAAACCCTATGTCAGAGACACTGAGAAGAAGCCCCAATGTTCCCTCCAGGCACTTTCAGTGTGGGTGCCTTCTCCACGTGGTTCCTGGTTTCACTGCAGCTCTGAAGAGAATGTTAGCAAAGAGGTAATCGGGACAGTGCAAACAGTACTCAAAGACAGGGAGAGCAAGCTCTCTCTTGGCACTTTGGATGTGGGACATACAGCGAGATGTTTGCTGCTTTTACATTTGGCTGTTGGGAGATTTACAGCACAAAGATATCTAGTTGATTTGAAGCAGTTCCGAGAAAGTCTAAACATAATCCTCACTTTTCCCTCCTGGCACTTTCCCTGTAGGAGATACCGCAAGACGTTTCTGTATATTGGGCACAGCGCTCTGCAGGGTGTTAGCAGAGAGTTTCCCGGGACAGTGAAACCCTATGTCAGAGACACTGAGAAGAAGCCCCAATGTTCCCTCCAGGCACTTTCAGTGTGGGTGCCTTCTCCACGTGGTTCCTGGTTTCACTGCAGCTCTGAAGAGAATGTTAGCAAAGAGGTAATCGGGACAGTGCAAACAGTACTCAAAGACAGGGAGAGCAAGCTCTCTCTTGGCACTTTGGATGTGGGACATACAGCGAGATGTTTGCTGCTTTTACATTTGGCTGTTGGGAGATTTACAGCACAAAGATATCTAGTTGATTTGAAGCAGTTCCGAGAAAGTCTAAACTTAATCCTCACTATTCCCTCCTGGCACTTTCCCTGTAGGAGATACCGCAAGACGTTTCTGTATATTGGGCACAGCGCTCTGCAGGGTGTTAGCAGAGAGTTTCCCGGGACAGTGAAACCCTATGTCAAAGACACTGAGAAGAAGCCCCAATGTTCCCTCCAGGCACTTTCAGTGTGGGTGCCTTCTCCACGTGGTTCCTGGTTTCACTGCAGCTCTGAAGAGAATGTTAGCAAAGAGGTAATCGGGACAGTGCAAACAGTACTCAAAGACAGGGAGAGCAAGCTCTACATTACTCTCTCGGCACTTTGGATGTGGGACATACAGCGAGATGTTTGCTGCTTTTACATTTGGCTGTTGGGAGATTTACAGCACAAAGATATCTAGTTGATTTGAAGCAGTTCCGAGAAAGTCTAAGCATAATCCTCACTTTTCCCTCCTGGCACTTTCACTGTAGGGGATACCGCAAGACGTTTCTGTATATTGGGCACAGCGCTCTGCAGGGTGTTAGCAGAGAGTTTCCCGGGACAGTGAAACCCTATGTCAGAGACACTGAGAAGAAGCCCCAATGTTCCCTCCAGGCACTTTCAGTGTGGGTGCCTTCTCCACGTGGTTCCTGGTTTCACTGCAGCTCTGAAGAGAATGTTAGCAAAGAGGTAATCGGGACAGTGCAAACAGTACTCAAAGACAGGGAGAGCAAGCTCTACATTACTCTCTTGGCACTTTGGATGTGGGACATACAGCGAGATGTTTGCTGCTTTTACATTTGGCTGTTGGGAGATTTACAGCACAAAGATATCTAGTTGATTTGAAGCAGTTCCGAGAAAGTCTAAACATAATCCTCACTTTTCCCTCCTGGCACTTTCCCTGTAGGAGATACCGCAAGACGTTTCTGTATATTGGGCACAGCGCTCTGCAGGGTGTTAGCAGAGAGTTTCCCGGGACAGTGAAACCCTATGTCAGAGACACTGAGAAGAAGCCCCAATGTTCCCTCCAGGCACTTTCAGTGTGGGTGCCTTCTCCACGTGGTTCCTGGTTTCACTGCAGCTCTGAAGAGAATGTTAGCAAAGAGGTAATCGGGACAGTGCAAACAGTACTCAAAGACAGGGAGAGCAAGCTCTACATTACTCTCTTGGCACTTTGGATGTGGGACATACAGCGAGATGTTTGCTGCTCTTGCGTTTGGCTGTTGGGAGATTTACAGCACAAAGATATCTAGTTGATTTGAAGCAGTTCCGAGAAAGTCTAAGCATAATCCTCACTTTTCCCTCCTGGCACTTTCCCTGTAGGAGATACCGCAAGACGTTTCTGTACATTGGGCACAGTGCTCTGCAGGGTGTTAGCAGAGAGTTTCCCGGGACAGTGAAACCCTATATCGGAGACACTGAGAAGAAGCCCCAATGTTCACTCCAGGCACTTTCAGTGTGGGTGCCTTCTCCACGTGGTTCCTGGTTTCACTGCAGCTCTGAAGAGAATGTTAGCAAAGAGGTAATCGGGACAGTGCAAACAGTACTCAAAGACAGGGAGAGCAAGCTCTACATTACTCTCTCGGCACTTTGGATGTGGGACATACAGCGAGATGTTTGCTGCTTTTACATTTGGCTGTTGGGAGATTTACAGCACAAAGATATCTAGTTGATTTGAAGCAGTTCCGAGAAAGTCTAAACATAATCCTCACTTTTCCCTCCTGGCACTTTCCCTGTAGGGGATACCGCAAGACGTTTCTGTACATTGGGCACAGCGCTCTGCAGGGTGTTAGCAGAGAGTTTCCCGGGACAGTGAAACCCTATATCGGAGACACTGAGAAGAAGCCCCAATGTTCCCTCCAGGCACTTTCAGTGTGGGTGCCTTCTCCACGTGGTTCCTGGTTTCACTGCAGCTCTGAAGAGAATGTTAGCAAAGAGGTAATCGGGACAGTGCAAACAGTACTCAAAGACAGGGAGAGCAAGCTCTCTCTTGGCACTTTGGATGTGGGACATACAGCGAGATGTTTGCTGCTTTTACATTTGGCTGTTGGGAGATTTACAGCACAAAGATATCTAGTTGATTTGAAGCAGTTCCGAGAAAGTCTAAACTTAATCCTCACTATTCCCTCCTGGCACTTTCCCTGTAGGAGATACCGCAAGACGTTTCTGTACATTGGGCACAGCGCTCTGCAGGGTGTTAGCAGAGAGTTTCCCGGGACAGTGAAACCCTATATCGGAGACACTGAGAAGAAGCCCCAATGTTCCCTCCAGGCACTTTCAGTGTGGGTGCCTTCTCCACGTGGTTCCTGGTTTCACTGCAGCTCTGAAGAGAATGTTAGCAAAGAGGTAATCGGGACAGTGCAAACAGTACTCAAAGACAGGGAGAGCAAGCTCTACATTACTCTCTCGGCACTTTGGATGTGGGACATACAGCGAGATGTTTGCTGCTTTTACATTTGGCTGTTGGGAGATTTACAGCACAAAGATATCTAGTTGATTTGAAGCAGTTCCGAGAAAGTCTAAACATAATCCTCACTTTTCCCTCCTGGCACTTTCCCTGTAGGGGATACCGCAAGACGTTTCTGTACATTGGGCACAGCGCTCTGCAGGGTGTTAGCAGAGAGTTTCCCGGGACAGTGAAACCCTATGTCAGAGACACTGAGAAGAAGCCCCAATGTTCCCTCCAGGCACTTTCAGTGTGGGTGCCTTCTCCACGTGGTTCCTGGTTTCACTGCAGCTCTGAAGAGAATGTTAGCAAAGAGGTAATCGGGACAGTGCAAACAGTACTCAAAGACAGGGAGAGCAAGCTCTACATTACTCTCTTGGCACTTTGGATGTGGGACATACAGCGAGATGTTTGCTGCTTTTACATTTGGCTGTTGGGAGATTTACAGCACAAAGATATCTAGTTGATTTGAAGCAGTTCCGAGAAAGTCTAAGCATAATCCTCACTTTTCCCTCCTGGCACTTTCCCTGTTTGGGATACCGCAAGACGTTTCTGTACATTGGGCACAGCGCTCTGCAGGGTGTTAGCAGAGAGTTTCCCGGGACAGTGAAACCCTATGTCAGAGACACTGAGAAGAAGCCCCAATGTTCCCTCCAGGCACTTTCAGTGTGGGTGCCTTCTCCACGTGGTTCCTGGTTTCACTGCAGCTCTGAAGAGAATGTTAGCAAAGAGGTAATCGGGACAGTGCAAACAGTACTCAAAGACAGGGAGAGCAAGCTCTACATTACTCTCTTGGCACTTTGGATGTGGGACATACAGCGAGATGTTTGCTGCTTTTACATTTGGCTGTTGGGAGATTTACAGCACAAAGATATCTAGTTGATTTGAAGCAGTTCCGAGAAAGTCTAAACATAATCCTCACTTTTCCCTCCTGGCACTTTCCCTGTTTGGGATACCGCAAGACGTTTCTGTACATTGGGCACAGCGCTCTGCAGGGTGTTAGCAGAGAGTTTCCCGGGACAGTGAAACCCTATATCGGAGACACTGAGAAGAAGCCCCAATGTTCCCTCCAGGCACTTTCAGTGTGGGTGCCTTCTCCACGTGGTTCCTGGTTTCACTGCAGCTCTGAAGAGAATGTTAGCAAAGAGGTAATCGGGACAGTGCAAACAGTACTCAAAGACAGGGAGAGCAAGCTCTACATTACTCTCTCGGCACTTTGGATGTGGGACATACAGCGAGATGTTTGCTGCTTTTACATTTGGCTGTTGGGAGATTTACAGCACAAAGATATCTAGTTGATTTGAAGCAGTTCCGAGAAAGTCTAAACATAATCCTCACTTTTCCCTCCTGGCACTTTCCCTGTTTGGGATACCGCAAGACGTTTCTGTACATTGGGCACAGCGCTCTGCAGGGTGTTAGCAGAGAGTTTCCCGGGACAGTGAAACCCTATATCGGAGACACTGAGAAGAAGCCCCAATGTTCCCTCCAGGCACTTTCAGTGTGGGTGCCTTCTCCACGTGGTTCCTGGTTTCACTGCAGCTCTGAAGAGAATGTTAGCAAAGAGGTAATCGGGACAGTGCAAACAGTACTCAAAGACAGGGAGAGCAAGCTCTCTCTTGGCACTTTGGATGTGGGACATACAGCGAGATGTTTGCTGCTTTTACATTTGGCTGTTGGGAGATTTACAGCACAAAGATATCTAGTTGATTTGAAGCAGTTCCGAGAAAGTCTAAACTTAATCCTCACTATTCCCTCCTGGCACTTTCCCTGTAGGAGATACCGCAAGACGTTTCTGTACATTGGGCACAGCGCTCTGCAGGGTGTTAGCAGAGAGTTTCCCGGGACAGTGAAACCCTATATCGGAGACACTGAGAAGAAGCCCCAATGTTCCCTCCAGGCACTTTCAGTGTGGGTGCCTTCTCCACGTGGTTCCTGGTTTCACTGCAGCTCTGAAGAGAATGTTAGCAAAGAGGTAATCGGGACAGTGCAAACAGTACTCAAAGACAGGGAGAGCAAGCTCTACATTACTCTCTTGGCACTTTGGATGTGGGACATACAGCGAGATGTTTGCTGCTTTTACATTTGGCTGTTGGGAGATTTACAGCACAAAGATATCTAGTTGATTTGAAGCAGTTCCGAGAAAGTCTAAACATAATCCTCACTTTTCCCTCCTGGCACTTTCACTGTAGGGGATACCGCAAGACGTTTCTGTACATTGGGCACAGCGCTCTGCAGGGTGTTAGCAGAGAGTTTCCCGGGACAGTGAAACCCTATGTCAGAGACACTGAGAAGAAGCCCCAATGTTCCCTCCAGGCACTTTCAGTGTGGGTGCCTTCTCCACGTGGTTCCTGGTTTCACTGCAGCTCTGAAGAGAATGTTAGCAAAGAGGTAATCGGGACAGTGCAAACAGTACTCAAAGACAGGGAGAGCAAGCTCTACATTACTCTCTTGGCACTTTGGATGTGGGACATACAGCGAGATGTTTGCTGCTTTTACATTTGGCTGTTGGGAGATTTACAGCACAAAGATATCTAGTTGATTTGAAGCAGTTCCGAGAAAGTCTAAGCATAATCCTCACTTTTCCCTCCTGGCACTTTCCCTGTTTGGGATACCGCAAGACGTTTCTGTACATTGGGCACAGCGCTCTGCAGGGTGTTAGCAGAGAGTTTCCCGGGACAGTGAAACCCTATATAGGAGACACTGAGAAGAAGCCCCAATGTTCCCTCCAGGCACTTTCAGTGTGGGTGCCTTCTCCACGTGGTTCCTGGTTTCACTGCAGCTCTGAAGAGAATGTTAGCAAAGAGGTAATCGGGACAGTGCAAACAGTACTCAAAGACAGGGAGAGCAAGCTCTCTCTTGGCACTTTGGATGTGGGACATACAGCGAGATGTTTGCTGCTTTTACATTTGGCTGTTGGGAGATTTACAGCACAAAGATATCTAGTTGATTTGAAGCAGTTCCGAGAAAGTCTAAACTTAATCCTCACTATTCCCTCCTGGCACTTTCCCTGTAGGAGATACCGCAAGACGTTTCTGTACATTGGGCACAGCGCTCTGCAGGGTGTTAGCAGAGAGTTTCCCGGGACAGTGAAACCCTATATCGGAGACACTGAGAAGAAGCCCCAATGTTCCCTCCAGGCACTTTCAGTGTGGGTGCCTTCTCCACGTGGTTCCTGGTTTCACTGCAGCTCTGAAGAGAATGTTAGCAAAGAGGTAATCGGGACAGTGCAAACAGTACTCAAAGACAGGGAGAGCAAGCTCTACATTACTCTCTCGGCACTTTGGATGTGGGACATACAGCGAGATGTTTGCTGCTTTTACATTTGGCTGTTGGGAGATTTACAGCACAAAGATATCTAGTTGATTTGAAGCAGTTCCGAGAAAGTCTAAACATAATCCTCACTTTTCCCTCCTGGCACTTTCCCTGTTTGGGATACCGCAAGACGTTTCTGTACATTGGGCACAGCGCTCTGCAGGGTGTTAGCAGAGAGTTTCCCGGGACAGTGAAACCCTATATCGGAGACACTGAGAAGAAGCCCCAATGTTCCCTCCAGGCACTTTCAGTGTGGGTGCCTTCTCCACGTGGTTCCTGGTTTCACTGCAGCTCTGAAGAGAATGTTAGCAAAGAGGTAATCGGGACAGTGCAAACAGTACTCAAAGACAGGGAGAGCAAGCTCTCTCTTGGCACTTTGGATGTGGGACATACAGCGAGATGTTTGCTGCTTTTACATTTGGCTGTTGGGAGATTTACAGCACAAAGATATCTAGTTGATTTGAAGCAGTTCCGAGAAAGTCTAAACATAATCCTCACTATTCCCTCCTGGCACTTTCCCTGTAGGAGATACCGCAAGACGTTTCTGTATATTGGGCACAGCGCTCTGCAGGGTGTTAGCAGAGAGTTTCCCGGGACAGTGAAACCCTATGTCAGAGACACTGAGAAGAAGCCCCAATGTTCCCTCCAGGCACTTTCAGTGTGGGTGCCTTCTCCACGTGGTTCCTGGTTTCACTGCAGCTCTGAAGAGAATGTTAGCAAAGAGGTAATCGGGACAGTGCAAACAGTACTCAAAGACAGGGAGAGCAAGCTCTACATTACTCTCTTGGCACTTTGGATGTGGGACATACAGCGAGATGTTTGCTGCTCTTGCGTTTGGCTGTTGGGAGATTTACAGCACAAAGATATCTAGTTGATTTGAAGCAGTTCCGAGAAAGTCTAAGCATAATCCTCACTTTTCCCTCCTGGCACTTTCCCTGTAGGGGATACCGCAAGACGTTTCTGTACATTGGGCACAGCGCTCTGCAGGGTGTTAGCAGAGAGTTTCCCGGGACAGTGAAACCCTATATCGGAGACACTGAGAAGAAGCCCCAATGTTCACTCCAGGCACTTTCAGTGTGGGTGCCTTCTCCACGTGGTTCCTGGTTTCACTGCAGCTCTGAAGAGAATGTTAGCAAAGAGGTAATCGGGACAGTGCAAACAGTACTCAAAGACAGGGAGAGCAAGCTCTACATTACTCTCTCGGCACTTTGGATGTGGGACATACAGCGAGATGTTTGCTGCTTTTACATTTGGCTGTTGGGAGATTTACAGCACAAAGATATCTAGTTGATTTGAAGCAGTTCCGAGAAAGTCTAAACATAATCCTCACTTTTCCCTCCTGGCACTTTCCCTGTTTGGGATACCGCAAGACGTTTCTGTACATTGGGCACAGCGCTCTGCAGGGTGTTAGCAGAGAGTTTCCCGGGACAGTGAAACCCTATATCGGAGACACTGAGAAGAAGCCCCAATGTTCACTCCAGGCACTTTCAGTGTGGGTGCCTTCTCCACGTGGTTCCTGGTTTCACTGCAGCTCTGAAGAGAATGTTAGCAAAGAGGTAATCGGGACAGTGCAAACAGTACTCAAAGACAGGGAGAGCAAGCTCTCTCTTGGCACTTTGGATGTGGGACATACAGCGAGATGTTTGCTGCTTTTACATTTGGCTGTTGGGAGATTTACAGCACAAAGATATCTAGTTGATTTGAAGCAGTTCCGAGAAAGTCTAAACATAATCCTCACTTTTCCCTCCTGGCACTTTCCCTGTAGGAGATACCGCAAGACGTTTCTGTATATTGGGCACAGCGCTCTGCAGGGTGTTAGCAGAGAGTTTCCCGGGACAGTGAAACCCTATGTCAGAGACACTGAGAAGAAGCCCCAATGTTCCCTCCAGGCACTTTCAGTGTGGGTGCCTTCTCCACGTGGTTCCTGGTTTCACTGCAGCTCTGAAGAGAATGTTAGCAAAGAGGTAATCGGGACAGTGCAAACAGTACTCAAAGACAGGGAGAGCAAGCTCTACATTACTCTCTTGGCACTTTGGATGTGGGACATACAGCGAGATGTTTGCTGCTCTTGCGTTTGGCTGTTGGGAGATTTACAGCACAAAGATATCTAGTTGATTTGAAGCAGTTCCGAGAAAGTCTAAGCATAATCCTCACTTTTCCCTCCTGGCACTTTCCCTGTAGGAGATACCGCAAGACGTTTCTGTACATTGGGCACAGTGCTCTGCAGGGTGTTAGCAGAGAGTTTCCCGGGACAGTGAAACCCTATATCGGAGACACTGAGAAGAAGCCCCAATGTTCACTCCAGGCACTTTCAGTGTGGGTGCCTTCTCCACGTGGTTCCTGGTTTCACTGCAGCTCTGAAGAGAATGTTAGCAAAGAGGTAATCGGGACAGTGCAAACAGTACTCAAAGACAGGGAGAGCAAGCTCTACATTACTCTCTTGGCACTTTGGATGTGGGACATACAGCGAGATGTTTGCTGCTTTTACATTTGGCTGTTGGGAGATTTACAGCACAAAGATATCTAGTTGATTTGAAGCAGTTCCGAGAAAGTCTAAACATAATCCTCACTTTTCCCTCCTGGCACTTTCCCTGTTTGGGATACCGCAAGACGTTTCTGTACATTGGGCACAGCGCTCTGCAGGGTGTTAGCAGAGAGTTTCCCGGGACAGTGAAACCCTATATCGGAGACACTGAGAAGAAGCCCCAATGTTCCCTCCAGGCACTTTCAGTGTGGGTGCCTTCTCCACGTGGTTCCTGGTTTCACTGCAGCTCTGAAGAGAATGTTAGCAAAGAGGTAATCGGGACAGTGCAAACAGTACTCAAAGACAGGGAGAGCAAGCTCTCTCTTGGCACTTTGGATGTGGGACATACAGCGAGATGTTTGCTGCTTTTACATTTGGCTGTTGGGAGATTTACAGCACAAAGATATCTAGTTGATTTGAAGCAGTTCCGAGAAAGTCTAAACTTAATCCTCACTATTCCCTCCTGGCACTTTCCCTGTAGGAGATACCGCAAGACGTTTCTGTACATTGGGCACAGCGCTCTGCAGGGTGTTAGCAGAGAGTTTCCCGGGACAGTGAAACCCTATATCGGAGACACTGAGAAGAAGCCCCAATGTTCCCTCCAGGCACTTTCAGTGTGGGTGCCTTCTCCACGTGGTTCCTGGTTTCACTGCAGCTCTGAAGAGAATGTTAGCAAAGAGGTAATCGGGACAGTGCAAACAGTACTCAAAGACAGGGAGAGCAAGCTCTACATTACTCTCTCGGCACTTTGGATGTGGGACATACAGCGAGATGTTTGCTGCTTTTACATTTGGCTGTTGGGAGATTTACAGCACAAAGATATCTAGTTGATTTGAAGCAGTTCCGAGAAAGTCTAAACATAATCCTCACTTTTCCCTCCTGGCACTTTCACTGTAGGGGATACCGCAAGACGTTTCTGTACATTGGGCACAGCGCTCTGCAGGGTGTTAGCAGAGAGTTTCCCGGGACAGTGAAACCCTATGTCAGAGACACTGAGAAGAAGCCCCAATGTTCCCTCCAGGCACTTTCAGTGTGGGTGCCTTCTCCACGTGGTTCCTGGTTTCACTGCAGCTCTGAAGAGAATGTTAGCAAAGAGGTAATCGGGACAGTGCAAACAGTACTCAAAGACAGGGAGAGCAAGCTCTACATTACTCTCTTGGCACTTTGGATGTGGGACATACAGCGAGATGTTTGCTGCTTTTACATTTGGCTGTTGGGAGATTTACAGCACAAAGATATCTAGTTGATTTGAAGCAGTTCCGAGAAAGTCTAAGCATAATCCTCACTTTTCCCTCCTGGCACTTTCCCTGTTTGGGATACCGCAAGACGTTTCTGTACATTGGGCACAGCGCTCTGCAGGGTGTTAGCAGAGAGTTTCCCGGGACAGTGAAACCCTATATAGGAGACACTGAGAAGAAGCCCCAATGTTCCCTCCAGGCACTTTCAGTGTGGGTGCCTTCTCCACGTGGTTCCTGGTTTCACTGCAGCTCTGAAGAGAATGTTAGCAAAGAGGTAATCGGGACAGTGCAAACAGTACTCAAAGACAGGGAGAGCAAGCTCTCTCTTGGCACTTTGGATGTGGGACATACAGCGAGATGTTTGCTGCTTTTACATTTGGCTGTTGGGAGATTTACAGCACAAAGATATCTAGTTGATTTGAAGCAGTTCCGAGAAAGTCTAAACTTAATCCTCACTATTCCCTCCTGGCACTTTCCCTGTAGGAGATACCGCAAGACGTTTCTGTACATTGGGCACAGCGCTCTGCAGGGTGTTAGCAGAGAGTTTCCCGGGACAGTGAAACCCTATATCGGAGACACTGAGAAGAAGCCCCAATGTTCCCTCCAGGCACTTTCAGTGTGGGTGCCTTCTCCACGTGGTTCCTGGTTTCACTGCAGCTCTGAAGAGAATGTTAGCAAAGAGGTAATCGGGACAGTGCAAACAGTACTCAAAGACAGGGAGAGCAAGCTCTACATTACTCTCTCGGCACTTTGGATGTGGGACATACAGCGAGATGTTTGCTGCTTTTACATTTGGCTGTTGGGAGATTTACAGCACAAAGATATCTAGTTGATTTGAAGCAGTTCCGAGAAAGTCTAAACATAATCCTCACTTTTCCCTCCTGGCACTTTCCCTGTTTGGGATACCGCAAGACGTTTCTGTACATTGGGCACAGCGCTCTGCAGGGTGTTAGCAGAGAGTTTCCCGGGACAGTGAAACCCTATATCGGAGACACTGAGAAGAAGCCCCAATGTTCCCTCCAGGCACTTTCAGTGTGGGTGCCTTCTCCACGTGGTTCCTGGTTTCACTGCAGCTCTGAAGAGAATGTTAGCAAAGAGGTAATCGGGACAGTGCAAACAGTACTCAAAGACAGGGAGAGCAAGCTCTCTCTTGGCACTTTGGATGTGGGACATACAGCGAGATGTTTGCTGCTTTTACATTTGGCTGTTGGGAGATTTACAGCACAAAGATATCTAGTTGATTTGAAGCAGTTCCGAGAAAGTCTAAACATAATCCTCACTATTCCCTCCTGGCACTTTCCCTGTAGGAGATACCGCAAGACGTTTCTGTATATTGGGCACAGCGCTCTGCAGGGTGTTAGCAGAGAGTTTCCCGGGACAGTGAAACCCTATGTCAGAGACACTGAGAAGAAGCCCCAATGTTCCCTCCAGGCACTTTCAGTGTGGGTGCCTTCTCCACGTGGTTCCTGGTTTCACTGCAGCTCTGAAGAGAATGTTAGCAAAGAGGTAATCGGGACAGTGCAAACAGTACTCAAAGACAGGGAGAGCAAGCTCTACATTACTCTCTTGGCACTTTGGATGTGGGACATACAGCGAGATGTTTGCTGCTCTTGCGTTTGGCTGTTGGGAGATTTACAGCACAAAGATATCTAGTTGATTTGAAGCAGTTCCGAGAAAGTCTAAGCATAATCCTCACTTTTCCCTCCTGGCACTTTCCCTGTAGGGGATACCGCAAGACGTTTCTGTACATTGGGCACAGCGCTCTGCAGGGTGTTAGCAGAGAGTTTCCCGGGACAGTGAAACCCTATATCGGAGACACTGAGAAGAAGCCCCAATGTTCACTCCAGGCACTTTCAGTGTGGGTGCCTTCTCCACGTGGTTCCTGGTTTCACTGCAGCTCTGAAGAGAATGTTAGCAAAGAGGTAATCGGGACAGTGCAAACAGTACTCAAAGACAGGGAGAGCAAGCTCTCTCTTGGCACTTTGGATGTGGGACATACAGCGAGATGTTTGCTGCTTTTACATTTGGCTGTTGGGAGATTTACAGCACAAAGATATCTAGTTGATTTGAAGCAGTTCCGAGAAAGTCTAAACATAATCCTCACTTTTCCCTCCTGGCACTTTCCCTGTAGGAGATACCGCAAGACGTTTCTGTATATTGGGCACAGCGCTCTGCAGGGTGTTAGCAGAGAGTTTCCCGGGACAGTGAAACCCTATGTCAGAGACACTGAGAAGAAGCCCCAATGTTCCCTCCAGGCACTTTCAGTGTGGGTGCCTTCTCCACGTGGTTCCTGGTTTCACTGCAGCTCTGAAGAGAATGTTAGCAAAGAGGTAATCGGGACAGTGCAAACAGTACTCAAAGACAGGGAGAGCAAGCTCTACATTACTCTCTTGGCACTTTGGATGTGGGACATACAGCGAGATGTTTGCTGCTCTTGCGTTTGGCTGTTGGGAGATTTACAGCACAAAGATATCTAGTTGATTTGAAGCAGTTCCGAGAAAGTCTAAGCATAATCCTCACTTTTCCCTCCTGGCACTTTCCCTGTAGGAGATACCGCAAGACGTTTCTGTACATTGGGCACAGTGCTCTGCAGGGTGTTAGCAGAGAGTTTCCCGGGACAGTGAAACCCTATATCGGAGACACTGAGAAGAAGCCCCAATGTTCACTCCAGGCACTTTCAGTGTGGGTGCCTTCTCCACGTGGTTCCTGGTTTCACTGCAGCTCTGAAGAGAATGTTAGCAAAGAGGTAATCGGGACAGTGCAAACAGTACTCAAAGACAGGGAGAGCAAGCTCTACATTACTCTCTCGGCACTTTGGATGTGGGACATACAGCGAGATGTTTGCTGCTTTTACATTTGGCTGTTGGGAGATTTACAGCACAAAGATATCTAGTTGATTTGAAGCAGTTCCGAGAAAGTCTAAACTTAATCCTCACTATTCCCTCCTGGCACTTTCCCTGTAGGAGATACCGCAAGACGTTTCTGTACATTGGGCACAGCGCTCTGCAGGGTGTTAGCAGAGAGTTTCCCGGGACAGTGAAACCCTATATCGGAGACACTGAGAAGAAGCCCCAATGTTCCCTCCAGGCACTTTCAGTGTGGGTGCCTTCTCCACGTGGTTCCTGGTTTCACTGCAGCTCTGAAGAGAATGTTAGCAAAGAGGTAATCGGGACAGTGCAAACAGTACTCAAAGACAGGGAGAGCAAGCTCTACATTACTCTCTCGGCACTTTGGATGTGGGACATACAGCGAGATGTTTGCTGCTTTTACATTTGGCTGTTGGGAGATTTACAGCACAAAGATATCTAGTTGATTTGAAGCAGTTCCGAGAAAGTCTAAACATAATCCTCACTTTTCCCTCCTGGCACTTTCACTGTAGGGGATACCGCAAGACGTTTCTGTACATTGGGCACAGCGCTCTGCAGGGTGTTAGCAGAGAGTTTCCCGGGACAGTGAAACCCTATGTCAGAGACACTGAGAAGAAGCCCCAATGTTCCCTCCAGGCACTTTCAGTGTGGGTGCCTTCTCCACGTGGTTCCTGGTTTCACTGCAGCTCTGAAGAGAATGTTAGCAAAGAGGTAATCGGGACAGTGCAAACAGTACTCAAAGACAGGGAGAGCAAGCTCTACATTACTCTCTTGGCACTTTGGATGTGGGACATACAGCGAGATGTTTGCTGCTTTTACATTTGGCTGTTGGGAGATTTACAGCACAAAGATATCTAGTTGATTTGAAGCAGTTCCGAGAAAGTCTAAGCATAATCCTCACTTTTCCCTCCTGGCACTTTCCCTGTTTGGGATACCGCAAGACGTTTCTGTACATTGGGCACAGCGCTCTGCAGGGTGTTAGCAGAGAGTTTCCCGGGACAGTGAAACCCTATATAGGAGACACTGAGAAGAAGCCCCAATGTTCCCTCCAGGCACTTTCAGTGTGGGTGCCTTCTCCACGTGGTTCCTGGTTTCACTGCAGCTCTGAAGAGAATGTTAGCAAAGAGGTAATCGGGACAGTGCAAACAGTACTCAAAGACAGGGAGAGCAAGCTCTCTCTTGGCACTTTGGATGTGGGACATACAGCGAGATGTTTGCTGCTTTTACATTTGGCTGTTGGGAGATTTACAGCACAAAGATATCTAGTTGATTTGAAGCAGTTCCGAGAAAGTCTAAACTTAATCCTCACTATTCCCTCCTGGCACTTTCCCTGTAGGAGATACCGCAAGACGTTTCTGTACATTGGGCACAGCGCTCTGCAGGGTGTTAGCAGAGAGTTTCCCGGGACAGTGAAACCCTATATCGGAGACACTGAGAAGAAGCCCCAATGTTCCCTCCAGGCACTTTCAGTGTGGGTGCCTTCTCCACGTGGTTCCTGGTTTCACTGCAGCTCTGAAGAGAATGTTAGCAAAGAGGTAATCGGGACAGTGCAAACAGTACTCAAAGACAGGGAGAGCAAGCTCTACATTACTCTCTCGGCACTTTGGATGTGGGACATACAGCGAGATGTTTGCTGCTTTTACATTTGGCTGTTGGGAGATTTACAGCACAAAGATATCTAGTTGATTTGAAGCAGTTCCGAGAAAGTCTAAACATAATCCTCACTTTTCCCTCCTGGCACTTTCCCTGTTTGCGATACCGCAAGACGTTTCTGTACATTGGGCACAGCGCTCTGCAGGGTGTTAGCAGAGAGTTTCCCGGGACAGTGAAACCCTATATCGGAGACACTGAGAAGAAGCCCCAATGTTCCCTCCAGGCACTTTCAGTGTGGGTGCCTTCTCCACGTGGTTCCTGGTTTCACTGCAGCTCTGAAGAGAATGTTAGCAAAGAGGTAATCGGGACAGTGCAAACAGTACTCAAAGACAGGGAGAGCAAGCTCTCTCTTGGCACTTTGGATGTGGGACATACAGCGAGATGTTTGCTGCTTTTACATTTGGCTGTTGGGAGATTTACAGCACAAAGATATCTAGTTGATTTGAAGCAGTTCCGAGAAAGTCTAAACATAATCCTCACTATTCCCTCCTGGCACTTTCCCTGTAGGAGATACCGCAAGACGTTTCTGTATATTGGGCACAGCGCTCTGCAGGGTGTTAGCAGAGAGTTTCCCGGGACAGTGAAACCCTATGTCAGAGACACTGAGAAGAAGCCCCAATGTTCCCTCCAGGCACTTTCAGTGTGGGTGCCTTCTCCACGTGGTTCCTGGTTTCACTGCAGCTCTGAAGAGAATGTTAGCAAAGAGGTAATCGGGACAGTGCAAACAGTACTCAAAGACAGGGAGAGCAAGCTCTACATTACTCTCTTGGCACTTTGGATGTGGGACATACAGCGAGATGTTTGCTGCTCTTGCGTTTGGCTGTTGGGAGATTTACAGCACAAAGATATCTAGTTGATTTGAAGCAGTTCCGAGAAAGTCTAAGCATAATCCTCACTTTTCCCTCCTGGCACTTTCCCTGTAGGGGATACCGCAAGACGTTTCTGTACATTGGGCACAGCGCTCTGCAGGGTGTTAGCAGAGAGTTTCCCGGGACAGTGAAACCCTATATCGGAGACACTGAGAAGAAGCCCCAATGTTCACTCCAGGCACTTTCAGTGTGGGTGCCTTCTCCACGTGGTTCCTGGTTTCACTGCAGCTCTGAAGAGAATGTTAGCAAAGAGGTAATCGGGACAGTGCAAACAGTACTCAAAGACAGGGAGAGCAAGCTCTACATTACTCTCTCGGCACTTTGGATGTGGGACATACAGCGAGATGTTTGCTGCTTTTACATTTGGCTGTTGGGAGATTTACAGCACAAAGATATCTAGTTGATTTGAAGCAGTTCCGAGAAAGTCTAAACATAATCCTCACTTTTCCCTCCTGGCACTTTCCCTGTTTGGGATACCGCAAGACGTTTCTGTACATTGGGCACAGCGCTCTGCAGGGTGTTAGCAGAGAGTTTCCCGGGACAGTGAAACCCTATGTCAGAGACACTGAGAAGAAGCCCCAATGTTCCCTCCAGGCACTTTCAGTGTGGGTGCCTTCTCCACGTGGTTCCTGGTTTCACTGCAGCTCTGAAGAGAATGTTAGCAAAGAGGTAATCGGGACAGTGCAAACAGTACTCAAAGACAGGGAGAGCAAGCTCTCTCTTGGCACTTTGGATGTGGGACATACAGCGAGATGTTTGCTGCTTTTACATTTGGCTGTTGGGAGATTTACAGCACAAAGATATCTAGTTGATTTGAAGCAGTTCCGAGAAAGTCTAAACTTAATCCTCACTATTCCCTCCTGGCACTTTCCCTGTAGGAGATACCGCAAGACGTTTCTGTACATTGGGCACAGCGCTCTGCAGGGTGTTAGCAGAGAGTTTCCCGGGACAGTGAAACCCTATGTCAGAGACACTGAGAAGAAGCCCCAATGTTCCCTCCAGGCACTTTCAGTGTGGGTGCCTTCTCCACGTGGTTCCTGGTTTCACTGCAGCTCTGAAGAGAATGTTAGCAAAGAGGTAATCGGGACAGTGCAAACAGTACTCAAAGACAGGGAGAGCAAGCTCTACATTACTCTCTTGGCACTTTGGATGTGGGACATACAGCGAGATGTTTGCTGCTTTTACATTTGGCTGTTGGGAGATTTACAGCACAAAGATATCTAGTTGATTTGAAGCAGTTCCGAGAAAGTCTAAGCATAATCCTCACTTTTCCCTCCTGGCACTTTCACTGTAGGGGATACCGCAAGACGTTTCTGTACATTGGGCACAGCGCTCTGCAGGGTGTTAGCAGAGAGTTTCCCGGGACAGTGAAACCCTATGTCAGAGACACTGAGAAGAAGCCCCAATGTTCCCTCCAGGCACTTTCAGTGTGGGTGCCTTCTCCACGTGGTTCCTGGTTTCACTGCAGCTCTGAAGAGAATGTTAGCAAAGAGGTAATCGGGACAGTGCAAACAGTACTCAAAGACAGGGAGAGCAAGCTCTACATTACTCTCTTGGCACTTTGGATGTGGGACATACAGCGAGATGTTTGCTGCTTTTACATTTGGCTGTTGGGAGATTTACAGCACAAAGATATCTAGTTGATTTGAAGCAGTTCCGAGAAAGTCTAAACTTAATCCTCACTATTCCCTCCTGGCACTTTCCCTGTAGGAGATACCGCAAGACGTTTCTGTACATTGGGCACAGCGCTCTGCAGGGTGTTAGCAGAGAGTTTCCCGGGACAGTGAAACCCTATATCGGAGACACTGAGAAGAAGCCCCAATGTTCCCTCCAGGCACTTTCAGTGTGGGTGCCTTCTCCACGTGGTTCCTGGTTTCACTGCAGCTCTGAAGAGAATGTTAGAAAAGAGGTAATCGGGACAGTGCAAACAGTACTCAAAGACAGGGAGAGCAAGCTCTACATTACTCTCTCGGCACTTTGGATGTGGGACATACAGCGAGATGTTTGCTGCTTTTACATTTGGCTGTTGGGAGATTTACAGCACAAAGATATCTAGTTGATTTGAAGCAGTTCCGAGAAAGTCTAAGCATAATCCTCACTTTTCCCTCCTGGCACTTTCCCTGTAGGGGATACCGCAAGACGTTTCTGTACATTGGGCACAGCGCTCTGCAGGGTGTTAGCAGAGAGTTTCCCGGGACAGTGAAACCCTATATCGGAGACACTGAGAAGAAGCCCCAATGTTCCCTCCAGGCACTTTCAGTGTGGGTGCCTTCTCCACGTGGTTCCTGGTTTCACTGCAGCTCTGAAGAGAATGTTAGCAAAGAGGTAATCGGGACAGTGCAAACAGTACTCAAAGACAGGGAGAGCAAGCTCTACATTACTCTCTTGGCACTTTGGATGTGGGACATACAGCGAGATGTTTGCTGCTTTTACATTTGGCTGTTGGGAGATTTACAGCACAAAGATATCTAGTTGATTTGAAGCAGTTCCGAGAAAGTCTAAACTTAATCCTCACTATTCCCTCCTGGCACTTTCCCTGTTTGGGATACCGCAAGACGTTTCTGTACATTGGGCACAGCGCTCTGCAGGGTGTTAGCAGAGAGTTTCCCGGGACAGTGAAACCCTATATCGGAGACACTGAGAAGAAGCCCCAATGTTCCCTCCAGGCACTTTCAGTGTGGGTGCCTTCTCCACGTGGTTCCTGGTTTCACTGCAGCTCTGAAGAGAATGTTAGCAAAGAGGTAATCGGGACAGTGCAAACAGTACTCAAAGACAGGGAGAGCAAGCTCTACATTACTCTCTCGGCACTTTGGATGTGGGACATACAGCGAGATGTTTGCTGCTTTTACATTTGGCTGTTGGGAGATTTACAGCACAAAGATATCTAGTTGATTTGAAGCAGTTCCGAGAAAGTCTAAGCATAATCCTCACTTTTCCCTCCTGGCACTTTCACTGTAGGGGATACCGCAAGACGTTTCTGTACATTGGGCACAGCGCTCTGCAGGGTGTTAGCAGAGAGTTTCCCGGGACAGTGAAACCCTATATCGGAGACACTGAGAAGAAGCCCCAATGTTCCCTCCAGGCACTTTCAGTGTGGGTGCCTTCTCCACGTGGTTCCTGGTTTCACTGCAGCTCTGAAGAGAATGTTAGCAAAGAGGTAATCGGGACAGTGCAAACAGTACTCAAAGACAGGGAGAGCAAGCTCTCTCTTGGCACTTTGGATGTGGGACATACAGCGAGATGTTTGCTGCTTTTACATTTGGCTGTTGGGAGATTTACAGCACAAAGATATCTAGTTGATTTGAAGCAGTTCCGAGAAAGTCTAAGCATAATCCTCACTTTTCCCTCCTGGCACTTTCACTGTAGGGGATACCGCAAGACGTTTCTGTACATTGGGCACAGCGCTCTGCAGGGTGTTAGCAGAGAGTTTCCCGGGACAGTGAAACCCTATGTCAAAGACACTGAGAAGAAGCCCCAATGTTCCCTCCAGGCACTTTCAGTGTGGGTGCCTTCTCCACGTGGTTCCTGGTTTCACTGCAGCTCTGAAGAGAATGTTAGCAAAGAGGTAATCGGGACAGTGCAAACAGTACTCAAAGACAGGGAGAGCAAGCTCTACATTACTCTCTCGGCACTTTGGATGTGGGACATACAGCGAGATGTTTGCTGCTTTTACATTTGGCTGTTGGGAGATTTACAGCACAAAGATATCTAGTTGATTTGAAGCAGTTCCGAGAAAGTCTAAGCATAATCCTCACTTTTCCCTCCTGGCACTTTCACTGTAGGGGATACCGCAAGACGTTTCTGTACATTGGGCACAGCGCTCTGCAGGGTGTTAGCAGAGAGTTTCCCGGGACAGTGAAACCCTATGTCAGAGACACTGAGAAGAAGCCCCAATGTTCCCTCCAGGCACTTTCAGTGTGGGTGCCTTCTCCACGTGGTTCCTGGTTTCACTGCAGCTCTGAAGAGAATGTTAGCAAAGAGGTAATCGGGACAGTGCAAACAGTACTCAAAGACAGGGAGAGCAAGCTCTACATTACTCTCTTGGCACTTTGGATGTGGGACATACAGCGAGATGTTTGCTGCTTTTACATTTGGCTGTTGGGAGATTTACAGCACAAAGATATCTAGTTGATTTGAAGCAGTTCCGAGAAAGTCTAAACTTAATCCTCACTATTCCCTCCTGGCACTTTCCCTGTAGGAGATACCGCAAGACGTTTCTGTACATTGGGCACAGCGCTCTGCAGGGTGTTAGCAGAGAGTTTCCCGGGACAGTGAAACCCTATGTCAAAGACACTGAGAAGAAGCCCCAATGTTCCCTCCAGGCACTTTCAGTGTGGGTGCCTTCTCCACGTGGTTCCTGGTTTCACTGCAGCTCTGAAGAGAATGTTAGCAAAGAGGTAATCGGGACAGTGCAAACAGTACTCAAAGACAGGGAGAGCAAGCTCTCTCTTGGCACTTTGGATGTGGGACATACAGCGAGATGTTTGCTGCTTTTACATTTGGCTGTTGGGAGATTTACAGCACAAAGATATCTAGTTGATTTGAAGCAGTTCCGAGAAAGTCTAAGCATAATCCTCACTTTTCCCTCCTGGCACTTTCACTGTAGGGGATACCGCAAGACGTTTCTGTACATTGGGCACAGCGCTCTGCAGGGTGTTAGCAGAGAGTTTCCCGGGACAGTGAAACCCTATGTCAGAGACACTGAGAAGAAGCCCCAATGTTCCCTCCAGGCACTTTCAGTGTGGGTGCCTTCTCCACGTGGTTCCTGGTTTCACTGCAGCTCTGAAGAGAATGTTAGCAAAGAGGTAATCGGGACAGTGCAAACAGTACTCAAAGACAGGGAGAGCAAGCTCTACATTACTCTCTTGGCACTTTGGATGTGGGACATACAGCGAGATGTTTGCTGCTTTTACATTTGGCTGTTGGGAGATTTACAGCACAAAGATATCTAGTTGATTTGAAGCAGTTCCGAGAAAGTCTAAACTTAATCCTCACTATTCCCTCCTGGCACTTTCCCTGTAGGAGATACCGCAAGACGTTTCTGTACATTGGGCACAGCGCTCTGCAGGGTGTTAGCAGAGAGTTTCCCGGGACAGTGAAACCCTATGTCAAAGACACTGAGAAGAAGCCCCAATGTTCCCTCCAGGCACTTTCAGTGTGGGTGCCTTCTCCACGTGGTTCCTGGTTTCACTGCAGCTCTGAAGAGAATGTTAGCAAAGAGGTAATCGGGACAGTGCAAACAGTACTCAAAGACAGGGAGAGCAAGCTCTACATTACTCTCTCGGCACTTTGGATGTGGGACATACAGCGAGATGTTTGCTGCTTTTACATTTGGCTGTTGGGAGATTTACAGCACAAAGATATCTAGTTGATTTGAAGCAGTTCCGAGAAAGTCTAAGCATAATCCTCACTTTTCCCTCCTGGCACTTTCACTGTAGGGGATACCGCAAGACGTTTCTGTACATTGGGCACAGCGCTCTGCAGGGTGTTAGCAGAGAGTTTCCCGGGACAGTGAAACCCTATGTCAGAGACACTGAGAAGAAGCCCCAATGTTCCCTCCAGGCACTTTCAGTGTGGGTGCCTTCTCCACGTGGTTCCTGGTTTCACTGCAGCTCTGAAGAGAATGTTAGCAAAGAGGTAATCGGGACAGTGCAAACAGTACTCAAAGACAGGGAGAGCAAGCTCTACATTACTCTCTTGGCACTTTGGATGTGGGACATACAGCGAGATGTTTGCTGCTCTTGCGTTTGGCTGTTGGGAGATTTACAGCACAAAGATATCTAGTTGATTTGAAGCAGTTCCGAGAAAGTCTAAACTTAATCCTCACTATTCCCTCCTGGCACTTTCCCTGTAGGAGATACCGCAAGACGTTTCTGTATATTGGGCACAGCGCTCTGCAGGGTGTAGCAGAGAGTTTCCCGGGACAGTGAAACCCTATGTCAAAGACACTGAGAAGAAGCCCCAATGTTCCCTCCAGGCACTTTCAGTGTGGGTGCCTTCTCCACGTGGTTCCTGGTTTCACTGCAGCTCTGAAGAGAATGTTAGCAAAGAGGTAATCGGGACAGTGCAAACAGTACTCAAAGACAGGGAGAGCAAGCTCTACATTACTCTCTCGGCACTTTGGATGTGGGACATACAGCGAGATGTTTGCTGCTTTTACATTTGGCTGTTGGGAGATTTACAGCACAAAGATATCTAGTTGATTTGAAGCAGTTCCGAGAAAGTCTAAACATAATCCTCACTTTTCCCTCCTGGCACTTTCCCTGTTTGCGATACCGCAAGACGTTTCTGTACATTGGGCACAGCGCTCTGCAGGGTGTTAGCAGAGAGTTTCCCGGGACAGTGAAACCCTATATCGGAGACACTGAGAAGAAGCCCCAATGTTCCCTCCAGGCACTTTCAGTGTGGGTGCCTTCTCCACGTGGTTCCTGGTTTCACTGCAGCTCTGAAGAGAATGTTAGCAAAGAGGTAATCGGGACAGTGCAAACAGTACTCAAAGACAGGGAGAGCAAGCTCTCTCTTGGCACTTTGGATGTGGGACATACAGCGAGATGTTTGCTGCTTTTACATTTGGCTGTTGGGAGATTTACAGCACAAAGATATCTAGTTGATTTGAAGCAGTTCCGAGAAAGTCTAAACTTAATCCTCACTATTCCCTCCTGGCACTTTCCCTGTAGGAGATACCGCAAGACGTTTCTGTATATTGGGCACAGCGCTCTGCAGGGTGTTAGCAGAGAGTTTCCCGGGACAGTGAAACCCTATGTCAGAGACACTGAGAAGAAGCCCCAATGTTCCCTCCAGGCACTTTCAGTGTGGGTGCCTTCTCCACGTGGTTCCTGGTTTCACTGCAGCTCTGAAGAGAATGTTAGCAAAGAGGTAATCGGGACAGTGCAAACAGTACTCAAAGACAGGGAGAGCAAGCTCTACATTACTCTCTTGGCACTTTGGATGTGGGACATACAGCGAGATGTTTGCTGCTCTTGCGTTTGGCTGTTGGGAGATTTACAGCACAAAGATATCTAGTTGATTTGAAGCAGTTCCGAGAAAGTCTAAGCATAATCCTCACTTTTCCCTCCTGGCACTTTCCCTGTAGGAGATACCGCAAGACGTTTCTGTACATTGGGCACAGCGCTCTGCAGGGTGTTAGCAGAGAGTTTCCCGGGACAGTGAAACCCTATATCGGAGACACTGAGAAGAAGCCCCAATGTTCACTCCAGGCACTTTCAGTGTGGGTGCCTTCTCCACGTGGTTCCTGGTTTCACTGCAGCTCTGAAGAGAATGTTAGCAAAGAGGTAATCGGGACAGTGCAAACAGTACTCAAAGACAGGGAGAGCAAGCTCTACATTACTCTCTCGGCACTTTGGATGTGGGACATACAGCGAGATGTTTGCTGCTTTTACATTTGGCTGTTGGGAGATTTACAGCACAAAGATATCTAGTTGATTTGAAGCAGTTCCGAGAAAGTCTAAACATAATCCTCACTTTTCCCTCCTGGCACTTTCCCTGTTTGGGATACCGCAAGACGTTTCTGTACATTGGGCACAGCGCTCTGCAGGGTGTTAGCAGAGAGTTTCCCGGGACAGTGAAACCCTATATCGGAGACACTGAGAAGAAGCCCCAATGTTCACTCCAGGCACTTTCAGTGTGGGTGCCTTCTCCACGTGGTTCCTGGTTTCACTGCAGCTCTGAAGAGAATGTTAGCAAAGAGGTAATCGGGACAGTGCAAACAGTACTCAAAGACAGGGAGAGCAAGCTCTCTCTTGGCACTTTGGATGTGGGACATACAGCGAGATGTTTGCTGCTTTTACATTTGGCTGTTGGGAGATTTACAGCACAAAGATATCTAGTTGATTTGAAGCAGTTCCGAGAAAGTCTAAACTTAATCCTCACTATTCCCTCCTGGCACTTTCCCTGTAGGAGATACCGCAAGACGTTTCTGTACATTGGGCACAGCGCTCTGCAGGGTGTTAGCAGAGAGTTTCCCGGGACAGTGAAACCCTATGTCAGAGACACTGAGAAGAAGCCCCAATGTTCCCTCCAGGCACTTTCAGTGTGGGTGCCTTCTCCACGTGGTTCCTGGTTTCACTGCAGCTCTGAAGAGAATGTTAGCAAAGAGGTAATCGGGACAGTGCAAACAGTACTCAAAGACAGGGAGAGCAAGCTCTACATTACTCTCTCGGCACTTTGGATGTGGGACATACAGCGAGATGTTTGCTGCTTTTACATTTGGCTGTTGGGAGATTTACAGCACAAAGATATCTAGTTGATTTGAAGCAGTTCCGAGAAAGTCTAAGCATAATCCTCACTTTTCCCTCCTGGCACTTTCACTGTAGGGGATACCGCAAGACGTTTCTGTACATTGGGCACAGCGCTCTGCAGGGTGTTAGCAGAGAGTTTCCCGGGACAGTGAAACCCTATGTCAGAGACACTGAGAAGAAGCCCCAATGTTCCCTCCAGGCACTTTCAGTGTGGGTGCCTTCTCCACGTGGTTCCTGGTTTCACTGCAGCTCTGAAGAGAATGTTAGCAAAGAGGTAATCGGGACAGTGCAAACAGTACTCAAAGACAGGGAGAGCAAGCTCTACATTACTCTCTTGGCACTTTGGATGTGGGACATACAGCGAGATGTTTGCTGCTTTTACATTTGGCTGTTGGGAGATTTACAGCACAAAGATATCTAGTTGATTTGAAGCAGTTCCGAGAAAGTCTAAACTTAATCCTCACTATTCCCTCCTGGCACTTTCCCTGTAGGAGATACCGCAAGACGTTTCTGTACATTGGGCACAGCGCTCTGCAGGGTGTTAGCAGAGAGTTTCCCGGGACAGTGAAACCCTATATCGGAGACACTGAGAAGAAGCCCCAATGTTCCCTCCAGGCACTTTCAGTGTGGGTGCCTTCTCCACGTGGTTCCTGGTTTCACTGCAGCTCTGAAGAGAATGTTAGAAAAGAGGTAATCGGGACAGTGCAAACAGTACTCAAAGACAGGGAGAGCAAGCTCTACATTACTCTCTCGGCACTTTGGATGTGGGACATACAGCGAGATGTTTGCTGCTTTTACATTTGGCTGTTGGGAGATTTACAGCACAAAGATATCTAGTTGATTTGAAGCAGTTCCGAGAAAGTCTAAGCATAATCCTCACTTTTCCCTCCTGGCACTTTCCCTGTAGGGGATACCGCAAGACGTTTCTGTACATTGGGCACAGCGCTCTGCAGGGTGTTAGCAGAGAGTTTCCCGGGACAGTGAAACCCTATGTCAGAGACACTGAGAAGAAGCCCCAATGTTCCCTCCAGGCACTTTCAGTGTGGGTGCCTTCTCCACGTGGTTCCTGGTTTCACTGCAGCTCTGAAGAGAATGTTAGCAAAGAGGTAATCGGGACAGTGCAAACAGTACTCAAAGACAGGGAGAGCAAGCTCTCTCTTGGCACTTTGGATGTGGGACATACAGTGAGATGTTTGCTGCTTTTACATTTGGCTGTTGGGAGATTTACAGCACAAAGATATCTAGTTGATTTGAAGCAGTTCCGAGAAAGTCTAAGCATAATCCTCACTTTTCCCTCCTGGCACTTTCCCTGTAGGAGATACCGCAAGACGTTTCTGTATATTGGGCACAGCGCTCTGCAGGGTGTTAGCAGAGAGTTTCCCGGGACAGTGAAAACCCTATGTCAGAGACACTGAGAAGAAGCCCCAATGTTCCCTCCAGGCACTTTCAGTGTGGGTGCCTTCTCCACGTGGTTCCTGGTTTCACTGCAGCTCTGAAGAGAATGTTAGCAAAGAGGTAATCGGGACAGTGCAAACAGTACTCAAAGACAGGGAGAGCAAGCTCTCTCTTGGCACTTTGGATGTGGGACATACAGCGAGATGTTTGCTGCTTTTACATTTGGCTGTTGGGAGATTTACAGCACAAAGATATCTAGTTGATTTGAAGCAGTTCCGAGAAAGTCTAAACTTAATCCTCACTATTCCCTCCTGGCACTTTCCCTGTAGGAGATACCGCAAGACGTTTCTGTACATTGGGCACAGCGCTCTGCAGGGTGTTAGCAGAGAGTTTCCCGGGACAGTGAAACCCTATGTCAAAGACACTGAGAAGAAGCCCCAATGTTCCCTCCAGGCACTTTCAGTGTGGGTGCCTTCTCCACGTGGTTCCTGGTTTCACTGCAGCTCTGAAGAGAATGTTAGCAAAGAGGTAATCGGGACAGTGCAAACAGTACTCAAAGACAGGGAGAGCAAGCTCTACATTACTCTCTCGGCACTTTGGATGTGGGACATACAGCGAGATGTTTGCTGCTTTTACATTTGGCTGTTGGGAGATTTACAGCACAAAGATATCTAGTTGATTTGAAGCAGTTCCGAGAAAGTCTAAGCATAATCCTCACTTTTCCCTCCTGGCACTTTCACTGTAGGGGATACCGCAAGACGTTTCTGTACATTGGGCACAGCGCTCTGCAGGGTGTTAGCAGAGAGTTTCCCGGGACAGTGAAACCCTATGTCAGAGACACTGAGAAGAAGCCCCAATGTTCCCTCCAGGCACTTTCAGTGTGGGTGCCTTCTCCACGTGGTTCCTGGTTTCACTGCAGCTCTGAAGAGAATGTTAGCAAAGAGGTAATCGGGACAGTGCAAACAGTACTCAAAGACAGGGAGAGCAAGCTCTCTCTTGGCACTTTGGATGTGGGACATACAGCGAGATGTTTGCTGCTTTTACATTTGGCTGTTGGGAGATTTACAGCACAAAGATATCTAGTTGATTTGAAGCAGTTCCGAGAAAGTCTAAACTTAATCCTCACTATTCCCTCCTGGCACTTTCCCTGTAGGAGATACCGCAAGACGTTTCTGTATATTGGGCACAGCGCTCTGCAGGGTGTTAGCAGAGAGTTTCCCGGGACAGTGAAACCCTATGTCAGAGACACTGAGAAGAAGCCCCAATGTTCCCTCCAGGCACTTTCAGTGTGGGTGCCTTCTCCACGTGGTTCCTGGTTTCACTGCAGCTCTGAAGAGAATGTTAGCAAAGAGGTAATCGGGACAGTGCAAACAGTACTCAAAGACAGGGAGAGCAAGCTCTACATTACTCTCTTGGCACTTTGGATGTGGGACATACAGCGAGATGTTTGCTGCTCTTGCGTTTGGCTGTTGGGAGATTTACAGCACAAAGATATCTAGTTGATTTGAAGCAGTTCCGAGAAAGTCTAAGCATAATCCTCACTTTTCCCTCCTGGCACTTTCCCTGTAGGAGATACCGCAAGACGTTTCTGTACATTGGGCACAGCGCTCTGCAGGGTGTTAGCAGAGAGTTTCCCGGGACAGTGAAACCCTATATCGGAGACACTGAGAAGAAGCCCCAATGTTCACTCCAGGCACTTTCAGTGTGGGTGCCTTCTCCACGTGGTTCCTGGTTTCACTGCAGCTCTGAAGAGAATGTTAGCAAAGAGGTAATCGGGACAGTGCAAACAGTACTCAAAGACAGGGAGAGCAAGCTCTACATTACTCTCTCGGCACTTTGGATGTGGGACATACAGCGAGATGTTTGCTGCTTTTACATTTGGCTGTTGGGAGATTTACAGCACAAAGATATCTAGTTGATTTGAAGCAGTTCCGAGAAAGTCTAAACATAATCCTCACTTTTCCCTCCTGGCACTTTCCCTGTTTGGGATACCGCAAGACGTTTCTGTACATTGGGCACAGCGCTCTGCAGGGTGTTAGCAGAGAGTTTCCCGGGACAGTGAAACCCTATATCGGAGACACTGAGAAGAAGCCCCAATGTTCACTCCAGGCACTTTCAGTGTGGGTGCCTTCTCCACGTGGTTCCTGGTTTCACTGCAGCTCTGAAGAGAATGTTAGCAAAGAGGTAATCGGGACAGTGCAAACAGTACTCAAAGACAGGGAGAGCAAGCTCTCTCTTGGCACTTTGGATGTGGGACATACAGCGAGATGTTTGCTGCTTTTACATTTGGCTGTTGGGAGATTTACAGCACAAAGATATCTAGTTGATTTGAAGCAGTTCCGAGAAAGTCTAAACTTAATCCTCACTATTCCCTCCTGGCACTTTCCCTGTAGGAGATACCGCAAGACGTTTCTGTACATTGGGCACAGCGCTCTGCAGGGTGTTAGCAGAGAGTTTCCCGGGACAGTGAAACCCTATGTCAGAGACACTGAGAAGAAGCCCCAATGTTCCCTCCAGGCACTTTCAGTGTGGGTGCCTTCTCCACGTGGTTCCTGGTTTCACTGCAGCTCTGAAGAGAATGTTAGCAAAGAGGTAATCGGGACAGTGCAAACAGTACTCAAAGACAGGGAGAGCAAGCTCTACATTACTCTCTCGGCACTTTGGATGTGGGACATACAGCGAGATGTTTGCTGCTTTTACATTTGGCTGTTGGGAGATTTACAGCACAAAGATATCTAGTTGATTTGAAGCAGTTCCGAGAAAGTCTAAGCATAATCCTCACTTTTCCCTCCTGGCACTTTCACTGTAGGGGATACCGCAAGACGTTTCTGTACATTGGGCACAGCGCTCTGCAGGGTGTTAGCAGAGAGTTTCCCGGGACAGTGAAACCCTATGTCAGAGACACTGAGAAGAAGCCCCAATGTTCCCTCCAGGCACTTTCAGTGTGGGTGCCTTCTCCACGTGGTTCCTGGTTTCACTGCAGCTCTGAAGAGAATGTTAGCAAAGAGGTAATCGGGACAGTGCAAACAGTACTCAAAGACAGGGAGAGCAAGCTCTACATTACTCTCTTGGCACTTTGGATGTGGGACATACAGCGAGATGTTTGCTGCTTTTACATTTGGCTGTTGGGAGATTTACAGCACAAAGATATCTAGTTGATTTGAAGCAGTTCCGAGAAAGTCTAAACTTAATCCTCACTATTCCCTCCTGGCACTTTCCCTGTAGGAGATACCGCAAGACGTTTCTGTACATTGGGCACAGCGCTCTGCAGGGTGTTAGCAGAGAGTTTCCCGGGACAGTGAAACCCTATATCGGAGACACTGAGAAGAAGCCCCAATGTTCCCTCCAGGCACTTTCAGTGTGGGTGCCTTCTCCACGTGGTTCCTGGTTTCACTGCAGCTCTGAAGAGAATGTTAGAAAAGAGGTAATCGGGACAGTGCAAACAGTACTCAAAGACAGGGAGAGCAAGCTCTACATTACTCTCTCGGCACTTTGGATGTGGGACATACAGCGAGATGTTTGCTGCTTTTACATTTGGCTGTTGGGAGATTTACAGCACAAAGATATCTAGTTGATTTGAAGCAGTTCCGAGAAAGTCTAAGCATAATCCTCACTTTTCCCTCCTGGCACTTTCCCTGTAGGGGATACCGCAAGACGTTTCTGTACATTGGGCACAGCGCTCTGCAGGGTGTTAGCAGAGAGTTTCCCGGGACAGTGAAACCCTATGTCAGAGACACTGAGAAGAAGCCCCAATGTTCCCTCCAGGCACTTTCAGTGTGGGTGCCTTCTCCACGTGGTTCCTGGTTTCACTGCAGCTCTGAAGAGAATGTTAGCAAAGAGGTAATCGGGACAGTGCAAACAGTACTCAAAGACAGGGAGAGCAAGCTCTCTCTTGGCACTTTGGATGTGGGACATACAGTGAGATGTTTGCTGCTTTTACATTTGGCTGTTGGGAGATTTACAGCACAAAGATATCTAGTTGATTTGAAGCAGTTCCGAGAAAGTCTAAGCATAATCCTCACTTTTCCCTCCTGGCACTTTCCCTGTAGGAGATACCGCAAGACGTTTCTGTATATTGGGCACAGCGCTCTGCAGGGTGTTAGCAGAGAGTTTCCCGGGACAGTGAAAACCCTATGTCAGAGACACTGAGAAGAAGCCCCAATGTTCCCTCCAGGCACTTTCAGTGTGGGTGCCTTCTCCACGTGGTTCCTGGTTTCACTGCAGCTCTGAAGAGAATGTTAGCAAAGAGGTAATCGGGACAGTGCAAACAGTACTCAAAGACAGGGAGAGCAAGCTCTACATTACTCTCTTGGCACTTTGGATGTGGGACATACAGCGAGATGTTTGCTGCTTTTACATTTGGCTGTTGGGAGATTTACAGCACAAAGATATCTAGTTGATTTGAAGCAGTTCCGAGAAAGTCTAAACTTAATCCTCACTATTCCCTCCTGGCACTTTCACTGTAGGGGATACCGCAAGACGTTTCTGTACATTGGGCACAGCGCTCTGCAGGGTGTTAGCAGAGAGTTTCCCGGGACAGTGAAACCCTATGTCAGAGACACTGAGAAGAAGCCCCAATGTTCCCTCCAGGCACTTTCAGTGTGGGTGCCTTCTCCACGTGGTTCCTGGTTTCACTGCAGCTCTGAAGAGAATGTTAGCAAAGAGGTAATCGGGACAGTGCAAACAGTACTCAAAGACAGGGAGAGCAAGCTCTCTCTTGGCACTTTGGATGTGGGACATACAGTGAGATGTTTGCTGCTTTTACATTTGGCTGTTGGGAGATTTACAGCACAAAGATATCTAGTTGATTTGAAGCAGTTCCGAGAAAGTCTAAGCATAATCCTCACTTTTCCCTCCTGGCACTTTCCCTGTAGGAGATACCGCAAGACGTTTCTGTATATTGGGCACAGCGCTCTGCAGGGTGTTAGCAGAGAGTTTCCCGGGACAGTGAAAACCCTATGTCAGAGACACTGAGAAGAAGCCCCAATGTTCCCTCCAGGCACTTTCAGTGTGGGTGCCTTCTCCACGTGGTTCCTGGTTTCACTGCAGCTCTGAAGAGAATGTTAGCAAAGAGGTAATCGGGACAGTGCAAACAGTACTCAAAGACAGGGAGAGCAAGCTCTACATTACTCTCTTGGCACTTTGGATGTGGGACATACAGCGAGATGTTTGCTGCTTTTACATTTGGCTGTTGGGAGATTTACAGCACAAAGATATCTAGTTGATTTGAAGCAGTTCCGAGAAAGTCTAAACTTAATCCTCACTATTCCCTCCTGGCACTTTCCCTGTAGGAGATACCGCAAGACGTTTCTGTACATTGGGCACAGCGCTCTGCAGGGTGTTAGCAGAGAGTTTCCCGGGACAGTGAAACCCTATATCGGAGACACTGAGAAGAAGCCCCAATGTTCCCTCCAGGCACTTTCAGTGTGGGTGCCTTCTCCACGTGGTTCCTGGTTTCACTGCAGCTCTGAAGAGAATGTTAGCAAAGAGGTAATCGGGACAGTGCAAACAGTACTCAAAGACAGGGAGAGCAAGCTCTACATTACTCTCTCGGCACTTTGGATGTGGGACATACAGCGAGATGTTTGCTGCTTTTACATTTGGCTGTTGGGAGATTTACAGCACAAAGATATCTAGTTGATTTGAAGCAGTTCCGAGAAAGTCTAAGCATAATCCTCACTTTTCCCTCCTGGCACTTTCACTGTAGGGGATACCGCAAGACGTTTCTGTACATTGGGCACAGCGCTCTGCAGGGTGTTAGCAGAGAGTTTCCCGGGACAGTGAAACCCTATGTCAGAGACACTGAGAAGAAGCCCCAATGTTCCCTCCAGGCACTTTCAGTGTGGGTGCCTTCTCCACGTGGTTCCTGGTTTCACTGCAGCTCTGAAGAGAATGTTAGCAAAGAGGTAATCGGGACAGTGCAAACAGTACTCAAAGACAGGGAGAGCAAGCTCTACATTACTCTCTTGGCACTTTGGATGTGGGACATACAGCGAGATGTTTGCTGCTTTTACATTTGGCTGTTGGGAGATTTACAGCACAAAGATATCTAGTTGATTTGAAGCAGTTCCGAGAAAGTCTAAGCATAATCCTCACTTTTCCCTCCTGGCACTTTCACTGTAGGGGATACCGCAAGACGTTTCTGTATATTGGGCACAGCGCTCTGCAGGGTGTTAGCAGAGAGTTTCCCGGGACAGTGAAACCCTATATCGGAGACACTGAGAAGAAGCCCCAATGTTCACTCCAGGCACTTTCAGTGTGGGTGCCTTCTCCACGTGGTTCCTGGTTTCACTGCAGCTCTGAAGAGAATGTTAGCAAAGAGGTAATCGGGACAGTGCAAACAGTACTCAAAGACAGGGAGAGCAAGCTCTCTCTTGGCACTTTGGATGTGGGACATACAGCGAGATGTTTGCTGCTTTTACATTTGGCTGTTGGGAGATTTACAGCACAAAGATATCTAGTTGATTTGAAGCAGTTCCGAGAAAGTCTAAACTTAATCCTCACTATTCCCTCCTGGCACTTTCCCTGTAGGAGATACCGCAAGACGTTTCTGTACATTGGGCACAGCGCTCTGCAGGGTGTTAGCAGAGAGTTTCCCGGGACAGTGAAACCCTATATCGGAGACACTGAGAAGAAGCCCCAGTGTTCCCTCCAGGCACTTTCAGTGTGGGTGCCTTCTCCACGTGGTTCCTGGTTTCACTGCAGCTCTGAAGAGAATGTTAGCAAAGAGGTAATCGGGACAGTGCAAACAGTACTCAAAGACAGGGAGAGCAAGCTCTACATTACTCTCTCGGCACTTTGGATGTGGGACATACAGCGAGATGTTTGCTGCTTTTACATTTGGCTGTTGGGAGATTTACAGCACAAAGATATCTAGTTGATTTGAAGCAGTTCCGAGAAAGTCTAAGCATAATCCTCACTTTTCCTTCCTGGCACTTTCACTGTAGGGGATACCGCAAGACGTTTCTGTACATTGGGCACAGCGCTCTGCAGGGTGTTAGCAGAGAGTTTCCCGGGACAGTGAAACCCTATGTCAGAGACACTGAGAAGAAGCCCCAATGTTCCCTCCAGGCACTTTCAGTGTGGGTGCCTTCTCCACGTGGTTCCTGGTTTCACTGCAGCTCTGAAGAGAATGTTAGCAAAGAGGTAATCGGGACAGTGCAAACAGTACTCAAAGACAGGGAGAGCAAGCTCTCTCTTGGCACTTTGGATGTGGGACATACAGTGAGATGTTTGCTGCTTTTACATTTGGCTGTTGGGAGATTTACAGCACAAAGATATCTAGTTGATTTGAAGCAGTTCCGAGAAAGTCTAAGCATAATCCTCACTTTTCCCTCCTGGCAGTTTCTCTGTAGGAGATACCGCAAGACGTTTCTGTATATTGGGCACAGCGCTCTGCAGGGTGTTAGCAGAGAGTTTCCCGGGACAGTGAAAACCCTATGTCAGAGACACTGAGAAGAAGCCCCAATGTTCCCTCCAGGCACTTTCAGTGTGGGTGCCTTCTCCACGTGGTTCCTGGTTTCACTGCAGCTCTGAAGAGAATGTTAGCAAAGAGGTAATCGGGACAGTGCAAACAGTACTCAAAGACAGGGAGAGCAAGCTCTACATTACTCTCTTGGCACTTTGGATGTGGGACATACAGCGAGATGTTTGCTGCTTTTACATTTGGCTGTTGGGAGATTTACAGCACAAAGATATCTAGTTGATTTGAAGCAGTTCCGAGAAAGTCTAAGCATAATCCTCACTTTTCCCTCCTGGCACTTTCCCTATAGGAGATACCGCAAGACGTTTCTGTATATTGGGCACAGCGCTCTGCAGGGTGTTAGCAGAGAGTTTCCCGGGACAGTGAAACCCTATGTCAGAGACACTGAGAAGAAGCCCCAATGTTCCCTCCAGGCACTTTCAGTGTGGGTGCCTTCTCCACGTGGTTCCTGGTTTCACTGCAGCTCTGAAGAGAATGTTAGCAAAGAGGTAATCGGGACAGTGCAAACAGTACTCAAAGACAGGGAGAGCAAGCTCTACATTACTCTCTTGGCACTTTGGATGTGGGACATACAGCGAGATGTTTGCTGCTTTTACATTTGGCTGTTGGGAGATTTACAGCACAAAGATATCTAGTTGATTTGAAGCAGTTCCGAGAAAGTCTAAACATAATCCTCACTTTTCCCTCCTGGCACTTTCCCTGTAGGAGATACCGCAAGACGTTTCTGTATATTGGGCACAGCGCTCTGCAGGGTGTTAGCAGAGAGTTTCCCGGGACAGTGAAACCCTATATCGGAGACACTGAGAAGAAGCCCCAATGTTCACTCCAGGCACTTTCAGTGTGGGTGCCTTCTCCACGTGGTTCCTGGTTTCACTGCAGCTCTGAAGAGAATGTTAGCAAAGAGGTAATCGGGACAGTGCAAACAGTACTCAAAGACAGGGAGAGCAAGCTCTCTCTTGGCACTTTGGATGTGGGACATACAGCGAGATGTTTGCTGCTTTTACATTTGGCTGTTGGGAGATTTACAGCACAAAGATATCTAGTTGATTTGAAGCAGTTCCGAGAAAGTCTAAGCATAATCCTCACTTTTCCCTCCTGGCACTTTCACTGTAGGAGATACCGCAAGACGTTTCTGTACATTGGGCACAGCGCTCTGCAGGGTGTTAGCAGAGAGTTTCCCGGGACAGTGAAACCCTATGTCAGAGACACTGAGAAGAAGCCCCAATGTTCCCTCCAGGCACTTTCAGTGTGGGTGCCTTCTCCACGTGGTTCCTGGTTTCACTGCAGCTCTGAAGAGAATGTTAGCAAAGAGGTAATCGGGACAGTGCAAACAGTACTCAAAGACAGGGAGAGCAAGCTCTACATTACTCTCTTGGCACTTTGGATGTGGGACATACAGCGAGATGTTTGCTGCTTTTACATTTGGCTGTTGGGAGATTTACAGCACAAAGATATCTAGTTGATTTGAAGCAGTTCCGAGAAAGTCTAAACATAATCCTCACTTTTCCCTCCTGGCACTTTCCCTGTTTGGGATACCGCAAGACGTTTCTGTATATTGGGCACAGCGCTCTGCAGGGTGTTAGCAGAGAGTTTCCCGGGACAGTGAAACCCTATATCGGAGACACTGAGAAGAAGCCCCAATGTTCCCTCCAGGCACTTTCAGTGTGGGTGCCTTCTCCACGTGGTTCCTGGTTTCACTGCAGCTCTGAAGAGAATGTTAGCAAAGAGGTAATCGGGACAGTGCAAACAGTACTCAAAGACAGGGAGAGCAAGCTCTCTCTTGGCACTTTGGATGTGGGACATACAGCGAGATGTTTGCTGCTTTTACATTTGGCTGTTGGGAGATTTACAGCACAAAGATATCTAGTTGATTTGAAGCAGTTCCGAGAAAGTCTAAGCATAATCCTCACTTTTCCCTCCTGGCACTTTCACTGTAGGGGATACCGCAAGACGTTTCTGTACATTGGGCACAGCGCTCTGCAGGGTGTTAGCAGAGAGTTTCCCGGGACAGTGAAACCCTATGTCAGAGACACTGAGAAGAAGCCCCAATGTTCCCTCCAGGCACTTTCAGTGTGGGTGCCTTCTCCACGTGGTTCCTGGTTTCACTGCAGCTCTGAAGAGAATGTTAGCAAAGAGGTAATCGGGACAGTGCAAACAGTACTCAAAGACAGGGAGAGCAAGCTCTCTCTTGGCACTTTGGATGTGGGACATACAGCGAGATGTTTGCTGCTTTTACATTTGGCTGTTGGGAGATTTACAGCACAAAGATATCTAGTTGATTTGAAGCAGTTCCGAGAAAGTCTAAACATAATCCTCACTTTTCCCTCCTGGCACTTTCCCTGTTTGGGATACCGCAAGACGTTTCTGTATATTGGGCACAGCGCTCTGCAGGGTGTTAGCAGAGAGTTTCCCGGGACAGTGAAACCCTATATCGGAGACACTGAGAAGAAGCCCCAATGTTCCCTCCAGGCACTTTCAGTGTGGGTGCCTTCTCCACGTGGTTCCTGGTTTCACTGCAGCTCTGAAGAGAATGTTAGCAAAGAGGTAATCGGGACAGTGCAAACAGTACTCAAAGACAGGGAGAGCAAGCTCTCTCTTGGCACTTTGGATGTGGGACATACAGCGAGATGTTTGCTGCTTTTACATTTGGCTGTTGGGAGATTTACAGCACAAAGATATCTAGTTGATTTGAAGCAGTTCCGAGAAAGTCTAAACATAATCCTCACTTTTCCCTCCTGGCACTTTCACTGTAGGGGATACCGCAAGACGTTTCTGTACATTGGGCACAGCGCTCTGCAGGGTGTTAGCAGAGAGTTTCCCGGGACAGTGAAACCCTATGTCAGAGACACTGAGAAGAAGCCCCAATGTTCCCTCCAGGCACTTTCAGTGTGGGTGCCTTCTCCACGTGGTTCCTGGTTTCACTGCAGCTCTGAAGAGAATGTTAGCAAAGAGGTAATCGGGACAGTGCAAACAGTACTCAAAGACAGGGAGAGCAAGCTCTACATTACTCTCTTGGCACTTTGGATGTGGGACATACAGCGAGATGTTTGCTGCTTTTACATTTGGCTGTTGGGAGATTTACAGCACAAAGATATCTAGTTGATTTGAAGCAGTTCCGAGAAAGTCTAAACATAATCCTCACTTTTCCCTCCTGGCACTTTCCCTGTAGGAGATACCGCAAGACGTTTCTGTATATTGGGCACAGCGCTCTGCAGGGTGTTAGCAGAGAGTTTCCCGGGACAGTGAAACCCTATGTCAGAGACACTGAGAAGAAGCCCCAATGTTCCCTCCAGGCACTTTCAGTGTGGGTGCCTTCTCCACGTGGTTCCTGGTTTCACTGCAGCTCTGAAGAGAATGTTAGCAAAGAGGTAATCGGGACAGCGCAAACAGTACTCAAAGACAGGGAGAGCAAGCTCTACATTACTCTCTTGGCACTTTGGATGTGGGACATACAGCGAGATGTTTGCTGCTTTTACATTTGGCTGTTGGGAGATTTACAGCACAAAGATATCTAGTTGATTTGAAGCAGTTCCGAGAAAGTCTAAGCATAATCCTCACTTTTCCCTCCTGGCACTTTCCCTGTAGGGGATACCGCAAGACGTTTCTGTACATTGGGCACAGCGCTCTGCAGGGTGTTAGCAGAGAGTTTCCCGGGACAGTGAAACCCTATATCGGAGACACTGAGAAGAAGCCCCAATGTTCCCTCCAGGCACTTTCAGTGTGGGTGCCTTCTCCACGTGGTTCCTGGTTTCACTGCAGCTCTGAAGAGAATGTTAGCAAAGAGGTAATCGGGACAGTGCAAACAGTACTCAAAGACAGGGAGAGCAAGCTCTACATTACTCTCTCGGCACTTTGGATGTGGGACATACAGCGAGATGTTTGCTGCTTTTACATTTGGCTGTTGGGAGATTTACAGCACAAAGATATCTAGTTGATTTGAAGCAGTTCCGAGAAAGTCTAAACATAATCCTCACTTTTCCCTCCTGGCACTTTCCCTGTTTGGGATACCGCAAGACGTTTCTGTACATTGGGCACAGCGCTCTGCAGGGTGTTAGCAGAGAGTTTCCCGGGACAGTGAAACCCTATGTCAAAGACACTGAGAAGAAGCCCCAATGTTCCCTCCAGGCACTTTCAGTGTGGGTGCCTTCTCCACGTGGTTCCTGGTTTCACTGCAGCTCTGAAGAGAATGTTAGCAAAGAGGTAATCGGGACAGTGCAAACAGTACTCAAAGACAGGGAGAGCAAGCTCTACATTACTCTCTTGGCACTTTGGATGTGGGACATACAGCGAGATGTTTGCTGCTTTTACATTTGGCTGTTGGGAGATTTACAGCACAAAGATATCTAGTTGATTTGAAGCAGTTCCGAGAAAGTCTAAACTTAATCCTCACTATTCCCTCCTGGCACTTTCCCTGTAGGAGATACCGCAAGACGTTTATGTATATTGGGCACAGCGCTCTGCAGGGTGTTAGCAGAGAGTTTCCCGGGACAGTGAAACCCTATATCAGAGACACTGAGAAGAAGCCCCAATGTTCCCTCCAGGCACTTTCAGTGTGGGTGCCTTCTCCACGTGGTTCCTGGTTTCACTGCAGCTCTGAAGAGAATGTTAGCAAAGAGGTAATCGGGACAGTGCAAACAGTACTCAAAGACAGGGAGAGCAAGCTCTACATTACTCTCTTGGCACTTTGGATGTGGGACATACAGCGAGATGTTTGCTGCTTTTACATTTGGCTGTTGGGAGATTTACAGCACAAAGATATCTAGTTGATTTGAAGCAGTTCCGAGAAAGTCTAAACATAATCCTCACTTTTCCCTCCTGGCACTTTCCCTGTAGGAGATACCGCAAGACGTTTCTGTATATTGGGCACAGCGCTCTGCAGGGTGTTAGCAGAGAGTTTCCCGGGACAGTGAAACCCTATATCGGAGACACTGAGAAGAAGCCCCAATGTTCACTCCAGGCACTTTCAGTGTGGGTGCCTTCTCCACGTGGTTCCTGGTTTCACTGCAGCTCTGAAGAGAATGTTAGCAAAGAGGTAATCGGGACAGTGCAAACAGTACTCAAAGACAGGGAGAGCAAGCTCTACATTACTCTCTCGGCACTTTGGATGTGGGACATACAGCGAGATGTTTGCTGCTTTTACATTTGGCTGTTGGGAGATTTACAGCACAAAGATATCTAGTTGATTTGAAGCAGTTCCGAGAAAGTCTAAGCATAATCCTCACTTTTCCCTCCTGGCACTTTCCCTGTTTGGGATACCGCAAGACGTTTCTGTACATTGGGCACAGCGCTCTGCAGGGTGTTAGCAGAGAGTTTCCCGGGACAGTGAAACCCTATATCGGAGACACTGAGAAGAAGCCCCAATGTTCCCTCCAGGCACTTTCAGTGTGGGTGCCTTCTCCACGTGGTTCCTGGTTTCACTGCAGCTCTGAAGAGAATGTTAGCAAAGAGGTAATCGGGACAGTGCAAACAGTACTCAAAGACAGGGAGAGCAAGCTCTACATTACTCTCTTGGCACTTTGGATGTGGGACATACAGCGAGATGTTTGCTGCTTTTACATTTGGCTGTTGGGAGATTTACAGCACAAAGATATCTAGTTGATTTGAAGCAGTTCCGAGAAAGTCTAAACTTAATCCTCACTATTCCCTCCTGGCACTTTCCCTGTAGGAGATACCGCAAGACGTTTATGTATATTGGGCACAGCGCTCTGCAGGGTGTTAGCAGAGAGTTTCCCGGGACAGTGAAACCCTATATCGGAGACACTGAGAAGAAGCCCCAATGTTCCCTCCAGGCACTTTCAGTGTGGGTGCCTTCTCCACGTGGTTCCTGGTTTCACTGCAGCTCTGAAGAGAATGTTAGCAAAGAGGTAATCGGGACAGTGCAAACAGTACTCAAAGACAGGGAGAGCAAGCTCTACATTACTCTCTTGGCACTTTGGATGTGGGACATACAGCGAGATGTTTGCTGCTTTTACATTTGGCTGTTGGGAGATTTACAGCACAAAGATATCTAGTTGATTTGAAGCAGTTCCGAGAAAGTCTAAACTTAATCCTCACTATTCCCTCCTGGCACTTTCCCTGTAGGAGATACCGCAAGACGTTTATGTATATTGGGCACAGCGCTCTGCAGGGTGTTAGCAGAGAGTTTCCCGGGACAGTGAAACCCTATGTCAGAGACACTGAGAAGAAGCCCCAATGTTCCCTCCAGGCACTTTCAGTGTGGGTGCCTTCTCCACGTGGTTCCTGGTTTCACTGCAGCTCTGAAGAGAATGTTAGCAAAGAGGTAATCGGGACAGTGCAAACAGTACTCAAAGACAGGGAGAGCAAGCTCTCTCTTGGCACTTTGGATGTGGGACATACAGCGAGATGTTTGCTGCTTTTACATTTGGCTGTTGGGAGATTTACAGCACAAAGATATCTAGTTGATTTGAAGCAGTTCCGAGAAAGTCTAAACATAATCCTCACTTTTCCCTCCTGGCACTTTCCCTGTAGGAGATACCGCAAGACGTTTCTGTATATTGGGCACAGCGCTCTGCAGGGTGTTAGCAGAGAGTTTCCCGGGACAGTGAAACCCTATGTCAGAGACACTGAGAAGAAGCCCCAATGTTCCCTCCAGGCACTTTCAGTGTGGGTGCCTTCTCCACGTGGTTCCTGGTTTCACTGCAGCTCTGAAGAGAATGTTAGCAAAGAGGTAATCGGGACAGTGCAAACAGTACTCAAAGACAGGGAGAGCAAGCTCTACATTACTCTCTCGGCACTTTGGATGTGGGACATACAGCGAGATGTTTGCTGCTTTTACATTTGGCTGTTGGGAGATTTACAGCAAAAGATATCTAGTTGATTTGAAGCAGTTCCGAGAAAGTCTAAACATAATCCTCACTTTTCCCTCCTGGCACTTTCCCTGTTTGGGATACCGCAAGACGTTTCTGTACATTGGGCACAGCGCTCTGCAGGGTGTTAGCAGAGAGTTTCCCGGGACAGTGAAACCCTATATCGGAGACACTGAGAAGAAGCCCCAATGTTCCCTCCAGGCACTTTCAGTGTGGGTGCCTTCTCCACGTGGTTCCTGGTTTCACTGCAGCTCTGAAGAGAATGTTAGCAAAGAGGTAATCGGGACAGTGCAAACAGTACTCAAAGACAGGGAGAGCAAGCTCTACATTACTCTCTTGGCACTTTGGATGTGGGACATACAGCGAGATGTTTGCTGCTTTTACATTTGGCTGTTGGGAGATTTACAGCACAAAGATATCTAGTTGATTTGAAGCAGTTCCGAGAAAGTCTAAACTTAATCCTCACTATTCCCTCCTGGCACTTTCCCTGTAGGAGATACCGCAAGACGTTTATGTATATTGGGCACAGCGCTCTGCAGGGTGTTAGCAGAGAGTTTCCCGGGACAGTGAAACCCTATATCAGAGACACTGAGAAGAAGCCCCAATGTTCCCTCCAGGCACTTTCAGTGTGGGTGCCTTCTCCACGTGGTTCCTGGTTTCACTGCAGCTCTGAAGAGAATGTTAGCAAAGAGGTAATCGGGACAGTGCAAACAGTACTCAAAGACAGGGAGAGCAAGCTCTACATTACTCTCTTGGCACTTTGGATGTGGGACATACAGCGAGATGTTTGCTGCTTTTACATTTGGCTGTTGGGAGATTTACAGCACAAAGATATCTAGTTGATTTGAAGCAGTTCCGAGAAAGTCTAAACTTAATCCTCACTATTCCCTCCTGGCACTTTCCCTGTAGGAGATACCGCAAGACGTTTATGTATATTGGGCACAGCGCTCTGCAGGGTGTTAGCAGAGACTTTCCCGGGACAGTGAAACCCTATATCAGAGACACTGAGAAGAAGCCCCAATGTTCCCTCCAGGCACTTTCAGTGTGGGTGCCTTCTCCACGTGGTTCCTGGTTTCACTGCAGCTCTGAAGAGAATGTTAGCAAAGAGGTAATCGGGACAGTGCAAACAGTACTCAAAGACAGGGAGAGCAAGCTCTCTCTTGGCACTTTGGATGTGGGACATACAGCGAGATGTTTGCTGCTTTTACATTTGGCTGTTGGGAGATTTACAGCACAAAGATATCTAGTTGATTTGAAGCAGTTCCGAGAAAGTCTAAGCATAATCCTCACTTTTCCCTCCTGGCACTTTCCCTGTACGGGATACCGCAAGACGTTTCTGTACATTGGGCAGAGCACTCTGCAGGGTGTTAGCAGAGAGTTTCCCGGGAAAATGAAACCCTATATCAGAGACACTGAGAAGAAGCCCCAATGTTCCCTCCAGGCACTTTCAGTGTGGGTGCCTTCTCCACGTGGTTCCTGGTTTCACTGCAGCTCTGAAGAGAATGTTAGCAAAGAGGTAATCGGGACAGTGCAAACAGTACTCAAAGACAGGGAGAGCAAGCTCTCTCTTGGCACTTTGGATGTGGGACATACAGCGAGATGTTTGCTGCTTTTACATTTGGCTGTTGGGAGATTTACAGCACAAAGATATCTAGTTGATTTGAAGCAGTTCCGAGAAAGTCTAAACTTAATCCTCACTATTCCCTCCTGGCACTTTCCCTGTAGGAGATACCGCAAGACGTTTCTGTACATTGGGCACAGCGCTCTGCAGGGTGTTAGCAGAGAGTTTCCCGGGACAGTGAAACCCTATATCGGAGACACTGAGAAGAAGCCCCAATGTTCCCTCCAGGCACTTTCAGTGTGGGTGCCTTCTCCACGTGGTTCCTGGTTTCACTGCAGCTCTGAAGAGAATGTTAGCAAAGAGGTAATCGGGACAGTGCAAACAGTACTCAAAGACAGGGAGAGCAAGCTCTACATTACTCTCTCGGCACTTTGGATGTGGGACATACAGCGAGATGTTTGCTGCTTTTACATTTGGCTGTTGGGAGATTTACAGCACAAAGATATCTAGTTGATTTGAAGCAGTTCCGAGAAAGTCTAAACATAATCCTCACTTTTCCCTCCTGGCACTTTCCCTGTTTGGGATACCGCAAGACGTTTCTGTACATTGGGCACAGCGCTCTGCAGGGTGTTAGCAGAGAGTTTCCCGGGACAGTGAATCCCTATATCGGAGACACTGAGAAGAAGCCCCAATGTTCACTCCAGGCACTTTCAGTGTGGGTGCCTTCTCCACGTGGTTCCTGGTTTCACTGCAGCTCTGAAGAGAATGTTAGCAAAGAGGTAATCGGGACAGTGCAAACAGTACTCAAAGACAGGGAGAGCAAGCTCTCTCTTGGCACTTTGGATGTGGGACATACAGCGAGATGTTTGCTGCTTTTACATTTGGCTGTTGGGAGATTTACAGCACAAAGATATCTAGTTGATTTGAAGCAGTTCCGAGAAAGTCTAAGCATAATCCTCACTTTTCCCTCCTGGCACTTTCACTGTAGGGGATACCGCAAGACGTTTCTGTATATTGGGCACAGCGCTCTGCAGGGTGTTAGCGGAGAGTTTCCCGGGACAGTGAAACCCTATGTCAGAGACACTGAGAAGAAGCCCCAATGTTCCCTCCAGGCACTTTCAGTGTGGGTGCCTTCTCCACGTGGTTCCTGGTTTCACTGCAGCTCTGAAGAGAATGTTAGCAAAGAGGTAATCGGGACAGTGCAAACAGTACTCAAAGACAGGGAGAGCAAGCTCTACATTACTCTCTTGGCACTTTGGATGTGGGACATACAGCGAGATGTTTGCTGCTTTTACATTTGGCTGTTGGGAGATTTACAGCACAAAGATATCTAGTTGATTTGAAGCAGTTCCGAGAAAGTCTAAGCATAATCCTCACTTTTCCCTCCTGGCACTTTCCCTGTAGGGGATACCGCAAGACGTTTCTGTACATTGGGCACAGCGCTCTGCAGGGTGTTAGCAGAGAGTTTCCCGGGACAGTGAAACCCTATATCGGAGACACTGAGAAGAAGCCCCAATGTTCCCTCCAGGCACTTTCAGTGTGGGTGCCTTCTCCACGTGGTTCCTGGTTTCACTGCAGCTCTGAAGAGAATGTTAGCAAAGAGGTAATCGGGACAGTGCAAACAGTACTCAAAGACAGGGAGAGCAAGCTCTACATTACTCTCTTGGCACTTTGGATGTGGGACATACAGCGAGATGTTTGCTGCTTTTACATTTGGCTGTTGGGAGATTTACAGCACAAAGATATCTAGTTGATTTGAAGCAGTTCCGAGAAAGTCTAAACTTAATCCTCACTATTCCCTCCTGGCACTTTCCCTGTAGGAGATACCGCAAGACGTTTATGTATATTGGGCACAGCGCTCTGCAGGGTGTTAGCAGAGACTTTCCCGGGACAGTGAAACCCTATATCAGAGACACTGAGAAGAAGCCCCAATGTTCCCTCCAGGCACTTTCAGTGTGGGTGCCTTCTCCACGTGGTTCCTGGTTTCACTGCAGCTCTGAAGAGAATGTTAGCAAAGAGGTAATCGGGACAGTGCAAACAGTACTCAAAGACAGGGAGAGCAAGCTCTCTTGGCACTTTGGATGTGGGACATACAGTGAGATGTTTGCTGCTTTTACATTTGGCTGTTGGGAGATTTACAGCACAAAGATATCTAGTTGATTTGAAGCAGTTCCGAGAAAGTCTAAGCATAATCCTCACTTTTCCCTCCTGGCACTTTCCCTGTACGGGATACCGCAAGACGTTTCTGTACATTGGGCAGAGCACTCTGCAGGGTGTTAGCAGAGAGTTTCCCGGGAAAATGAAACCCTATATCAGAGACACCGAGAAGAAGCCCCAATGTTCCCTCCAGGCACTTTCAGTGTGGGTGCCTTCTCCACGTGGTTCCTGGTTTCACTGCAGCTCTGAAGAGAATGTTAGCAAAGAGGTAATCGGGACAGTGCAAACAGTACTCAAAGACAGGGAGAGCAAGCTCTCTCTTGGCACTTTGGATGTGGGACATACAGCGAGATGTTTGCTGCTTTTACATTTGGCTGTTGGGAGATTTACAGCACAAAGATATCTAGTTGATTTGAAGCAGTTCCGAGAAAGTCTAAACTTAATCCTCACTATTCCCTCCTGGCACTTTCCCTGTAGGAGATACCGCAAGACGTTTCTGTATATTGGGCACAGCGCTCTGCAGGGTGTTAGCAGAGAGTTTCCCGGGACAGTGAAACCCTATGTCAGAGACACTGAGAAGAAGCCCCAATGTTCCCTCCAGGCACTTTCAGTGTGGGTGCCTTCTCCACGTGGTTCCTGGTTTCACTGCAGCTCTGAAGAGAATGTTAGCAAAGAGGTAATCGGGACAGTGCAAACAGTACTCAAAGACAGGGAGAGCAAGCTCTCTCTTGGCACTTTGGATGTGGGACATACAGCGAGATGTTTGCTGCTTTTACATTTGGCTGTTGGGAGATTTACAGCACAAAGATATCTAGTTGATTTGAAGCAGTTCCGAGAAAGTCTAAACATAATCCTCACTTTTCCCTCCTGGCACTTTCCCTGTAGGAGATACCGCAAGACATTTCTGTACATTGGGCACAGCGCTCTGCAGGGTGTTAGCAGAGAGTTTCCCGGGACATTGAAACCCTATATCGGAGACACTGAGAAGAAGCCCCAATGTTCCCTCCAGGCACTTTCAGTGTGGGTGCCTTCTCCACGTGGTTCCTGGTTTCACTGCAGCTCTGAAGAGAATGTTAGCAAAGAGGTAATCGGGACAGTGCAAACAGTACTCAAAGACAGGGAGAGCAAGCTCTACATTACTCTCTTGGCACTTTGGATGTGGGACATACAGCGAGATGTTTGCTGCTTTTACATTTGGCTGTTGGGAGATTTACAGCACAAAGATATCTAGTTGATTTGAAGCAGTTCCGAGAAAGTCTAAACTTAATCCTCACTATTCCCTCCTGGCACTTTCCCTGTAGGAGATACCGCAAGACGTTTATGTATATTGGGCACAGCGCTCTGCAGGGTGTTAGCAGAGACTTTCCCGGGACAGTGAAACCCTATATCAGAGACACTGAGAAGAAGCCCCAATGTTCCCTCCAGGCACTTTCAGTGTGGGTGCCTTCTCCACGTGGTTCCTGGTTTCACTGCAGCTCTGAAGAGAATGTTAGCAAAGAGGTAATCGGGACAGTGCAAACAGTACTCAAAGACAGGGAGAGCAAGCTCTCTTGGCACTTTGGATGTGGGACATACAGTGAGATGTTTGCTGCTTTTACATTTGGCTGTTGGGAGATTTACAGCACAAAGATATCTAGTTGATTTGAAGCAGTTCCGAGAAAGTCTAAGCATAATCCTCACTTTTCCCTCCTGGCACTTTCCCTGTACGGGATACCGCAAGACGTTTCTGTACATTGGGCACAGCGCTCTGCAGGGTGTTAGCAGAGAGTTTCCCGGGAAAATGAAACCCTATATCAGAGACACTGAGAAGAAGCCCCAATGTTCCCTCCAGGCACTTTCAGTGTGGGTGCCTTCTCCACGTGGTTCCTGGTTTCACTGCAGCTCTGAAGAGAATGTTAGCAAAGAGGTAATCGGGACAGTGCAAACAGTACTCAAAGACAGGGAGAGCAAGCTCTCTCTTGGCACTTTGGATGTGGGACATACAGCGAGATGTTTGCTGCTTTTACATTTGGCTGTTGGGAGATTTACAGCACAAAGATATCTAGTTGATTTGAAGCAGTTCCGAGAAAGTCTAAGCATAATCCTCACTTTTCCCTCCTGGCACTTTCACTGTAGGGGATACCGCAAGACGTTTCTGTACATTGGGCACAGCGCTCTGCAGGGTGTTAGCAGAGAGTTTCCCGGGACAGTGAAACCCTATGTCAGAGACACTGAGAAGAAGCCCCAATGTTCCCTCCAGGCACTTTCAGTGTGGGTGCCTTCTCCACGTGGTTCCTGGTTTCACTGCAGCTCTGAAGAGAATGTTAGCAAAGAGGTAATCGGGACAGTGCAAACAGTACTCAAAGACAGGGAGAGCAAGCTCTCTCTTGGCACTTTGGATGTGGGACATACAGCGAGATGTTTGCTGCTTTTACATTTGGCTGTTGGGAGATTTACAGCACAAAGATATCTAGTTGATTTGAAGCAGTTCCGAGAAAGTCTAAGCATAATCCTCACTTTTCCCTCCTGGCACTTTCACTGTAGGGGATACCGCAAGACGTTTCTGTATATTGGGCACAGCGCTCTGCAGGGTGTTAGCAGAGAGTTTCCCGGGACAGTGAAACCCTATGTCAGAGACACTGAGAAGAAGCCCCAATGTTCCCTCCAGGCACTTTCAGTGTGGGTGCCTTCTCCACGTGGTTCCTGGTTTCACTGCAGCTCTGAAGAGAATGTTAGCAAAGAGGTAATCGGGACAGTGCAAACAGTACTCAAAGACAGGGAGAGCAAGCTCTACATTACTCTCTTGGCACTTTGGATGTGGGACATACAGCGAGATGTTTGCTGCTTTTACATTTGGCTGTTGGGAGATTTACAGCACAAAGATATCTAGTTGATTTGAAGCAGTTCCGAGAAAGTCTAAACATAATCCTCACTTTTCCCTCCTGGCACTTTCCCTGTAGGGGATACCGCAAGACGTTTCTGTACATTGGGCACAGCGCTCTGCAGGGTGTTAGCAGAGAGTTTCCCGGGACAGTGAAACCCTATATCGGAGACACTGAGAAGAAGCCCCAATGTTCACTCCAGGCACTTTCAGTGTGGGTGCCTTCTCCACGTGGTTCCTGGTTTCACTGCAGCTCTGAAGAGAATGTTAGCAAAGAGGTAATCGGGACAGTGCAAACAGTACTCAAAGACAGGGAGAGCAAGCTCTACATTACTCTCTCGGCACTTTGGATGTGGGACATACAGCGAGATGTTTGCTGCTTTTACATTTGGCTGTTGGGAGATTTACAGCACAAAGATATCTAGTTGATTTGAAGCAGTTCCGAGAAAGTCTAAACATAATCCTCACTTTTCCCTCCTGGCACTTTCCCTGTTTGGGATACCGCAAGACGTTTCTGTACATTGGGCACAGCGCTCTGCAGGGTGTTAGCAGAGAGTTTCCCGGGACAGTGAAACCCTATATCGGAGACACTGAGAAGAAGCCCCAATGTTCCCTCCAGGCACTTTCAGTGTGGGTGCCTTCTCCACGTGGTTCCTGGTTTCACTGCAGCTCTGAAGAGAATGTTAGCAAAGAGGTAATCGGGACAGTGCAAACAGTACTCAAAGACAGGGAGAGCAAGCTCTACATTACTCTCTTGGCACTTTGGATGTGGGACATACAGCGAGATGTTTGCTGCTTTTACATTTGGCTGTTGGGAGATTTACAGCACAAAGATATCTAGTTGATTTGAAGCAGTTCCGAGAAAGTCTAAACTTAATCCTCACTATTCCCTCCTGGCACTTTCCCTGTAGGAGATACCGCAAGACGTTTATGTATATTGGGCACAGCGCTCTGCAGGGTGTTAGCAGAGACTTTCCCGGGACAGTGAAACCCTATATCAGAGACACTGAGAAGAAGCCCCAATGTTCCCTCCAGGCACTTTCAGTGTGGGTGCCTTCTCCACGTGGTTCCTGGTTTCACTGCAGCTCTGAAGAGAATGTTAGCAAAGAGGTAATCGGGACAGTGCAAACAGTACTCAAAGACAGGGAGAGCAAGCTCTCTTGGCACTTTGGATGTGGGACATACAGCGAGATGTTTGCTGCTTTTACATTTGGCTGTTGGGAGATTTACAGCACAAAGATATCTAGTTGATTTGAAGCAGTTCCGAGAAAGTCTAAGCATAATCCTCACTTTTCCCTCCTGGCACTTTCCCTGTACGGGATACCGCAAGACGTTTCTGTACATTGGGCAGAGCACTCTGCAGGGTGTTAGCAGAGAGTTTCCCGGGAAAATGAAACCCTATATCAGAGACACTGAGAAGAAGCCCCAATGTTCCCTCCAGGCACTTTCAGTGTGGGTGCCTTCTCCACGTGGTTCCTGGTTTCACTGCAGCTCTGAAGAGAATGTTAGCAAAGAGGTAATCGGGACAGTGCAAACAGTACTCAAAGACAGGGAGAGCAAGCTCTCTCTTGGCACTTTGGATGTGGGACATACAGCGAGATGTTTGCTGCTTTTACATTTGGCTGTTGGGAGATTTACAGCACAAAGATATCTAGTTGATTTGAAGCAGTTCCGAGAAAGTCTAAACATAATCCTCACTTTTCCCTCCTGGCACTTTCCCTGTAGGAGATACCGCAAGATGTTTCTGTATATTGGGCACAGCGCTCTGCAGGGTGTTAGCAGAGAGTTTCCCGGGACAGTGAAACCCTATATCGGAGACACTGAGAAGAAGCCCCAATGTTCACTCCAGGCACTTTCAGTGTGGGTGCCTTCTCCACGTGGTTCCTGGTTTCACTGCAGCTCTGAAGAGAATGTTAGCAAAGAGGTAATCGGGACAGTGCAAACAGTACTCAAAGACAGGGAGAGCAAGCTCTACATTACTCTCTTGGCACTTTGGATGTGGGACATACAGCGAGATGTTTGCTGCTCTTGCGTTTGGCTGTTGGGAGATTTACAGCACAAAGATATCTAGTTGATTTGAAGCAGTTCCGAGAAAGTCTAAGCATAATCCTCACTTTTCCCTCCTGGCACTTTCCCTGTAGGGGATACCGCAAGACGTTTCTGTACATTGGGCACAGCGCTCTGCAGGGTGTTAGCAGAGAGTTTCCCGGGACAGTGAAACCCTATATCGGAGACACTGAGAAGAAGCCCCAATGTTCACTCCAGGCACTTTCAGTGTGGGTGCCTTCTCCACGTGGTTCCTGGTTTCACTGCAGCTCTGAAGAGAATGTTAGCAAAGAGGTAATCGGGACAGTGCAAACAGTACTCAAAGACAGGGAGAGCAAGCTCTACATTACTCTCTCGGCACTTTGGATGTGGGACATACAGCGAGATGTTTGCTGCTTTTACATTTGGCTGTTGGGAGATTTACAGCACAAAGATATCTAGTTGATTTGAAGCAGTTCCGAGAAAGTCTAAACATAATCCTCACTTTTCCCTCCTGGCACTTTCCCTGTTTGGGATACCGCAAGACGTTTCTGTACATTGGGCACAGCGCTCTGCAGGGTGTTAGCAGAGAGTTTCCCGGGACAGTGAAACCCTATATCGGAGACACTGAGAAGAAGCCCCAGTGTTCACTCCAGGCACTTTCAGTGTGGGTGCCTTCTCCACGTGGTTCCTGGTTTCACTGCAGCTCTGAAGAGAATGTTAGCAAAGAGTTAATCGGGACAGTGCAAACAGTACTCAAAGACAGGGAGAGCAAGCTCTACATTACTCTCTTGGCACTTTGGATGTGGGACATACAGCGAGATGTTTGCTGCTTTTACATTTGGCTGTTGGGAGATTTACAGCACAAAGATATCTAGTTGATTTGAAGCAGTTCCGAGAAAGTCTAAGCATAATCCTCACTTTTCCCTCCTGGCACTTTCCCTGTAGGGGATACCGCAAGACGTTTCTGTACATTGGGCACAGCGCTCTGCAGGGTGTTAGCAGAGAGTTTCCCGGGACAGTGAAACCCTATATCGGAGACACTGAGAAGAAGCCCCAATGTTCCCTCCAGGCACTTTCAGTGTGGGTGCCTTCTCCACGTGGTTCCTGGTTTCACTGCAGCTCTGAAGAGAATGTTAGCAAAGAGGTAATCGGGACAGTGCAAACAGTACTCAAAGACAGGGAGAGCAAGCTCTACATTACTCTCTTGGCACTTTGGATGTGGGACATACAGCGAGATGTTTGCTGCTTTTACATTTGGCTGTTGGGAGATTTACAGCACAAAGATATCTAGTTGATTTGAAGCAGTTCCGAGAAAGTCTAAACTTAATCCTCACTTTTCCCTCCTGGCACTTTCCCTGTAGGAGATACCGCAAGACGTTTATGTATATTGGGCACAGCGCTCTGCAGGGTGTTAGCAGAGACTTTCCCGGGACAGTGAAACCCTATATCAGAGACACTGAGAAGAAGCCCCAATGTTCCCTCCAGGCACTTTCAGTGTGGGTGCCTTCTCCACGTGGTTCCTGGTTTCACTGCAGCTCTGAAGAGAATGTTAGCAAAGAGGTAATCGGGACAGTGCAAACAGTACTCAAAGACAGGGAGAGCAAGCTCTCTTGGCACTTTGGATGTGGGACATACAGTGAGATGTTTGCTGCTTTTACATTTGGCTGTTGGGAGATTTACAGCACAAAGATATCTAGTTGATTTGAAGCAGTTCCGAGAAAGTCTAAGCATAATCCTCACTTTTCCCTCCTGGCACTTTCCCTGTAGGGGATACCGCAAGACGTTTCTGTACATTGGGCACAGCGCTCTGCAGGGTGTTAGCAGAGAGTTTCCCGGGACAGTGAAACCCTATATCGGAGACACTGAGAAGAAGCCCCAATGTTCCCTCCAGGCACTTTCAGTGTGGGTGCCTTCTCCACGTGGTTCCTGGTTTCACTGCAGCTCTGAAGAGAATGTTAGCAAAGAGGTAATCGGGACAGTGCAAACAGTACTCAAAGACAGGGAGAGCAAGCTCTACATTACTCTCTTGGCACTTTGGATGTGGGACATACAGCGAGATGTTTGCTGCTTTTACATTTGGCTGTTGGGAGATTTACAGCACAAAGATATCTAGTTGATTTGAAGCAGTTCCGAGAAAGTCTAAACTTAATCCTCACTTTTCCCTCCTGGCACTTTCCCTGTAGGAGATACCGCAAGACGTTTATGTATATTGGGCACAGCGCTCTGCAGGGTGTTAGCAGAGACTTTCCCGGGACAGTGAAACCCTATATCAGAGACACTGAGAAGAAGCCCCAATGTTCCCTCCAGGCACTTTCAGTGTGGGTGCCTTCTCCACGTGGTTCCTGGTTTCACTGCAGCTCTGAAGAGAATGTTAGCAAAGAGGTAATCGGGACAGTGCAAACAGTACTCAAAGACAGGGAGAGCAAGCTCTCTTGGCACTTTGGATGTGGGACATACAGCGAGATGTTTGCTGCTTTTACATTTGGCTGTTGGGAGATTTACAGCACAAAGATATCTAGTTGATTTGAAGCAGTTCCGAGAAAGTCTAAGCATAATCCTCACTTTTCCCTCCTGGCACTTTCCCTGTACGGGATACCGCAAGACGTTTCTGTACATTGGGCAGAGCACTCTGCAGGGTGTTAGCAGAGAGTTTCCCGGGAAAATGAAACCCTATATCGGAGACACTGAGAAGAAGCCCCAATGTTCCCTCCAGGCACTTTCAGTGTGGGTGCCTTCTCCACGTGGTTCCTGGTTTCACTGCAGCTCTGAAGAGAATGTTAGCAAAGAGGTAATCGGGACAGTGCAAACAGTACTCAAAGACAGGGAGAGCAAGCTCTCTCTTGGCACTTTGGATGTGGGACATACAGCGAGATGTTTGCTGCTTTTACATTTGGCTGTTGGGAGATTTACAGCACAAAGATATCTAGTTGATTTGAAGCAGTTCCGAGAAAGTCTAAGCATAATCCTCACTTTTCCCTCCTGGCACTTTCCCTGTAGGAGATACCGCAAGACGTTTCTGTATACTGGGCACAGCGCTCTGCAGGGTGTTAGCAGAGAGTTTCCCGGGACAGTGAAACCCTATGTCAGAGACACTGAGAAGAAGCCCCAATGTTCCCTCCAGGCACTTTCAGTGTGGGTGCCTTCTCCACGTGGTTCCTGGTTTCACTGCAGCTCTGAAGAGAATGTTAGCAAAGAGGTAATCGGGACAGTGCAAACAGTACTCAAAGACAGGGAGAGCAAGCTCTCTCTTGGCACTTTGGATGTGGGACATACAGCGAGATGTTTGCTGCTTTTACATTTGGCTGTTGGGAGATTTACAGCACAAAGATATCTAGTTGATTTGAAGCAGTTCCGAGAAAGTCTAAGCATAATCCTCACTTTTCCCTCCTGGCACTTTCACTGTAGGGGATACCGCAAGACGTTTCTGTATATTGGGCACAGCGCTCTGCAGGGTGTTAGCAGAGAGTTTCCCGGGACAGTGAAACCCTATGTCAGAGACACTGAGAAGAAGCCCCAATGTTCCCTCCAGGCACTTTCAGTGTGGGTGCCTTCTCCACGTGGTTCCTGGTTTCACTGCAGCTCTGAAGAGAATGTTAGCAAAGAGGTAATCGGGACAGTGCAAACAGTACTCAAAGACAGGGAGAGCAAGCTCTCTCTTGGCACTTTGGATGTGGGACATACAGCGAGATGTTTGCTGCTTTTACATTTGGCTGTTGGGAGATTTACAGCACAAAGATATCTAGTTGATTTGAAGCAGTTCCGAGAAAGTCTAAACATAATCCTCACTTTTCCCTCCTGGCACTTTCCCTGTAGGAGATACCGCAAGACGTTTCTGTATATTGGGCACAGCGCTCTGCAGGGTGTTAGCAGAGAGTTTCCCGGGACAGTGAAACCCTATGTCAGAGACACTGAGAAGAAGCCCCAATGTTCCCTCCAGGCACTTTCAGTGTGGGTGCCTTCTCCACGTGGTTCCTGGTTTCACTGCAGCTCTGAAGAGAATGTTAGCAAAGAGGTAATCGGGACAGTGCAAACAGTACTCAAAGACAGGGAGAGCAAGCTCTACATTACTCTCTTGGCACTTTGGATGTGGGACATACAGCGAGATGTTTGCTGCTTTTACATTTGGCTGTTGGGAGATTTACAGCACAAAGATATCTAGTTGATTTGAAGCAGTTCCGAGAAAGTCTAAACATAATCCTCACTTTTCCCTCCTGGCACTTTCCCTGTAGGGGATACCGCAAGACGTTTCTGTACATTGGGCACAGCGCTCTGCAGGGTGTTAGCAGAGAGTTTCCCGGGACAGTGAAACCCTATATCGGAGACACTGAGAAGAAGCCCCAATGTTCACTCCAGGCACTTTCAATATGGGTGCCTTCTCCACGTGGTTCCTGGTTTCACTGCAGCTCTGAAGAGAATGTTAGCAAAGAGGTAATCGGGACAGTGCAAACAGTACTCAAAGACAGGGAGAGCAAGCTCTACATTACTCTCTCGGCACTTTGGATGTGGGACATACAGCGAGATGTTTGCTGCTTTTACATTTGGCTGTTGGGAGATTTACAGCACAAAGATATCTAGTTGATTTGAAGCAGTTCCGAGAAAGTCTAAACATAATCCTCACTTTTCCCTCCTGGCACTTTCCCTGTTTGGGATACCGCAAGACGTTTCTGTACATTGGGCACAGCGCTCTGCAGGGTGTTAGCAGAGAGTTTCCCGGGACAGTGAAACCCTATATCGGAGACACTGAGAAGAAGCCCCAATGTTCCCTCCAGGCACTTTCAGTGTGGGTGCCTTCTCCACGTGGTTCCTGGTTTCACTGCAGCTCTGAAGAGAATGTTAGCAAAGAGGTAATCGGGACAGTGCAAACAGTACTCAAAGACAGGGAGAGCAAGCTCTACATTACTCTCTTGGCACTTTGGATGTGGGACATACAGCGAGATGTTTGCTGCTTTTACATTTGGCTGTTGGGAGATTTACAGCACAAAGATATCTAGTTGATTTGAAGCAGTTCCGAGAAAGTCTAAACTTAATCCTCACTATTCCCTCCTGGCACTTTCCCTGTAGGAGATACCGCAAGACGTTTATGTATATTGGGCACAGCGCTCTGCAGGGTGTTAGCAGAGACTTTCCCGGGACAGTGAAACCCTATATCAGAGACACTGAGAAGAAGCCCCAATGTTCCCTCCAGGCACTTTCAGTGTGGGTGCCTTCTCCACGTGGTTCCTGGTTTCACTGCAGCTCTGAAGAGAATGTTAGCAAAGAGGTAATCGGGACAGTGCAAACAGTACTCAAAGACAGGGAGAGCAAGCTCTCTTGGCACTTTGGATGTGGGACATACAGTGAGATGTTTGCTGCTTTTACATTTGGCTGTTGGGAGATTTACAGCACAAAGATATCTAGTTGATTTGAAGCAGTTCCGAGAAAGTCTAAGCATAATCCTCACTTTTCCCTCCTGGCACTTTCCCTGTACGGGATACCGCAAGACGTTTCTGTACATTGGGCAGAGCACTCTGCAGGGTGTTAGCAGAGAGTTTCCCGGGAAAATGAAACCCTATATCAGAGACACCGAGAAGAAGCCCCAATGTTCCCTCCAGGCACTTTCAGTGTGGGTGCCTTCTCCACGTGGTTCCTGGTTTCACTGCAGCTCTGAAGAGAATGTTAGCAAAGAGGTAATCGGGACAGTGCAAACAGTACTCAAAGACAGGGAGAGCAAGCTCTCTCTTGGCACTTTGGATGTGGGACATACAGCGAGATGTTTGCTGCTTTTACATTTGGCTGTTGGGAGATTTACAGCACAAAGATATCTAGTTGATTTGAAGCAGTTCCGAGAAAGTCTAAACTTAATCCTCACTATTCCCTCCTGGCACTTTCCCTGTAGGAGATACCGCAAGACGTTTCTGTATATTGGGCACAGCGCTCTGCAGGGTGTTAGCAGAGAGTTTCCCGGGACAGTGAAACCCTATGTCAGAGACACTGAGAAGAAGCCCCAATGTTCCCTCCAGGCACTTTCAGTGTGGGTGCCTTCTCCACGTGGTTCCTGGTTTCACTGCAGCTCTGAAGAGAATGTTAGCAAAGAGGTAATCGGGACAGTGCAAACAGTACTCAAAGACAGGGAGAGCAAGCTCTCTCTTGGCACTTTGGATGTGGGACATACAGCGAGATGTTTGCTGCTTTTACATTTGGCTGTTGGGAGATTTACAGCACAAAGATATCTAGTTGATTTGAAGCAGTTCCGAGAAAGTCTAAACATAATCCTCACTTTTCCCTCCTGGCACTTTCCCTGTAGGAGATACCGCAAGACATTTCTGTACATTGGGCACAGCGCTCTGCAGGGTGTTAGCAGAGAGTTTCCCGGGACATTGAAACCCTATATCGGAGACACTGAGAAGAAGCCCCAATGTTCCCTCCAGGCACTTTCAGTGTGGGTGCCTTCTCCACGTGGTTCCTGGTTTCACTGCAGCTCTGAAGAGAATGTTAGCAAAGAGGTAATCGGGACAGTGCAAACAGTACTCAAAGACAGGGAGAGCAAGCTCTACATTACTCTCTTGGCACTTTGGATGTGGGACATACAGCGAGATGTTTGCTGCTTTTACATTTGGCTGTTGGGAGATTTACAGCACAAAGATATCTAGTTGATTTGAAGCAGTTCCGAGAAAGTCTAAACTTAATCCTCACTATTCCCTCCTGGCACTTTCCCTGTAGGAGATACCGCAAGACGTTTATGTATATTGGGCACAGCGCTCTGCAGGGTGTTAGCAGAGACTTTCCCGGGACAGTGAAACCCTATATCAGAGACACTGAGAAGAAGCCCCAATGTTCCCTCCAGGCACTTTCAGTGTGGGTGCCTTCTCCACGTGGTTCCTGGTTTCACTGCAGCTCTGAAGAGAATGTTAGCAAAGAGGTAATCGGGACAGTGCAAACAGTACTCAAAGACAGGGAGAGCAAGCTCTCTTGGCACTTTGGATGTGGGACATACAGTGAGATGTTTGCTGCTTTTACATTTGGCTGTTGGGAGATTTACAGCACAAAGATATCTAGTTGATTTGAAGCAGTTCCGAGAAAGTCTAAGCATAATCCTCACTTTTCCCTCCTGGCACTTTCCCTGTACGGGATACCGCAAGACGTTTCTGTACATTGGGCACAGCGCTCTGCAGGGTGTTAGCAGAGAGTTTCCCGGGAAAATGAAACCCTATATCAGAGACACTGAGAAGAAGCCCCAATGTTCCCTCCAGGCACTTTCAGTGTGGGTGCCTTCTCCACGTGGTTCCTGGTTTCACTGCAGCTCTGAAGAGAATGTTAGCAAAGAGGTAATCGGGACAGTGCAAACAGTACTCAAAGACAGGGAGAGCAAGCTCTCTCTTGGCACTTTGGATGTGGGACATACAGCGAGATGTTTGCTGCTTTTACATTTGGCTGTTGGGAGATTTACAGCACAAAGATATCTAGTTGATTTGAAGCAGTTCCGAGAAAGTCTAAGCATAATCCTCACTTTTCCCTCCTGGCACTTTCCCTGTAGGGGATACCGCAAGACGTTTCTGTACATTGGGCACAGCGCTCTGCAGGGTGTTAGCAGAGAGTTTCCCGGGACAGTGAAACCCTATGTCAGAGACACTGAGAAGAAGCCCCAATGTTCCCTCCAGGCACTTTCAGTGTGGGTGCCTTCTCCACGTGGTTCCTGGTTTCACTGCAGCTCTGAAGAGAATGTTAGCAAAGAGGTAATCGGGACAGTGCAAACAGTACTCAAAGACAGGGAGAGCAAGCTCTCTCTTGGCACTTTGGATGTGGGACATACAGCGAGATGTTTGCTGCTTTTACATTTGGCTGTTGGGAGATTTACAGCACAAAGATATCTAGTTGATTTGAAGCAGTTCCGAGAAAGTCTAAGCATAATCCTCACTTTTCCCTCCTGGCACTTTCACTGTAGGGGATACCGCAAGACGTTTCTGTATATTGGGCACAGCGCTCTGCAGGGTGTTAGCAGAGAGTTTCCCGGGACAGTGAAACCCTATGTCAGAGACACTGAGAAGAAGCCCCAATGTTCCCTCCAGGCACTTTCAGTGTGGGTGCCTTCTCCACGTGGTTCCTGGTTTCACTGCAGCTCTGAAGAGAATGTTAGCAAAGAGGTAATCGGGACAGTGCAAACAGTACTCAAAGACAGGGAGAGCAAGCTCTACATTACTCTCTTGGCACTTTGGATGTGGGACATACAGCGAGATGTTTGCTGCTTTTACATTTGGCTGTTGGGAGATTTACAGCACAAAGATATCTAGTTGATTTGAAGCAGTTCCGAGAAAGTCTAAACATAATCCTCACTTTTCCCTCCTGGCACTTTCCCTGTAGGGGATACCGCAAGACGTTTCTGTACATTGGGCACAGCGCTCTGCAGGGTGTTAGCAGAGAGTTTCCCGGGACAGTGAAACCCTATATCGGAGACACTGAGAAGAAGCCCCAATGTTCACTCCAGGCACTTTCAGTGTGGGTGCCTTCTCCACGTGGTTCCTGGTTTCACTGCAGCTCTGAAGAGAATGTTAGCAAAGAGGTAATCGGGACAGTGCAAACAGTACTCAAAGACAGGGAGAGCAAGCTCTACATTACTCTCTCGGCACTTTGGATGTGGGACATACAGCGAGATGTTTGCTGCTTTTACATTTGGCTGTTGGGAGATTTACAGCACAAAGATATCTAGTTGATTTGAAGCAGTTCCGAGAAAGTCTAAACATAATCCTCACTTTTCCCTCCTGGCACTTTCCCTGTTTGGGATACCGCAAGACGTTTCTGTACATTGGGCACAGCGCTCTGCAGGGTGTTAGCAGAGAGTTTCCCGGGACAGTGAAACCCTATATCGGAGACACTGAGAAGAAGCCCCAATGTTCCCTCCAGGCACTTTCAGTGTGGGTGCCTTCTCCACGTGGTTCCTGGTTTCACTGCAGCTCTGAAGAGAATGTTAGCAAAGAGGTAATCGGGACAGTGCAAACAGTACTCAAAGACAGGGAGAGCAAGCTCTACATTACTCTCTTGGCACTTTGGATGTGGGACATACAGCGAGATGTTTGCTGCTTTTACATTTGGCTGTTGGGAGATTTACAGCACAAAGATATCTAGTTGATTTGAAGCAGTTCCGAGAAAGTCTAAACTTAATCCTCACTATTCCCTCCTGGCACTTTCCCTGTAGGAGATACCGCAAGACGTTTATGTATATTGGGCACAGCGCTCTGCAGGGTGTTAGCAGAGACTTTCCCGGGACAGTGAAACCCTATATCAGAGACACTGAGAAGAAGCCCCAATGTTCCCTCCAGGCACTTTCAGTGTGGGTGCCTTCTCCACGTGGTTCCTGGTTTCACTGCAGCTCTGAAGAGAATGTTAGCAAAGAGGTAATCGGGACAGTGCAAACAGTACTCAAAGACAGGGAGAGCAAGCTCTCTTGGCACTTTGGATGTGGGACATACAGCGAGATGTTTGCTGCTTTTACATTTGGCTGTTGGGAGATTTACAGCACAAAGATATCTAGTTGATTTGAAGCAGTTCCGAGAAAGTCTAAGCATAATCCTCACTTTTCCCTCCTGGCACTTTCCCTGTACGGGATACCGCAAGACGTTTCTGTACATTGGGCAGAGCACTCTGCAGGGTGTTAGCAGAGAGTTTCCCGGGAAAATGAAACCCTATATCAGAGACACTGAGAAGAAGCCCCAATGTTCCCTCCAGGCACTTTCAGTGTGGGTGCCTTCTCCACGTGGTTCCTGGTTTCACTGCAGCTCTGAAGAGAATGTTAGCAAAGAGGTAATCGGGACAGTGCAAACAGTACTCAAAGACAGGGAGAGCAAGCTCTACATTACTCTCTTGGCACTTTGGATGTGGGACATACAGCGAGATGTTTGCTGCTTTTACATTTGGCTGTTGGGAGATTTACAGCACAAAGATATCTAGTTGATTTGAAGCAGTTCCGAGAAAGTCTAAACATAATCCTCACTTTTCCCTCCTGGCACTTTCCCTGTAGGGGATACCGCAAGACGTTTCTGTACATTGGGCACAGCGCTCTGCAGGGTGTTAGCAGAGAGTTTCCCGGGACAGTGAAACCCTATATCGGAGACACTGAGAAGAAGCCCCAATGTTCACTCCAGGCACTTTCAATATGGGTGCCTTCTCCACGTGGTTCCTGGTTTCACTGCAGCTCTGAAGAGAATGTTAGCAAAGAGGTAATCGGGACAGTGCAAACAGTACTCAAAGACAGGGAGAGCAAGCTCTACATTACTCTCTCGGCACTTTGGATGTGGGACATACAGCGAGATGTTTGCTGCTTTTACATTTGGCTGTTGGGAGATTTACAGCACAAAGATATCTAGTTGATTTGAAGCAGTTCCGAGAAAGTCTAAACATAATCCTCACTTTTCCCTCCTGGCACTTTCCCTGTAGGAGATACCGCAAGATGTTTCTGTATATTGGGCACAGCGCTCTGCAGGGTGTTAGCAGAGAGTTTCCCGGGACAGTGAAACCCTATGTCAGAGACACTGAGAAGAAGCCCCAATGTTCCCTCCAGGCACTTTCAGTGTGGGTGCCTTCTCCACGTGGTTCCTGGTTTCACTGCAGCTCTGAAGAGAATGTTAGCAAAGAGGTAATCGGGACAGTGCAAACAGTACTCAAAGACAGGGAGAGCAAGCTCTACATTACTCTCTTGGCACTTTGGATGTGGGACATACAGCGAGATGTTTGCTGCTCTTGCGTTTGGCTGTTGGGAGATTTACAGCACAAAGATATCTAGTTGATTTGAAGCAGTTCCGAGAAAGTCTAAGCATAATCCTCACTTTTCCCTCCTGGCACTTTCCCTGTAGGGGATACCGCAAGACGTTTCTGTACATTGGGCACAGCGCTCTGCAGGGTGTTAGCAGAGTTTCCCGGGACAGTGAAACCCTATATCGGAGACACTGAGAAGAAGCCCCAATGTTCACTCCAGGCACTTTCAGTGTGGGTGCCTTCTCCACGTGGTTCCTGGTTTCACTGCAGCTCTGAAGAGAATGTTAGCAAAGAGGTAATCGGGACAGTGCAAACAGTACTCAAAGACAGGGAGAGCAAGCTCTACATTACTCTCTCGGCACTTTGGATGTGGGACATACAGCGAGATGTTTGCTGCTTTTACATTTGGCTGTTGGGAGATTTACAGCACAAAGATATCTAGTTGATTTGAAGCAGTTCCGAGAAAGTCTAAACATAATCCTCACTTTTCCCTCCTGGCACTTTCCCTGTTTGGGATACCGCAAGACGTTTCTGTACATTGGGCACAGCGCTCTGCAGGGTGTTAGCAGAGAGTTTCCCGGGACAGTGAAACCCTATATCGGAGACACTGAGAAGAAGCCCCAATGTTCACTCCAGGCACTTTCAGTGTGGGTGCCTTCTCCACGTGGTTCCTGGTTTCACTGCAGCTCTGAAGAGAATGTTAGCAAAGAGTTAATCGGGACAGTGCAAACAGTACTCAAAGACAGGGAGAGCAAGCTCTACATTACTCTCTTGGCACTTTGGATGTGGGACATACAGCGAGATGTTTGCTGCTTTTACATTTGGCTGTTGGGAGATTTACAGCACAAAGATATCTAGTTGATTTGAAGCAGTTCCGAGAAAGTCTAAGCATAATCCTCACTTTTCCCTCCTGGCACTTTCCCTGTAGGGGATACCGCAAGACGTTTCTGTACATTGGGCACAGCGCTCTGCAGGGTGTTAGCAGAGACTTTCCCGGGACAGTGAAACCCTATATCGGAGACACTGAGAAGAAGCCCCAATGTTCCCTCCAGGCACTTTCAGTGTGGGTGCCTTCTCCACGTGGTTCCTGGTTTCACTGCAGCTCTGAAGAGAATGTTAGCAAAGAGGTAATCGGGACAGTGCAAACAGTACTCAAAGACAGGGAGAGCAAGCTCTACATTACTCTCTTGGCACTTTGGATGTGGGACATACAGCGAGATGTTTGCTGCTTTTACATTTGGCTGTTGGGAGATTTACAGCACAAAGATATCTAGTTGATTTGAAGCAGTTCCGAGAAAGTCTAAGCATAATCCTCACTTTTCCCTCCTGGCACTTTCACTGTAGGGGATACCGCAAGACGTTTCTGTACATTGGGCACAGCGCTCTGCAGGGTGTTAGCAGAGAGTTTCCCGGGACAGTGAAACCCTATATCGGAGACACTGAGAAGAAGCCCCAATGTTCACTCCAGGCACTTTCAGTGTGGGTGCCTTCTCCACGTGGTTCCTGGTTTCACTGCAGCTCTGAAGAGAATGTTAGCAAAGAGGTAATCGGGACAGTGCAAACAGTACTCAAAGACAGGGAGAGCAAGCTCTACATTACTCTCTCGGCACTTTGGATGTGGGACATACAGCGAGATGTTTGCTGCTTTTACATTTGGCTGTTGGGAGATTTACAGCACAAAGATATCTAGTTGATTTGAAGCAGTTCCGAGAAAGTCTAAACATAATCCTCACTTTTCCCTCCTGGCACTTTCCCTGTTTGGGATACCGCAAGACTTTTCTGTACATTGGGCACAGCGCTCTGCAGGGTGTTAGCAGAGAGTTTCCCGGGACAGTGAAACCCTATATCGGAGACACTGAGAAGAAGCCCCAATGTTCCCTCCAGGCACTTTCAGTGTGGGTGCCTTCTCCACGTGGTTCCTGGTTTCACTGCAGCTCTGAAGAGAATGTTAGCAAAGAGGTAATCGGGACAGTGCAAACAGTACTCAAAGACAGGGAGAGCAAGCTCTACATTACTCTCTTGGCACTTTGGATGTGGGACATACAGCGAGATGTTTGCTGCTTTTACATTTGGCTGTTGGGAGATTTACAGCACAAAGATATCTAGTTGATTTGAAGCAGTTCCGAGAAAGTCTAAACTTAATCCTCACTATTCCCTCCTGGCACTTTCCCTGTAGGAGATACCGCAAGACGTTTATGTATATTGGGCACAGCGCTCTGCAGGGTGTTAGCAGAGACTTTCCCGGGACAGTGAAACCCTATATCAGAGACACTGAGAAGAAGCCCCAATGTTCCCTCCAGGCACTTTCAGTGTGGGTGCCTTCTCCACGTGGTTCCTGGTTTCACTGCAGCTCTGAAGAGAATGTTAGCAAAGAGGTAATCGGGACAGTGCAAACAGTACTCAAAGACAGGGAGAGCAAGCTCTCTTGGCACTTTGGATGTGGGACATACAGCGAGATGTTTGCTGCTTTTACATTTGGCTGTTGGGAGATTTACAGCACAAAGATATCTAGTTGATTTGAAGCAGTTCCGAGAAAGTCTAAGCATAATCCTCACTTTTCCCTCCTGGCACTTTCCCTGTACGGGATACCGCAAGACGTTTCTGTACATTGGGCAGAGCACTCTGCAGGGTGTTAGCAGAGAGTTTCCCGGGAAAATGAAACCCTATATCAGAGACACTGAGAAGAAGCCCCAATGTTCCCTCCAGGCACTTTCAGTGTGGGTGCCTTCTCCACGTGGTTCCTGGTTTCACTGCAGCTCTGAAGAGAATGTTAGCAAAGAGGTAATCGGGACAGTGCAAACAGTACTCAAAGACAGGGAGAGCAAGCTCTACATTACTCTCTTGGCACTTTGGATGTGGGACATACAGCGAGATGTTTGCTGCTTTTACATTTGGCTGTTGGGAGATTTACAGCACAAAGATATCTAGTTGATTTGAAGCAGTTCCGAGAAAGTCTAAACATAATCCTCACTTTTCCCTCCTGGCACTTTCCCTGTAGGGGATACCGCAAGACGTTTCTGTACATTGGGCACAGCGCTCTGCAGGGTGTTAGCAGAGAGTTTCCCGGGACAGTGAAACCCTATATCGGAGACACTGAGAAGAAGCCCCAATGTTCACTCCAGGCACTTTCAATATGGGTGCCTTCTCCACGTGGTTCCTGGTTTCACTGCAGCTCTGAAGAGAATGTTAGCAAAGAGGTAATCGGGACAGTGCAAACAGTACTCAAAGACAGGGAGAGCAAGCTCTACATTACTCTCTCGGCACTTTGGATGTGGGACATACAGCGAGATGTTTGCTGCTTTTACATTTGGCTGTTGGGAGATTTACAGCACAAAGATATCTAGTTGATTTGAAGCAGTTCCGAGAAAGTCTAAACATAATCCTCACTTTTCCCTCCTGGCACTTTCCCTGTAGGAGATACCGCAAGATGTTTCTGTATATTGGGCACAGCGCTCTGCAGGGTGTTAGCAGAGAGTTTCCCGGGACAGTGAAACCCTATGTCAGAGACACTGAGAAGAAGCCCCAATGTTCCCTCCAGGCACTTTCAGTGTGGGTGCCTTCTCCACGTGGTTCCTGGTTTCACTGCAGCTCTGAAGAGAATGTTAGCAAAGAGGTAATCGGGACAGTGCAAACAGTACTCAAAGACAGGGAGAGCAAGCTCTACATTACTCTCTTGGCACTTTGGATGTGGGACATACAGCGAGATGTTTGCTGCTCTTGCGTTTGGCTGTTGGGAGATTTACAGCACAAAGATATCTAGTTGATTTGAAGCAGTTCCGAGAAAGTCTAAGCATAATCCTCACTTTTCCCTCCTGGCACTTTCCCTGTAGGGGATACCGCAAGACGTTTCTGTACATTGGGCACAGCGCTCTGCAGGGTGTTAGCAGAGAGTTTCCCGGGACAGTGAAACCCTATATCGGAGACACTGAGAAGAAGCCCCAATGTTCACTCCAGGCACTTTCAGTGTGGGTGCCTTCTCCACGTGGTTCCTGGTTTCACTGCAGCTCTGAAGAGAATGTTAGCAAAGAGGTAATCGGGACAGTGCAAACAGTACTCAAAGACAGGGAGAGCAAGCTCTACATTACTCTCTCGGCACTTTGGATGTGGGACATACAGCGAGATGTTTGCTGCTTTTACATTTGGCTGTTGGGAGATTTACAGCACAAAGATATCTAGTTGATTTGAAGCAGTTCCGAGAAAGTCTAAACATAATCCTCACTTTTCCCTCCTGGCACTTTCCCTGTTTGGGATACCGCAAGACGTTTCTGTACATTGGGCACAGCGCTCTGCAGGGTGTTAGCAGAGAGTTTCCCGGGACAGTGAAACCCTATATCGGAGACACTGAGAAGAAGCCCCAATGTTCACTCCAGGCACTTTCAGTGTGGGTGCCTTCTCCACGTGGTTCCTGGTTTCACTGCAGCTCTGAAGAGAATGTTAGCAAAGAGTTAATCGGGACAGTGCAAACAGTACTCAAAGACAGGGAGAGCAAGCTCTACATTACTCTCTTGGCACTTTGGATGTGGGACATACAGCGAGATGTTTGCTGCTTTTACATTTGGCTGTTGGGAGATTTACAGCACAAAGATATCTAGTTGATTTGAAGCAGTTCCGAGAAAGTCTAAGCATAATCCTCACTTTTCCCTCCTGGCACTTTCCCTGTAGGGGATACCGCAAGACGTTTCTGTACATTGGGCACAGCGCTCTGCAGGGTGTTAGCAGAGAGTTTCCCGGGACAGTGAAACCCTATATCGGAGACACTGAGAAGAAGCCCCAATGTTCCCTCCAGGCACTTTCAGTGTGGGTGCCTTCTCCACGTGGTTCCTGGTTTCACTGCAGCTCTGAAGAGAATGTTAGCAAAGAGGTAATCGGGACAGTGCAAACAGTACTCAAAGACAGGGAGAGCAAGCTCTACATTACTCTCTTGGCACTTTGGATGTGGGACATACAGCGAGATGTTTGCTGCTTTTACATTTGGCTGTTGGGAGATTTACAGCACAAAGATATCTAGTTGATTTGAAGCAGTTCCGAGAAAGTCTAAACTTAATCCTCACTTTTCCCTCCTGGCACTTTCCCTGTTTGGGATACCGCAAGACGTTTATGTATATTGGGCACAGCGCTCTGCAGGGTGTTAGCAGAGACTTTCCCGGGACAGTGAAACCCTATATCAGAGACACTGAGAAGAAGCCCCAATGTTCCCTCCAGGCACTTTCAGTGTGGGTGCCTTCTCCACGTGGTTCCTGGTTTCACTGCAGCTCTGAAGAGAATGTTAGCAAAGAGGTAATCGGGACAGTGCAAACAGTACTCAAAGACAGGGAGAGCAAGCTCTCTTGGCACTTTGGATGTGGGACATACAGTGAGATGTTTGCTGCTTTTACATTTGGCTGTTGGGAGATTTACAGCACAAAGATATCTAGTTGATTTGAAGCAGTTCCGAGAAAGTCTAAGCATAATCCTCACTTTTCCCTCCTGGCACTTTCCCTGTAGGGGATACCGCAAGACGTTTCTGTACATTGGGCACAGCGCTCTGCAGGGTGTTAGCAGAGAGTTTCCCGGGACAGTGAAACCCTATATCGGAGACACTGAGAAGAAGCCCCAATGTTCCCTCCAGGCACTTTCAGTGTGGGTGCCTTCTCCACGTGGTTCCTGGTTTCACTGCAGCTCTGAAGAGAATGTTAGCAAAGAGGTAATCGGGACAGTGCAAACAGTACTCAAAGACAGGGAGAGCAAGCTCTACATTACTCTCTTGGCACTTTGGATGTGGGACATACAGCGAGATGTTTGCTGCTTTTACATTTGGCTGTTGGGAGATTTACAGCACAAAGATATCTAGTTGATTTGAAGCAGTTCCGAGAAAGTCTAAACTTAATCCTCACTTTTCCCTCCTGGCACTTTCCCTGTAGGAGATACCGCAAGACGTTTATGTATATTGGGCACAGCGCTCTGCAGGGTGTTAGCAGAGACTTTCCCGGGACAGTGAAACCCTATATCAGAGACACTGAGAAGAAGCCCCAATGTTCCCTCCAGGCACTTTCAGTGTGGGTGCCTTCTCCACGTGGTTCCTGGTTTCACTGCAGCTCTGAAGAGAATGTTAGCAAAGAGGTAATCGGGACAGTGCAAACAGTACTCAAAGACAGGGAGAGCAAGCTCTCTTGGCACTTTGGATGTGGGACATACAGCGAGATGTTTGCTGCTTTTACATTTGGCTGTTGGGAGATTTACAGCACAAAGATATCTAGTTGATTTGAAGCAGTTCCGAGAAAGTCTAAGCATAATCCTCACTTTTCCCTCCTGGCACTTTCCCTGTACGGGATACCGCAAGACGTTTCTGTACATTGGGCAGAGCACTCTGCAGGGTGTTAGCAGAGAGTTTCCCGGGAAAATGAAACCCTATATCGGAGACACTGAGAAGAAGCCCCAATGTTCCCTCCAGGCACTTTCAGTGTGGGTGCCTTCTCCACGTGGTTCCTGGTTTCACTGCAGCTCTGAAGAGAATGTTAGCAAAGAGGTAATCGGGACAGTGCAAACAGTACTCAAAGACAGGGAGAGCAAGCTCTCTCTTGGCACTTTGGATGTGGGACATACAGCGAGATGTTTGCTGCTTTTACATTTGGCTGTTGGGAGATTTACAGCACAAAGATATCTAGTTGATTTGAAGCAGTTCCGAGAAAGTCTAAGCATAATCCTCACTTTTCCCTCCTGGCACTTTCCCTGTAGGAGATACCGCAAGACGTTTCTGTATATTGGGCACAGCGCTCTGCAGGGTGTTAGCAGAGAGTTTCCCGGGACAGTGAAACCCTATGTCAGAGACACTGAGAAGAAGCCCCAATGTTCCCTCCAGGCACTTTCAGTGTGGGTGCCTTCTCCACGTGGTTCCTGGTTTCACTGCAGCTCTGAAGAGAATGTTAGCAAAGAGGTAATCGGGACAGTGCAAACAGTACTCAAAGACAGGGAGAGCAAGCTCTCTCTTGGCACTTTGGATGTGGGACATACAGCGAGATGTTTGCTGCTTTTACATTTGGCTGTTGGGAGATTTACAGCACAAAGATATCTAGTTGATTTGAAGCAGTTCCGAGAAAGTCTAAACATAATCCTCACTTTTCCCTCCTGGCACTTTCCCTGTAGGGGATACCGCAAGACGTTTCTGTATATTGGGCACAGCGCTCTGCAGGGTGTTAGCAGAGAGTTTCCCGGGACAGTGAAACCCTATGTCAGAGACACTGAGAAGAAGCCCCAATGTTCCCTCCAGGCACTTTCAGTGTGGGTGCCTTCTCCACGTGGTTCCTGGTTTCACTGCAGCTCTGAAGAGAATGTTAGCAAAGAGGTAATCGGGACAGTGCAAACAGTACTCAAAGACAGGGAGAGCAAGCTCTCTCTTGGCACTTTGGATGTGGGACATACAGCGAGATGTTTGCTGCTTTTACATTTGGCTGTTGGGAGATTTACAGCACAAAGATATCTAGTTGATTTGAAGCAGTTCCGAGAAAGTCTAAACATAATCCTCACTTTTCCCTCCTGGCACTTTCCCTGTAGGAGATACCGCAAGACGTTTCTGTATATTGGGCACAGCGCTCTGCAGGGTGTTAGCAGAGAGTTTCCCGGGACAGTGAAACCCTATGTCAGAGACACTGAGAAGAAGCCCCAATGTTCCCTCCAGGCACTTTCAGTGTGGGTGCCTTCTCCACGTGGTTCCTGGTTTCACTGCAGCTCTGAAGAGAATGTTAGCAAAGAGGTAATCGGGACAGTGCAAACAGTACTCAAAGACAGGGAGAGCAAGCTCTACATTACTCTCTTGGCACTTTGGATGTGGGACATACAGCGAGATGTTTGCTGCTTTTACATTTGGCTGTTGGGAGATTTACAGCACAAAGATATCTAGTTGATTTGAAGCAGTTCCGAGAAAGTCTAAACATAATCCTCACTTTTCCCTCCTGGCACTTTCCCTGTAGGGGATACCGCAAGACGTTTCTGTACATTGGGCACAGCGCTCTGCAGGGTGTTAGCAGAGAGTTTCCCGGGACAGTGAAACCCTATATCGGAGACACTGAGAAGAAGCCCCAATGTTCACTCCAGGCACTTTCAATATGGGTGCCTTCTCCACGTGGTTCCTGGTTTCACTGCAGCTCTGAAGAGAATGTTAGCAAAGAGGTAATCGGGACAGTGCAAACAGTACTCAAAGACAGGGAGAGCAAGCTCTACATTACTCTCTTGGCACTTTGGATGTGGGACATACAGCGAGATGTTTGCTGCTTTTACATTTGGCTGTTGGGAGATTTACAGCACAAAGATATCTAGTTGATTTGAAGCAGTTCCGAGAAAGTCTAAACATAATCCTCACTTTTCCCTCCTGGCACTTTCCCTGTTTGGGATACCGCAAGACGTTTCTGTACATTGGGCACAGCGCTCTGCAGGGTGTTAGCAGAGACTTTCCCGGGACAGTGAAACCCTATATCAGAGACACTGAGAAGAAGCCCCAATGTTCCCTCCAGGCACTTTCAGTGTGGGTGCCTTCTCCACGTGGTTCCTGGTTTCACTGCAGCTCTGAAGAGAATGTTAGCAAAGAGGTAATCGGGACAGTGCAAACAGTACTCAAAGACAGGGAGAGCAAGCTCTCTTGGCACTTTGGATGTGGGACATACAGCGAGATGTTTGCTGCTTTTACATTTGGCTGTTGGGAGATTTACAGCACAAAGATATCTAGTTGATTTGAAGCAGTTCCGAGAAAGTCTAAACATAATCCTCACTTTTCCCTCCTGGCACTTTCCCTGTAGGAGATACCGCAAGATGTTTCTGTATATTGGGCACAGCGCTCTGCAGGGTGTTAGCAGAGAGTTTCCCGGGACAGTGAAACCCTATGTCAGAGACACTGAGAAGAAGCCCCAATGTTCCCTCCAGGCACTTTCAGTGTGGGTGCCTTCTCCACGTGGTTCCTGGTTTCACTGCAGCTCTGAAGAGAATGTTAGCAAAGAGGTAATCGGGACAGTGCAAACAGTACTCAAAGACAGGGAGAGCAAGCTCTACATTACTCTCTTGGCACTTTGGATGTGGGACATACAGCGAGATGTTTGCTGCTCTTGCGTTTGGCTGTTGGGAGATTTACAGCACAAAGATATCTAGTTGATTTGAAGCAGTTCCGAGAAAGTCTAAGCATAATCCTCACTTTTCCCTCCTGGCACTTTCCCTGTAGGGGATACCGCAAGACGTTTCTGTACATTGGGCACAGCGCTCTGCAGGGTGTTAGCAGAGAGTTTCCCGGGACAGTGAAACCCTATATCGGAGACACTGAGAAGAAGCCCCAATGTTCACTCCAGGCACTTTCAGTGTGGGTGCCTTCTCCACGTGGTTCCTGGTTTCACTGCAGCTCTGAAGAGAATGTTAGCAAAGAGGTAATCGGGACAGTGCAAACAGTACTCAAAGACAGGGAGAGCAAGCTCTACATTACTCTCTTGGCACTTTGGATGTGGGACATACAGCGAGATGTTTGCTGCTTTTACATTTGGCTGTTGGGAGATTTACAGCACAAAGATATCTAGTTGATTTGAAGCAGTTCCGAGAAAGTCTAAGCATAATCCTCACTTTTCCCTCCTGGCACTTTCCCTGTAGGGGATACCGCAAGACGTTTCTGTACATTGGGCACAGCGCTCTGCAGGGTGTTAGCAGAGAGTTTCCCGGGACAGTGAAACCCTATATCGGAGACACTGAGAAGAAGCCCCAATGTTCCCTCCAGGCACTTTCAGTGTGGGTGCCTTCTCCACGTGGTTCCTGGTTTCACTGCAGCTCTGAAGAGAATGTTAGCAAAGAGGTAATCGGGACAGTGCAAACAGTACTCAAAGACAGGGAGAGCAAGCTCTACATTACTCTCTCGGCACTTTGGATGTGGGACATACAGCGAGATGTTTGCTGCTTTTACATTTGGCTGTTGGGAGATTTACAGCACAAAGATATCTAGTTGATTTGAAGCAGTTCCGAGAAAGTCTAAACATAATCCTCACTTTTCCCTCCTGGCACTTTCCCTGTTTGGGATACCGCAAGACGTTTCTGTACATTGGGCACAGCGCTCTGCAGGGTGTTAGCAGAGAGTTTCCCGGGACAGTGAAACCCTATATCGGAGACACTGAGAAGAAGCCCCAATGTTCCCTCCAGGCACTTTCAGTGTGGGTGCCTTCTCCACGTGGTTCCTGGTTTCACTGCAGCTCTGAAGAGAATGTTAGCAAAGAGGTAATCGGGACAGTGCAAACAGTACTCAAAGACAGGGAGAGCAAGCTCTACATTACTCTCTCGGCACTTTGGATGTGGGACATACAGCGAGATGTTTGCTGCTTTTACATTTGGCTGTTGGGAGATTTACAGCACAAAGATATCTAGTTGATTTGAAGCAGTTCCGAGAAAGTCTAAACTTAATCCTCACTATTCCCTCCTGGCACTTTCCCTGTAGGAGATACCGCAAGACGTTTATGTATATTGGGCACAGCGCTCTGCAGGGTGTTAGCAGAGACTTTCCCGGGACAGTGAAACCCTATATCAGAGACACTGAGAAGAAGCCCCAATGTTCCCTCCAGGCACTTTCAGTGTGGGTGCCTTCTCCACGTGGTTCCTGGTTTCACTGCAGCTCTGAAGAGAATGTTAGCAAAGAGGTAATCGGGACAGTGCAAACAGTACTCAAAGACAGGGAGAGCAAGCTCTCTCTTGGCACTTTGGATGTGGGACATACAGCGAGATGTTTGCTGCTTTTACATTTGGCTGTTGGGAGATTTACAGCACAAAGATATCTAGTTGATTTGAAGCAGTTCCGAGAAAGTCTAAGCATAATCCTCACTTTTCCCTCCTGGCACTTTCCCTGTAGGAGATACCGCAAGACGTTTCTGTATATTGGGCACAGCGCTCTGCAGGGTGTTAGCAGAGAGTTTCCCGGGACAGTGAAACCCTATGTCAGAGACACTGAGAAGAAGCCCCAATGTTCCCTCCAGGCACTTTCAGTGTGGGTGCCTTCTCCACGTGGTTCCTGGTTTCACTGCAGCTCTGAAGAGAATGTTAGCAAAGAGGTAATCGGGACAGTGCAAACAGTACTCAAAGACAGGGAGAGCAAGCTCTACATTACTCTCTTGGCACTTTGGATGTGGGACATACAGCGAGATGTTTGCTGCTTTTACATTTGGCTGTTGGGAGATTTACAGCACAAAGATATCTAGTTGATTTGAAGCAGTTCCGAGAAAGTCTAAGCATAATCCTCACTTTTCCCTCCTGGCACTTTCCCTGTAGGGGATACCGCAAGACGTTTCTGTACATTGGGCACAGCGCTCTGCAGGGTGTTAGCAGAGAGTTTCCCGGGACAGTGAAACCCTATATCGGAGACACTGAGAAGAAGCCCCAATGTTCACTCCAGGCACTTTCAGTGTGGGTGCCTTCTCCACGTGGTTCCTGGTTTCACTGCAGCTCTGAAGAGAATGTTAGCAAAGAGGTAATCGGGACAGTGCAAACAGTACTCAAAGACAGGGAGAGCAAGCTCTACATTACTCTCTCGGCACTTTGGATGTGGGACATACAGCGAGATGTTTGCTGCTTTTACATTTGGCTGTTGGGAGATTTACAGCACAAAGATATCTAGTTGATTTGAAGCAGTTCCGAGAAAGTCTAAACATAATCCTCACTTTTCCCTCCTGGCACTTTCCCTGTAGGGGATACCGCAAGACGTTTATGTACATTGGGCACAGCGCTCTGCAGGGTGTTAGCAGAGAGTTTCCCGGGACAGTGAAACCCTATATCGGAGACACTGAGAAGAAGCCCCAATGTTCACTCCAGGCACTTTCAGTGTGGGTGCCTTCTCCACGTGGTTCCTGGTTTCACTGCAGCTCTGAAGAGAATGTTAGCAAAGAGGTAATCGGGACAGTGCAAACAGTACTCAAAGACAGGGAGAGCAAGCTCTACATTACTCTCTCGGCACTTTGGATGTGGGACATACAGCGAGATGTTTGCTGCTTTTACATTTGGCTGTTGGGAGATTTACAGCACAAAGATATCTAGTTGATTTGAAGCAGTTCCGAGAAAGTCTAAACTTAATCCTCACTATTCCCTCCTGGCACTTTCCCTGTAGGAGATACCGCAAGACGTTTCTGTATATTGGGCACAGCGCTCTGCAGGGTGTTAGCAGAGAGTTTCCCGGGACAGTGAAACCCTATATCGGAGACACTGAGAAGAAGCCCCAATGTTCCCTCCAGGCACTTTCAGTGTGGGTGCCTTCTCCACGTGGTTCCTGGTTTCACTGCAGCTCTGAAGAGAATGTTAGCAAAGAGGTAATCGGGACAGTGCAAACAGTACTCAAAGACAGGGAGAGCAAGCTCTCTCGGCACTTTGGATGTGGGACATACAGCGAGATGTTTGCTGCTTTTACATTTGGCTGTTGGGAGATTTACAGCACAAAGATATCTAGTTGATTTGAAGCAGTTCCGAGAAAGTCTAAACATAATCCTCACTATTCCCTCCTGGCACTTTCCCTGTAGGAGATACCGCAAGACGTTTCTGTATATTGGGCACAGCGCTCTGCAGGGTGTTAGCAGAGAGTTTCCCGGGACAGTGAAACCCTATGTCAAAGACACTGAGAAGAAGCCCCAATGTTCCCTCCAGGCACTTTCAGTGTGGGTGCCTTCTCCACGTGGTTCCTGGTTTCACTGCAGCTCTGAAGAGAATGTTAGCAAAGAGGTAATCGGGACAGTGCAAACAGTACTCAAAGACAGGGAGAGCAAGCTCTACATTACTCTCTTGGCACTTTGGATGTGGGACATACAGCGAGATGTTTGCTGCTTTTACATTTGGCTGTTGGGAGATTTACAGCACAAAGATATCTAGTTGATTTGAAGCAGTTCCGAGAAAGTCTAAACTTAATCCTCACTATTCCCTCCTGGCACTTTCCCTGTAGGAGATACCGCAAGACGTTTCTGTATATTGGGCACAGCGCTCTGCAGGGTGTTAGCAGAGAGTTTCCCGGGACAGTGAAACCCTATATCGGAGACACTGAGAAGAAGCCCCAATGTTCACTCCAGGCACTTTCAGTGTGGGTGCCTTCTCCACGTGGTTCCTGGTTTCACTGCAGCTCTGAAGAGAATGTTAGCAAAGAGGTAATCGGGACAGTGCAAACAGTACTCAAAGACAGGGAGAGCAAGCTCTCTCTTGGCACTTTGGATGTGGGACATACAGCGAGATGTTTGCTGCTTTTACATTTGGCTGTTGGGAGATTTACAGCACAAAGATATCTAGTTGATTTGAAGCAGTTCCGAGAAAGTCTAAACTTAATCCTCACTATTCCCTCCTGGCACTTTCCCTGTAGGAGATACCGCAAGACGTTTCTGTATATTGGGCACAGCGCTCTGCAGGGTGTTAGCAGAGAGTTTCCCGGGACAGTGAAACCCTATGTCAAAGACACTGAGAAGAAGCCCCAATGTTCCCTCCAGGCACTTTCAGTGTGGGTGCCTTCTCCACGTGGTTCCTGGTTTCACTGCAGCTCTGAAGAGAATGTTAGCAAAGAGGTAATCGGGACAGTGCAAACAGTACTCAAAGACAGGGAGAGCAAGCTCTACATTACTCTCTCGGCACTTTGGATGTGGGACATACAGCGAGATGTTTGCTGCTTTTACATTTGGCTGTTGGGAGATTTACAGCACAAAGATATCTAGTTGATTTGAAGCAGTTCCGAGAAAGTCTAAGCATAATCCTCACTTTTCCCTCCTGGCACTTTCACTGTAGGGGATACCGCAAGACGTTTCTGTACATTGGGCACAGCGCTCTGCAGGGTGTTAGCAGAGAGTTTCCCGGGACAGTGAAACCCTATGTCAGAGACACTGAGAAGAAGCCCCAATGTTCCCTCCAGGCACTTTCAGTGTGGGTGCCTTCTCCACGTGGTTCCTGGTTTCACTGCAGCTCTGAAGAGAATGTTAGCAAAGAGGTAATCGGGACAGTGCAAACAGTACTCAAAGACAGGGAGAGCAAGCTCTCTCTTGGCACTTTGGATGTGGGACGTACAGCGAGATGTTTGCTGCTTTTACATTTGGCTGTTGGGAGATTTACAGCACAAAGATATCTAGTTGATTTGAAGCAGTTCCGAGAAAGTCTAAACATAATCCTCACTTTTCCCTCCTGGCACTTTCCCTGTAGGAGATACCGCAAGACGTTTCTGTATATTGGGCACAGCGCTCTGCAGGGTGTTAGCAGAGAGTTTCCCGGGACAGTGAAACCCTATGTCAGAGACACTGAGAAGAAGCCCCAATGTTCCCTCCAGGCACTTTCAGTGTGGGTGCCTTCTCCACGTGGTTCCTGGTTTCACTGCAGCTCTGAAGAGAATGTTAGCAAAGAGGTAATCGGGACAGTGCAAACAGTACTCAAAGACAGGGAGAGCAAGCTCTACATTACTCTCTTGGCACTTTGGATGTGGGACATACAGCGAGATGTTTGCTGCTTTTACATTTGGCTGTTGGGAGATTTACAGCACAAAGATATCTAGTTGATTTGAAGCAGTTCCGAGAAAGTCTAAACATAATCCTCACTTTTCCCTCCTGGCACTTTCCCTGTAGGGGATACCGCAAGACGTTTCTGTACATTGGGCACAGCGCTCTGCAGGGTGTTAGCAGAGAGTTTCCCGGGACAGTGAAACCCTATATCGGAGACACTGAGAAGAAGCCCCAATGTTCCCTCCAGGCACTTTCAGTGTGGGTGCCTTCTCCACGTGGTTCCTGGTTTCACTGCAGCTCTGAAGAGAATGTTAGCAAAGAGGTAATCGGGACAGTGCAAACAGTACTCAAAGACAGGGAGAGCAAGCTCTACATTACTCTCTCGGCACTTTGGATGTGGGACATACAGCGAGATGTTTGCTGCTTTTACATTTGGCTGTTGGGAGATTTACAGCACAAAGATATCTAGTTGATTTGAAGCAGTTCCGAGAAAGTCTAAACATAATCCTCACTTTTCCCTCCTGGCACTTTCCCTGTAGGGGATACCGCAAGACGTTTCTGTACATTGGGCACAGCGCTCTGCAGGGTGTTAGCAGAGAGTTTCCCGGGACAGTGAAACCCTATATCGGAGACACTGAGAAGAAGCCCCAATGTTCCCTCCAGGCACTTTCAGTGTGGGTGCCTTCTCCACGTGGTTCCTGGTTTCACTGCAGCTCTGAAGAGAATGTTAGCAAAGAGGTAATCGGGACAGTGCAAACAGTACTCAAAGACAGGGAGAGCAAGCTCTACATTACTCTCTTGGCACTTTGGATGTGGGACATACAGCGAGATGTTTGCTGCTTTTACATTTGGCTGTTGGGAGATTTACAGCACAAAGATATCTAGTTGATTTGAAGCAGTTCCGAGAAAGTCTAAACTTAATCCTCACTATTCCCTCCTGGCACTTTCCCTGTAGGAGATACCGCAAGACGTTTCTGTACATTGGGCAGAGCACTCTGCAGGGTGTTAGCAGAGAGTTTCCCGGGAAAATGAAACCCTATATCAGAGACACTGAGAAGAAGCCCCAATGTTCCCTCCAGGCACTTTCAGTGTGGGTGCCTTCTCCACGTGGTTCCTGGTTTCACTGCAGCTCTGAAGAGAATGTTAGCAAAGAGGTAATCGGGACAGTGCAAACAGTACTCAAAGACAGGGAGAGCAAGCTCTCTCTTGGCACTTTGGATGTGGGACATACAGCGAGATGTTTGCTGCTTTTACATTTGGCTGTTGGGAGATTTACAGCACAAAGATATCTAGTTGATTTGAAGCAGTTCCGAGAAAGTCTAAACATAATCCTCACTTTTCCCTCCTGGCACTTTCCCTGTAGGAGATACCGCAAGATGTTTCTGTATATTGGGCACAGCGCTCTGCAGGGTGTTAGCAGAGAGTTTCCCGGGACAGTGAAACCCTATGTCAGAGACACTGAGAAGAAGCCCCAATGTTCCCTCCAGGCACTTTCAGTGTGGGTGCCTTCTCCACGTGGTTCCTGGTTTCACTGCAGCTCTGAAGAGAATGTTAGCAAAGAGGTAATCGGGACAGTGCAAACAGTACTCAAAGACAGGGAGAGCAAGCTCTACATTACTCTCTTGGCACTTTGGATGTGGGACATACAGCGAGATGTTTGCTGCTCTTGCGTTTGGCTGTTGGGAGATTTACAGCACAAAGATATCTAGTTGATTTGAAGCAGTTCCGAGAAAGTCTAAGCATAATCCTCACTTTTCCCTCCTGGCACTTTCCCTGTAGGGGATACCGCAAGACGTTTCTGTACATTGGGCACAGCGCTCTGCAGGGTGTTAGCAGAGAGTTTCCCGGGACAGTGAAACCCTATATCGGAGACACTGAGAAGAAGCCCCAATGTTCACTCCAGGCACTTTCAGTGTGGGTGCCTTCTCCACGTGGTTCCTGGTTTCACTGCAGCTCTGAAGAGAATGTTAGCAAAGAGGTAATCGGGACAGTGCAAACAGTACTCAAAGACAGGGAGAGCAAGCTCTACATTACTCTCTCGGCAGTTTGGATGTGGGACATACAGCGAGATGTTTGCTGCTTTTACATTTGGCTGTTGGGAGATTTACAGCACAAAGATATCTAGTTGATTTGAAGCAGTTCCGAGAAAGTCTAAACATAATCCTCACTTTTCCCTCCTGGCACTTTCCCTGTAGGGGATACCGCAAGACGTTTCTGTACATTGGGCACAGCGCTCTGCAGGGTGTTAGCAGAGAGTTTCCCGGGACAGTGAAACCCTATATCGGAGACACTGAGAAGAAGCCCCAATGTTCACTCCAGGCACTTTCAGTGTGGGTGCCTTCTCCACGTGGTTCCTGGTTTCACTGCAGCTCTGAAGAGAATGTTAGCAAAGAGGTAATCGGGACAGTGCAAACAGTACTCAAAGACAGGGAGAGCAAGCTCTACATTACTCTCTTGGCACTTTGGATGTGGGACATACAGCGAGATGTTTGCTGCTTTTACATTTGGCTGTTGGGAGATTTACAGCACAAAGATATCTAGTTGATTTGAAGCAGTTCCGAGAAAGTCTAAGCATAATCCTCACTTTTCCCTCCTGGCACTTTCCCTGTAGGGGATACCGCAAGACGTTTCTGTACATTGGGCACAGCGCTCTGCAGGGTGTTAGCAGAGAGTTTCCCGGGACAGTGAAACCCTATATCGGAGACACTGAGAAGAAGCCCCAATGTTCCCTCCAGGCACTTTCAGTGTGGGTGCCTTCTCCACGTGGTTCCTGGTTTCACTGCAGCTCTGAAGAGAATGTTAGCAAAGAGGTAATCGGGACAGTGCAAACAGTACTCAAAGACAGGGAGAGCAAGCTCTACATTACTCTCTCGGCACTTTGGATGTGGGACATACAGCGAGATGTTTGCTGCTTTTACATTTGGCTGTTGGGAGATTTACAGCACAAAGATATCTAGTTGATTTGAAGCAGTTCCGAGAAAGTCTAAACATAATCCTCACTATTCCCTCCTGGCACTTTCCCTGTAGGGGATACCGCAAGACGTTTCTGTACATTGGGCACAGCGCTCTGCAGGGTGTTAGCAGAGAGTTTCCCGGGACAGTGAAACCCTATATCGGAGACACTGAGAAGAAGCCCCAATGTTCCCTCCAGGCACTTTCAGTGTGGGTGCCTTCTCCACGTGGTTCCTGGTTTCACTGCAGCTCTGAAGAGAATGTTAGCAAAGAGGTAATCGGGACAGTGCAAACAGTACTCAAAGACAGGGAGAGCAAGCTCTACATTACTCTCTTGGCACTTTGGATGTGGGACATACAGCGAGATGTTTGCTGCTTTTACATTTGGCTGTTGGGAGATTTACAGCACAAAGATATCTAGTTGATTTGAAGCAGTTCCGAGAAAGTCTAAACTTAATCCTCACTATTCCCTCCTGGCACTTTCCCTGTAGGAGATACCGCAAGACGTTTCTGTACATTGGGCAGAGCACTCTGCAGGGTGTTAGCAGAGAGTTTCCCGGGAAAATGAAACCCTATATCAGAGACACTGAGAAGAAGCCCCAATGTTCCCTCCAGGCACTTTCAGTGTGGGTGCCTTCTCCACGTGGTTCCTGGTTTCACTGCAGCTCTGAAGAGAATGTTAGCAAAGAGGTAATCGGGACAGTGCAAACAGTACTCAAAGACAGGGAGAGCAAGCTCTCTCTTGGCACTTTGGATGTGGGACATACAGCGAGATGTTTGCTGCTTTTACATTTGGCTGTTGGGAGATTTACAGCACAAAGATATCTAGTTGATTTGAAGCAGTTCCGAGAAAGTCTAAACATAATCCTCACTTTTCCCTCCTGGCACTTTCCCTGTAGGAGATACCGCAAGATGTTTCTGTATATTGGGCACAGCGCTCTGCAGGGTGTTAGCAGAGAGTTTCCCGGGACAGTGAAACCCTATGTCAGAGACACTGAGAAGAAGCCCCAATGTTCCCTCCAGGCACTTTCAGTGTGGGTGCCTTCTCCACGTGGTTCCTGGTTTCACTGCAGCTCTGAAGAGAATGTTAGCAAAGAGGTAATCGGGACAGTGCAAACAGTACTCAAAGACAGGGAGAGCAAGCTCTACATTACTCTCTTGGCACTTTGGATGTGGGACATACAGCGAGATGTTTGCTGCTCTTGCGTTTGGCTGTTGGGAGATTTACAGCACAAAGATATCTAGTTGATTTGAAGCAGTTCCGAGAAAGTCTAAGCATAATCCTCACTTTTCCCTCCTGGCACTTTCCCTGTAGGGGATACCGCAAGACGTTTCTGTACATTGGGCACAGCGCTCTGCAGGGTGTTAGCAGAGAGTTTCCCGGGACAGTGAAACCCTATATCGGAGACACTGAGAAGAAGCCCCAATGTTCACTCCAGGCACTTTCAGTGTGGGTGCCTTCTCCACGTGGTTCCTGGTTTCACTGCAGCTCTGAAGAGAATGTTAGCAAAGAGGTAATCGGGACAGTGCAAACAGTACTCAAAGACAGGGAGAGCAAGCTCTACATTACTCTCTCGGCAGTTTGGATGTGGGACATACAGCGAGATGTTTGCTGCTTTTACATTTGGCTGTTGGGAGATTTACAGCACAAAGATATCTAGTTGATTTGAAGCAGTTCCGAGAAAGTCTAAACATAATCCTCACTTTTCCCTCCTGGCACTTTCCCTGTTTGGGATACCGCAAGACGTTTCTGTACATTGGGCACAGCGCTCTGCAGGGTGTTAGCAGAGAGTTTCCCGGGACAGTGAAACCCTATATCGGAGACACTGAGAAGAAGCCCCAATGTTCCCTCCAGGCACTTTCAGTGTGGGTGCCTTCTCCACGTGGTTCCTGGTTTCACTGCAGCTCTGAAGAGAATGTTAGCAAAGAGGTAATCGGGACAGTGCAAACAGTACTCAAAGACAGGGAGAGCAAGCTCTACATTACTCTCTTGGCACTTTGGATGTGGGACATACAGCGAGATGTTTGCTGCTTTTACATTTGGCTGTTGGGAGATTTACAGCACAAAGATATCTAGTTGATTTGAAGCAGTTCCGAGAAAGTCTAAACTTAATCCTCACTATTCCCTCCTGGCACTTTCCCTGTAGGGGATACCGCAAGACGTTTCTGTACATTGGGCACAGCGCTCTGCAGGGTGTTAGCAGAGAGTTTCCCGGGACAGTGAAACCCTATATCGGAGACACTGAGAAGAAGCCCCAATGTTCCCTCCAGGCACTTTCAGTGTGGGTGCCTTCTCCACGTGGTTCCTGGTTTCACTGCAGCTCTGAAGAGAATGTTAGCAAAGAGGTAATCGGGACAGTGCAAACAGTACTCAAAGACAGGGAGAGCAAGCTCTACATTACTCTCTCGGCACTTTGGATGTGGGACATACAGCGAGATGTTTGCTGCTTTTACATTTGGCTGTTGGGAGATTTACAGCACAAAGATATCTAGTTGATTTGAAGCAGTTCCGAGAAAGTCTAAACTTAATCCTCACTATTCCCTCCTGGCACTTTCCCTGTAGGAGATACCGCAAGACGTTTCTGTATATTGGGCACAGCGCTCTGCAGGGTGTTAGCAGAGACTTTCCCGGGACAGTGAAACCCTATATCAGAGACACTGAGAAGAAGCCCCAATGTTCCCTCCAGGCACTTTCAGTGTGGGTGCCTTCTCCACGTGGTTCCTGGTTTCACTGCAGCTCTGAAGAGAATGTTAGCAAAGAGGTAATCGGGACAGTGCAAACAGTACTCAAAGACAGGGAGAGCAAGCTCTCTCTTGGCACTTTGGATGTGGGACATACAGCGAGATGTTTGCTGCTTTTACATTTGGCTGTTGGGAGATTTACAGCACAAAGATATCTAGTTGATTTGAAGCAGTTCCGAGAAAGTCTAAACTTAATCCTCACTATTCCCTCCTGGCACTTTCCCTGTAGGAGATACCGCAAGACGTTTCTGTATATTGGGCACAGCGCTCTGCAGGGTGTTAGCAGAGAGTTTCCCGGGACAGTGAAACCCTATATCAGAGACACTGAGAAGAAGCCCCAATGTTCACTCCAGGCACTTTCAGTGTGGGTGCCTTCTCCACGTGGTTCCTGGTTTCACTGCAGCTCTGAAGAGAATGTTAGCAAAGAGGTAATCGGGACAGTGCAAACAGTACTCAAAGACAGGGAGAGCAAGCTCTACATTACTCTCTCGGCACTTTGGATGTGGGACATACAGCGAGATGTTTGCTGCTTTTACATTTGGCTGTTGGGAGATTTACAGCACAAAGATATCTAGTTGATTTGAAGCAGTTCCGAGAAAGTCTAAGCATAATCCTCACTTTTCCCTCCTGGCACTTTCACTGTAGGGGATACCGCAAGACGTTTCTGTATATTGGGCACAGCGCTCTGCAGGGTGTTAGCAGAGAGTTTCCCGGGACAGTGAAACCCTATGTCAGAGACACTGAGAAGAAGCCCCAATGTTCCCTCCAGGCACTTTCAGTGTGGGTGCCTTCTCCACGTGGTTCCTGGTTTCACTGCAGCTCTGAAGAGAATGTTAGCAAAGAGGTAATCGGGACAGTGCAAACAGTACTCAAAGACAGGGAGAGCAAGCTCTACATTACTCTCTCGGCACTTTGGATGTGGGACATACAGCGAGATGTTTGCTGCTTTTACATTTGGCTGTTGGGAGATTTACAGCACAAAGATATCTAGTTGATTTGAAGCAGTTCCGAGAAAGTCTAAGCATAATCCTCACTTTTCCCTCCTGGCACTTTCACTGTAGGGGATACCGCAAGACGTTTCTGTACATTGGGCACAGCGCTCTGCAGGGTGTTAGCAGAGAGTTTCCCGGGACAGTGAAACCCTATGTCAGAGACACTGAGAAGAAGCCCCAATGTTCCCTCCAGGCACTTTCAGTGTGGGTGCCTTCTCCACGTGGTTCCTGGTTTCACTGCAGCTCTGAAGAGAATGTTAGCAAAGAGGTAATCGGGACAGTGCAAACAGTACTCAAAGACAGGGAGAGCAAGCTCTCTCTTGGCACTTTGGATGTGGGACATACAGCGAGATGTTTGCTGCTTTTACATTTGGCTGTTGGGAGATTTACAGCACAAAGATATCTAGTTGATTTGAAGCAGTTCCGAGAAAGTCTAAACTTAATCCTCACTATTCCCTCCTGGCACTTTCCCTGTAGGAGATACCGCAAGACGTTTCTGTATATTGGGCACAGCGCTCTGCAGGGTGTTAGCAGAGAGTTTCCCGGGACAGTGAAACCCTATATCGGAGACACTGAGAAGAAGCCCCAATGTTCCCTCCAGGCACTTTCAGTGTGGGTGCCTTCTCCACGTGGTTCCTGGTTTCACTGCAGCTCTGAAGAGAATGTTAGCAAAGAGGTAATCGGGACAGTGCAAACAGTACTCAAAGACAGGGAGAGCAAGCTCTCTCGGCACTTTGGATGTGGGACATACAGCGAGATGTTTGCTGCTTTTACATTTGGCTGTTGGGAGATTTACAGCACAAAGATATCTAGTTGATTTGAAGCAGTTCCGAGAAAGTCTAAACATAATCCTCACTATTCCCTCCTGGCACTTTCCCTGTAGGAGATACCGCAAGACGTTTCTGTATATTGGGCACAGCGCTCTGCAGGGTGTTAGCAGAGAGTTTCCCGGGACAGTGAAACCCTATGTCAAAGACACTGAGAAGAAGCCCCAATGTTCCCTCCAGGCACTTTCAGTGTGGGTGCCTTCTCCACGTGGTTCCTGGTTTCACTGCAGCTCTGAAGAGAATGTTAGCAAAGAGGTAATCGGGACAGTGCAAACAGTACTCAAAGACAGGGAGAGCAAGCTCTACATTACTCTCTTGGCACTTTGGATGTGGGACATACAGCGAGATGTTTGCTGCTTTTACATTTGGCTGTTGGGAGATTTACAGCACAAAGATATCTAGTTGATTTGAAGCAGTTCCGAGAAAGTCTAAACTTAATCCTCACTATTCCCTCCTGGCACTTTCCCTGTAGGAGATACCGCAAGACGTTTCTGTATATTGGGCACAGCGCTCTGCAGGGTGTTAGCAGAGAGTTTCCCGGGACAGTGAAACCCTATATCGGAGACACTGAGAAGAAGCCCCAATGTTCACTCCAGGCACTTTCAGTGTGGGTGCCTTCTCCACGTGGTTCCTGGTTTCACTGCAGCTCTGAAGAGAATGTTAGCAAAGAGGTAATCGGGACAGTGCAAACAGTACTCAAAGACAGGGAGAGCAAGCTCTCTCTTGGCACTTTGGATGTGGGACATACAGCGAGATGTTTGCTGCTTTTACATTTGGCTGTTGGGAGATTTACAGCACAAAGATATCTAGTTGATTTGAAGCAGTTCCGAGAAAGTCTAAACTTAATCCTCACTATTCCCTCCTGGCACTTTCCCTGTAGGAGATACCGCAAGACGTTTCTGTATATTGGGCACAGCGCTCTGCAGGGTGTTAGCAGAGAGTTTCCCGGGACAGTGAAACCCTATGTCAAAGACACTGAGAAGAAGCCCCAATGTTCCCTCCAGGCACTTTCAGTGTGGGTGCCTTCTCCACGTGGTTCCTGGTTTCACTGCAGCTCTGAAGAGAATGTTAGCAAAGAGGTAATCGGGACAGTGCAAACAGTACTCAAAGACAGGGAGAGCAAGCTCTACATTACTCTCTCGGCACTTTGGATGTGGGACATACAGCGAGATGTTTGCTGCTTTTACATTTGGCTGTTGGGAGATTTACAGCACAAAGATATCTAGTTGATTTGAAGCAGTTCCGAGAAAGTCTAAGCATAATCCTCACTTTTCCCTCCTGGCACTTTCACTGTAGGGGATACCGCAAGACGTTTCTGTACATTGGGCACAGCGCTCTGCAGGGTGTTAGCAGAGAGTTTCCCGGGACAGTGAAACCCTATGTCAGAGACACTGAGAAGAAGCCCCAATGTTCCCTCCAGGCACTTTCAGTGTGGGTGCCTTCTCCACGTGGTTCCTGGTTTCACTGCAGCTCTGAAGAGAATGTTAGCAAAGAGGTAATCGGGACAGTGCAAACAGTACTCAAAGACAGGGAGAGCAAGCTCTCTCTTGGCACTTTGGATGTGGGACGTACAGCGAGATGTTTGCTGCTTTTACATTTGGCTGTTGGGAGATTTACAGCACAAAGATATCTAGTTGATTTGAAGCAGTTCCGAGAAAGTCTAAGCATAATCCTCACTTTTCCCTCCTGGCACTTTCCCTGTAGGAGATACCGCAAGACGTTTCTGTATATTGGGCACAGCGCTCTGCAGGGTGTTAGCAGAGAGTTTCCCGGGACAGTGAAACCCTATGTCAGAGACACTGAGAAGAAGCCCCAATGTTCCCTCCAGGCACTTTCAGTGTGGGTGCCTTCTCCACGTGGTTCCTGGTTTCACTGCAGCTCTGAAGAGAATGTTAGCAAAGAGGTAATCGGGACAGTGCAAACAGTACTCAAAGACAGGGAGAGCAAGCTCTACATTACTCTCTTGGCACTTTGGATGTGGGACATACAGCGAGATGTTTGCTGCTTTTACATTTGGCTGTTGGGAGATTTACAGCACAAAGATATCTAGTTGATTTGAAGCAGTTCCGAGAAAGTCTAAACATAATCCTCACTTTTCCCTCCTGGCACTTTCCCTGTAGGGGATACCGCAAGACGTTTCTGTACATTGGGCACAGCGCTCTGCAGGGTGTTAGCAGAGAGTTTCCCGGGACAGTGAAACCCTATATCGGAGACACTGAGAAGAAGCCCCAATGTTCCCTCCAGGCACTTTCAGTGTGGGTGCCTTCTCCACGTGGTTCCTGGTTTCACTGCAGCTCTGAAGAGAATGTTAGCAAAGAGGTAATCGGGACAGTGCAAACAGTACTCAAAGACAGGGAGAGCAAGCTCTACATTACTCTCTCGGCACTTTGGATGTGGGACATACAGCGAGATGTTTGCTGCTTTTACATTTGGCTGTTGGGAGATTTACAGCACAAAGATATCTAGTTGATTTGAAGCAGTTCCGAGAAAGTCTAAACATAATCCTCACTTTTCCCTCCTGGCACTTTCCCTGTTTGGGATACCGCAAGACGTTTCTGTACATTGGGCACAGCGCTCTGCAGGGTGTTAGCAGAGAGTTTCCCGGGACAGTGAAACCCTATATCGGAGACACTGAGAAGAAGCCCCAATGTTCCCTCCAGGCACTTTCAGTGTGGGTGCCTTCTCCACGTGGTTCCTGGTTTCACTGCAGCTCTGAAGAGAATGTTAGCAAAGAGGTAATCGGGACAGTGCAAACAGTACTCAAAGACAGGGAGAGCAAGCTCTACATTACTCTCTTGGCACTTTGGATGTGGGACATACAGCGAGATGTTTGCTGCTTTTACATTTGGCTGTTGGGAGATTTACAGCACAAAGATATCTAGTTGATTTGAAGCAGTTCCGAGAAAGTCTAAACTTAATCCTCACTATTCCCTCCTGGCACTTTCCCTGTAGGAGATACCGCAAGACGTTTCTGTACATTGGGCAGAGGACTCTGCAGGGTGTTAGCAGAGAGTTTCCCGGGAAAATGAAACCCTATATCAGAGACACTGAGAAGAAGCCCCAATGTTCCCTCCAGGCACTTTCAGTGTGGGTGCCTTCTCCACGTGGTTCCTGGTTTCACTGCAGCTCTGAAGAGAATGTTAGCAAAGAGGTAATCGGGACAGTGCAAACAGTACTCAAAGACAGGGAGAGCAAGCTCTCTCTTGGCACTTTGGATGTGGGACATACAGCGAGATGTTTGCTGCTTTTACATTTGGCTGTTGGGAGATTTACAGCACAAAGATATCTAGTTGATTTGAAGCAGTTCCGAGAAAGTCTAAACATAATCCTCACTTTTCCCTCCTGGCACTTTCCCTGTAGGAGATACCGCAAGATGTTTCTGTATATTGGGCACAGCGCTCTGCAGGGTGTTAGCAGAGAGTTTCCCGGGACAGTGAAACCCTATGTCAGAGACACTGAGAAGAAGCCCCAATGTTCCCTCCAGGCACTTTCAGTGTGGGTGCCTTCTCCACGTGGTTCCTGGTTTCACTGCAGCTCTGAAGAGAATGTTAGCAAAGAGGTAATCGGGACAGTGCAAACAGTACTCAAAGACAGGGAGAGCAAGCTCTACATTACTCTCTTGGCACTTTGGATGTGGGACATACAGCGAGATGTTTGCTGCTCTTGCGTTTGGCTGTTGGGAGATTTACAGCACAAAGATATCTAGTTGATTTGAAGCAGTTCCGAGAAAGTCTAAGCATAATCCTCACTTTTCCCTCCTGGCACTTTCCCTGTAGGGGATACCGCAAGACGTTTCTGTACATTGGGCACAGCGCTCTGCAGGGTGTTAGCAGAGAGTTTCCCGGGACAGTGAAACCCTATATCGGAGACACTGAGAAGAAGCCCCAATGTTCACTCCAGGCACTTTCAGTGTGGGTGCCTTCTCCACGTGGTTCCTGGTTTCACTGCAGCTCTGAAGAGAATGTTAGCAAAGAGGTAATCGGGACAGTGCAAACAGTACTCAAAGACAGGGAGAGCAAGCTCTACATTACTCTCTCGGCAGTTTGGATGTGGGACATACAGCGAGATGTTTGCTGCTTTTACATTTGGCTGTTGGGAGATTTACAGCACAAAGATATCTAGTTGATTTGAAGCAGTTCCGAGAAAGTCTAAACATAATCCTCACTTTTCCCTCCTGGCACTTTCCCTGTTTGGGATACCGCAAGACGTTTCTGTACATTGGGCACAGCGCTCTGCAGGGTGTTAGCAGAGAGTTTCCCGGGACAGTGAAACCCTATATCGGAGACACTGAGAAGAAGCCCCAATGTTCACTCCAGGCACTTTCAGTGTGGGTGCCTTCTCCACGTGGTTCCTGGTTTCACTGCAGCTCTGAAGAGAATGTTAGCAAAGAGGTAATCGGGACAGTGCAAACAGTACTCAAAGACAGGGAGAGCAAGCTCTACATTACTCTCTTGGCACTTTGGATGTGGGACATACAGCGAGATGTTTGCTGCTTTTACATTTGGCTGTTGGGAGATTTACAGCACAAAGATATCTAGTTGATTTGAAGCAGTTCCGAGAAAGTCTAAGCATAATCCTCACTTTTCCCTCCTGGCACTTTCCCTGTAGGGGATACCGCAAGACGTTTCTGTACATTGGGCACAGCGCTCTGCAGGGTGTTAGCAGAGAGTTTCCCGGGACAGTGAAACCCTATATCGGAGACACTGAGAAGAAGCCCCAATGTTCCCTCCAGGCACTTTCAGTGTGGGTGCCTTCTCCACGTGGTTCCTGGTTTCACTGCAGCTCTGAAGAGAATGTTAGCAAAGAGGTAATCGGGACAGTGCAAACAGTACTCAAAGACAGGGAGAGCAAGCTCTACATTACTCTCTCGGCACTTTGGATGTGGGACATACAGCGAGATGTTTGCTGCTTTTACATTTGGCTGTTGGGAGATTTACAGCACAAAGATATCTAGTTGATTTGAAGCAGTTCCGAGAAAGTCTAAACATAATCCTCACTTTTCCCTCCTGGCACTTTCCCTGTAGGGGATACCGCAAGACGTTTCTGTACATTGGGCACAGCGCTCTGCAGGGTGTTAGCAGAGAGTTTCCCGGGACAGTGAAACCCTATATCGGAGACACTGAGAAGAAGCCCCAATGTTCCCTCCAGGCACTTTCAGTGTGGGTGCCTTCTCCACGTGGTTCCTGGTTTCACTGCAGCTCTGAAGAGAATGTTAGCAAAGAGGTAATCGGGACAGTGCAAACAGTACTCAAAGACAGGGAGAGCAAGCTCTACATTACTCTCTTGGCACTTTGGATGTGGGACATACAGCGAGATGTTTGCTGCTTTTACATTTGGCTGTTGGGAGATTTACAGCACAAAGATATCTAGTTGATTTGAAGCAGTTCCGAGAAAGTCTAAACTTAATCCTCACTATTCCCTCCTGGCACTTTCCCTGTAGGAGATACCGCAAGACGTTTCTGTACATTGGGCAGAGCACTCTGCAGGGTGTTAGCAGAGAGTTTCCCGGGAAAATGAAACCCTATATCAGAGACACTGAGAAGAAGCCCCAATGTTCCCTCCAGGCACTTTCAGTGTGGGTGCCTTCTCCACGTGGTTCCTGGTTTCACTGCAGCTCTGAAGAGAATGTTAGCAAAGAGGTAATCGGGACAGTGCAAACAGTACTCAAAGACAGGGAGAGCAAGCTCTCTCTTGGCACTTTGGATGTGGGACATACAGCGAGATGTTTGCTGCTTTTACATTTGGCTGTTGGGAGATTTACAGCACAAAGATATCTAGTTGATTTGAAGCAGTTCCGAGAAAGTCTAAACATAATCCTCACTTTTCCCTCCTGGCACTTTCCCTGTTTGGGATACCGCAAGACGTTTCTGTACATTGGGCACAGCGCTCTGCAGGGTGTTAGCAGAGACTTTCCCGGGACAGTGAAACCCTATATCAGAGACACTGAGAAGAAGCCCCAATGTTCCCTCCAGGCACTTTCAGTGTGGGTGCCTTCTCCACGTGGTTCCTGGTTTCACTGCAGCTCTGAAGAGAATGTTAGCAAAGAGGTAATCGGGACAGTGCAAACAGTACTCAAAGACAGGGAGAGCAAGCTCTACATTACTCTCTTGGCACTTTGGATGTGGGACATACAGCGAGATGTTTGCTGCTCTTGCGTTTGGCTGTTGGGAGATTTACAGCACAAAGATATCTAGTTGATTTGAAGCAGTTCCGAGAAAGTCTAAGCATAATCCTCACTTTTCCCTCCTGGCACTTTCCCTGTAGGGGATACCGCAAGACGTTTCTGTACATTGGGCACAGCGCTCTGCAGGGTGTTAGCAGAGAGTTTCCCGGGACAGTGAAACCCTATATCGGAGACACTGAGAAGAAGCCCCAATGTTCACTCCAGGCACTTTCAGTGTGGGTGCCTTCTCCACGTGGTTCCTGGTTTCACTGCAGCTCTGAAGAGAATGTTAGCAAAGAGGTAATCGGGACAGTGCAAACAGTACTCAAAGACAGGGAGAGCAAGCTCTACATTACTCTCTTGGCACTTTGGATGTGGGACATACAGCGAGATGTTTGCTGCTTTTACATTTGGCTGTTGGGAGATTTACAGCACAAAGATATCTAGTTGATTTGAAGCAGTTCCGAGAAAGTCTAAGCATAATCCTCACTTTTCCCTCCTGGCACTTTCCCTGTAGGGGATACCGCAAGACGTTTCTGTACATTGGGCACAGCGCTCTGCAGGGTGTTAGCAGAGAGTTTCCCGGGACAGTGAAACCCTATATCGGAGACACTGAGAAGAAGCCCCAATGTTCCCTCCAGGCACTTTCAGTGTGGGTGCCTTCTCCACGTGGTTCCTGGTTTCACTGCAGCTCTGAAGAGAATGTTAGCAAAGAGGTAATCGGGACAGTGCAAACAGTACTCAAAGACAGGGAGAGCAAGCTCTACATTACTCTCTCGGCACTTTGGATGTGGGACATACAGCGAGATGTTTGCTGCTTTTACATTTGGCTGTTGGGAGATTTACAGCACAAAGATATCTAGTTGATTTGAAGCAGTTCCGAGAAAGTCTAAACTTAATCCTCACTATTCCCTCCTGGCACTTTCCCTGTAGGAGATACCGCAAGACGTTTCTGTATATTGGGCACAGCGCTCTGCAGGGTGTTAGCAGAGACTTTCCCGGGACAGTGAAACCCTATATCAGAGACACTGAGAAGAAGCCCCAATGTTCCCTCCAGGCACTTTCAGTGTGGGTGCCTTCTCCACGTGGTTCCTGGTTTCACTGCAGCTCTGAAGAGAATGTTAGCAAAGAGGTAATCGGGACAGTGCAAACAGTACTCAAAGACAGGGAGAGCAAGCTCTCTCTTGGCACTTTGGATGTGGGACATACAGCGAGATGTTTGCTGCTTTTACATTTGGCTGTTGGGAGATTTACAGCACAAAGATATCTAGTTGATTTGAAGCAGTTCCGAGAAAGTCTAAACTTAATCCTCACTATTCCCTCCTGGCACTTTCCCTGTAGGGGATACCGCAAGACGTTTCTGTATATTGGGCACAGCGCTCTGCAGGGTGTTAGCAGAGAGTTTCCCGGGACAGTGAAACCCTATATCGGAGACACTGAGAAGAAGCCCCAATGTTCACTCCAGGCACTTTCAGTGTGGGTGCCTTCTCCACGTGGTTCCTGGTTTCACTGCAGCTCTGAAGAGAATGTTAGCAAAGAGGTAATCGGGACAGTGCAAACAGTACTCAAAGACAGGGAGAGCAAGCTCTACATTACTCTCTCGGCAGTTTGGATGTGGGACATACAGCGAGATGTTTGCTGCTTTTACATTTGGCTGTTGGGAGATTTACAGCACAAAGATATCTAGTTGATTTGAAGCAGTTCCGAGAAAGTCTAAGCATAATCCTCACTTTTCCCTCCTGGCACTTTCACTGTAGGGGATACCGCAAGACGTTTCTGTATATTGGGCACAGCGCTCTGCAGGGTGTTAGCAGAGAGTTTCCCGGGACAGTGAAACCCTATGTCAGAGACACTGAGAAGAAGCCCCAATGTTCCCTCCAGGCACTTTCAGTGTGGGTGCCTTCTCCACGTGGTTCCTGGTTTCACTGCAGCTCTGAAGAGAATGTTAGCAAAGAGGTAATCGGGACAGTGCAAACAGTACTCAAAGACAGGGAGAGCAAGCTCTACATTACTCTCTCGGCACTTTGGATGTGGGACATACAGCGAGATGTTTGCTGCTTTTACATTTGGCTGTTGGGAGATTTACAGCACAAAGATATCTAGTTGATTTGAAGCAGTTCCGAGAAAGTCTAAGCATAATCCTCACTTTTCCCTCCTGGCACTTTCACTGTAGGGGATACCGCAAGACGTTTCTGTACATTGGGCACAGCGCTCTGCAGGGTGTTAGCAGAGAGTTTCCCGGGACAGTGAAACCCTATGTCAGAGACACTGAGAAGAAGCCCCAATGTTCCCTCCAGGCACTTTCAGTGTGGGTGCCTTCTCCACGTGGTTCCTGGTTTCACTGCAGCTCTGAAGAGAATGTTAGCAAAGAGGTAATCGGGACAGTGCAAACAGTACTCAAAGACAGGGAGAGCAAGCTCTCTCTTGGCACTTTGGATGTGGGACATACAGCGAGATGTTTGCTGCTTTTACATTTGGCTGTTGGGAGATTTACAGCACAAAGATATCTAGTTGATTTGAACCAGTTCCGAGAAAGTCTAAACATAATCCTCACTTTTCCCTCCTGGCACTTTCCCTGTAGGAGATACCGCAAGACGTTTCTGTATATTGGGCACAGCGCTCTGCAGGGTGTTAGCAGAGACTTTCCCGGGACAGTGAAAACCCTATGTCAGAGACACTGAGAAGAAGCCCCAATGTTCCCTCCAGGCACTTTCAGTGTGGGTGCCTTCTCCACGTGGTTCCTGGTTTCACTGCAGCTCTGAAAAGAATGTAATCGGGACAGTGCAAACAGTACTCAAAGACAGGGAGAGCAAGCTCTACATTACTTTCTCGCGCTTTCAGCCTCAAAACCACCCTTCCCACTTGGCCCTGCGCCAGGCCCAAAAATGGCCATATGTCTGAAGATTGGTCCCACGCCCAAAGAGCCAGCAGGGAAAACTATGCTTTGTTCTAAAGCTCTTTGGGAACCGCTTGCGTAGCCCCACACACCTGGGGGCTGCAGGCTTTCCTGCTGCCTTCAGCCTCAAAACCACCCTTTCCCACTTGGCGCTGCGCCAGGCCCAAAAATGGCCATATATCTGGAGACTGATCCCACGCCCAAAGAGCCAGCAGGGAAAACTATGCCTTGTTCTAAAGCTCTTTGGGAACCGCTTGCGTAGCCCCACACACCTGGGGGCTGCAGGCTTTCCTGCTGCCTTCAGCCTCAAAACCACCCTTTCCCACATGGCGTCGAGCCAGGCCCAAAAATGGCCATATATCTGGAGACTGGTCCCACGCCCAAAGAGCCAGCAGGGAAAACTATGCCTTGTTCTAAAGCTCTTTGGGAACCGCTTGCGTAGCCCCACACACCTGGGGGCTGCAGGCTTTCCTGCTCTCTTCAGCCTCAGAAGAACCCTTTCGCACTTGGCGCAGCGCCAGGCCCAAAAATGGCCATATGTCTGGAGGTTGGTCCCACGCCCAAAGAGCCAGCAGGGAAAACTATGCCTTGTTCTAAAGCTCTTTGGGAATCGCTTGCGTAGCCCCACACACCTGGGGGCTGCAGGCTTTTCTCGCGCTTTCAGCCTCAAAACCACCCTTCCCACTTGGCCCTGCACCAGGCCCAAAAATGGCCATTTGTCTGAAGATTGGTGCCACGCCCAAAGAGCCAGCAGGGAAAACTATGCCTTGTTCTAAAGCTCTTTGGGAACCGCTTGCGTAGCCCCACAGACCTGCGGGCTGCAGGCTTTCCTGCTGCCTTCAGCCTCAAAACCACCCTTTCCCACATGGCGTCACGCCAGGCCCAAAAATGGCCATATATCTGGAGACTGGTCCCACGCCCAAAGAGCCAGCAGGGAAAACTATGCCTTGTTCTAAAGCTCTTTGGGAACCTCTTGCGTGGCCCCACACACCTGGGTGCTGCAGGCTTTCCTGCTGCCTTCAGCCTCAAAACAACCCTTTCCCACTTGGCGCTGCGCCAGGCCCAAAAATGGCCATATATCTGGAGACTGGTCCCACGCCCAAAGAGCCAGCAGGGAAAACTATGCCTTGTTCTAAACCTCTTTGGGAACGGCTTGCGTAGCCCCACACACCTGGGGGCTGCAGGCTTTCCTGCTGCCTTCAGCCTCAAAACCACCCTTTCCCACTTGGCATCGCGCCAGGCACAAAAATGGCCATATGTCAGGAGACTGGTCCCACGCCCAAAGAGCCAGCAGGGAAAACTATGCCTTGTTCTAAAGCTCTTTGGGAACCGCTTGCGTAGCCCCAGAGACGTGGGGGCTGCAGGCTTTCCTGCTGCCTTCAGCCTCAAAAACACCCTTTCCCACTTGGCGCCGCGCCAGGCACAAAAATGGCCATATGTCTGGAGGTTGGTCCCACGCCCAAAGAGCCAGCAGGGAAAACTATGCCTTGTTCTAAAGCTCTTTGGGAATCGCTTGCGTAGCCCCACACACCTGGGGACTGCAGGCTTTTCTCGCGCTTTCAGCCTCAAAACCACCCTTCCCACTTGGCCCTGCGCCAGGCCCAAAAATGGCCATATGTCTGAAGATTGGTCCCACGCCCAAAGAGCCAGCAGGGAAAACTATGCCTTGTTCTAAAGCTCTTTGGGAACCGCTTGCGTAGCCCCACACACCTGGGGGCTGCAGGCTTTCCTGCTGCCTTCAGCCTCAAAACCACCCTTTCCTACTTGGCGCTGCGCCAAGCCCAAAAATGGCCATATATCTGGAGACTAGTCCCACGCCCAAAGAGCCAGCAGGGAAAACTATGCCTTGTTCTAAAGCTCTTTGGGAACCGCTTGCGTAGCCCAACACACCTGGGGGCTGCAGGCTTTCCTGCTGCCTTCAGTCTCAAAACCACCCTTTTCCACATGGCGTCACGCCAGGTACAAAAATGGCCATATGTCTGGAGGTTGGTCCCACGCGCAAAGAGCCAGCAGGGAAAACTATGCCTTGTTCTAAAGCTCTTTGGGAATCGCTTGCGTAGCCCCACACACCTGGGGGCTGCAGGCTTTCCTGCTCTCTTCAGCCTCAGAAGAACCCTTTCGCACTTGGCGCCGCGCCAGACCCAAAAATGGCCAGATATCTGGAGACTGGTCCCACGCCCAAAGAGCCAGCACGGAAAACTATGCCTTGTTCTAAAGCTCTTTGGGAACCGCTTGCGTAGCCCCACACACCTGGGGGCTGCAGGCTTTCCTGCTGCCTTCAGCCTCAAAACCACCCTTTCCCACTTGGCCCCGCGCCAGGCACAAAAATGGCCATATGTCTGGAGACTGGTCCCACGCCCAAAGAGCCAGCAGGGAAAACTATGCCTTGTTCTAAAGCTCTTTGGGAACCGCTTGCGTAGCCCCACACACCTGGGGGCTGCAGGCTTTCCTGCTGCCTTCAGCCTCAAAACCACCCTTTTCCACATGGCGTCAGCCAGGCACAAAAATGGCCATATGTCTGGAGACTGATCCCACGCCCGAAGAGCCAGCAGGGAAAACTATGCCTTGTTCTAAAGCTCTTTGGGAGCCGCTTGCGTAGCCCCACAGAAACGGGGGGCTGCAGGCTTTTCTCGCGCTTTCAGCCTCAAAACCACCCTTTCCCACTTGGCATCGCGCCAGGCCCAAAAATGGCCATATATCTGGAGTTTGGTCCCACGCCCAAAGAGCCAGCAGGGAAAACTATGCCTTGTTCTAAAGCTCTTTGGGAACGGCTTGCGTAGCCCCACACAGCTGGGGGCTGCAGGCTTTCCTGCTGCCTTCAGCCTCAAAACCACCCTTTCCCACTTGGCGCCGCGCCAGGCCCAAAAATGGCCATATATCTGGAGACTGGTCCCACTCCCAAAGAGCCAGCAGGGAAAACTATGCCTTGTTCTAAAGCTCTTTGGGAACCGCTTGCGTGGCCCCACAGACCTGCGGGCTGCCGGCTTTCCTGCTGCCTTCAACCTCAGAAGCACCCTTTTCCACATGGCGTCACGCCAGACACAAAAATGGCCATATGTCTGGAGACTGGTCCCAAGCCCAAAGAGCCAGCAGGGAAAACTATGCCTTGTTCTAAAGCTCTTTGGGAACCACTTGCGTAGCCCCACAGACATGGGGGCTGCAGGCTTTCCTGCTGCCTTCAGCCTTAAAACCACCCTTTTCGACATGGCATCATGCCAGACACAAAAATGGCCATATGTCTGGAGGTTGGTCCCACGCCCAAAGAGCCAGCAGGGAAAACTATGCCTTGTTCTAAAGCTCTTTGGGAACCGCTTGCATAGCCCCACACACCTGGGGGATGCAGGCTTTCCTGCTCTCTTCAGCCTCAAAAGAAACCTTTCGCAATTGGCGCCAAGCCAGGCCCAGAAATGGCCATATGTCTGAAGATTGGTCCCACGCCCAAAGAGCCAGCAGGGAAAACTATGCCTTGTTCTAAAGCTCTTTGGGAACCGCTTGCGTGGCCCCACACACCTGGGGGCTGCAGGCTTTCCTGCTGCCTTCAGCCTCAAAACCACCCTTTCCCACATGACGTCATGCCAGGCACAAAAATGGCCATATGTCTGGAGGTTGGTCCCACGCCCAAAGAGCCAGCAGGGAAAACTATGCCTTGTTCTAAAGCTCTTTGGGAACCGCTTGCGTAGCCCAACACACCTAGGGGCTGCAGGCTTTCCTGCTGCCTTCAGCCTCAAAACAACCGTTTTCCACATGGCGTCACGCCAGGCACAAAAATGGCCATATGTCTGGAGACTGGTCCCACGCCCAAAGAGCCAGCAGGGAAAACTATGCCTTGTTCTAAAGCTGTTTGGGAACCGCTTGCGTAGCCCCACACACCTGGGGGCTGCAGGCTTTCCTGCTGCCTTCAGCCTCAAAACGACCCTTTCCCACTTGGCCCCGCCAGGCCCAAAAATGGCCATATGTCTGGAGACTGGTCCCTTTCCCAAAGAGCCAGCAGGGAAAACTATGCCTTGTTCTAAAGCTCTTTGGGAACCGCTTGCGTGGCCCCACAGACCTGCGGGCTGCAGGCTTTCCTGCTGCCTTCAGCCTCAAAACCACCCTTTCCCACTTTGCGTCACGCCAGGCACAAAAATGGCCATATGTCTGGAGGTTGGTCCCACGCCCAAAGAGCCAGCAGGGAAAACTATGCCTTGCTCTAAAGCTCTTTGGGAACGTTTGCGTAGAGCCACACACCTGGGGGCTGCAGGCTTTCCTGCTCTCTTCAGCCTCAAAAGCACCCTTTCCCACTTGGAGCCGCGCCAGGCCAAAAAATGGCCATATGTCTGGAGACTGGTCCCACGCCCAAAGAGCCAGCAGGGAAAACTATGCCTTGTTCTAAAGCTCTTTGGGAACCGCTTGCGTAGCCCCACACACCTGGGGGCTGCAGGCTTTCCTGCTGCCTTCAACCTCAAAACCACCCTTTCCCACATGGCGTCACGCCAGGCACAAAAATGGCCATATGTCTGGAGACTCGTCCCACGCCCAAAGAGCCAGCAGGGAAAACTATGCCTTGTTCTAAAGCTCTTTGGGAACCGCTTGCGTAGCCCAACACACCTGGGGGCTGCAGGCTTTCCTGCTGCCTTCAGCCTCAAAACCACACTTTTCCACATGGCGTCACGCCAGGCCCAAAAATGGCCATATGTCTGGAGACTGGTCCCACGCGCAAAGAGCCAGCAGGGAAAATTATGCCTTGTTCTAAAGCTCTTTAGGAACCGCTTGCGTAGCCCCACACACCAGGGGGCTGCAGGCTTTCCTGCTGCCTTCAGCCTCAAAACGACCCTTTCCCACTTGGCGCCGCGCCAGGCCCAAAAATGGCCACATGTCTGGAGACTGGTCTATTTCCCAAAGAGCCAGCAGGGAAAACTATGCCTTGTTCTAAAGCTCTTTGGGAATCGCTTGCGTAGCCCCACACACCTGGGGGCTGCAGGCTTTTCTCGCGCTTTCAGCCTCAAAACCACCCTTCCCACTTGGCCCTGCACCAGGCCCAAAAATGGCCATTTGTCTGAAGATTGGTGCCACGCCCAAAGAGCCAGCAGGGAAAACTATGCCTTGTTCTAAAGCTCTTTGGGAACCGCTTGCGTAGCCCCACAGACCTGCGGGCTGCAGGCTTTCCTGCTGCCTTCAGCCTCAAAACCACCCTTTCCCACATGGCGTCACGCCAGGCCCAAAAATGGCCATATATCTGGAGACTGGTCCCACGCCCAAAGAGCCAGCAGGGAAAACTATGCCTTGTTCTAAAGCTCTTTGGGAACCTCTTGCGTGGCCCCACACACCTGGGTGCTGCAGGCTTTCCTGCTGCCTTCAGCCTCAAAACAACCCTTTCCCACTTGGCGCTGCGCCAGGCCCAAAAATGGCCATATATCTGGAGACTGGTCCCACGCCCAAAGAGCCAGCAGGGAAAACTATGCCTTGTTCTAAACCTCTTTGGGAACGGCTTGCGTAGCCCCACACACCTGGGGGCTGCAGGCTTTCCTGCTGCCTTCAGCCTCAAAACCACCCTTTCCCACTTGGCATCGCGCCAGGCACAAAAATGGCCATATGTCAGGAGACTGGTCCCACGCCCAAAGAGCCAGCAGGGAAAACTATGCCTTGTTCTAAAGCTCTTTGGGAACCGCTTGCGTAGCCCCAGAGACGTGGGGGCTGCAGGCTTTCCTGCTGCCTTCAGCCTCAAAAACACCCTTTCCCACTTGGCGCCGCGCCAGGCACAAAAATGGCCATATGTCTGGAGGTTGGTCCCACGCCCAAAGAGCCAGCAGGGAAAACTATGCCTTGTTCTAAAGCTCTTTGGGAATCGCTTGCGTAGCCCCACACACCTGGGGACTGCAGGCTTTTCTCGCGCTTTCAGCCTCAAAACCACCCTTCCCACTTGGCCCTGCGCCAGGCCCAAAAATGTCCATATGTCTGAAGATTGGTCCCACGCCCAAAGAGCCAGCAGGGAAAACTATGCCTTGTTCTAAAGCTCTTTGGGAACCGCTTGCGTAGCCCCACACACCTGGGGGCTGCAGGCTTTCCTGCTGCCTTCAGCCTCAAAACCACCCTTTCCTACTTGGCGCTGCGCCAAGCCCAAAAATGGCCATATATCTGGAGACTAGTCCCACGCCCAAAGAGCCAGCAGGGAAAACTATGCCTTGTTCTAAAGCTCTTTGGGAACCGCTTGCGTAGCCCAACACACCTGGGGGCTGCAGGCTTTCCTGCTGCCTTCAGTCTCAAAACCACCCTTTTCCACATGGCGTCACGCCAGGTACAAAAATGGCCATATGTCTGGAGGTTGGTCCCACGCGCAAAGAGCCAGCAGGGAAAACTATGCCTTGTTCTAAAGCTCTTTGGGAATCGCTTGCGTAGCCCCACACACCTGGGGGCTGCAGGCTTTCCTGCTCTCTTCAGCCTCAGAAGAACCCTTTCGCACTTGGCGCCGCGCCAGACCCAAAAATGGCCAGATATCTGGAGACTGGTCCCACGCCCAAAGAGCCAGCACGGAAAACTATGCCTTGTTCTAAAGCTCTTTGGGAACCGCTTGCGTAGCCCCACACACCTGGGGGCTGCAGGCTTTCCTGCTGCCTTCAGCCTCAAAACCACCCTTTCCCACTTGGCCCCGCGCCAGGCACAAAAATGGCCATATGTCTGGAGACTGGTCCCACGCCCAAAGAGCCAGCAGGGAAAACTATGCCTTGTTCTAAAGCTCTTTGGGAACCGCTTGCGTAGCCCCACACACCTGGGGGCTGCAGGCTTTCCTGCTGCCTTCAGCCTCAAAACCACCCTTTTCCACATGGCGTCAGCCAGGCACAAAAATGGCCATATGTCTGGAGACTGATCCCACGCCCGAAGAGCCAGCAGGGAAAACTATGCCTTGTTCTAAAGCTCTTTGGGAGCCGCTTGCGTAGCCCCACAGAAACGGGGGGCTGCAGGCTTTTCTCGCGCTTTCAGCCTCAAAACCACCCTTTCCCACTTGGCATCGCGCCAGGCCCAAAAATGGCCATATATCTGGAGTTTGGTCCCACGCCCAAAGAGCCAGCAGGGAAAACTATGCCTTGTTCTAAAGCTCTTTGGGAACGGCTTGCGTAGCCCCACACAGCTGGGGGCTGCAGGCTTTCCTGCTCTCTTCAGCCTCAAAAGAACCCTTTCCCACTTGGCTCCGCGCCAGGCACAAAAATGACCATATGTCTGGAGACTGGTCCCACGCCCAAAGAGCCAGCAGGGAAAACTATGCCTTGTTCTAAAGCTCTTTGGGAACCGCTTGCGTAGCCCCACACACCTGGGGGCTGCAGGCTTTCCTGCTGCCTTCAGACTCAAAACCACCCTTTCCCACTTGGCCCCGCGCCAGGCACAAAAATGGCCATATATCTGGAGACTGGTCCCACGCCCAAAGAGCCAGCAGGGAAAACTATGCCTTGTTCTAAAGCTCTTTGGGAACCGCTTGCGTAGCCCCACACACCTGGGGGCTGCAGGCTTTCCTGCTGCCTTCAGACTCAAAACCACCCTTTCCCACTTGGCGCTGCGCCAGGCCCAAAAATGGCCATATGTCAGGAGACTGGTCCCACGCCCAAAGAGCCAGCAGGGAAAACTATGCCTTGTTCTAAAGCTCTTTGGGAACGGCTTGCGTAGCCCCACACACCTGGGGGCTGCAGGCTTTCCTGCTGCCTTCAGCCTCAAAACCACCCTTTCCCACTTGGCGCCGCGCCAGGCCCAAAAATGGCCATATATCTGGAGACTGGTCCCACGCCCAAAGAGCCAGCAGGGAAAACTATGCCTTGTTCTAAAGCTCTTTGGGAACCGCTTGCGTGGCCCCACAGACCTGCGGGCTGCCGGCTTTCCTGCTGCCTTCAACCTCAGAAGCACCCTTTTCCACATGGCGTCACGCCAGACACAAAAATGGCCATATGTCTGGAGACTGGTCCCAAGCCCAAAGAGCCAGCAGGGAAAACTATGCCTTGTTCTAAAGCTCTTTGGGAACCACTTGCGTAGCCCCACAGACATGGGGGCTGCAGGCTTTCCTGCTGCCTTCAGCCTTAAAACCACCCTTTTCGACATGGCATCATGCCAGACACAAAAATGGCCATATGTCTGGAGGTTGGTCCCACGCCCAAAGAGCCAGCAGGGAAAACTATGCCTTGTTCTAAAGCTCTTTGGGAACCGCTTGCATAGCCCCACACACCTGGGGGATGCAGGCTTTCCTGCTCTCTTCAGCCTCAAAAGAAACCTTTCGCAATTGGCGCCAAGCCAGGCCCAGAAATGGCCATATGTCTGAAGATTGGTCCCACGCCCAAAGAGCCAGCAGGGAAAACTATGCCTTGTTCTAAAGCTCTTTGGGAACCGCTTGCGTGGCCCCACACACCTGGGGGCTGCAGGCTTTCCTGCTGCCTTCAGCCTCAAAACCACCCTTTCCCACATGACGTCATGCCAGGCACAAAAATGGCCATATGTCTGGAGGTTGGTCCCACGCCCAAAGAGCCAGCAGGGAAAACTATGCCTTGTTCTAAAGCTCTTTGGGAACCGCTTGCGTAGCCCAACACACCTAGGGGCTGCAGGCTTTCCTGCTGCCTTCAGCCTCAAAACAACCGTTTTCCACATGGCGTCACGCCAGGCACAAAAATGGCCATATGTCTGGAGACTGGTCCCACGCCCAAAGAGCCAGCAGGGAAAACTATGCCTTGTTCTAAAGCTGTTTGGGAACCGCTTGCGTAGCCCCACACACCTGGGGGCTGCAGGCTTTCCTGCTGCCTTCAGCCTCAAAACGACCCTTTCCCACTTGGCCCCGCCAGGCCCAAAAATGGCCATATGTCTGGAGACTGGTCCCTTTCCCAAAGAGCCAGCAGGGAAAACTATGCCTTGTTCTAAAGCTCTTTGGGAACCGCTTGCGTGGCCCCACAGACCTGCGGGCTGCAGGCTTTCCTGCTGCCTTCAGCCTCAAAACCACCCTTTCCCACTTGGCGTCACGCCAGGCACAAAAATGGCCATATGTCTGGAGGTTGGTCCCACGCCCAAAGAGCCAGCAGGGAAAACTATGCCTTGCTCTAAAGCTCTTTGGGAACGTTTGCGTAGAGCCACACACCTGGGGGCTGCAGGCTTTCCTGCTCTCTTCAGCCTCAAAAGCACCCTTTCCCACTTGGAGCCGCGCCAGGCCAAAAAATGGCCATATGTCTGGAGACTGGTCCCACGCCCAAAGAGCCAGCAGGGAAAACTATGCCTTGTTCTAAAGCTCTTTGGGAACCGCTTGCGTAGCCCCACACACCTGGGGGCTGCAGGCTTTCCTGCTGCCTTCAGCCTCAAAACCACACTTTCCCACATGGCGTCACGCCAGGCACAAAAATGGCCATATGTCTGGAGACTCGTCCCACGCCCAAAGAGCCAGCAGGGAAAACTATGCCTTGTTCTAAAGCTCTTTGGGAACCGCTTGCGTAGCCCAACACACCTGGGGGCTGCAGGCTTTCCTGCTGCCTTCAGCCTCAAAACCACACTTTTCCACATGGCGTCACGCCAGGCCCAAAAATGGCCATATGTCTGGAGACTGGTCCCACGCGCAAAGAGCCAGCAGGGAAAATTATGCCTTGTTCTAAAGCTCTTTAGGAACCGCTTGCGTAGCCCCACAGACCTGCGGGCTGCAGGCTTTCCTGCTGCCTTCAGCCTCAAAACGACCCTTTCCCACTTGGCGCCGCGCCAGGCCCAAAAATGGCCACATGTCTGGAGACTGGTCCCTTTCCCAAAGAGCCAGCAGGGAAAACTATGCCTTGTTCTAAAGCTCTTTGGGAACCGCTTGCGTGGCCCCACAGACCTGCGGGCTGCAGGCTTTCCTGCTGCCTTCAGCATCAAAACCACCCTTTCCCACTTGGCGTCACGCCAGGCCCAAAAATGGCCATATGTCTGGAGGTTGGTCCCACGCCCAAAGAGCCAGCAGGGAAAACTATGCCTTGCTCTAAAGCTCTTTGGGAACCGTTTGCGTAGCCTCACACACCTGGGGGCTGCAGGCTTTCCTGCTCTCTTCAGCCTCAAAAGCACCCTTTCCCACTTGGAGCCGCGCCAGGCCAAAAAATGGCCATATGTCTGGAGACTGGTCCCACGCCCAAAGAGCCAGCAGGGAAAACTATGCCTTGTTCTAAAGCTCTTTGGGAACCGCTTGCGTAGCCCCACACACCTGGGGGCTGCAGGCTTTCCTGCTGCCTTCAGCCTCAAAACCACACTTTCCCACATGGCGTCACGCCAGGCACAAAAATGGCCATATGTCTGGAGACTCGTCCCACGCCCAAAGAGCCAGCAGGGAAAACTATGCCTTGTTCTAAAGCTCTTTGGGAACCGCTTGCGTAGCCCAACACACCTGGGGGCTGCAGGCTTTCCTGCTGCCTTCAGCCTCAAAACCACACTTTTCCACATGGCGTCACGCCAGGCCCAAAAATGGCCATATGTCTGGAGACTGGTCCCACGCGCAAAGAGCCAGCAGGGAAAATTATGCCTTGTTCTAAAGCTCTTTAGGAACCGCTTGCGTAGCCCCACAGACCTGCGGGCTGCAGGCTTTCCTGCTGCCTTCAGCCTCAAAACGACCCTTTCCCACTTGGCGCCGCGCCAGGCCCAAAAATGGCCACATGTCTGGAGACTGGTCCCTTTCCCAAAGAGCCAGCAGGGAAAACTATGCCTTGTTCTAAAGCTCTTTGGGAACCGCTTGCGTGGCCCCACAGACCTGCGGGCTGCAGGCTTTCCTGCTGCCTTCAGCATCAAAACCACCCTTTCCCACTTGGCGTCACGCCAGGCCCAAAAATGGCCATATGTCTGGAGGTTGGTCCCACGCCCAAAGAGCCAGCAGGGAAAACTATGCCTTGCTCTAAAGCTCTTTGGGAACCGTTTGCGTAGCCTCACACACCTGGGGGCTGCAGGCTTTCCTGCTCTCTTCAGCCTCAAAACCACCCTTTCCCACTTGGCGCCACGCCAGGCCCAAAAATGGCCATATGTCTGGAGACTGGTCCCACGCCCAAAGAGCCAGCAGGGAAAACTATGCCTTGTTCTAAAGCTCTTTGGGAACCGCTTGCGTAGGCCCACAGACCTGGGGGCTGCAGGCTTTCCTGCTGCCTTCAGCCTCAAAACCACCCTTTTCCACATGGCGTCACGCCATGCACAAAAATTGCCATATGTCTGGAGGTTGGTCCCACGCCCAAAGAGCCAGCAGGGAAAACTATGCCTTGTTCTAAAGCTCTTTGGGAACGGCTTGCGTAGCCCCACACACCTGGGGGCTGCAGGCTTTCCTGCTGCCTTCAGCCTCAAAACCACCCTTTCCCACATGGCGTCACGCCAGGCCCAAAAATGGCCATATATCTGGAGACTGATCCCACGCCCAAAGAGCCAGCAGGGAAAACTATGCCTTGTTCTAAAGCTCTTTGGGAACCTCTTGCGTAGCCCCACACACCTGCGGGCTGCAGGCTTTCCTGCTGCCTTCAGCATCAAAAACACCCTTTCCCACTTGGCGTCACGCCAGGCACAAAAATGGCCATATGTCTGGAGGTTGGTCCCACGCCCAAAGAGCCAGCAGGGAAAACTATGCCTTGTTCTAAAGCTCTTTGGGAACGGCTTGCGTAGCCCCACACACCTGGGGGCTGCAGGCTTTCCTGCTCTCTTCAGCCTCAAAACCACCCTTTCCCACTTGGCGCCGCGCCAGGCCCAAAAATGGCCATATGTCTGGAGACTGGTCCCACGCCCAAAGAGCCAGCAGGGAAAACTATGCCTTGTTCTAAAGCTCTTCGGGAACCGCTTGCGTAGCCCCACACACCTGGGGGCTGCAGGCTTTCCTGCTGCCTTCAGACTCAAAACCACCCTTTCCCACATGGCGTCACGCCAGGCACAAGAATGGCCATATGTCTGGAGACTGGTCCCACGCCCAAAGAGCCAGCAGGGAAAACTATGCCTTGTTCTAAAGCTCTTTGGGAACCGCTTGCGTAGCCCCACACACCTGGGGGCTGCAGGCTTTCCTGCTGCCTTCAGCCTCAAAACCACCCTTTTCCACATGGCGTCACGCCATGCACAAAAATGGCCATATGTCTGGAGGTTGGTCCCACGCCCAAAGAGCCAGCAGGGAAAACTATGCCTTGTTCTAAAGCTCTTTGGGAACGGCTTGCGTAGCCCCACACACCTGGGGGCTGCAGGCTTTCCTGCTGCCTTCAGCCTCAAAACCACCCTTTCCCACATGGCGTCACGCCAGGCACAAAAATGGCCATATGTCTGGAGACTCGTCCCACGCCCAAAGAGCCAGCAGGGAAAACTATGCCTTGTTCTAAAGCTCTTTGGGAACCGCTTGCGTAGCCCAACACACCTGGGGGCTGCAGGCTTTCCTGCTGCCTTCAGCCTCAAAACCACACTTTTCCACATGGCGTCACGCCAGGCCCAAAAATGGCCATATGTCTGGAGACTGGTCCCACGCGCAAAGAGCCAGCAGGGAAAATTATTCCTTGTTCTAAAGCTCTTTAGGAACCGCTTGCGTAGCCCCACAGACCTGCGGGCTGCAGGCTTTCCTGCTGCCTTCAGCCTCAAAACGACCCTTTCCCACTTGGCGCCGCGCCAGGCCCAAAAATGGCCATATGTCTGGAGACTGGTCCCTTTCCCAAAGAGCCAGCAGGGAAAACTATGCCTTGTTCTAAAGCTCTTTGGGAACCGCTTGCGTAGCCCCCCACACCTGGGGGCTGCAGGCTTTCCTGCTGCCTTCAGCCTCAAAACCACCCTTTCCCACTTGGCGCTGCGCCAGGCCCAAAAATGGCCATATATCTGGAGACTGATCCCACGCCCAAAGAGCCAGCAGGGAAAACTATGCCTTGTTCTAAAGCTCTTTGGGAACCTCTTGCGTAGCCCCACACACCTGCGGGCTGCAGGCTTTCCTGCTGCCTTCAGCATCAAAAACACCCTTTCCCACTTGGCGTCACGCCAGGCCCAAAAATGGCCATATGTCTGGAGGTTGGTCCCACGCCCAAAGAGCCAGCAGGGAAAACTATGCCTTGTTCTAAAGCTCTTTGGGAACCGCTTGCGTAGCCCCACACACCTGGGGGCTGCAGGCTTTCCTGCTGCCTTCAGCCTCAAAACCACCCTTTTCCACATGGCGTCACGCCATGCACAAAAATGGCCATATGTCTGGAGGTTGGTCCCTTTCCCAAAGAGCCAGCAGGGAAAACTATGCCTTGTTCTAAAGCTCTTTGGGAACCGCTTGCGTAGCCCCACACACCTGGGGGCTGCAGGCTTTCCTGCTGCCTTCAGCCTCAAAACCACCCTTTCCCACATGGCGTCACGCCAGGCCCAAAAATGGCCATATATCTGGAGACTGGTCCCACGCCCAAAGAGCCAGCAGGGAAAACTATGCCTTGTTCTAAAGCTCTTTGGGAACTGCTTGCGTAGCCCCACACACCTGGGGGCTGCAGGCTTTCCTGCTGCCTTCAGCCTCAAAACCACCCTTTCCCACTTGGCGCTGCGCCAGGCCCAAAAATGGCCATATGTCTGGAGACTGATCCCACGCCCAAAGAGCCAGCAGGGAAAACTATGCCTTGTTCTAAAGCTCTTTGGGAACCTCTTGCGTAGCCCCACACACCTGGGGGCTGCAGGCTTTCCTGCTGCCTTCAGCCTCAAAACCACCCTTTCCCACATGGCTTCACGCCAGGCCCAAAAATGGCCATATGTCTGGAGGTTGGTCCCACGCCCAAAGAGCCAGCAGGGAAAACTATGCCTTGTTCTAAAGCTCTTTGGGAACCGCTTGCGTAGGCCCACAGACCTGGGGGCTGCAGGCTTTCCTGCTGCCTTCAGCCTCAAAACCACCCTTTCCCACATGGCGCCAAGCCAGGCCCAAAAATGGCCATATGTCTGGAGACTGGTCCCACGCCCAAAGAGCCAGCAGGGAAAACTATGCCTTGTTCTAAAGCTCTTTGGGAACCGTTTGCGTAGCCCCACACACCTGGGGGCTGCAGGCTTTCCTGCTGCCTTCAGCCTCAAAAGCACCCTTTCCCACTTGGCGCCGCGCCAGGCCCAAAAATGGCCATATGTCTGGAGACTGGTCCCACGCCCAAAGAGCCAGCAGGGAAAACTATGCCTTGTTCTAAAGCTCTTTGGGAACCGCTTGCGTAGCCCCACACACCTGGGGGCTGCAGGCTTTCCTGCTGCCTTCAGCCTCAAAACCACCCTTTCCCATTTGGCGTCACGCCAGGCACAAAAATGGCCATATGTCTGGAGACTGGTCCCACGCCCAAAGAGCCAGCAGGGAAAACTATGCCTTGTTCTAAAGCTCTTTGGGAACCGCTTGCGTAGCCCCAGAGACGTGGGGGCTGCAGGCTTTCCTGCTGCCTTCAGCCTCAAAACCACCCTTTTCCACATGGCGTCACGCCATGCACAAAAATGGCCATATGTCTGGAGGTTGGTCCCACGCCCAAAGAGCCAGCAGGGAAAACTATGCCTTGTTCTAAAGCTCTTTGGGAACCGCTTGCGTAGCCCCACACACCTGGGGGCTGCAGGCTTTCCTGCTGCCTTCAGCCTCAAAACCACCCTTTCCCACATGGCGTCACGCCAGGCCCAAAAATGGCCATATATCTGGAGACTGGTCCCACGCCCAAAGAGCCAGCAGGGAAAACTATGCCTTGTTCTAAAGGTCTTTGGGAACTGCTTGCCTAGCCCCACACACCTGGGGGCTGCAGGCTTTCCTGCTGCCTTCAGCCTCAAAACCACCCTTTCCCACTTGGCGCTGTGCCAGGCCCAAAAATGGCCATATATCTGGAGACTGATCCCACGCCCAAAGAGCCAGCAGGGAAAACTATGCCTTGTTCTAAAGCTCTTTGGGAACCTCTTGCGTAGCCCCACACACCTGGGGGCTGCAGGCTTTCCTGCTGCCTTCAGCCTCAAAACCACCCTTTCCCACATGGCTTCACGCCAGGCCCAAAAATGGCCATATATCTGGAGACTGGTCCCACGCCCAAAGAGCCAGCAGGGAAAACTATGCCTTGTTCTAAAGCTCTTTGGGAACCTCTTGCGTAGCCCCACAGACCTGGGGGCTGCAGGCTTTCCTGCTGCCTTCAGCCTCAAAACCACCCTTTCCCACATGGCGCCAAGCCAGGCCCAAAAATGGCCATATGTCTGGAGACTGGTCCCACGCCCAAAGAGCCAGCAGGGAAAACTATGCCTTGTTCTAAAGCTCTTTGGGAACCGTTTGCGTAGCCCCACAGACCTGGGGGCTGCAGGCTTTCCTGCTCTCTTCAGCCTCAAAACCACCCTTTCCCACTTGGCGCTGCGCCAGGCCCAAAAATGGCCATATGTCTGGAGACTGGTCCCACGCCCAAAGAGCCAGCAGGGAAAACTATGCCTTGTTCTAAAGCTCTTTGGGAACCGCTTGCGTAGCCCCACACACCTGGGGGCTGCAGGCTTTCCTGCTGCCTTCAGCCTCAAAACCACCCTTTCCCACATGGCGTCACGCCAGGCACAAAAATGGCCATATGTCTGGAGACTGGTCCCACGCCCAAAGAGCCAGCAGGGAAAACTATGCCTTGTTCTAAAGCTCTTTGGGAACCGCTTGCGTAGCCCCACACACCTGGGGGCTGCAGGCTTTCCTGCTGCCTTCAGCCTCAAAACCACCCTTTTCCACATGGCGTCACGCCATGCACAAAAATGGCCATATGTCTGGAGGTTGGTCCCACGCCCAAAGAGCCAGCAGGGAAAACTATGCCTTGTTCTAAAGCTCTTTGGGAACCGCTTGCGTAGCCCCACACACCTGGGGGCTGCAGGCTTTCCTGCTGCCTTCAGCCTCAAAACCACCCTTTCCCACATGGCGTCACGCCAGGCACAAAAATGGCCATATGTCTGGAGACTGGTCCCACGCCCAAAGAGCCAGCAGGGAAAACTATGCCTTGTTCTAAAGCTCTTTGGGAACCGCTTGCGTAGCCCCACACACCTGGGGGCTGCAGGCTTTCCTGCTGCCTTCAGCCTCAAAACCACCCTTTCCCACATGGCGTCACGCCAGGCCCAAAAATGGCCATATATCTGGAGACTGGTCCCACGCCCAAAGAGCCAGCAGGGAAAACTATGCCTTGTTCTAAAGCTCTTTGGGAACTGCTTGCGTAGCCCCACACACCTGGGGGCTGCAGGCTTTCCTGCTCTCTTCAGCCTCAAAACGACCCTTTCCCACTTGGCGCTGCGCCAGGCCCAAAAATGGCCATATATCTGCAGACTGATCCCACGCCCAAAGAGCCAGCAGGGAAAACTATGCCTTGTTCTAAAGCTCTTTGGGAACCTCTTGCGTAGCCCCACAGACCTGGGGGCTGCAGGCTTTCCTGCTGCCTTCAGCCTCAAAACCACCCTTTCCCACTTGGCGTCACGCCAGGCACAAAAATGGCCATATGTCTGGAGGTTGGTCCCACGCCCAAAGAGCCAGCAGGGAAAACTATGCCTTGCTCTAAAGCTCTTTGGGAACCGTTTGCGTAGCCCCACAGACCTGGGGGCTGCAGGCTTTCCTGCTCTCTTCAGCCTCAAAAGCACCCTTTCCCACTTGGCGCTGCGCCAGGCCCAAAAATGGCCATATGTCTGGAGACCGGTCCCACGCCCAAAGAGCCAGCAGGGAAAACTATGCCTTGTTCTAAAGCTCTTCGGGAACCGCTTGCGTAGCCCCACACACCTGGGGGCTGCAGGCTTTCCTGCTGCCTTCAGCCTCAAAACCACCCTTTCCCACATGGCGTCACGCCAGGCACAAAAATGGCCATATGTCTGGAGACTGGTCCCACGCCCAAAGAGCCAGCAGGGAAAACTATGCCTTGTTCTAAAGCTCTTTGGGAACCGCTTGCGTAGCCCCACACACCTGTAGGCTGCAGGCTTTCCTGCTGCCTTCAGCCTCAAAACCACCCTTTTCCACATGGCGTCACGCCATGCACAAAAATGGCCATATGTCTGGAGGTTGGTCCCACGCCCAAAGAGCCAGCAGGGAAAACTATGCCTTGTTCTAAAGCTCTTTGGGAACCGCTTGCGTAGCCCCACACACCTGGGGGCTGCAGGCTTTCCTGCTGCCTTCAGCCTCAAAACCACCCTTTTCCACATGGCGTCACGCCAGGCCCAAAAATGGCCATATATCTGGAGACTTGTCCCACGCCCAAAGAGCCAGCAGGGAAAACTATGCCTTGTTCTAAAGCTCTTTGGGAACTGCTTGCGTAGCCCCACACACCTGGGGGCTGCAGGCTTTCCTGCTGCCTTCAGCCTCAAAACCGCCCTTTCCCACTTGGCGCTGCGCCAGGCCCAAAAATGGCCATATATCTGGGGACTGATCCCACGCCCAAAGAGCCAGCAGGGAAAACTATGCCTTGTTCTAAAGCTCTTTGGGAACCTCTTGCGTAGCCCCACACACCTGGGGGCTGCAGGCTTTCCTGCTGCCTTCAGCCTCAAAACCACCCTTTCCCACATGGCTTCACGCCAGGCCCAAAAATGGCCATATATCTGGAGACTGGTCCCACGCCCAAAGAGCCAGCAGGGAAAACTATGCCTTGTTCTAAAGCTCTTTGGGAACCGCTTGCGTAGGCCCACAGACCTGCGGGCTGCAGGCTTTCCTGCTGCCTTCAGCCTCAAAACCACCCTTTCCCACATGGCGTCACGCCAGGCACAAAAATGGCCATATGTCTGGAGGTTGGTCCCACGCCCAAAGAGCCAGCAGGGAAAATTATGCCTTGTTCTAAAGCTCTTTAGGAACCGCTCGCGTAGCCCCACAGACCTGCGGGCTGGAGGCTTTCCTGCTGCCTTCAGACTCAAAACGACCCTTTCCCACTTGGCGCCGCGCCAGGCACAAAAATGGCCATATGTCTGGAGACTGGTCCCTTTCCCAAAGAGCCAGCAGGGAAAACTATGCCTTGTTCTAAAGCTCTTTGGGAACCGCTTGCGTGGCCCCACAGACCTGCGGGCTGCAGGCTTTCCTGCTGCCTTCAGCCTCAAAACCACCCTTTCCCACTTGGCGCCGCGCCAGGCCCAAAAATGGCCATATGTCTGGAGACTGGTCCCACGCCCAAAGAGCCAGCAGGGAAAACTATGCCTTGTTCTAAAGCTCTTTGGGAACCGCTTGCGTAGGCCCACACACCTGGGGGCTGCAGGCTTTCCTGCTGCCTTCAGCCTCAAAACCACCCTTTCCCACATGGCGTCACGCCAGGCACAAGAATGGCCATATGTCTGGAGACTGGTCCCACGCCCAAAGAGCCAGCAGGGAAAACTATGCCTTGTTCTAAAGCTCTTTGGGAACCTCTTGCGTAGCCCCACACACCTGGGGGCTGCAGGCTTTCCTGCTGCCTTCAGCCTCAAAACCACCCTTTCCCACATGGCTTCACGCCAGGCCCAAAAATGGCCATATATCTGGAGACTGGTCCCACGCCCAAAGAGCCAGCAGGGAAAACTATGCCTTGTTCTAAAGCTCTTTGGGAACCGCTTGCGTAGGCCCACACACCTGGGGGCTGCAGGCTTTCCTGCTGCCTTCAGCCTCAAAACCACCCTTTCCCACATGGCGTCACGCCAGGCACAAAAATGGCCATATGTCTGGAGACTGGTCCCACGCCCAAAGAGCCAGCAGGGAAAATTATGCCTTGTTCTAAAGCTCTTTAGGAACCGCTTGCGTAGCCCCACAGACCTGCGGGCTGCAGGCTTTCCTGCTGCCTTCAGACTCAAAACGACCCTTTCCCACTTGGCGCCACGCCAGGCACAAAAATGGCCATATGTCTGGAGACTGGTCCCTTTCCCAAAGAGCCAGCAGGGAAAACTAAGCCTTGTTCTAAAGCTCTTTGGGAACCGCTTGCGTGGCCCCACAGACCTGCGGGCTGCAGGCTTTCCTGCTGCCTTCAGCATCAAAACCACCCTTTCCCACTTGGCGTCACGCCAGGCACAAAAATGGCCATATGTCTGGAGGTTGGTCCCACGCCCAAAGAGCCAGCAGGGAAAACTATGCCTTGTTCTAAAGCTCTTTGGGAACCGCTTGCGTAGCCCCACACACCTGGGGGCTGCAGGCTTTCCTGCTGCCTTCAGCCTCAAAACCACCCTTTCCCACATGGCGTCACGCCAGGCCCAAAAATGGCCATATATCTGGAGACTGGTCCCACGCCCAAAGAGCCAGCAGGGAAAACTATGCCTTGTTCTAAAGCTCTTTGGGAACCTCTTGCGTAGCCCCACACACCTGGGGGCTGCAGGCTTTCCTGCTGCCTTCAGCCTCAAAACCACCCTTTCCCACATGGCTTCACGCCAGGCCCAAAAATGGCCATATATCTGGAGACTGGTCCCACGCCCAAAGAGCCAGCAGGGAAAACTATGCCTTGTTCTAAAGCTCTTTGGGAACCGCTTGCGTAGGCCCACAGACCTGGGGGCTGCAGGCTTTCCTGCTGCCTTCAGCCTCAAAACCACCCTTTCCCACATGGCGCCAAGCCAGGCACAAAAATGGCCATATGTCTGGAGACTGGTCCCACGCCCAAAGAGCCAGCAGGGAAAACTATGCCTTGTTCTAAAGCTCTTTGGGAACCGCTTGCGTAGCCCCACACACCTGGGGGCTGCAGGCTTTCCTGCTGCCTTCAGCCTCAAAACCACCCTTTCCCACATGGCGCCAAGCCTGGCCCAAAAATAGCCATATGTCTGGAGACTGGTCCCACGCCCAAAGAGCCAGCAGGGAAAACTATGCCTTGTTCTAAAGCTCTTTGGGAACCGCTTGCGTAGCCCCACACACCTGTGGGCTGCAGGCTTTCCTGCTGCCTTCAGCCTCAAAAACACCCTTTTCCAAATGGCGTCACGCGAGGCAAAAAAATGGCCATATGTCTGGAGGTTAGTCCCACGCCCAAAGAGCCAGCAGGGAAAACTATGCCTTGTTCTAAAGCTCTTTGGGAACCTCTTGCGTAGCCCCACACAGCTGGGGGCTGCAGGCTTTCCTGCTCTCTTCAGCATCAGAAGAACCCTTTCGCACTTGACGCTGCGCCAGGCCCAAAAATGGCCATATCTCTGGAGACTGGTCCCACGCCCAAAGAGCCAGCAGGGAAAACTATGCCTTGTTCTAAAGCTCTTTGGGAACCGCTTGCGTAGCCCCACAGACCTGGGGGCTGCAGGCTTTCCTGCTGCCTTCAGCCTCAAAACCACCCTTTCCCACTTGGCCCCGAACCAGGCCCAAAAATGGCCATATGTCTGGAGACTGGTCCCACGCCCAAAGAGCCAGCAGGGAAAACTATGCCTTGTTCTAAAGCTCTTTGGGAACCGCTTGCGTAGCCCCACACACCTGCGGGCTGCAGGCTTTCCTGCTGCCTTCAACCTCAAAAGCACCCTTTCCCACTTGGCGCCGCGCCAGGCCCAAAAATGGCCATATGTCTGGAGACTGGTCCCACGCCCAAAGAGCCAGCAGGGAAAACTATGCCTTGTTCTAAAGCTCTTTGGGAACCGCTTGCGTAGGCCCACACACCTGGGGGCTGCAGGCTTTCCTGCTGCCTTCAGCCTCAAAACCACCCTTTCCCACATGGCGTCACGCCAGGCACAAAAATGGCCATATGTCTGGAGACTGGTCCCACGCCCAAAGAGCCAGCAGGGAAAACTATGCCTTGTTCTAAAGCTCTTTGGGAACCGCTTGCGTAGCCCCACACACCTGGGGGCTGCAGGCTTTCCTGCTGCCTTCAGCCTCAAAACCACCCTTTTCCACATGGCGTCACGCCAGGCACAAAAATGGCCATATGTCTGGAGACTGGTCCCACGCCCAAAGAGCCAGCAGGGAAAACTATGCCTTGTTCTAAAGCTCTTTGGGAACCGCTTGCGTAGCCCCACACACCTGGGGGCTGCAGGCTTTCCTGCTGCCTTCAGCCTCAAAACCACCCTTTCCCACATGGCGTTACGCCAGGCCCAAAAATGGCCATATATCTGGAGACTGGTCCCACGCCCAAAGAGCCAGCAGGGAAAACTATGCCTTGTTCTAAAGCTCTTTGGGAACCGCTTGCGTAGCCCCACACACCTGGGGGCTGCAGGCTTTCCTGCTGCCTTCAGACTCAAAACCACCCTTTCCCACTTGGCGCTGCGCCAGGCCCAAAAATGGCCATATATCTGGAGACTGACCCCACGCCCAAAGAGCCAGCAGGGAAAACTATGCCTTGTTCTAAAGCTCTTTGGGAACTGCTTGCGTAGCCCCACACACCTGGGGGCTGCAGGCTTTCCTGCTGCCTTCAGCCTCAAAACCACCCTTTCCCACTTGGCGCTGCGCCAGGCCCAAAAATGGCCATATGTCTGGAGACTGGTCCCACGCCCAAAGAGCCAGCAGGGAAAACTATGCCTTGTTCTAAAGCTCTTTGGGAACCGCTTGCGTAGCCCCACACACCTGGGGGCTGCAGGCTTTCCTGCTCTCTTCAGCCTCAAAAGCACCCTTTCCCACTTGGCGCCGCGCCAGGCCCAAAAATGGCCATATGTCTGGAGACTGGTCCCACGCCCAAAGAGCCAGCAGGGAAAACTATGCCTTGTTCTAAAGCTCTTTGGGAACCGCTTGCGTAGCCCCACACACCTGGGGGCTGCAGGCTTTCCTGCTCTCTTCAGCCTCAAAAGCACCCTTTCCCACTTGGCGCCGCGCCAGGCCCAAAAATGGCCATATGTCTGGAGACTGGTCCCACGCCCAAAGAGCCAGCAGGGAAAACTATGCCTTGTTCTAAAGCTCTTTGGGAACCGCTTGCGTAGCCCCACACACCTGGGGGCTGCAGGCTTTCCTGCTGCCTTCAGCCTCAAAACCACCCTTTCCCACTTGGCCCCACGCCAGGCACAAAAATGGCCATATGTCTGGAGACTGGTCCCACGCCCAAAGAGCCAGCAGGGAAAACTATGCCTTGTTCTAAAGCTCTTTGGGAACCGCTTGCGTAGCCCCACACACCTGGGGGCTGCAGGCTTTCCTGCTGCCTTCAGCCTCAAAACCACCCTTTCCCACTTGGTGCTGCGCCAGGCCCAAAAATGGCCATATATCTGGAGACTGATCCCACGCCCAAAGAGCCAGCAGGGAAAACTATGCCTTGTTCTAAAGCTCTTTGGGAACCGCTTGCGTAGGCCCACACACCTGGGGGCTGCAGGCTTTCCTGCTGCCTTCAGCCTCAAAACCACCCTTTCCCACATGGCGTCACGCCAGGCACAAAAATGGCCATATGTCTGGAGACTGGTCCCACGCCCAAAGAGCCAGCAGGGAAAACTATGCCTTGTTCTAAAGCTCTTTGGGAACCGCTTGCGTAGCCCCACACACCTGGGGGCTGCAGGCTTTCCTGCTGCCTTCAGCCTCAAAACCACCCTTTTCCACATGGCGTCACGCCAGGCACAAAAATGGCCATATGTCTGGAGACTGGTCCCACGCCCAAAGAGCCAGCAGGGAAAACTATGCCTTGTTCTAAAGCTCTTTGGGAACCGCTTGCGTAGCCCCACACACCTGGGGGCTGCAGGCTTTCCTGCTGCCTTCAGCCTCAAAACCACCCTTTCCCACATGGCGTTACGCCAGGCCCAAAAATGGCCATATATCTGGAGACTGGTCCCACGCCCAAAGAGCCAGCAGGGAAAACTATGCCTTGTTCTAAAGCTCTTTGGGAACCGCTTGCGTAGCCCCACACACCTGGGGGCTGCAGGCTTTCCTGCTGCCTTCAGACTCAAAACCACCCTTTCCCACTTGGCGCTGCGCCAGGCCCAAAAATGGCCATATATCTGGAGACTGACCCCACGCCCAAAGAGCCAGCAGGGAAAACTATGCCTTGTTCTAAAGCTCTTTGGGAACTGCTTGCGTAGCCCCACACACCTGGGGGCTGCAGGCTTTCCTGCTGCCTTCAGCCTCAAAACCACCCTTTCCCACTTGGCGCTGCGCCAGGCCCAAAAATGGCCATATGTCTGGAGACTGGTCCCACGCCCAAAGAGCCAGCAGGGAAAACTATGCCTTGTTCTAAAGCTCTTTGGGAACCGCTTGCGTAGCCCCACACACCTGGGGGCTGCAGGCTTTCCTGCTCTCTTCAGCCTCAAAAGCACCCTTTCCCACTTGGCGCCGCGCCAGGCCCAAAAATGGCCATATGTCTGGAGACTGGTCCCACGCCCAAAGAGCCAGCAGGGAAAACTATGCCTTGTTCTAAAGCTCTTTGGGAACCGCTTGCGTAGCCCCACACACCTGGGGGCTGCAGGCTTTCCTGCTCTCTTCAGCCTCAAAAGCACCCTTTCCCACTTGGCGCCGCGCCAGGCCCAAAAATGGCCATATGTCTGGAGACTGGTCCCACGCCCAAAGAGCCAGCAGGGAAAACTATGCCTTGTTCTAAAGCTCTTTGGGAACCGCTTGCGTAGCCCCACACACCTGGGGGCTGCAGGCTTTCCTGCTGCCTTCAGCCTCAAAACCACCCTTTCCCACTTGGCCCCACGCCAGGCACAAAAATGGCCATATGTCTGGAGACTGGTCCCACGCCCAAAGAGCCAGCAGGGAAAACTATGCCTTGTTCTAAAGCTCTTTGGGAACCGCTTGCGTAGCCCCACACACCTGGGGGCTGCAGGCTTTCCTGCTGCCTTCAGCCTCAAAACCACCCTTTCCCACTTGGTGCTGCGCCAGGCCCAAAAATGGCCATATATCTGGAGACTGATCCCACGCCCAAAGAGCCAGCAGGGAAAACTATGCCTTGTTCTAAAGCTCTTTGGGAACCGCTTGCGTAGTCCCACACACCTGGGGGCTGCAGGCTTTCCTGCTGCCTTCAGCCTCAAAACCGCCCTTTCCCAAATGGCGCCACGCCAGGCACAAAAATGGCCATATGTCTGGAGTTTGGTCCCACGCCCAAAGAGCCAGCAGGGAAAACTATGCCTTGTTCTAAAGCTCTTTGGGAACGGCTTGCGTAGCCCCACACACCTGGGGGCTGCAGGCTTTCCTGCTGCCTTCAGCCTCAAAACCACCCTTTCCCACTTGGCCCCGCGCCAGGCCCAAAAAAGGCCATATGTCTGGAGGTTGGTCCCACGCCCAAAGAACCAGCAGGGAAAACTATGCCTTGTTCTAAAGCTCTTTGGGAACCGCTTGCGTAGCCCCACACACCTGGGGGCTGCAGTCTTTCCTGCTGCCTTCAGCCTCAAAAACACCCTTTCCCACTTGGCGCCGCGCCAGGCCCAAAAATCGCCATATGTCTGGAGACTGGTCCCACGTCCAAAGAGCCAGCAGGGAAAACTATGCCTTGTTCTAAAGCTCTTTGGGAACCGCTTGCGTAGGCCCACACACCTGGGGGCTGCAGGCTTTCCTGCTGCCTTCAGCCTCAAAACCACCCTTTCCCACATGGCGCCAAGCCAGGCCCAAAAATGGCCATATGTCTGGAGACTGGTCCCACGCCCAAAGAGCCAGCAGGGAAAACTATGCCTTGTTCTAAAGCTCTTTGGGAACCGCTTGCGTAGCCCCACACACCTGCGGGCTGCAGGCTTTCCTGCTGCCTTCAACCTCAAAAGCACCCTTTCCCACTTGGCGCCGCGCCAGGCCCAAAAATGGCCATATGTCTGCAGACTGGTCCCACGCCCAAAGAGCCAGCAGGGAAAACTATGCCTTGTTCTAAAGCTCTTTGGGAACCGCTTGCGTAGGCCCACACACCTGGGGGCTGCAGGCTTTCCTGCTGCCTTCAGCCTCAAAACCACCCTTTCCCACATGGCGTCACGCCAGGCACAAAAATGGCCATATGTCTGGAGACTGGTCCCACGCCCAAAGAGCCAGCAGGGAAAACTATGCCTTGTTCTAAAGCTCTTTGGGAACCGCTTGCGTAGCCCCACACACCTGGGGGCTGCAGGCTTTCCTGCTGCCTTCAGCCTCAAAACCACCCTTTTCCACATGGCGTCACGCCAGGCACAAAAATGGCCATATGTCTGGAGACTGGTCCCACGCCCAAAGAGCCAGCAGGGAAAACTATGCCTTGTTCTAAAGCTCTTTGGGAACCGCTTGCGTAGCCCCACACACCTGGGGGCTGCAGGCTTTCCTGCTGCCTTCAGCCTCAAAACCACCCTTTCCCACATGGCGTTACGCCAGGCCCAAAAATGGCCATATATCTGGAGACTGGTCCCACGCCCAAAGAGCCAGCAGGGAAAACTATGCCTTGTTCTAAAGCTCTTTGGGAACCGCTTGCGTAGCCCCACACACCTGGGGGCTGCAGGCTTTCCTGCTGCCTTCAGCCTCAAAAACACCCTTTCCCACTTGGCCCCGAACCAGGCACAAAAATGGCCATATATCTGGAGACTGACCCCACGCCCAAAGAGCCAGCAGGGAAAACTATGCCTTGTTCTAAAGCTCTTCGGGAAACGCTTGCGTAGCCCCACACACCTGGGGGCTGCAGGCTTTCCTGCTGCCTTCAGCCTCAAAACCACCCTTTCCCACATGGCTTCACGCCAGGCCCAAAAATGGCCATATATCTGGAGACTGGTCCCACGCCCAAAGAGCCAGCAGGGAAAACTATGCCTTGTTCTAAAGCTCTTTGGGAACCGCTTGCGTAGCCCCACACACCTGGGGGCTGCAGGCTTTCCTGCTGCCTTCAGCCTCAAAACCACCCTTTCCCACATGGCGCCAAGCCAGGCCCAAAAATGGCCATATGTCTGGAGGTTAGTCCCACGCCCAAAGAGCCAGCAGGGAAAACTATGCCTTGTTCTAAAGCTCTTTGGGAACGGCTTGCGTAGCCCCACACACCTGGGGGATGCAGGCTTTCCTGCTCTCTTCAGCATCAGAAGAACCCTTTAGCACTTGACGCTGCGCCAGGTCCAAAAATGGCCATATCTCTGGAGACTGGTCCCACGCCCAAAGAGCCAGCAGGGAAAACTATGCCTTGTTCTAAAGCTCTTTGGGAACCGCTTGCGTAGCCCCAGAGACGTGGGGGCTGCAGGCTTTCCTGCTGCCTTCAGCCTCAAAAACACCCTTTCCCACTTGGCCCCGAGCCAGGCACAAAAATGGCCATATCTCTGGAGACTGGTCCCACGCCCAAAGAGCCAGCAGGGAAAACTATGCCTTGTTCTAAAGCTCTTTGGGAACCGCTTGCGTAGCCCCACACACCTGGGGGCTGCAGGCTTTCCTGCTGCCTTCAGCCTCAAAAACACCCTTTCCCACTTGGCCCCGAGCCAGGCACAAAAATGGCCATATGTCTGGAGACTGGTCCCACGCCCAAAGAGCCAGCAGGGAAAACTATGCCTTGTTCTAAAGCTCTTTGGGAACCGCTTGCGTAGCCCCACACACCTGCGGGCTGCAGGCTTTCCTGCTGCCTTCAGCCTCAAAACCACCCTTTCCCACTTGGCGCTGCGCCAGGCACAAAAATGACCATATATCTGGAGACTGATCCCACGCCCAAAGAGCCAGCAGGGAAAACTATGCCTTGTTCTAAAGCTCTTTGGGAACCGCTTGCGTAGCCCCACAGACCTGGGGGCTGCAGGCTTTCCTGCTGCCTTCAGCCTCAAAACCACCCTTTCCCACTTGGCGTCACGCCAGGCCCAAAAATGGCCATATGTCTGGAGACTGGTCCCACGCGCAAAGAGCCAGCAGGGAAAACTATGCCTTGTTCTAAAGCTCTTTGGGAACGGCTTGCGTAGCCCCACACACCTGGGGGCTGCAGGCTTTCCTGCTGCCTTCAGACTCAAAACCACCCTTTCCCACTTGGCGCTGCGCCAGGCCCAAAAATGGCCATATATCTGGAGACTGATCCCACGCCAATTCAGCCAGCAGAGAAAACTATGCCTTGTTCTAAAGCTCTTTGGGAACCGCTTGCGTAGCCCCACACACCTGGGGGCTGCAGGCTTTCCTGCTGCCTTCAACCTCAAAACCACCCTTTCCCAAATGGCGCCGCGCCAGGCCCAAAAATGGCCATATGTCTGCAAGTTGGTCCCACGCCCAAAGAGCCAGCAGGGAAAACTATGCCTTGTTTTAAAGCTCTTTGGGAACCTCTTGCGTAGGCCCACACGCCTGGGGGCTGCAGGCTTTCCTGCTGCCTTCAGCCTTAAAACCACCCTTTCCCACTTGGCCCCGCGCCAGGCACAAAAATGGCCATATGTCTGGAGACTGGTCCCACGCCCAAAGAGCCAGCAGGGAAAACTATGCCTTGTTCTAAGGCTCTTTGGGAACCGCTTGCGTAGCCCCACACAAACTGGGGCGGGCAGGCTTTTCTCGCGCTTTCAGCCTCAAAACCACCCTTTCCCACTTGGCGCCGCGCCAGGCACAAAAATGGCCATATGTCTGGAGGTTGGTCCCACGCCCAAATAGCCAGAAGGGAAAACTATGCCTTGTTCTAAAGCTCTTTGGTAACTGCTTGCGTAGCCCCACACACCTGGGGTCTGCAGGCTTTCCTGCTCTCTTCAGCCTCAAAAGAAACCTTTCCCACTTGGCGCCGCGCCAGGCCCAAAAATGGCCATATGTCTGGAGACTGGTCCCACGCTCAAAGAGCCAGCAGGGAAAACTATGCCTTGTTCTAAAGCTCTTTGGGAACCGCTTGCGTAGCCCCACACACCTGGGGGCTGCAGGCTTTCCTGCTGCCTTCAGCCTCAAAACAACCCTTTCCCACTTGGCGCTGCGCCAGGCCCAAAAATGGCCATATATCTGGAGACTGGTCCCACGCCCAAAGAGCCAGCAGGGAAAACTATGCCTTGTTCTAAAGCTCTTTGGGAACCGCTTGCGTAGACCCACACACCTGGGGGCTGCAGGCTTTCCTGCTGCCTTCAGCCTCAAAACCACCCTTTCCCACTTGGCATCGCGCCAGGCCCAAAAATGGCCATATGTCTGGAGACTGGTCCCACGCACAAAGAGCCAGCAGGGAAAATTATGCCTTGTTCTAAAGCTCTTTGGGAATCGCTTGCGTAGCCCCACACACCTGGGGGCTGCAGGCTTTTCTCGCGCTTTCAGCCTCAAAACCACCCTTTCCCACTTGGCCCTGCGCCAGGCCCAAAAATGGCCATATGTCTGAAGATTGGTCCCACGCCCAAAGAGCCAGCAGGGAAAACTATGCCTTGTTCTAAAGCTCTTTGGGAACCGCTTGCGTAGCCCCACACACCTGCGGGCTGCAGGCTTTCCTGCTGCCTTCAGCCTCAAAACCACCCTTTCCCACTTGGCGCTGCGCCAGGCCCAAAAATGGCCATATATCTGGAGACTGATCCCACGCCCAAAGAGCCAGCAGGGAAAAATATGCCTTGTTCTAAAGCTCTTTGGGAACGGCTTGCGTAGCCCCACAGACCTGGGGGCTGCAGGCTTTCCTCCTGCCTTCAGTCTCAAAACCACCCTTTTCCACATGGCGTCACGCCAGGCACAAAAATGGCCATATGTCTGGAGACTGGTCCCACGCCCAAAGAGCCAGCAGGGAAAACTATGCCTTGTTCTAAAGCTCTTTGGGAACCGCTTGCGTAGCCCCACACACCTGCGGGCTGCAGGCTTTCCTGCTCTCTTCAGCCTCAGAAGAACCCTTTCGCACTTGGCGCCGCGCCAGGCCCAAAAATGGCCAGATATCTGGAGACTGGTCCCACGACCAAAGAGCCAGCAGGGAAAACTATGCCTTGTTCTAAAGCTCTTTGGGAACCGCTTGCGTAGCCCCACAGACCCCGGGGGCTGCAGGCTTTAATGCTGCCTTCAGACTCAAAACCACCCTTTCCCACTTGGCATCGCGCCAGGCCCAAAAATGGCCATATGTCTGGAGACTGGTCCCACGCCCAAAGAGCCAGCAGGGAAAACTATGCCTTGTTCTAAAGCTCTTTGGGAACCGCTTGCGTAGCCCCACACACCTGCGGGCTGCAGGCTTTCCTGCTCTCTTCAGCCTCAGAAGAACCCTTTCGCACTTGGCGCCGCGCCAGGCCCAAAAATGGCCAGATATCTGGAGACTGGTCCCACGACCAAAGAGCCAGCAGGGAAAACTATGCCTTGTTCTAAAGCTCTTTGGGAACCGCTTGCGTAGCCCCACAGACCCCGGGGGCTGCAGGCTTTAATGCTGCCTTCAGACTCAAAACCACCCTTTCCCACTTGGCATCGCGCCAGGCCCAAAAATGGCCATATGTCTGGAGACTGGTCCCACGCCCAAAGAGCCAGCAGGGAAAACTATGCCTTGTTCTAAAGCTCTTTGGGAACCGCTTGCGTAGCCCCACACACACTGGGGGCAGCAAGCTTTTCTCGCGCTTTCAGCCTCAAAACCACCCTTTCCAACTTGGCGCTGCGCCAGGCACAAAAATGGCCATATGTCTGGAGACTGGTCCCACGCCCAAAGAGCTAGCAGGGAAAACTATGCCTTGTTCTAAAGCTCTTTGGGAACCGCTTGCGTAGCCCCACACACCTGGGGGGCTGCACGCTTTCCTGCTGCCTTCAGCCTCAAAACCACCCTTTCCCACTTGGCCCTGCGCCACGCCCAAAAATGGCCATATCTCTGGAGACTGGTCCCACGCCCAAAGAGCCAGCAGGGAAAACTATGCCTTGTTCTAAAGCTCTTTGGGAACCGCTTGCGTAGCCCCACACACCTGGGGGCTGCAGGCTTTCCTGCTGCCTTCAGCCTCAAAACCACCCTTTCCCACTTGGTGCCGCGCCAGGCACAAAAATGGCCATATATCTGGAGACTGGTCCCACGCCCAAAGAGCCAGCAGGGAAAACTATTCCTTGTTCTAAAGCTCTTTGGGAACGGCTTGCGTAGCCCCACACACCTGGCGGCTGCAGGCTTTCCTGCTGCCTTCAGACTCAGAACCACCCTTTCCCACTTGGCGCCAAGCCAGGCCCAAAAATGGCCATATTTCTGGAGACTGGTCCCTTTCCCAAAGAGCCAGCAGGGAAAACTATGCCTTGTTCTAAAGCTCTTTGGGAACCTCTTGCGTAGCCCCACACACCTGGGGGCTGCAGGCTTTCCTGCTGCCTTCAGCCTCAAAACCACCCTTTCCCACTTGGCGCCGCGCCATGCCCAAAAATGGCCATATGTCTGGAGACTGGTCCCACGCCCGAAGAGCCAGCAGGGAAAACTATGCCTTGTTCTAAAGCTCTTTGGGAATCGCTTGCGTAGCCCCACACACCTGGGGGCTGCATGCTTTTCTCGCGCTTTCAGCCTCAAAACCACCCTTTCCCACTTGGCCCTGTGCCAGGCCCAAAAATGGCCATATGTCTGAAGATTGGTCCCACGCCCAAAGAGCCAGCAGGGAAAACTATGCCTTGTTCTAAAGCTCTTTGGGAACCGCTTGCGTAGCCCCACAGACCTGCGGGCTGCAGGCTTTCCTGCTGCCTTCAGCCTCAAAACCACCCTTTCCCACTTGGCGCTGCGCCAGGCCCAAAAATGGCCATATATCTGGAGACTGATCCCACGCCCAAAGAGCCAGCAGGGAAAACTATGCCTTGTTCTAAAGCTCTTTGGGAACCGCTTGCGTAGCCCCACACACCTGGGGGCTGCAGGCTTTCCTGCTGCCTTCAGTCTCAAAACCACCCTTTTCCACATGGCGTCACGCCAGGCACAAAAATGGCCATATGTCTGGAGGTTGGTCCCACGCCCAAAGAGCCAGCAGGGAAAACTATGCCTTGTTCTAAAGCTCTTTGGGAACCGCTTGCGTAGCCCCACACACCTGGGGGCTGCAGGCTTTCCTGCTCTCTTCAGCCTCAGAAAAACCGTTTCGCACTTGGGGCCGCGCCAGGCCCAAAAATGGCCAGATATCTGGAGACTGGTCCCACGCCCAAAGAGCCAGCAGGGAAAACTATGCCTTGTTCTAAAGCTCTTTGGGAACCGCTTGCGTAGCCCCACACACCTGGGGGCTGCAGGCTTTCCTGCTGCCTTCAGCCTCAAAACCACCCTTTCCCACTTGGCCCCGCGCCAGGCACAAAAATGGCCATATGTCTGGAGACTGGTCCCACGCCCAAAGAGCCAGCAGGGAAAACTATGCCTTGTTCTAAAGCTCTTTGGGAACCGCTTGCGTAGCCCCACAGACCCTGGGGGCTGCAGGCTTTACTGCTCTCTTCAGCCTCAAAACCACCCTTTCCCACTTGGCCCCGCGCCACGCCCAAAAATGGCCATATCTCTGGAGACTGGTCCCACGCCCAAAGAGCCAGCAGGGTAAAATATGCCTTGTTCTAAAGCTCTTTGGGAACCGCTTGCGTAGCCCCACACACCTGGGGGCTGCAGGCTTTCCTGCTGCCTTCAGCCTCAAAACCACCCTTTCCCACTTGGTGCCGCGCCAGGCACAAAAATGGCCATATGTCTGGAGACTGGTCCCACGCCCAAAGAGCCAGCAGGGAAAACTATGCCTTGTTCTAAAGCTCTTTGGGAACGGCTTGCGTAGCCCCACACACCTGGGGGCTGCAGGCTTTCCTGCTCTCTTCAGCCTCAGAACCACCCTTTCGCACTTGGCGCCGCGCCAGGCCCAAAAATGGCCATATGTCTGAAGATTGGTCCCACGCCCAAAGAGCCAGCAGGGAAAACTATGCCTTGTTCTAAAGCTCTTTGGGAACCGCTTGCGTAGCCCCACAGACCTGTGGGCTGCAGGCTTTCCTGCTCTCTTCAGCCTCAAAGAACCCTTTCCCACTTGGCGCCGCGCCAGGCCGAAAAATGGCCATATCTCTGGAGACTGGTCCCACGCCCAAAGAGCCAGCAGGGAAAACTATGCCTTGTTCTAAAGCTCTTTGGGAACCGCTTGCGTAGCCCCACACAAACTGGGGGCTGCAGGCTTTCCTGCTCTCTTCAGCCTCAAAAGAAACCTTTCGCAAATGGCGCCGCGCCAGGCCCAAAAATGGCCATATGTCTGGAGACTGGTCCCACGCCCAAAGAGCCAGCAGGGAAAACTATGCCTTGTTCTAAAGCTCTTTGGGAACCGCTTGCGTAGCCCCACAGACCTGCGGGCTGCAGGCTTTCCTGCTGCCTTCAGCCTCAAAACCACCCTTTCCCACTTGGTGCCGCGCCAGGCACAGAAATGGCCATATTTCTGGAGTTTGGTCCCACGCCCAAAGAGCCAGCAGGGAAAACTATGCCTTGTTCTAAAGCTCTTTGGGAACCGCTTGCGTAGCCCCACACAAACTGGGGGCTGCAGGCTTTCCTTCTGCCTTCAACCTCAGATGCACCCTTTTCCACATGGCGTCACGCCAGACACAAAAATGGCCATATGTCTGGAGGTTGGTCCCACGCCCAAAGAGCCAGCAGGGAAAACTATGCCTTGTTCTAAAGCTCTTTGGGAACCGCTTGCGTAGCCACACACACCTGGGGGCTGCAGGCTTTCCTGCTGCCTTCAGCCTCAAAACCCCCCTTTCCCACTTGGCGCTGCGCCAGGCCCAAAAATGGCCATATGTCTGGAGATTGGTCCCACGCCCAAAGAGCCAGCAGGGAAAACTATGCCTTGTTCTAAAGCTCTTTGGGAACCGCTTGCGTAGCCCCACACACCTGGGGGCTGCATGCTTTCCTGCTCTCTTCAGCCTCAAAACCACCCTCTCCCACTTGGCGCTGCGCCAGGCCCAAAAATGGCCATATATCTGGAGACTGGTCCCACGCCCAAAGAGCCAGCAGGGAAAACTATGCCTTGTTCTAAAGCTCTTTGGGAACCGCTTGCGTAGCCCCACACACCTGGGGGCTGCAGGCTTTCCTGCTGCCTTCAGCCTCAAAACCACCCTTTCCCACTTGGTGCCGCGCCAGGCACAAAAATGGCCATATATCTGGAGACTGGTCCCACGCCCAAAGAGCCAGCAGGGAAAACTATTCCTTGTTCTAAAGCTCTTTGGGAACGGCTTGCGTAGCCCCACACACCTGGCGGCTGCAGGCTTTCCTGCTGCCTTCAGACTCAGAACCACCCTTTCCCACTTGGCGCCAAGCCAGGCCCAAAAATGGCCATATTTCTGGAGACTGGTCCCTTTCCCAAAGAGCCAGCAGGGAAAACTATGCCTTGTTCTAAAGCTCTTTGGGAACCTCTTGCGTAGCCCCACACACCTGGGGGCTGCAGGCTTTCCTGCTGCCTTCAGCCTCAAAACCACCCTTTCCCACTTGGCGCCGCGCCATGCCCAAAAATGGCCATATGTCTGGAGACTGGTCCCACGCCCAAAGAGCCAGCAGGGAAAACTATGCCTTGTTCTAAAGCTCTTTGGGAACCGCTTGCGTAGCCCCACAGACCTGGGGGCTGCAGGCTTTCCTGCTGCCTTCAGCCTCAAAACCACCCTTTCCCACTTGGTGCTGCGCCAGGCCCAAAAATGGCCATATATGTGGAGACTGATCCCACGCCCAAAGAGCCAGCAGGGAAAACTATGCCTTGTTCTAAAGCTCTTTGGGAACCGCTTGCGTAGCCCCACACAAACTGGGGGCAGCAAGCTTTTCTCGCGCTTTCAGCCTCAAAACCACCCTTTCCCACTTGGCGCTGCGCAAGGCCCAAAAATGGCCATATATCTGGAGACTGATCCCACGCCCAAAGAGCCAGCAGGGAAAACTATGCCTTGTTCTAAAGCTCTTTGGGAACCGCTTGCGTAGTCCCACACACCTGGGGGCTGCAGGCTTTCCTGCTGCCTTCAGCCTCAAAACCACCCTTTCCCAAATGGCGCCACGCCAGGCACAAAAATGGCCATATGTCTGGAGTTTGGTCCCACGCCCGAAGAGCCAGCAGGGAAAACTATGCCTTGTTCTAAAGCTCTTTGGGAATCGCTTGCGTAGCCCCACACACCTGGGGGCTGCATGCTTTTCTCGCGCTTTCAGCCTCAAAACCACCCTTTCCCACTTGGCCCTGTGCCAGGCCCAAAAATGGCCATATGTCTGAAGATTGGTCCCACGCCCAAAGAGCCAGCAGGGAAAACTATGCCTTGTTCTAAAGCTCTTTGGGAACCGCTTGCGTAGCCCCACAGACCTGCGGGCTGCAGGCTTTCCTGCTGCCTTCAGCCTCAAAACCACCCTTTCCCACTTGGCGCTGCGCCAGGCCCAAAAATGGCCATATATCTGGAGACTGATCCCACGCCCAAAGAGCCAGCAGGGAAAACTATGCCTTGTTCTAAAGCTCTTTGGGAACCGCTTGCGTAGCCCCACACACCTGGGGGCTGCAGGCTTTCCTGCTGCCTTCAGTCTCAAAACCACCCTTTTCCACATGGCGTCACGCCAGGCACAAAAATGGCCATATGTCTGGAGGTTGGTCCCACGCCCAAAGAGCCAGCAGGGAAAACTATGCCTTGTTCTAAAGCTCTTTGGGAACCGCTTGCGTAGCCCCACACACCTGGGGGCTGCAGGCTTTCCTGCTCTCTTCAGCCTCAGAAAAACCGTTTCGCACTTGGGGCCGCGCCAGGCCCAAAAATGGCCAGATATCTGGAGACTGGTCCCACGCCCAAAGAGCCAGCAGGGAAAACTATGCCTTGTTCTAAAGCTCTTTGGGAACCGCTTGCGTAGCCCCACACACCTGGGGGCTGCAGGCTTTCCTGCTGCCTTCAGCCTCAAAACCACCCTTTCCCACTTGGCCCCGCGCCAGGCACAAAAATGGCCATATGTCTGGAGACTGGTCCCACGCCCAAAGAGCCAGCAGGGAAAACTATGCCTTGTTCTAAAGCTCTTTGGGAACCGCTTGCGTAGCCCCACAGACCCTGGGGGCTGCAGGCTTTACTGCTCTCTTCAGCCTCAAAACCACCCTTTCCCACTTGGCCCCGCGCCACGCCCAAAAATGGCCATATCTCTGGAGACTGGTCCCACGCCCAAAGAGCCAGCAGGGTAAAATATGCCTTGTTCTAAAGCTCTTTGGGAACCGCTTGCGTAGCCCCACACACCTGGGGGCTGCAGGCTTTCCTGCTGCCTTCAGCCTCAAAACCACCCTTTCCCACTTGGTGCCGCGCCAGGCACAAAAATGGCCATATGTCTGGAGACTGGTCCCACGCCCAAAGAGCCAGCAGGGAAAACTATGCCTTGTTCTAAAGCTCTTTGGGAACGGCTTGCGTAGCCCCACACACCTGGGGGCTGCAGGCTTTCCTGCTCTCTTCAGCCTCAGAACCACCCTTTCGCACTTGGCGCCGCGCCAGGCCCAAAAATGGCCATATGTCTGAAGATTGGTCCCACGCCCAAAGAGCCAGCAGGGAAAACTATGCCTTGTTCTAAAGCTCTTTGGGAACCGCTTGCGTAGCCCCACAGACCTGTGGGCTGCAGGCTTTCCTGCTCTCTTCAGCCTCAAAGAACCCTTTCCCACTTGGCGCCGCGCCAGGCCGAAAAATGGCCATATCTCTGGAGACTGGTCCCACGCCCAAAGAGCCAGCAGGGAAAACTATGCCTTGTTCTAAAGCTCTTTGGGAACCGCTTGCGTAGCCCCACACAAACTGGGGGCTGCAGGCTTTCCTGCTCTCTTCAGCCTCAAAAGAAACCTTTCGCAAATGGCGCCGCGCCAGGCCCAAAAATGGCCATATGTCTGGAGACTGGTCCCACGCCCAAAGAGCCAGCAGGGAAAACTATGCCTTGTTCTAAAGCTCTTTGGGAACCGCTTGCGTAGCCCCACAGACCTGCGGGCTGCAGGCTTTCCTGCTGCCTTCAGCCTCAAAACCACCCTTTCCCACTTGGTGCCGCGCCAGGCACAGAAATGGCCATATTTCTGGAGTTTGGTCCCACGCCCAAAGAGCCAGCAGGGAAAACTATGCCTTGTTCTAAAGCTCTTTGGGAACCGCTTGCGTAGCCCCACACACCTGGGGGCTGCAGGCTTTCCTGCTGCCTTCAACCTCAGATGCACCCTTTTCCACATGGCGTCACGCCAGACACAAAAATGGCCATATGTCTGGAGGTTGGTCCCACGCCCAAAGAGCCAGCAGGGAAAACTATGCCTTGTTCTAAAGCTCTTTGGGAACCGCTTGCGTAGCCACACACACCTGGGGGCTGCAGGCTTTCCTGCTGCCTTCAGCCTCAAAACCCCCCTTTCCCACTTGGCGCTGCGCCAGGCCCAAAAATGGCCATATGTCTGGAGATTGGTCCCACGCCCAAAGAGCCAGCAGGGAAAACTATGCCTTGTTCTAAAGCTCTTTGGGAACCGCTTGCGTAGCCCCACACACCTGGGGGCTGCATGCTTTCCTGCTCTCTTCAGCCTCAAAACCACCCTCTCCCACTTGGCGCTGCGCCAGGCCCAAAAATGGCCATATATCTGGAGACTGGTCCCACGCCCAAAGAGCCAGCAGGGAAAACTATGCCTTGTTCTAAAGCTCTTTGGGAACCGCTTGCGTGGCCCAACAGACCTGCGGGCTGCAGGCTTTCCTGCTGCCTTCAGCCTCAAAACCACCCTTTCCCACTTGGCATCACGGCAGGCACAAAAATGGCCATATGTCTGGAGGTTGGTCCCACGCCCAAAGAGGCAGCAGGGAAAACTATGCCTTGTTCTAAAGCTCTTTGGGAACCGTTTGCGTAGCCCCACAAACCTGGGGGCTGCAGGCTTTCCTGCTCTCTTCAGCCTCAAAAGCACCCTTTCCCACTTGGCGCCGCGCCAGGCCCAAAAATGGCCATATGTCTGGAGACTGGTCCCACGCCCAAAGAGCCAGCAGGGAAAACTATGCCTTGTTTTAAAGCTCTTTGGGAACGGCTTGCGTAGCCCCACACACCTGGGGGCTGCAGGCTTTCCTGCTGCCTTCAGCCTCAAAAAAACCCTTTTCCACATGGCGTCACGCCAGGCCCAAAAATGGCCATATGTCTGGAGACTGGTCCCACGCCCAAAGAGCCAGCAGGGAAAACTATGCCTTGTTCTAAAGCTCTTTGGGAACCGCTTGCGTAGCCCCACACACCTGTAGGCTGCACGCTTTCCTGCTGCCTTCAGCCTGAAAACCACCCTTTTCCACATGGCGTCACGCCAGGCACAAAAATGGCCATATGTCTGGAGGTTGGTCCCACGCCCAAAGAGCCAGCAGGGAAAACTATGCCTTGTTCTAAAGCTCTTTGGGAACCGCTTGCGTAGCCCCACACACCTGGGGGCTGCAGGCTTTCCTGCTGCCTTCAGCCTCAAAACAACCCTTTTCCACATGGCGTCAGCCAGGCACAAAAATGGCCATATGTCTGGAGACTGGTCCCACGCCCAAAGAGCCAGCAGGGAAAACTATGCCTTGTTCTAAAGCTCTTTGGGAACCGCTTGCATAGCCCCACACAAACTGGGGGCTGCAGGCTTTTCTCGCGCTTTCAGCCTCAAAACCACCCTTTCCCACTTGGCATCGCGCCAGGCCCAAAAATGGCCATATGTCTGGAGTTTGGTCCCACGCCCAAAGAGCCAGCAGGGAAAACTATGCCTTGTTCTAAAGCTCTTTGGGAACCTCTTGCGTAGCCCCACACACCTGGGGTCTGCAGGCTTTCCTGCTCTCTTCAGCCTCAAAAGAACCCTTTCCCACTTGGCTCCGCGCCAGGCACAAAAATGGCCATATGTCTGGAGACTGGTCCCACGCCCAAAGAGCCAGCAGGGAAAACTATGCCTTGTTCTAAAGCTCTTTGGGAACCGCTTGTGTGGCCCCACAGACCTGGGGGCTGCAGGCTTTCCTGCTGCCTTCAGCCTCAAAACCACCCTTTCCCACTTGGCGCCGCGCCATGCCCAAAAATGGCCATATGTCTGGAGACTGGTCCCACGCCCAAAGAGCCAGCAGGGAAAACTATGCCTTGTTCTAAAGCTCTTTGGGAACCGCTTGCGTAGCCCCACAGACCTGGGGGCTGCAGGCTTTCCTGCTGCCTTCAGCCTCAAAACCACCCTTTCCCACTTGGTGCTGCGCCAGGCCCAAAAATGGCCATATATGTGGAGACTGATCCCACGCCCAAAGAGCCAGCAGGGAAAACTATGCCTTGTTCTAAAGCTCTTTGGGAACCGCTTGCGTAGCCCCACACAAACTGGGGGCAGCAAGCTTTTCTCGCGCTTTCAGCCTCAAAACCACCCTTTCCCACTTGGCGCTGCGCAAGGCCCAAAAATGGCCATATATCTGGAGACTGATCCCACGCCCAAAGAGCCAGCAGGGAAAACTATGCCTTGTTCTAAAGCTCTTTGGGAACCGCTTGCGTAGTCCCACACACCTGGGGGCTGCAGGCTTTCCTGCTGCCTTCAGCCTCAAAACCACCCTTTCCCAAATGGCGCCACGCCAGGCACAAAAATGGCCATATGTCTGGAGTTTGGTCCCACGCCCGAAGAGCCAGCAGGGAAAACTATGCCTTGTTCTAAAGCTCTTTGGGAATCGCTTGCGTAGCCCCACACACCTGGGGGCTGCATGCTTTTCTCGCGCTTTCAGCCTCAAAACCACCCTTTCCCACTTGGCCCTGTGCCAGGCCCAAAAATGGCCATATGTCTGAAGATTGGTCCCACGCCCAAAGAGCCAGCAGGGAAAACTATGCCTTGTTCTAAAGCTCTTTGGGAACCGCTTGCGTAGCCCCACAGACCTGCGGGCTGCAGGCTTTCCTGCTGCCTTCAGCCTCAAAACCACCCTTTCCCACTTGGCGCTGCGCCAGGCCCAAAAATGGCCATATATCTGGAGACTGATCCCACGCCCAAAGAGCCAGCAGGGAAAACTATGCCTTGTTCTAAAGCTCTTTGGGAACCGCTTGCGTAGCCCCACACACCTGGGGGCTGCAGGCTTTCCTGCTGCCTTCAGTCTCAAAACCACCCTTTTCCACATGGCGTCACGCCAGGCACAAAAATGGCCATATGTCTGGAGGTTGGTCCCACGCCCAAAGAGCCAGCAGGGAAAACTATGCCTTGTTCTAAAGCTCTTTGGGAACCGCTTGCGTAGCCCCACACACCTGGGGGCTGCAGGCTTTCCTGCTCTCTTCAGCCTCAGAAAAACCGTTTCGCACTTGGGGCCGCGCCAGGCCCAAAAATGGCCAGATATCTGGAGACTGGTCCCACGCCCAAAGAGCCAGCAGGGAAAACTATGCCTTGTTCTAAAGCTCTTTGGGAACCGCTTGCGTAGCCCCACACACCTGGGGGCTGCAGGCTTTCCTGCTGCCTTCAGCCTCAAAACCACCCTTTCCCACTTGGCCCCGCGCCAGGCACAAAAATGGCCATATGTCTGGAGACTGGTCCCACGCCCAAAGAGCCAGCAGGGAAAACTATGCCTTGTTCTAAAGCTCTTTGGGAACCGCTTGCGTAGCCCCACAGACCCTGGGGGCTGCAGGCTTTACTGCTCTCTTCAGCCTCAAAACCACCCTTTCCCACTTGGCCCCGCGCCACGCCCAAAAATGGCCATATCTCTGGAGACTGGTCCCACGCCCAAAGAGCCAGCAGGGTAAAATATGCCTTGTTCTAAAGCTCTTTGGGAACCGCTTGCGTAGCCCCACACACCTGGGGGCTGCAGGCTTTCCTGCTGCCTTCAGCCTCAAAACCACCCTTTCCCACTTGGTGCCGCGCCAGGCACAAAAATGGCCATATGTCTGGAGACTGGTCCCACGCCCAAAGAGCCAGCAGGGAAAACTATGCCTTGTTCTAAAGCTCTTTGGGAACGGCTTGCGTAGCCCCACACACCTGGGGGCTGCAGGCTTTCCTGCTCTCTTCAGCCTCAGAACCACCCTTTCGCACTTGGCGCCGCGCCAGGCCCAAAAATGGCCATATGTCTGAAGATTGGTCCCACGCCCAAAGAGCCAGCAGGGAAAACTATGCCTTGTTCTAAAGCTCTTTGGGAACCGCTTGCGTAGCCCCACAGACCTGTGGGCTGCAGGCTTTCCTGCTCTCTTCAGCCTCAAAGAACCCTTTCCCACTTGGCGCCGCGCCAGGCCGAAAAATGGCCATATCTCTGGAGACTGGTCCCACGCCCAAAGAGCCAGCAGGGAAAACTATGCCTTGTTCTAAAGCTCTTTGGGAACCGCTTGCGTAGCCCCACACAAACTGGGGGCTGCAGGCTTTCCTGCTCTCTTCAGCCTCAAAAGAAACCTTTCGCAAATGGCGCCGCGCCAGGCCCAAAAATGGCCATATGTCTGGAGACTGGTCCCACGCCCAAAGAGCCAGCAGGGAAAACTATGCCTTGTTCTAAAGCTCTTTGGGAACCGCTTGCGTAGCCCCACAGACCTGCGGGCTGCAGGCTTTCCTGCTGCCTTCAGCCTCAAAACCACCCTTTCCCACTTGGTGCCGCGCCAGGCACAGAAATGGCCATATTTCTGGAGTTTGGTCCCACGCCCAAAGAGCCAGCAGGGAAAACTATGCCTTGTTCTAAAGCTCTTTGGGAACCGCTTGCGTAGCCCCACACAAACTGGGGGCTGCAGGCTTTCCTTCTGCCTTCAACCTCAGATGCACCCTTTTCCACATGGCGTCACGCCAGACACAAAAATGGCCATATGTCTGGAGGTTGGTCCCACGCCCAAAGAGCCAGCAGGGAAAACTATGCCTTGTTCTAAAGCTCTTTGGGAACCGCTTGCGTAGCCACACACACCTGGGGGCTGCAGGCTTTCCTGCTGCCTTCAGCCTCAAAACCCCCCTTTCCCACTTGGCGCTGCGCCAGGCCCAAAAATGGCCATATGTCTGGAGATTGGTCCCACGCCCAAAGAGCCAGCAGGGAAAACTATGCCTTGTTCTAAAGCTCTTTGGGAACCGCTTGCGTAGCCCCACACACCTGGGGGCTGCATGCTTTCCTGCTCTCTTCAGCCTCAAAACCACCCTCTCCCACTTGGCGCTGCGCCAGGCCCAAAAATGGCCATATATCTGGAGACTGGTCCCACGCCCAAAGAGCCAGCAGGGAAAACTATGCCTTGTTCTAAAGCTCTTTGGGAACCGCTTGCGTGGCCCAACAGACCTGCGGGCTGCAGGCTTTCCTGCTGCCTTCAGCCTCAAAACCACCCTTTCCCACTTGGCATCACGGCAGGCACAAAAATGGCCATATGTCTGGAGGTTGGTCCCACGCCCAAAGAGGCAGCAGGGAAAACTATGCCTTGTTCTAAAGCTCTTTGGGAACCGTTTGCGTAGCCCCACAAACCTGGGGGCTGCAGGCTTTCCTGCTCTCTTCAGCCTCAAAAGCACCCTTTCCCACTTGGCGCCGCGCCAGGCCCAAAAATGGCCATATGTCTGGAGACTGGTCCCACGCCCAAAGAGCCAGCAGGGAAAACTATGCCTTGTTTTAAAGCTCTTTGGGAACGGCTTGCGTAGCCCCACACACCTGGGGGCTGCAGGCTTTCCTGCTGCCTTCAGCCTCAAAAAAACCCTTTTCCACATGGCGTCACGCCAGGCCCAAAAATGGCCATATGTCTGGAGACTGGTCCCACGCCCAAAGAGCCAGCAGGGAAAACTATGCCTTGTTCTAAAGCTCTTTGGGAACCGCTTGCGTAGCCCCACACACCTGTAGGCTGCACGCTTTCCTGCTGCCTTCAGCCTGAAAACCACCCTTTTCCACATGGCGTCACGCCAGGCACAAAAATGGCCATATGTCTGGAGGTTGGTCCCACGCCCAAAGAGCCAGCAGGGAAAACTATGCCTTGTTCTAAAGCTCTTTGGGAACCGCTTGCGTAGCCCCACACACCTGGGGGCTGCAGGCTTTCCTGCTGCCTTCAGCCTCAAAACAACCCTTTTCCACATGGCGTCAGCCAGGCACAAAAATGGCCATATGTCTGGAGACTGGTCCCACGCCCAAAGAGCCAGCAGGGAAAACTATGCCTTGTTCTAAAGCTCTTTGGGAACCGCTTGCATAGCCCCACACAAACTGGGGGCTGCAGGCTTTTCTCGCGCTTTCAGCCTCAAAACCACCCTTTCCCACTTGGCATCGCGCCAGGCCCAAAAATGGCCATATGTCTGGAGTTTGGTCCCACGCCCAAAGAGCCAGCAGGGAAAACTATGCCTTGTTCTAAAGCTCTTTGGGAACCTCTTGCGTAGCCCCACACACCTGGGGGCTGCAGGCTTTCCTGCTCTCTTCAGCCTCAAAAGAACCCTTTCCCACTTGGCTCCGCGCCAGGCACAAAAATGGCCATATGTCTGGAGACTGGTCCCACGCCCAAAGAGCCAGCAGGGAAAACTATGCCTTGTTCTAAAGCTCTTTGGGAACCGCTTGTGTGGCCCCACAGACCTGGGGGCTGCAGGCTTTCCTGCTGCCTTCAACCTCAGAAGCACCCTTTTCCACATGGCGTCACGCCAGGCACAAAAATGGCCATATGTCTGGAGGTTGGTCCCACGCCCAAAGAGCCAGCAGGGAAAACTATGTCTTGTTCTAAACCTCTTTGGGAACCGCTTGCGTAGCCCCACAGACCTGGGGGCTGCAGGCTTTCCTGCTGCCTTCAGCCTCAAAACCACCCTTTCCCACTTGGCGCCGCGCCAGGCCCAAAAATGGCCATATGTCTGGAGACTGGTCCCACGCCCAAAGAGCCAGCAGGGAAAACTATGCCTTGTTCTAAAGCTCTTTGGGAACCGCTTGCGTAGCCCCACACGCCTGAGGGCTGCAGGCTTTCCTGCTGCCTTCAGCCTCAAAACCACCCTTTCCCACTTGGCGCCGCGCCAGGCACAAAAATGGCCATATGTATGGAGACTGGTCCCTTTCCCAAAGAGCCAGCAGGGAAAACTATGCCTTGTTCTAAAGCTCTTTGGGAACCGCTTGCGTAGCCCCACACACCTGGGGGCTGCAGGCTTTCCTGCTGCCTTCAGACTCAAAACCACCCTTTCCCACTTGGCCCCGCGCCAGGCCCAAAAATGGCCATATATCTGGAGACTGGTCCCATGCCCAAAGAGCCAGCAGGGAAAACTATGCCTTGTTCTAAAGCTCTTTGGGAACCGCTTGCGTAGCCCCACACACCTGGGGGCTGCAGGCTTTCCTGCTGCCTTCAGCCTCAAAACCACCCTTTTCCACATGGCGTCACGCCAGACACAAAAATGGCCATATGTCTGGAGGTTGGTCCCACGCCCAAAGAGCCAGCAGGGAAAACTATGCCTTGTTCTAAAGCTCTTTGGGAACCGCTTGCGTAGCCCCACACAAACTGGGGGCTGCAGTCTTTCCTGCTCTCTTCAGCCTCAAAAGAAACCTTTCGCAATTGGCGCCGCGCCAGGCCCAAAAATGGCCATATGTCTGGAGACTGGTCCCACGCCCAAAGAGCCAGCAGGGAAAACTATGCCTTGTTCTAAAGCTCTTTGGGAACCGCTTGCGTAGCCCCACACACCTGGGGACTGCAGGCTTTCCTGCTGCCTTCAGCCTCAAAACCACCCTTTCCCACTTGGCCCCGCGACAGGCACAAAAATGGCCATATGTCTGGAGGTTGGTCCCACGCCAAAGAACCAGCAGGGAAAACTATGCCTTGTTCTAAAGCTCTTTGGGAACGGCTTGCGTAGCCCCACAGAAACTGGGGGCTGCAGGCTTTTCTCGCGCTTTCAGCCTCAAAACCACCCTTTCCCACTTGGCGCTGCGCCAGGCACAAAAATGGCCATATGTCAGGAGACTGGTCCCACGCCCAAAGAGCTAGAAGGGAAAAGTATGCCTTGTTCTAAAGCTCTTCGGGAACCGCTTGCGTAGCCCCACACACCTGGGGGCTGCAGGCTTTCCTGCTGCCTTCAGCCTCAAAACCACCCTTTCCCACTTGGCCCCGCGCCAGGCCGAAAAATGGCCATATCTCTGGAGACTGGTCCCACGCCCAAAGAGCCAGCAGGGAAAACTATGCCTTGTTCTAAAGCTCTTTGGGAACCGCTTGCGTAGCCACACACACCTGGGGGCTGCAGGCTTTCCTGCTGCCTTCAGCCTCAAAACCACCCTTTCCCACTTGGCGCTGCGCCAGGCCCAAAAATGGCCATATGTCTGGAGATTGGTCCCACGCCCAAAGAGCCAGCAGGGAAAACTATGCCTTGTTCTAAAGCTCTTTGGGAACCGCTTGCGTAGCCCCACACACCTGGGGGCTGCAGGCTTTCCTGCTCTCTTCAGCCTCAAAACAACCCTTTCCCACTTGGCGCCGCACCAGGCCCAAAAATGGCCATATATCTGGAGACTGGTCCCACGCCCAAAGAGCCAGCAGGGAAAACTATGCCTTGCTCTAAAGCTCTTTGGGAACCGCTTGCGTAGCCCCTCACACCTGTAGGCTGCACGCTTTCCTGCTGCCTTCAGCCTCAAAACCACCCTTTTCCACATGGCGTCACGCCAGGCACAAAAATGGCCATATGTCTGGAGGTTGGTCCCACGCCCAAAGAGCCAGCAGGGAAAACTATGCCTTGTTCTAAAGCTCTTTGGGAACCGCTTGCGTAGCCCCACACACCTGGGGGCTGCAGGCTTTCCTGCTGCCTTCAGCCTCAAAACAATCCTTTTCCACATGGCGTCAGCCAGGCACAAAAATGGCCATATGTCTGGAGACTGGTCCCACGCCCAAAGAGCCAGCACGGAAAACTATGCCTTGTTCTAAAGCTCTTTGGGAACCGCTTGCGTAGCCCCACAGAAACTGGGGGCTGCAGGCTTTTCTCGCGCTTTCAGCCTCAAAACCACCCTTTCCCACTTGGCGTCACGCCAGGCACAAAAATGGCCATATGTCTGGAGACTGGTCCCACGCCCAAAGAGCCAGCAGGGAAAACTATGCCTTGTTATAAAGCTCTTTGGGAACCGTTTGCGTAGCGCCACACACCTGGGGGCTGCAGGCTTTCCTGCTCTCTTCAGCCTCAAAAGCACCCTTTCCTACTTGGCGCCGCGCCAGGCCCAAAAATGGCCATATGTCTGGAGACTGGTCCCACGCCCAAAGAGCCAGCAGGGAAAACTATGCCTTGTTCTAAAGCTCTTTGGGAACCGCTTGCGTAGCCCCACACACCTGGGGGCTGCAGGCTTTCCTGCTCTCTTCAGCCTCAAAAGCACCCTTTCCCACTTGGCGCCGCGCCAGGCACAAAAATGGCCATATGTCTGGAGACTGGTCCCACGCCCAAAGAGCCAGCAGGGAAAACTATGCCTTGTTCTAAAGCTCTTTGGGAACCGCTTGCGTAGCCCCACACACCTGGGGACTGCAGGCTTTCCTGCTGCCTTCAGCCTCAAAACCACCCTTTCCCACTTGGCCCCGCGCCAGGCACAAAAATGGCCATATGTCTGGAGGTTGGTCCCACGCCAAAGAACCAGCAGGGAAAACTATGCCTTGTTCTAAAGCTCTTTGGGAACCGCTTGCGTAGCCCCACACAAACTGGGGGCTGCAGGCTTTCCTGCTGCCTTCAGCCTCAAAACCACCCTTTCCCTCTTGGCGTCACGCCAGGCACAAAAATGGCCATATATCTGGAGACTGGTCCCATGCCCAAAGAGCCAGCAGGGAAAACTATGCCTTGTTCTAAAGCTCTTTGGGAACGGCTTGCGTAGCCCCACAGAAACTGGGGGCTGCAGGCTTTTCTCGCGCTTTCAGCCTCAAAACCACCCTTTCCCACTTGGCGCTGCGCCAGGCACAAAAATGGCCATATGTCAGGAGACTGGTCCCACGCCCAAAGAGCTAGAAGGGAAAAGTATGCCTTGTTCTAAAGCTCTTCGGGAAACGCTTGCGTAGCCCCACACACCTGGGGGCTGCAGGCTTTCCTGCTGCCTTCAGCCTCAAAACCGCCCTTTCCCACTTGGCCCCGCGCCAGGCCGAAAAATGGCCATATCTCTGGAGACTGGTCCCACGCCCAAAGAGCCAGCAGGGAAAACTATGCCTTGTTCTAAAGCTCTTTGGGAACCGCTTGCGTAGCCACACACACCTGGGGGCTGCAGGCTTTCCTGCTGCCTTCAGCCTCAAAACCCCCCTTTCCCACTTGGCCCCGCGCCAGGCCCAAAAATGGCCATATGTCTGGAGATTGGTCCCACGCCCAAAGAGCCAGCAGGGAAAACTATGCCTTGTTCTAAAGCTCTTTGGGAACCGCTTGCGTAGCCCCACACACCTGGGGGCTGCAGGCTTTCCTGCTCTCTTCAGCCTCAAAACCACCCTTTCCCACTTGGCGCCGCACCAGGCCCAAAAATGGCCATATATCTGGAGACTGGTCCCACGCCCAAAGAGCCAGCAGGGAAAACTATGCCTTGTTCTAAAGCTCTTTGGGAACCGCTTGCGTGGCCCAACAGACCTGCGGGCTGCAGGCTTTCCTGCTGCCTTCAGCCTCAAAACCACCCTTTCCCACTTGGCGTCACGCCAGGCACAAAAATGGCCATATGTCTGGAGGTTGGTCCCACGCCCAAAGAGCCAGCAGGGAAAACTATGCCTTGTTCTAAAGCTCTTTGGGAACCGTTTGCGTAGCCCCACAAACCTGGGGGCTGCAGGCTTTCCTGCTCTCTTCAGCCTCAAAAGCACCCTTTCCCACTTGGCGCCACGCCAGGCACAAAAATGGCCATATGTCTGGAGACTGCTCCCACGCCCAAAGAGCCAGCAGGGAAAACTATGCCTTGTTTTAAAGCTCTTTGGGAACGGCTTGCGTAGCCCCACACACCTGGGGGCTGCAGGCTTTCCTGCTGCCTTCAGCCTCAAAACCACCCTTTCCCACTTGGCCCCGCGCCAGGCCCAAAAATGGCCATATGTCTGGAGACTCGTCCCACGCCCAAAGAGCCAGCAGGGAAAACTATGCCTTGTTCTAAAGCTCTTTGGGAACCGCTTGCGTAGCCCCTCACACCTGTAGGCTGCACGCTTTCCTGCTGCCTTCAGCCTCAAAACCACCCTTTTCCACATGGCGTCACGCCAGGCACAAAAATGGCCATATGTCTGGAGGTTGGTCCCACGCCCAAAGAGCCAGCAGGGAAAACTATGCCTTGTTCTAAAGCTCTTTGGGAACCGCTTGCGTAGTCCCACACACCTGGGGGCTGCAGGCTTTCCTGCTGCCTTCAGCCTCAAAACCACCCTTTCCCAAATGGCGCCACGCCAGGCACAAAAATGGCCATATGTCTGGAGTTTGGTCCCACGCCCGAAGACCCAGCAGGGAAAACTATGCCTTGTTCTAAAGCTCTTTGGGAATCGCTTGCGTAGCCCCACACACCTGGGGGCTGCATGCTTTTCTCGCGCTTTCAGCCTCAAAACCACCCTTTCCCACTTGGCCCTGTGCCAGGCCCAAAAATGGCCATATGTCTGAAGATTGGTCCCACGCCCAAAGAGCCAGCAGGGAAAACTATGCCTTGTTCTAAAGCTCTTTGGGAACCGCTTGCGTAGCCCCACACACCTGGGGGCTGCAGGCTTTCCTGCTGCCTTCAGCCTCAAAACCACCCTTTCCCACTTGGCGCTGCGCCAGGCCCAAAAATGGCCATATATCTGGAGACTGATCCCACGCCCAAAGAGCCAGCAGGGAAAACTATGCCTTGTTCTAAAGCTCTTTGGGAACCGCTTGCGTAGCCCCACACACCTGGGGGCTGCAGGCTTTCCTGCTGCCTTCAGTCTCAAAACCACCCTTTTCCACATGGCGTCACGCCAGGCACAAAAATGGCCATATGTCTGGAGGTTGGTCCCACGCCCAAAGAGCCAGCAGGGAAAACTATGCCTTGTTCTAAAGCTCTTTGGGAACCGCTTGCGTAGCCCCACACACCTGGGGGCTGCAGGCTTTCCTGCTCTCTTCAGCCTCAGAAGAACCCTTTCGCACTTGGGGCCGCGCCAGGCCCAAAAATGGCCATATGTCTGGAGACTGGTCCCACGCCCAAAGAGCCAGCAGGGAAAACTATGCCTTGTTCTAAAGCTCTTTGGGAACCGCTTGCGTAGCCCCACACACCTGGGGGCTGCAGGCTTTCCTGCTGCCTTCAGCCTCAAAACCACCCTTTCCCACTTGGCCCCGCGCCAGGCACAAAAATGGCCATATGTCTGGAGACTGGTCCCACGCCCAAAGAGCCAGCAGGGAAAACTATGCCTTGTTCTAAAGCTCTTTGGGAACCGCTTGCGTAGCCCCACAGACCCTGGGGGCTGCAGGCTTTACTGCTCTCTTCAGCCTCAAAACCACCCTTTCCCACTTGGCCCCGCGCCACGCCCAAAAATGGCCATATCTCTGGAGACTGGTCCCACGCCCAAAGAGCCAGCAGGGTAAAATATGCCTTGTTCTAAAGCTCTTTGGGAACCGCTTGCGTAGCCCCACACACCTGGGGGCTGCAGGCTTTCCTGCTGCCTTCAGCCTCAAAACCACCCTTTCCCACTTGGTGCCGCGCCAGGCACAAAAATGGCCATATGTCTGGAGACTGGTCCCACGCCCAAAGAGCCAGCAGGGAAAACTATGCCTTGTTCTAAAGCTCTTTGGGAACGGCTTGCGTAGCCCCACACACCTGGGGGCTGCAGGCTTTCCTGCTCTCTTCAGCCTCAGAACCACCCTTTCGCACTTGGCGCCGCGCCAGGCCCAAAAATGGCCATATGTCTGAAGATTGGTCCCACGCCCAAAGAGCCAGCAGGGAAAACTATGCCTTGTTCTAAAGCTCTTTGGGAACCGCTTGCGTAGCCCCACAGACCTGTGGGCTGCAGGCTTTCCTGCTCTCTTCAGCCTCAAAGAACCCTTTCCCACTTGGCGCCGCGCCAGGCCGAAAAATGGCCATATCTCTGGAGACTGGTCCCACGCCCAAAGAGCCAGCAGGGAAAACTATGCCTTGTTCTAAAGCTCTTTGGGAACCGCTTGCGTAGCCCCACAGACCCTGGGGGCTGCAGGCTTTCCTGCTCTCTTCAGCCTCAAAAGAAACCTTTCGCAAATGGCGCCGCGCCAGGCCCAAAAATGGCCATATGTCTGGAGACTGGTCCCACGCCCAAAGAGCCAGCAGGGAAAACTATGCCTTGTTCTAAAGCTCTTTGGGAACCGCTTGCGTAGCCCCACAGACCTGCGGGCTGCAGGCTTTCCTGCTGCTTTCAGCCTCAAAACCACCCTTTCCCACTTGGTGCCGCGCCAGGCACAAAAATGGCCATATTTCTGGAGTTTGGTCCCACGCCCAAAGAGCCAGCAGGGAAAACTATGCCTTGTTCTAAAGCTCTTTGGGAACCGCTTGCGTAGCCCCACACAAACTGGGGGCTGCAGGCTTTCCTTCTGCCTTCAACCTCAGATGCACCCTTTTCCACATGGCGTCACGCCAGACACAAAAATGGCCATATGTCTGGAGGTTGGTCCCACGCCCAAAGAGCCAGCAGGGAAAACTATGCCTTGTTCTAAAGCTCTTTGGGAACCGTTTGCGTAGCCCCACAAACCTGGGGGCTGCAGGCTTTCCTGCTCTCTTCAGCCTCAAAAGCACCCTTTCCCACTTGGCGCCGCGCCAGGCCCAAAAATGGCCATATGTCTGGAGACTGGTCCCACGCCCAAAGAGCCAGCAGGGAAAACTATGCCTTGTTTTAAAGCTCTTTGGGAACGGCTTGCGTAGCCCCACACACCTGGGGGCTGCAGGCTTTCCTGCTGCCTTCAGCCTCAAAAAAACCCTTTTCCACATGGCGTCACGCCAGGCCCAAAAATGGCCATATGTCTGGAGACTCGTCCCACGCCCAAAGAGCCAGCAGGGAAAACTATGCCTTGTTCTAAAGCTCTTTGGGAACCGCTTGCGTAGCCCCACACACCTGGGGGCTGCAGGCTTTCCTGCTCTCTTCAGCCTCAAAAGCACCCTTTCCCACTTGGCGCCGCGCCAGGCACAAAAATGGCCATATGTCTGGAGACTGGTCCCACGCCCAAAGAGCCAGCAGGGAAAACTATGCCTTGTTCTAAAGCTCTTTGGGAACCGCTTGCGTAGCCCCACACACCTGGGGACTGCAGGCTTTCCTGCTGCCTTCAGCCTCAAAACCACCCTTTCCCACTTGGCGTCACGCCAGGCACAAAAATGGCCATATGTCTGGAGGTTGGTCCCACGCCAAAGAACCAGCAGGGAAAACTATGCCTTGTTCTAAAGCTCTTTGGGAACCGCTTGCGTAGCCACACACACCTGGGGGCTGCAGGCTTTCCTGCTGCCTTCAGCCTCAAAACCACCCTTTCCCACTTGGCGTCACGCCAGGCACAAAAATGGCCATATATCTGGAGACTGGTGCCATGCCCAAAGAGCCAGCAGGGAAAACTATGCCTTGTTCTAAAGCTCTTTGGGAACGGCTTGCGTAGCCCCACAGAAACTGGGGGCTGCAGGCTTTTCTCGCGCTTTCAGCCTCAAAACCACCCTTTCCCACTTGGCGCTGCGCCAGGCACAAAAATGGCCATATGTCTGCAGACTGGTCCCACGCCCAAAGAGCTAGAAGGGAAAAGTCTGCCTTGTTCTAAAGCTCTTCGGGAAACGCTTGCGTAGCCCCACACACCTGGGGGCTGCAGGCTTTTCTGCTGCCTTCAGCCTCAAAACCGCCCTTTCCCACTTGGCCCCGCGCCAGGCCGAAAAATGGCCATATCTCTGGAGACTGGTCCCACGCCCAAAGAGCCAGCAGGGAAAACTATGCCTTGTTCTAAAGCTCTTTGGGAACCGCTTGCGTAGCCACACACACCTGGGGGCTGCAGGCTTTCCTGCTGCCTTCAGCCTCAAAACCACCCTTTCCCACTTGGCGCTGCGCCAGGCCCAAAAATGGCCATATGTCTGGAGATTGGTCCCACGCCCAAAGAGCCAGCAGGGAAAACTATGCCTTGTTCTAAAGCTCTTTGGGAACCGTTTGCGTAGCCCCACAAACCTGGGGGCTGCAGGCTTTCCTGCTCTCTTCAGCCTCAAAAGCACCCTTTCCCACTTGGCGCCACGCCAGGCACAAAAATGGCCATATGTCTGGAGACTGCTCCCACGCCCAAAGAGCCAGCAGGGAAAACTATGCCTTGTTTTAAAGCTCTTTGGGAACCGCTTGCGTAGCCCCACACACCTGGGGGCTGCAGGCTTTCCTGCTGCCTTCAGCCTCAAAACCACCCTTTCCCACTTGGCGTCACGGCAGGGACAAAAATGGCCATATGTCTGGAGGTTGGTCCCACGCCCAAAGAGCCAGCAGGGAAAACTATGCCTTGTTCTAAAGCTCTTTGGGAACCGTTTGCGTAGCCCCACAAACCTGGGGGCTGCAGGCTTTCCTGCTCTCTTCAGCCTCAAAAGCACCCTTTCCCACTTGGCGCCACGCCAGGCACAAAAATGGCCATATGTCTGGAGACTGCTCCCACGCCCAAAGAGCCAGCAGGGAAAACTATGCCTTGTTTTAAAGCTCTTTGGGAACGGCTTGCGTAGCCCCACACACCTGGGGGCTGCCGGCTTTCCTGCTGCCTTCAGACTCAAAACCACCCTTTCCCACTTGGCCCCGCGCCAGGCCCAAAAATGGCCATATGTCTGGAGACTCGTCCCACGCCCAAAGAGCCAGCAGGGAAAACTATGCCTTGTTCTAAAGCTCTTTGGGAACCGTTTGCGTAGCCCCACAAACCTGGGGGCTGCAGGCTTTCCTGCTCTCTTCAGCCTCAAAAGCACCCTTTCCCACTTGGCGCCGCGCCAGGCCCAAAAATGGCCATATGTCTGGAGACTGGTCCCACGCCCAAAGAGCCAGCAGGGAAAACTATGCCTTGTTCTAAAGCTCTTTGGGAACGGCTTGCGTAGCCCCACACACCTGGGGGCTGCAGGCTTTCCTGCTGCCTTCAGCCTCAAAAAAACCCTTTTCCACATGGCGTCACGCCAGGCCCAAAAATGGCCATATGTCTGGAGACTCGTCCCACGCCCAAAGAGCCAGCAGGGAAAACTATGCCTTGTTCTAAAGCTCTTTGGGAACCGCTTGCGTAGCCCCACACACCTGTAGGCTGTACGCTTTCCTGCTGCCTTCAGCCTGAAAACAACCCTTTTCCACATGGCGTCACGCCAGGCACAAAAATGGCCATATGTCTGGAGGTTGGTCCCACGCCCAAAGAGCCAGCAGGGAAAACTATGCCTTGTTCTAAAGCTCTTTGGGAACCGCTTGCGTAGCCCCACACAAACTGGGGGCTGCAGGCTTTCCTGCTGCCTTCAGCCTCAAAACAACCCTTTTCCACATGGCGTCAGCCAGGCACAAAAATGGCCATATGTCTGGAGACTGGTCCCACGCCCAAAGAGCCAGCAGGGAAAACTATGCCTTGTTCTAAAGCTCTTTGGGAACCGCTTGCGTAGCCCCACACAAACTGGGGGCTGCAGGCTTTTCTCGCGCTTTCAGCCTCAAAACCACCCTTTCCCACTTGGCATCGCGCCAGGCACAAAAATGGCCATATGTCTGGAGTTTGGTCCCACGCCCAAAGAGCCAGCAGGGAAAACTATGCCTTGTTCTAAAGCTCTTTGGGAACCTCTTGCGTAGCCCCACACACCTGGGGGCTGCAGGCTTTCCTGCTCTCTTCAGCCTCAAAAGAACCCTTTCCCACTTGGCTCCGCGCCAGGCACAAAAATGGCCATATGTCTGGAGACTGGTCCCACGCCCAAAGAGCCAGCAGGGAAAACTATGCCTTGTTCTAAAGCTCTTTGGGAACCGCTTGTGTGGCCCCACAGACCTGGGGGCTGCAGGCTTTCCTGCTGCCTTCAACCTCAGAAGCACCCTTTTCCACATGGCGTCACGTCAGGCACAAAAATGGCCATATGTCTGGAGGTTGGTCCCACGCCCAAAGAGCCAGCAGGGAAAACTATGTCTTGTTCTAAACCTCTTTGGGAACCGCTTGCGTAGCCCCACAGACCTGGGGGCTGCAGGCTTTCCTGCTGCCTTCAGCCTCAAAACCACCCTTTCCCACTTGGCGCCGCGCCAGGCCCAAAAATGGCCATATGTCTGGAGACTGGTCCCACGCCCAAAGAGCCAGCAGGGAAAACTATGCCTTGTTCTAAAGCTCTTTGGGAACCGCTTGCGTAGCCCCACACGCCTGGGGGCTGCAGGCTTTCCTGCTGCCTTCAGCCTCAAAACCACCCTTTCCCACTTGGCGCCGCGCCAGGCACAAAAATGGCCATATGTATGGAGACTGGTCCCTTTCCCAAAGAGCCAGCAGGGAAAACTATGCCTTGTTCTAAAGCTCTTTGGGAACGGCTTGCGTAGCCCCACACACCTGGGGGCTGCAGGCTTTCCTCCTGCCTTCAGACTCAAAACCACACTTTCCCACTTGGCCCCGCGCCAGGCCCAAAAATGGCCATATATCTGGAGACTGGTCCCATGCCCAAAGAGCCAGCAGGGAAAACTATGCCTTGTTCTAAAGCTCTTTGGGAACCGCTTGCGTAGCCCCACACACCTGGGGGCTGCAGGCTTTCCTGCTGCCTTCAGCCTCAAAACCACCCTTTTCCACATGGCGTCACGCCAGACACAAAAATGGCCATATGTCTGGAGGTTGGTCCCACGCCCAAAGAGCCAGCAGGGAAAACTATGCCTTGTTCTAAAGCTCTTTGGGAACGGCTTGCGTAGCCCCACAGAAACTGGGGGCTGCAGGCTTTTCTCGCGCTTTCAGCCTCAAAACCACCCTTTCCCACTTGGCGCTGCGCCAGGCACAAAAATGGCCATATGTCAGGAGACTGGTCCCACGCCCAAAGAGCTAGAAGGGAAAAGTATGCCTTGTTCTAAAGCTCTTCGGGAAACGCTTGCGTAGCCCCACACACCTGGGGGCTGCAGGCTTTCCTGCTGCCTTCAGCCTCAAATCCACCCTTTCCCACTTGGCCCCGCGCCAGGCCGAAAAATGGCCATATCTCTGGAGACTGGTCCCACGCCCAAAGAGCCAGCAGGGAAAACTATGCCTTGTTCTAAAGCTCTTTGGGAACCGCTTGCGTAGCCACACACACCTGGGGGCTGCAGGCTTTCCTGCTGCCTTCAGCCTCAAAACCACCCTTTCCCACTTGGCGCTACGCCAGGCCCAAAAATGGCCATATGTCTGGAGATTGGTCCCACGCCCAAAGAGCCAGCAGGGAAAACTATGCCTTGTTCTAAAGCTCTTTGGGAACCGCTTGCGTAGCCCCACACACCTGGGGGCTGCAGGCTTTCCTGCTCTCTTCAGCCTCAAAACCACCCTTTCCCACTTGGCGCCGCACCAGGCCCAAAAATGGCCATATATCTGGAGACTGGTCCCACGCCCAAAGAGCCAGCAGGGAAAACTATGCCTTGTTCTAAAGCTCTTTGGGAACCGCTTGCGTAGCCCCTCACACCTGTAGGCTGCACGCTTTCCTGCTGCCTTCAGCCTCAAAACCACCCTTTTCCACATGGCGTCACGCCAGGCACAAAAATGGCCATATGTCTGGAGACTGGTCCCACGCCCAAAGAGCCAGCAGGGAAAACTATGCCTTGTTCTAAAGCTCTTTGGGAACCGCTTGCGTAGCCCCACACACCTGGGGGCTGCAGGCTTTCCTGCTGCCTTCAGCCTCAAAACAACCCTTTTCCACATGGCGTCAGCCAGGCACAAAAATGGCCATATGTCTGGAGACTGGTCCCACGCCCAAAGAGCCAGCACGGAAAACTATGCCTTGTTCTAAAGCTCTTTGGGAACCGCTTGCGTAGCCCCACAGAAACTGGGGGCTGCAGGCTTTTCTCGCGCTTTCAGCCTCAAAACCACCCTTTCCCACTTGGCGTCACGCCAGGCACAAAAATGGCCATATGTCTGGAGGTTGGTCCCACGCCCAAAGAGCCAGCAGGGAAAACTATGCCTTGTTCTAAAGCTCTTTGGGAACCGTTTGCGTAGCCCCACACACCTGGGGGCTGCAGGCTTTCCTGCTCTCTTCAGCCTCAAAAGCACCCTTTCCTACTTGGCGCCGCGCCAGGCCCAAAAATGGCCATATGTCTGGAGACTGGTCCCACGCCCAAAGAGCCAGCAGGGAAAACTATGCCTTGTTCTAAAGCTCTTTGGGAACCGCTTGCGTAGCCCCACACACCTGGGGGCTGCAGGCTTTCCTGCTCTCTTCAGCCTCAAAAGCACCCTTTCCCACTTGGCGCCGCGCCAGGCACAAAAATGGCCATATGTCTGGAGACTGGTCCCACGCCCAAAGAGCCAGCAGGGAAAACTATGCCTTGTTCTAAAGCTCTTTGGGAACCGCTTGCGTAGCCCCACACACCTGGGGACTGCAGGCTTTCCTGCTGCCTTCAGCCTCAAAACCACCCTTTCCCACTTGGCCCCGCGCCAGGCACAAAAATGGCCATATGTCTGGAGGTTGGTCCCACGCCAAAGAACCAGCAGGGAAAACTATGCCTTGTTCTAAAGCTCTTTGGGAACCGCTTGCGTAGCCCCACACACCTGGGGGCTGCAGGCTTTCCTGCTGCCTTCAGCCTCAAAACCACCCTTTCCCACTTGGCGTCACGCCAGGCACAAAAATGGCCATATATCTGGAGACTGGTCCCATGCCCAAAGAGCCAGCAGGGAAAACTATGCCTTGTTCTAAAGCTCTTTGGGAACGGCTTGCGTAGCCCCACAGAAACTGGGGGCTGCAGGCTTTTCTCGCGCTTTCAGCCTCAAAACCACACTTTCCCACTTGGCGCTGCGCCAGGCACAAAAATGGCCATATGTCTGCAGACTGGTCCCACGCCCAAAGAGCTAGAAGGGAAAAGTCTGCCTTGTTCTAAAGCTCTTCGGGAAACGCTTGCGTAGCCCCACACACCTGGGGGCTGCAGGCTTTTCTGCTGCCTTCAGCCTCAAAACCGCCCTTTCCCACTTGGCCCCGCGCCAGGCCGAAAAATGGCCATATCTCTGGAGACTGGTCCCACGCCCAAAGAGCCAGCAGGGAAAACTATGCCTTGTTCTAAAGCTCTTTGGGAACCGCTTGCGTAGCCACACACACCTGGGGGCTGCAGGCTTTCCTGCTGCCTTCAGCATCAAAACCACCCTTTCCCACTTGGCGCTGCGCCAGGCCCAAAAATGGCCATATGTCTGGAGATTGGTCCCACGCCCAAAGAGCCAGCAGGGAAAACTATGCCTTGTTCTAAAGCTCTTTGGGAACCGCTTGCGTAGCCCCACACACCTGGGGGCTGCAGGCTTTCCTGCTGCCTTCAGGCTCAAAACCACCCTTTCCCACTTGGCGCCGCACCAGGCCCAAAAATGGCCATATATCTGGAGACTGGTCCCACGCCCAAAGAGCCAGCAGGGAAAACTATGCCTTGTTCTAAAGCTCTTTGGGAACCGCTTGCGTGGCCCAACAGACCTGCGGGCTGCAGGCTTTCCTGCTGCCTTCAGCCTCAAAACCACCCTTTCCCACTTGGCGTCACGGCAGGGACAAAAATGGCCATATGTCTGGAGGTTGGTCCCACGCCCAAAGAGCCAGCAGGGAAAACTATGCCTTGTTCTAAAGCTCTTTGGGAACCGTTTGCGTAGCCCCACAGACCCGGGGGCTGCAGGCTTTCCTGCTGCCTTCAGCCTCAAAACCACCCTTTTCCACATGGCGTCAGCCAGGCACAAAAATGGCCATATGTCTGGAGACTGGTCCCACGCCCAAAGAGCCAGCAGGGAAAACTATGCCTTGTTCTAAAGCTCTTTGGGAACCGCTTGCGTAGCCCCACAGAAACTGGGGGCTGCAGGCTTTTCTCGCGCTTTCAGCCTCAAAACCACCCTTTCCCACTTGGCATCGCGCCAGGCCCAAAAATGACCATATGTCTGGAGTTTGGTCCCACGCCCAAAGAGCCAGCAGGGAAAACTATGCCTTGTTCTAAAGCTCTTTGGGAACCTCTTGCGTAGCCCCACAGACCTGGGGGCTGCAGGCTTTCCTGCTGCCTTCAGCCTCAAAACCACCCTTTCCCACTTGGCGCCGCGCCAGGCCCAAAAATGGCCATATGTCTGGAGACTGGTCCCACGCCCAAAGAGCCAGCAGGGAAAACTATGCCTTGTTCTAAAGCTCTTTGGGAACCGCTTGCGTAGCCCCACACACCTGGGGGCTGCAGGCTTTCCTGCTGCCTTCAGCCTCAAAACCACCCTTTCCCACTTGGCGCCGCGCCAGGCACAAAAATGGCCATATGTATGGAGACTGGTCCCTTTCCCAAAGAGCCAGCAGGGAAAACTATGCCTTGTTCTAAAGCTCTTTGGGAACCGCTTGCGTAGCCCCACACACCTGGGGGCTGCAGGGTTTCCTGCTGCCTTCAGACTCAAAACCACCCTTTCCCACTTGGCGCCGCGCCAGGCCCAAAAATGGCCATATATCTGGAGACTGGTCCCATGCCCAAAGAGCCAGCAGGGAAAACTATGCCTTGTGCTAAAGCTCTTTGGGAACCGCTTGCGTAGCCCCACACACCTGGGGGCTGCAGGCTTTCCTGCTGCCTTCAGACTCAAAACCACCCTTTTCCACATGGCGTCACGCCAGACACAAAAATGGCCATATGTCTGGAGGTTGGTCCCACGCCCAAAGAGCCAGCAGGGAAAACTATGCCTTGTTCTAAAGCTCTTTGGGAACCGCTTGCGTAGCCACACACACCTGGGGGCTGCAGGCTTTCCTGCTGCCTTCAGACTCAAAACGACCCTTTCCCACTTGGCGCCGCGCCAGGCCCAAAAATGGCCATATGTCTGGAGACTGGTCCCTTTCCCAAAGAGCCAGCAGGGAAAACTATGCCTTGTTCTAAAGCTCTTTGGGAACCGCTTGCGTGGCCCCACAGACCTGCGGGCTGAAGGCTTTCCTGCTGCCTTCAGCCTCAAAACCACCCTTTTCCACATGGCGTCACGCCAGGCCCAAAAATGGCCATATGTCTGGAGGTTGGTCCCACGCCCAAAGAGCCAGCAGGGAAAACTATGCCTTGTTCTAAAGCTCTTGGGGCACCGCTTGTGTAGCCCCACACACCTGGGGGCTGCAGGCTTTCCTGCTGCCTTCAGCCTCAAAACAACCCTTTTCCACATGGCGTCAGCCAGGCACAAAAATGGCCATATGTCTGGAGACTGGTCCCACGCCCAAAGAGCCAGCACGGAAAACTATGCCTTGTTCTAAAGCTCTTTGGGAACGGCTTGCGTAGCCCCACACACCTGGGGGCTGCAGGCTTTCCTGCTGCCTTCAGACTCAAAACCACCCTTTCCCACTTGGCTTCGCGCCAGGCCCAAAAATGGCCATATGTCTGGAGACTGGTCCCACGCCCAAGGAGTCAGCAGGGAAAACTATGCCTTGTTCTAAAGCTCTTTGGGAACCGCTTGCGTAGCCCCACACAAACTGGGGGCTGCAGGCTTTTCTCGCGCTTTCAGCCTCAAAACCACCCTTTCCCACTTGGCATCGCGCCAGGCACAAAAATGGCCATATTTCTGGAGACTGGTCCCAAGCCCAAAGAGCCAGCAGGGAAAACTATGCCTTGTTCTAAAGCTCTTTGGGAACCGCTTGCGTGGCCCAACAGACCTGCGGGCTGCAGGCTTTCCTGCTGCCTTCAGACTCAAAACCACCCTTTTCGACATGGCGTCACGCCAGACACAAAAATGGCCATATGTCTGGAGGTTGGTCCCACGCCCAAAGAGCCAGCAGGGAAAACTATGCCTTGTTCTAAAGCTCTTTGGGAACCGCTTGCGTAGCCCCACACAAACTGGGGGCTGCAGTCTTTCCTGCTCTCTTCAGCCTCAAAAGAAACCTTTCGCAATTGGCGCCGCGCCAGGCCCAAAAATGGCCATATGTCTGGAGATTGGTCCCAAGCCCAAAGAGCCAGCAGGGAAAACTATGCCTTGTTCTAAAGCTCTTTGGGAACCGCTTGCGTGGCCCCACACACCTGGGGGCTGCAGGCTTTCCTGCTGCCTTCAGCCTCAAAACCACCCTTTCCCACATGACGTCACGCCAGGCACAAAAATGGCCATATGTCTGGAGGTTGGTCCCACGCCCAAAGAGCCACCAGGGAAAACTATGCCTTGTTCTAAAGCTCTTTGGGAACCGCTTGCATAGCCCAACACACCTGGGGGCTGCAGGCTTTCCTGCTGCCTTCAGCCTCAAAACAACTGTTTTCCACATGGCGTCACGCCAGGCACAAAAATGGCCATATGTCTGGAGAATGGTCCCACGCCCAAAGAGCCAGCAGGGAAAACTATGCCTTGTTCTAAAGCTCTTTGGGAACCGCTTGCGTAGCCCCACACACCTGCGGGCTGCAGGCTTTCCTGCTGCCTTCAGCCTCAAAACCACCCTTTTCCACATGGCGTCACGCCAGGCACAAAAATGGCCATATGTCTGGAGGTTGGTCCCACGCCCAAAGAGCCAGCAGGGAAAACTATGCCTTGTTCTAAAGCTCTTTGGGAACCGCTTGCGTAGCCACACACACCTGGGGGCTGCAGGCTTTCCTGCTGCCTTCAGACTCAAAACGACCCTTTCCCACTTGGCGCCGCGCCAGGCACAAAAATGGCCATATGTCTGGAGACTGGTCCCACGCCCAAAGAGCCAGCACGGAAAACTATGCCTTGTTCTAAAGCTCTTTGGGAACCGCTTGCGTAGCCCCACACACCTGGGGGCTGCAGGCTTTCCTGCTGCCTTCAGCCTCAAAACCACCCTTTTCCACATGGCGTCAGCCAGGCACAAAAATGGCCATATGTCTGGAGGTTGGTCCCACGCCCAAAGAGCCAGCAGGGAAAACTATGCCTTGTTCTAAAGCTCTTGGGGCACCGCTTGCGTAGCCCCACACACCTGGGGGCTGCAGGCTTTCCTGCTGCCTTCAGCCTCAAAACAACCCTTTTCCACATGGCGTCAGCCAGGCACAAAAATGGCCATATGTCTGGGGACTGGTCCCATGCCCAAAGAGCCAGCACGGAAAACTATGCCTTGTTCTAAAGCTCTTTGGGAACCGCTTGCGTAGCCCCACACACCTGGGGGCTGCAGGCTTTCCTGCTGCCTTCAGACTCAAAACCACCCTTTCCCACTTGGCATCGCGCCAGGCCCAAAAATGGCCATATATCTGGAGTTTGATCCCACGCCCAAAGAGCCAGCAGGGAAAACTATGCCTTGTTCTAAAGCTCTTTGGGAATCTGTTGCGTAGCCCCACACACCTGGGGGCTGCAGGCTTTCCTGCTCTCTTCAGCCTCAAAAGAACCCTTTCCCACTTGGCTCCGCGCCAGGCATAAAAATGGCAATATGTCTGGAGACTGGTCCCACGCCCAAAGAGCCAGCAGGGAAAACTATGCCTTGTTCTAAAGCTCTTTGGGAACCGCTTGCGTAGCCCCACACAAAGTGGGGGCTGCAGGCTTTTCTCGCGCTTTCAGCCTCAAAACCACCCTTTCCCACTTGGCATCGTGCCAGGCACAAAAATGGCCATATTTCTGGAGACTGGTCCCAAGCCCAAAGAGCCAGCAGGGAAAACTATGCCTTGTTCTAAACCTCTTTGGGAACCGCTTGTGTGGCCCCACAGACCTGCGGGCTGCAGGCTTTCCTGCTGCCTTCAGCCTCAAAACCACCCTTTCCCACTTGGCGTCACGCCAGGCACAAAAATGGCCATATGTCTGGAGGTTGGTCCCACGCCCAAAGAGCCAGCAGGGAAAACTATGCCTTGTTCTAAAGCTCTTTGGGAACCGCTTGCGTAGCCCCACACACCTGGGGGCTGCAGGCTTTCCTGCTGCCTTCAGCCTCAAAACCACCCTTTCCCACTTGGCCCCGCGCCAGGCCGAAAAATGGCCATATCTCTGGAGACTGGTCCCACGCCCAAAGAGCCAGCAGGGAAAACTATGCCTTGTTCTAAAGCTCTTTGGGAACCGCTTGCGTAGCCCCACACACCTGGGGGCTGCAGGCTTTCCTGCTCTCTTCAGCCTCAAAAGCACCCTTTCCCACTTGGCGCCGCGCCAGGCCAAAAAATGGCCATATGTCTGGAGACTGGTCCCACGCCCAAAGAGCCAGCAGGGAAAACTATGCCTTGTTCTAAAGCTCTTTGGGAACCGCTTGCGTAGCCCCACACACTTGGGGAGTGCAGGCTTTCCTGCTGCCTTCAGCCTCAAAACCCCCCTTTCCCACTTGGAGCTGCGCCAGGCACAAAAATGGCCATATGTCTGGAGGTTGGTCCCACGCCAAAGAACCAGCAGGGAAAACTATGCCTTGTTCTAAAGCTCTTTGGGAACCGCTTGCGTAGCCCCACACACCTGGGGGCTGCAGGCTTTCCTGCTGCCTTCAGCCTCAAAACCACCCTTTCCCACTTGGCGTCACGCCAGGCCCAAAAATGGCCATATATCTGGAGACTGGTCCCATGCCCAAAGAGCCAGCAGGGAAAACTATGCCTTGTTCTAAAGCTCTTTGGGAACCGCTTGCGTAGCCCCACACAAACTGGGGGCTGCAGGCTTTCCTGCTGCCTTCAGCCTCAAAAGCACCCTTTCCTACTTGGCATCGCGCCAGGCACATAAATGGCCATATGTCTGGAGACTGGTCCCACGCCCAAAGAGCCAGCACGGAAAACTATGCCTTGTTCTAAAGCTCTTTGGGAACCGCTTGCGTAGCCCCACACACCTGGGGGCTGCAGGCTTTCCTGCTGCCTTCAGACTCAAAACCACCCTTTCCCACTTGGCATCGCGCCAGGCACAAAAATGGCCATATGTCTGGAGACTGGTCCCACGCCCAAAGAGCCAGCAGGGAAAACTATGCCTTGTTCTAAAGCTCTTTGGGAACCGTTTTCGTAGCCCCACACACCTGGGGGCTGCAGGCTTTCCTGCTGCCTTCAGCCTCAAAAGAACCCTTTCCCACTTGGCGCCGCGCCAGGCCCAAAAATGGCCATAAATCTGAAGAATGGTCCCACGCCCAAAGAGCCAGCAGGGAAAACTATGCCTTGTTCTAAAGCTCTTTGGGAACCGCTTGCGTAGCCCCACACACCTGGGGGCTGCAGGCTTTCCTGCTGCCTTCAGCCTCAAAACCACCCTTTCCCACTTGGTGCCGCGCCAGGCACAAAAATGGCCATATATCTGGAGACTGGTCCCACGCCCAAAGAGCCAGCAGGGAAAACTATGCCTTGTTCTAAAGCTCTTTGGGAACCGCTTGCGTAGCCCCACACACCTGGGGGCTGCAGGCTTTCCTGCTGCCTTCAGGCTCAAAACAACCCTTTTCCACATGGCGTCAGCCAGGCACAAAAATGGCCATATGTCTGGAGACTGGTCCCACGCCCAAAGAGCCAGCAGGGAAAACTATGCCTTGTTCTAAAGCTCTTTGGGAACCGCTTGCGTAGCCCCACAGAAACTGGGGGCTGCAGGCTTTTCTCGCGCTTTCAGCCTCAAAACCACCCTTTCCCACTTGGCATCGCGCCAGGCCCAAAAATGGCCATATATCTGGAGTTTGGTCCCACGCCCAAAGAGCCAGCAGGGAAAACTATGCCTTGTTCTAAAGCTCTTTGGGAACCGCTTGCGTAGCCCCACACACCTGGGGGCTGCAGGCTTTCCTGCTGCCTTCAGCCTCAAAACCACCCTTTCCCACTTGGCCCCGCGCCAGGCCCAAAAATGGCCATATATCTTGAGACTGGTCCCATGCCCAAAGAGCCAGCAGGGAAAAGTATGCCTTGTTCTAAAGCTCTTTGGGAACCGCTTGCGTAGCCCCACACACCTGCGGGCTGCAGGCTTTCCTGCTGCCTTCAGCCTCAAAACCACCCTTTCCCACTTGGCGCCGCGCCAGGCCCAAAAATGGCCATATGTCTGCAGACTGGTCCCACGCCCAAAGAGCCAGCAGGGAAAACTATACCTTGTTCTAAAGCTCTTTGGGAACCGCTTGCGTAGCCCCACACAAACTGGGGGCTGCAGGCTTTTCTCGCGCTTTCAGCCTCAAAACCACCCTTTCCCACTTGGCGCTGCGCCAGGCACAAAAATGGCCATATGTCTGGAGGTTGGTCCCACGCCCAAAGAGCTAGAAGGGAAAAGTATGCCTTGTTCTAAAGCTCTTTGGGAACCGCTTGCGTAGCCCCACACACCTGGGGGCTGCAGGCTTTCCTGCTGCCTTCAGCCTCAAAACCACCCTTTCCCACTTGGCCCCGCGCCAGGCCGAAAAATGGCCATATCTCTGGAGACTGGTCCCACGCCCAAAGAGCCAGCAGGGAAAACTATGCCTTGTTCTAAAGCTCTTTGGGAACCGCTTGCGTAGCCCCACACACCTGGGGGCTGCAGGCTTTCCTGCTGCCTTCAGACTCAAAACCACCCTTTCCCACTTGGCATCGCGCCAGGCCCAAAAATGGCCATATATCTGGAGTTTGGTCCCACGCCCAAAGAGCCAGCAGGGAAAACTATGCCTTGTTCTAAAGCTCTTTGGGAACCGCTTGCGTAGCCCCACAGACCTGGGGGCTGCAGGCTTTCCTGCTGCCTTCAGCCTCAAAAGCACCCTTTCCCACTTGGCGCCGCGCCAGGCCCAAAAATGGCCATATGTCTGCAGACTGGTCCCACGCCCAAAGAGCCAGCAGGGAAAACTATGCCTTGTTCTAAAGCTCTTTGGGAACCGCTTGCGTAGCCCCACACAAACTGGGGGCTGCAGGCTTTTCTCGCGCTTTCAGCCTCAAAACCACACTTTCCCACTTGGCGCTGCGCCAGGCACAAAAATGGGCATATGTCTGGAGGTTGGTCCCACGCCCAAAGAGCTGGAAGGGAAAAGTATGCCTTGTTCTAAAGCTCTTCGGGAAACGCTTGCGTAGCCCCACACACCTGGGGGCTGCAGGCTTTCCTGCTGCCTTCAGCCTCAAAACCACCCTTTCCCACTTGGCCCCGCGCCAGGCCGAAAAATGGCCATATCTCTGGAGACTGGTCCCACGCCCAAAGAGCCAGCAGGGAAAACTATGCCTTGTTCTAAAGCTCTTTGGGAACCGCTTGCGTAGCCCCACACACCTGGGGGCTGCAGGCTTTCCTGCTGCCTTCAGCCTCAAAACCACCCTTTCCCACTTGGCCCCGCGCCAGGCCGATTAATGGCCAAATCTCTGGAGACTGGTCCCACGCCCAAAGAGCCAGCAGGGAAAACTATACCTTGTTCTAAAGCTCTTTGGGAACCGCTTGCGTAGCCCCACACACCTGGGGGCTGCAGGCTTTCCTGCTGCCTTCAGACTCAAAACCACCCTTTCCCACTTGGCATCGCGCCAGGCCCAAAAATGGCCATATATCTGGAGTTTGGTCCCACGCCCAAAGAGCCAGCAGGGAAAACTATGCCTTGTTCTAAAGCTCTTTGGGAACCGCTTGCGTAGCCCCACACACCTGGGGGCTGCAGGCTTTCCTGCTGCCTTCAGCCTCAAAACCCCCCTTTCCCACTTGGCGCTGCGCCAGGCCCAAAAATGGCCATATGTCTGGAGACTGGTCCCACGCCCAAAGAGCCAGCAGGGAAAACTATGCCTTGTTCTAAAGCTCTTTGGGAACCGCTTGCGTAGCCCCACACACCTGGGGGCTGCAGGCTTTCCTGCTCTCTTCAGCCTCAAAACCACCCTTTCCCACTTGGCGCCGCACCAGGCCCAAAAATGGCCATATATCTGGAGACTGGTCCCACGCCCAAAGAGCCAGCAGGGAAAACTATGCCTTGTTCTAAAGCTCTTTGGGAACCGCTTGCGTAGCCCCACAAACCTGGGGGCTGCAGGCTTTCCTGCTCTCTTCAGCCTCAAAAGCACCCTTTCCCACTTGGCGCTGCGCCAGGCCCAAAAATGGCCATATGTCTGGAGACTGGTCCCACGCCCAAAGAGCCAGCACGGAAAACTATGCCTTGTTCTAAAGCTCTTTGGGAACCGCTTGCGTAGCCCCACACACCTGTAGGCTGCACGCTTTCCTGCTGCCTTCAGCCTCAAAACCACCCTTTTCCACATGGCGTCACGCCAGGCACAAAAATGGCCATATGTCTGGAGGTTGGTCCCACGCCCAAAGAGCCAGCAGGGAAAACTATGCCTTGTTCTAAAGCTCTTTGGGAACCGCTTGCGTAGCCCCACACACCTGGGGGCTGCAGGCTTTCCTGCTGCCTTCAGGCTCAAAACAACCCTTTTCCACATGGCGTCAGCCAGGCACAAAAATGGCCATATGTCTGGAGACTGGTCCCACGCCCAAAGAGCCAGCAGGGAAAACTATGCCTTGTTCTAAAGCTCTTTGGGAACCGCTTGCGTAGCCCCACAGACCTGCGGGCTACAGGCTTTACTGCTGCCTTCAAACTCAGAAAAACCCTTTTCCACATGGCGTCACGCCAGGCACAAAAATGGCCATATGTCTGGAGGTTGGTCCCACGCCAAAAGAGCCACCAGGGAAAACTATGCCTTGTTCTAAAGCTCTTTGGGAACCGCTTGCGTAGCCCCACAGACCTGGGGGCTGCAGGCTTTCCTGCTCTCTTCAGCCTCAAAACCACCCTTTCCCACTTGGCGCCGCGCCAGGCCCAAAAATGGCCATATGTCTGGAGACTGGTCCCTTTCCCAAAGAGCCAGCAGGGAAAATTATGCCTTGTTCTAAAGCTCTTTGGGAACCGCTTGCGTAGCCCCACACACCTGGGGGCTGCAGGCTTTCCTGCTGCCTTCAGCCTCAAAACCATCCTTTCTTACTTGGCCCCGCGCCAGGCCCAAAAATGGCCATATTTCTGGAGACTGGTCCCTTTCCCAAAGAGCCAGCAGGGAAAACTATGCCTTGTTCTAAAGCTCTTTGGGAACGGCTTGCGTAGCACCACACACCTGGGGGCTGCAGGCTTTCCTGCTGCCTTCAGACTCAAAACAACCCTTTCCCACTTGGCCCCGCGCCAGGCCCAAAAATGGCCATATATCTGGAGACTGGTCCCACGCCCAAAGAGCCAGCAGGGAAAACTATGCCTTGTTCTAAAGCTCTTTGGGAACCGCTTGCGTGGCCCCACACACCTGCGGGCTGCCGGCTTTCCTGCTGCCTTCAACCTCAGAAGCACCCTTTTCCACATGGCGTCACGCCAGACACAAAAATGGCCATATGTCTGGAGACTGGTCCCACGCCCAAAGAGCCAGCAGGGAAAACTATGTCTTGTTCTAAAGCTCTTTGGGAACGGCTTGCGTAGCCCCACACAAACTGGGGGCTGCAGTCTTTCCTGCTCTCTTCAGCCTCAAAAGAAACTTTTCGCAATTGGCGCCGCGCCAGGCCCAAAAATGGCCATATGTCTGGAGACTGGTCCCACGCCCAAAGAGCCAGCAGGGAAAACTATGCCTTGTTCTAAAGCTCTTTGGGAACCGCTTGCGTGGCCCCACAGACCTGGGGGCTGCAGGCTTTCCTGCTGCCTTCAGCCTCAAAAACACCCTTTCCTACTTGGCGCTTCGCCAGGCATAAAACTGGCCATATGTCTGGAAATTGGTCCCACGCCTAAAGAGGCAGCAGGGAAAACTATGCCTTGTTCTAAAGCTCTTTTGGAACCACTTGCGTAGCCCAACACACCTGGGGGCTGCAGGCTTTCCTGCTGCCTTCAGACTCAAAACGACCCTTTCCCACTTGGCGCCGCGCCAGGCACAAAAATGGCCATATGTCTGGAGACTGGTCCCTTTCCCAAAGAGCCAGCAGGGAAAACTATGCCTTGTTCTAAAGCTCTTTGGGAACCGCTTGCGTGGCCCCACAGACCTGGGGGCTGCAGGCTTTCCTGCTGCCTTCAGCCTCAAAACCACCCTTTCCCACTTGGCGTCACGCCAGGCACAAAAATGGCCATATTTCTGGAGACTGGTCCCTTTCCCAAAGAGCCAGCAGGGAAAACTATGCCTTGTTCTAAAGCTCTTTGGGAACCGCTTGCGTAGCCCCACACACCTGGGGGCTGCAGTCTTTCCTGCTGCCTTCAGCCTCAAAACCACCCTTTCCCACTTGGCCCCGCGCCAGGCCCAAAAATGGCCATATGTCTGGAGACTGGTCCCACGCCCAAAGAGCCAGCAGGGAAAACTATGCCTTGTTCTAAAGCTCTTTGGGAACCGCTTGCGTAGCCCCACACACCTGGGGGCTGCAGGCTTTCCTGCTCTCTTCAGCCTCAAAACCACCCTTTCCCACTTGGCGCCGCAACAGGCCAAAAAATGGCCATATATCTGGAGACTGGTCCCACGCCCAAAGAGCCAGCAGGGAAAACTATGCCTTGTTCTAAAGCTCTTTGGGAACCGCTTGCGTAGCCCCACACACCTGGGGGCTGCAGGCTTTCCTGCTCTCTTCAGCCTCAAAACCACCCTTTCCCACTTGGCGCCGCGCCAGGCCCAAAAATGGCCATATGTCTGGAGACTGGTCCCACGCCCAAAGAGCCAGCAGGGAAAACTATGCCTTGTTCTAAAGCTCTTTGGGAACGTCTTGCGTAGCCCCACACACCTGGGGGCTGCACGCTTTCCTGCTGCCTTCAGCCTCAAAACCACCCTTTTCCACATGGCGTCACGCCAGGCACAAAAATGGCCATATGTCTGGAGGTTGGTCCCACGCCCAAAGAGCCAGCAGGGAAAACTATGCCTTGTTCTAAAGCTCTTTGGGAACCGCTTGCGTAGCCCCACACACCTGGGGGCTGCAGGCTTTCCTGCTCTCTTCAGCCTCAAAAGCACCCTTTCCCACTTGGCGCCGCGCCAGGCCCAAAAATGGCCATATGTCTGGAGACTGGTCCCACGCCCAAAGAGCCAGCAGGGAAAACTATGCCTTGTTCTAAAGCTCTTTGGGAACCGCTTGCGTAGCCCCACACACCTGGGGGCTGCAGGCTTTCCTGCTGCCTTCAGCCTCAAAACCACCCTTTCCCACTTGGCCCCGCGCCAGGCCCAAAAATGGCCATATATCTGGAGACTGGTCCCATGCCCAAAGAGCCAGCAGGGAAAACTATGCCTTGTTCTACAGCTCTTTGGGAACCGCTTGCGTAGCCCCACACACCTGCGGGCTGCAGGCTTTCCTGCTGCCTTCAGCCTCAAAACCACCCTTTCCCACTTGGCACTGCGCCAGGCCCAAAAATGGCCATATTTCTGGAGACTGGTCCCACGCCAAAGAGCCAGCAGGGAAAACTATGCCTTGTTCTAAAGCTCTTTGGGAACGGCTTGCGTAGCCCCACACACCTGGGGGCTGCAGGCTTTCCTGCTGCCTTCAGACTCAAAACCACCCTTTCCCACTTGGCCCCGCGCCAGGCCCAAAAATGGCCATATATCTGGAGTTTGGTCCCACGCCCAAAGAGCCAGCAGGGAAAACTATGCCTTGTTCTAAAGCTCTTTGGGAACCGCTTGCGTGGCCCCACAGACCTGGGGGCTGCCGGCTTTCCTGCTGCCTTCAACCTCAGAAGCACCCTTTTCCACATGGCGTCACGCCAGACACAAAAATGGCCATATGTCTGGAGACTCGTCCCACGCCCAAAGAACCAGCAGGGAAAACTATGCCTTGTTCTAAAGCTCTTTGGGAACGGCTTGCGTAGCCCCACACAAACTGGGGGCTGCAGTCTTTCCTGCTCTCTTCAGCCTCAAAAGAAACCTTTCGCAATTGGCGCCGCGCCAGGCCCAAAAATGGCCATATGTCTGGAGATTGGTCCCACGCCCAAAGAGCCAGCAGGGAAAACTATGCCTTGTTCTAAAGCTCTTTGGGAACCGCTTGCGTGGCCCCACAGACCTGGGGGCTGCAGGCTTTCCTGCTGCCTTCAGCCTCAAAAACACCCTTTCCTACTTGGCGCTTCGCCAGGCATAAAACTGGCCATATGTCTGGAAATTGGTCCCACGCCTAAAGAGGCAGCAGGGAAAACTATGCTTTGTTCTAAAGCTCTTTTGGAACCGCTTGCGTAGCCCAACACACCTGGGGGCTGCAGGCTTTCCTGCTGCCTTCAGACTCAAAACGACCCTTTCCCACTTGGCGCCGCGCCAGGCACAAAAATGGCCATATGTCTGGAGACTGGTCCCTTTCCCAAAGAGCCAGCAGGGAAAACTATGCCTTGTTCTAAAGCTCTTTGGGAACCGCTTGCGTGGCCCCACAGACCTGCGGGCTGCAGGCTTTCCTGCTGCCTTCAGCCTCAAAACCACCCTTTCCCACTTGGCGTCACGCCAGGCACAAAAATGGCCATATGTCTGGAGGTTGGTCCCACGCCCAAAGAGCCAGCAGGGAAAACTATGCCTTGCTCTAAAGCTCTTTGGGAACCGTTTGCGTAGCCCCACACACCTGGGGGCTGCAGGCTTTCCTGCTCTCTTCAGCCTCAAAAGCACCCTTTCCCACTTGGCGCCGCGCCAGGCCCAAAAATGGCCATATGTCTGGAGACTGGTCCCACGCCCAAAGAGCCAGCAGGGAAAACTATGCCTTGTTCTAAAGCTCTTTGGGAACCGCTTGCGTAGCCCCACACAGACTGGGGGCTGCAGGCTTTTCTCGCGCTTTCAGCCTCAAAACCACCCTTTCCCACTTGGCGCTGCGCCAGGCACAAAAATGGCCATATGTCTGGAGGTTGGTCCCACGCCCAAAGAGCTAGAAGGGAAAAGTATGCCTTGTTCTATAGCTCTTCGGGAAACGCTTGCGTAGCCCCACACACCTGGGGGCTGCAGGCTTTCCTGCTGCCTTCAGACTCAGAAGAACCCTTTCGCACTTGGCGCCGCGCCAGGCCCAAAAATGGCCGTATGTCTGAAGATTGGTCCCATGCCCAAAGAGCCAGCAGGGAAAACTATGCCTTGTTCTAAAGCTCTTTGGGAACCGCTTGCGTAGCCCCACACACCTGGGGGCTGCAGGCTTTCCTGCTGCCTTCAGCCTCAAAACCACCCTTTCCCACTTGGCGCTGCGCCAGGCACAAAAATGGCCATATGTCTGGAGGTTGGTCCCACGCCCAAAGAGCTAGAAGGGAAAAGAATGCCTTGTTCTAAAGCTCTTTGGGAACCGCTTGCGTAGCCCCACACACCTGGGGGCTGCAGGCTTTCCTGCTGCCTTCAGCCTCAAAACCACCCTTTCCCACTTGGCCCCGCGCCAGGCCGAAAAATGGCCATATCTCTGGAGACTCGTCCCACGCCCAAAGAGCCAGCAGGGAAAACTATGCCTTGTTCTAAAGCTCTTTGGGAACCGCTTGCGTAGCCCCACACACCTGTAGGCTGCACGCTTTCCTGCTGCCTTCAGCCTCAAAACCACCCTTTTCCACATGGCGTCACGCCAGGCACAAAAATGGCCATATGTCTGGAGGTTGGTCCCACGCCCAAAGAGCCAGCAGGGAAAACTATGCCTTGTTCTAAAGCTCTTTGGGAACCGCTTGCGTAGCCCCACACACCTGGGGGCTGCAGGCTTTCCTGCTGCCTTCAACCTCAGAAGCACCCTTTTCCACATGGCGTCACGCCAGGCACAAAAATGGCCATATGTCTGGAGGTTGGTCCCACGCCCAAAGAGCCAGCAGGGAAAACTATGTCTTGTTCTAAAGCTCTTTGGGAACCGCTTGCGTAGCCCCACACACCTGGGGGCTGCAGGCTTTCCTGCTGCCTTCAGCCTCAAAACCACCCATTCCCACTTGGCGCCGCGCCAGGCCCAAAAATGGCCATATGTCTGGAGACTGGTCCCACGCCCAAAGAGCCAGCAGGGAAAATTATGCCTTGTTCTAAAGCTCTTTGGGAACCGCTTGCGTAGCCCCACACACCTGGGGGCTGCAGGCTTTCCTGCTGCCTTCAGCCTCAAAACCACCCTTTCCCACTTGGCCCCGCGCCAGGCCCAAAAATGGCCATATTTCTGGTAACTGGTCCCTTTCCCAAAGAGCCAGCAGGGAAAACTATGCCTTGTTCTAAAGCTCTTTGGGAACCGCTTGCGTAGCCCCACACACCTGGGGGCTGCAGGCTTTCCTGCTGCCTTCAGCCTCAAAACCCCCCTTTCCCACTTGGCGCTGCGCCAGGCCCAAAAATGGCCATATATCTGGAGACTGGTCCCATGCCCAAAGAGCCAGCAGGGAAAACTATGCCTTGTTCTAAAGCTCTTTGGGAACCGCTTGCGTAGCCCCACAGACCTGGGGGCTGCAGGCTTTCCTGCTGCCTTCAGCCTCAAAACCACCCTTTCCCACTTGGCGCTGCGCCAGGCCCAAAAATGGCCATATATCTGGAGACTGGTCCCATGCCCAAAGAGCCAGCAGGGAAAACTATGCCTTGTTCTAAAGCTCTTTGGGAACCGCTTGCGTGGCCCCACAGACCTGCGGGCTACAGGCTTTCCTGCTGCCTTCAACCTCAGAAGCACCCTTTTCCACATGGCGTCACGCCAGGCCCAAAAATGGCCATATGTCTGGAGACTGGTCCCACGCCCAAAGAGCCAGCAGGGAAAACTATGCCTTGTTCTAAAGCTCTTTGGGAACCGCTTGCGTAGCCCCACACACCTGGGGGCTGCAGGCTTTCCTGCTCTCTTCAGCCTCAAAAGAAACCTTTCGCAATTGGCGCCGCGCCAGGCCCAAAAATGGCCATATGTCTGGAGACTGGTCCCACGCCCAAAGAGCCAGCAGGGAAAACTATGCCTTGTTCTAAAGCTCTTTGGGAACCGCTTGCGTAGCCCCACACACCTGGGGGCTGCAGGCTTTCCTGCTGCCTTCAGCCTCAAAAGCACCCTTTCCCACTTGGCGCCGCGCCAGGCCCAAAAATGGCCATATGTCTGCAGACTGGTCCCACGCCCAAAGAGCCAGCAGGGAAAACTATGCCTTGTTCTAAAGCTCTTTGGGAACCGCTTGCGTAGCCCCACACAAACTGGGGGCTGCAGGCTTTTCTCGCGCTTTCAGCCTCAAAACCACCCATTCCCACTTGGCGCTGCGCCAGGCACAAAAATGGCCATATGTCTGGAGGTTGGTCCCACGCCCAAAGAGCTAGAAGGGAAAAGAATGCCTTGTTCTAAAGCTCTTCGGGAAACGCTTGCGTAGCCCCACACACCTGGGGGCTGCAGGCTTTCCTGCTGCCTTCAACCTCAAAACCACCCATTCCCACTTGGCGCCGCGCCAGGCCCAAAAATGGCCATATGTCTGGAGACTGGTCCCACGCCCAAAGAGCCAGCAGGGAAAATTATGCCTTGTTCTAAAGCTCTTTGGGAACCGCTTGCGTAGCCCCACACACCTGGGGGCTGTAGGCTTTCCTGCTGCCTTCAGCCTCAAAACCACCCTTTCCCACTTGGCCCCGCGCCAGGCACAAAAATGGCCATATTTCTGGTAACTGGTCCCTTTCCCAAAGAGCCAGCAGGGAAAACTATGCCTTGTTCTAAAGCTCTTTGGGAACCGCTTGCGTAGCCCCACACACCTGGGGGCTGCAGGCTTTCCTGCTGCCTTCAGACTCAAAACAACCCTTTCCCACTTGGCCCCGCGCCAGGCCCAAAAATGGCCATATATCTGGAGACTGGTCCCATGCCCAAAGAGCCAGCAGGGAAAACTATGCCTTGTTCTAAAGCTCTTTGGGAACCGCTTGCGTAGCCCCACAGACCTGTGGGCTGCAGGCTTTCCTGCTGCCTTCAGCCTCAAAACCACCCTTTCCCACTTGGCGCTGCGCCAGGCCCAAAAATGGCCATATATCGGGAGTGGTCCCATGCCCAAAGAGCCAGCAGGGAAAACTATGCCTTGTTCTAAAGCTCTTTGGGAACCGCTTGCGTAGCCCCACAGACCTGGGGGCTGCAGGCTTTCCTGCTGCCTTCAACCTCAGAAGCACCCTTTTCCACATGGCGTCACGCCAGACACAAAAATGGCCATATTTCTGGAGACTGGTCCCACGCCCAAAGAGCCAGCAGGGAAAACTATGCCTTGTTCTAAAGCTCTTTGGGAACCGCTTGCGTAGCCCCACAGACCTGGGGGCTGCAGGCTTTCCTGCTCTCTTCAGCCTCAAAAGAAACCTTTCGCAATTGGCGCCGCGCCAGGCCCAAAAATGGCCATATGTCTGGAGACTGGTCCCACGCCCAAAGAGCCAGCAGGGAAAACTATGCCTTGTTCTAAAGCTCTTTGGGAACCGCTTGCGTAGCCCCACACAGCTGGGGGCTGCAGGCTTTCCTGCTGCCTTCAGCCTCAAAAGCACCCTTTCCCACTTGGCGCCGCGCCAGGCCCAAAAATGGCCATATGTCTGCAGACTGGTCCCACGCCCAAAGAGCCAGCAGGGAAAACTATGCCTTGTTCTAAAGCTCTTTGGGAACCACTTGCGTAGCCCCACACAAACTGGGGGCTGCAGGTTTTCTCGCGCTTTCAGCCTCAAAACCACCCTTTCCCACTTGGCGCTGCGCCAGGCACAAAAATGGCCATATGTCTGGAGGTTGGTCCCACGCCCAAAGAGCTAGAAGGGAAAAGAATGCCTTGTTCTAAAGCTCTTAGGGAAACGCTTGCGTAGCCCCACACACCTGGGGGCTGCAGGCTTTCCTGCTGCCTTCAGCCTCAAAACCACCCTTTCCCACTTGGCCCCGCGCCAGGCCGAAAAATGGCCATATCTCTGGAGACTCGTCCCACGCCCAAAGAGCCAGCAGGGAAAACTATGCCTTGTTCTAAAGCTCTTTGGGAACCGCTTGCGTAGCCCCACAGACCTGGGGGCTGCAGGCTTTCCTGCTGCCTTCAGCCTCAAAACCACCCTTTCCCACTTGGCGCCGCGCCAGGCCCAAAAATGGCCATATGTCTGCAGACTGGTCCCACGCCCAAAGAGCCAGCAGGGAAAACTATACCTTGTTCTAAAGCTCTTTGGGAACCGCTTGCGTAGCCCCACACAAACTGGGGGCTGCAGGCTTTTCTCGCGCTTTCAGCCTCAAAACCACCCTTTCCCACTTGGCGCTGCGCCAGGCACAAAAATGGCCATATGTCTGGAGGTTGGTCCCACGCCCAAAGAGCTAGAAGGGAAAAGTATGCCTTGTTCTAAAGCTCTTTGGGAACCGCTTGCGTAGCCCCACACACCTGGGGGCTGCAGGCTTTCCTGCTGCCTTCAGCCTCAAAACCACCCTTTCCCACTTGGCCCCGCGCCAGGCCGAAAAATGGCCATATCTCTGGAGACTCGTCCCACGCCCAAAGAGCCAGCAGGGAAAACTATGCCTTGTTCTAAAGCTCTTTGGGAACCGCTTGCGTAGCCCCACACACCTGCGGGCTGCAGGCTTTCCTGCTGCCTTCAGCCTCAAAACCACCCTTTCCCACTTGGCGCCGCGCCAGGCCCAAAAATGGCCATATGTCTGCAGACTGGTCCCACGCCCAAAGAGCCAGCAGGGAAAACTATACCTTGTTCTAAAGCTCTTTGGGAACCGCTTGCGTAGCCCCACACAAACTGGGGGCTGCAGGTTTTTCTCGCGCTTTCAGCCTCAAAACGACCCTTTCCCACTTGGCCCCGCGCCAGGCCGAAAAATGCCATATCTCTGGAGACTGGTCCCACGCCCAAAGAGCCAGCAGGGAAAACTATGCCTTGTTCTAAAGCTCTTTGGGAACCGCTTGCGTAGCCCCACACACCTGGGGGCTGCAGGCTTTCCTGCTGCCTTCAGACTCAAAACCACCCTTTCCCACTTGGCATCGCGCCAGGCCCAAAAATGGCCATATATCTGGAGTTTGGTCCCACGCCCAAAGAGCCAGCAGGGAAAACTATGCCTTGTTCTAAAGCTCTTTGGGAACCGCTTGCGTAGCCCCACACACCTGGGGGCTGCAGGCTTTCCTGCTGCCTTCAGCCTCAAAAGCACCCTTTCCCACTTGGCGCCGCGCCAGGCCCAAAAATGGCCATATGTCTGCAGACTGGTCCCACGCCCAAAGAGCCAGCAGGGAAAACTATGCCTTGTTCTAAAGCTCTTTGGGAACCGCTTGCGTAGCCCCACACAAACTGGGGGCTGCAGGCTTTTCTCGCGCTTTCAGCCTCAAAACCACACTTTCCCACTTGGCGCTGCGCCAGGCACAAAAATGGGCATATGTCTGGAGGTTGGTCCCACGCCCAAAGAGCTGGAAGGGAAAAGTATGCCTTGTTCTAAAGCTCTTCGGGAAACGCTTGCGTAGCCCCACACACCTGGGGGCTGCAGGCTTTCCTGCTGCCTTCAGCCTCAAAACCACCCTTTCCCACTTGGCCCCGCGCCAGGCCGAAAAATGGCCATATCTCTGGAGACTGGTCCCACGCCCAAAGAGCCAGCAGGGAAAACTATGCCTTGTTCTAAAGCTCTTTGGGAACCGCTTGCGTAGCCCCACACACCTGGGGGCTGCAGGCTTTCCTGCTGCCTTCAGCCTCAAAACCCCCCTTTCCCACTTGGCGCTGCGCCAGGCCCAAAAATGGCCATATGTCTGGAGACTGGTCCCACGCCCAAAGAGCCAGCAGGGAAAACTATGCCTTGTTCTAAAGCTCTTTGGGAACCGCTTGCGTAGCCCCACACACCTGGGGGCTGCAGGCTTTCCTGCTCTCTTCAGCCTCAAAACCACCCTTTCCCACTTGGCGCCGCACCAGGCCCAAAAATGGCCATATATCTGGAGACTGGTCCCACGCCCAAAGAGCCAGCAGGGAAAACTATGCCTTGTTCTAAAGCTCTTTGGGAACCGCTTGCGTAGCCACACACACCTGGGGGCTGCAGGCTTTCCTGCTCTCTTCAGCCTCAAAAGCACCCTTTCCCACTTGGCGCCGCGCCAGGCCCAAAAATGGCCATATGTCTGGAGACTGGTCCCACGCCCAAAGAGCCAGCACGGAAAACTATGCCTTGTTCTAAAGCTCTTTGGGAACCGCTTGCGTAGCCCCACACACCTGTAGGCTGCACGCTTTCCTGCTGCCTTCAGCGTCAAAACCACCCTTTTCCACATGGCGTCACGCCAGGCACAAAAATGGCCATATGTCTGGAGGTTGGTCCCACGCCCAAAGAGCCAGCAGGGAAAACTATGCCTTGTTCTAAAGCTCTTTGGGAACCGCTTGCGTAGGCCCACACACCTGGGGGCTGCAGGCTTTCCTGCTGCCTTCAGGCTCAAAACAACCCTTTTCCACATGGCGTCAGCCAGGCACAAAAATGGCCATATGTCTGGAGACTGGTCCCACGCCCAAAGAGCCAGCAGGGAAAACTATGCCTTGTTCTAAAGCTCTTTGGGAACCGCTTGCGTAGCCCCACACACCTGGGGGCTGCAGGCTTTCCTGCTGCCTTCAGCCTCAAAACCATCCTTTCTTACTTGGCCCCGCGCCAGGCCCAAAAATGGCCATATTTCTGGAGACTGGTCCCTTTCCCAAAGAGCCAGCAGGGAAAACTATGCCTTGTTCTAAAGCTCTTTGGGAACCGCTTGCGTAGCCCCACACACCTGGGGGCTGCAGGCTTTCCTGCTGCCTTCAGCCTCAAAACCACCCTTTCCCACTTGGCCCCGCGCCAGGCCCAAAAATGGCCATATATCTGGAGACTGGTCCCATGCCCAAAGAGCCAGCAGGGAAAACTATGCCTTGTTCTAAAGCTCTTTGGGAACCGCTTGCGTAGCCCCACACACCTGGGGGCTGCAGGCTTTCCTGCTGCCTTCAGCCTCAAAACCACCCTTTCCCACTTGGCGCCGCGCCAGGCCCAAAAATGGCCATATTTCTGGAGACTGGTCCCACGCCAAAGAGCCAGCAGGGAAAACTATGCCTTGTTCTAAAGCTCTTTGGGAACCGCTTGCGTAGCCCCACACACCTGGGGGCTGCAGGCTTTCCTGCTGCCTTCAGACTCAAAACCACCCTTTCCCACTTGGCGCTGCGCCAGGCCCAAAAATGGCCATATATCTGGAGACTGGTCCCACGCCCAAAGAGCCAGCAGGGAAAACTATGCCTTGTTCTAAAGCTCTTTGGGAACCGCTTGCGTGGCCCCACACACCTGCGGGCTGCCGGCTTTCCTGCTGCCTTCAACCTCAGAAGCACCCTTTTCCACATGGCGTCACGCCAGACACAAAAATGGCCATATGTCTGGAGACTGGTCCCACGCCCAAAGAGCCAGCAGGGAAAACTATGTCTTGTTCTAAAGCTCTTTGGGAACGGCTTGCGTAGCCCCACACAAACTGGGGGCTGCAGTCTTTCCTGCTCTCTTCAGCCTCAAAAGAAACTTTTCGCAATTGGCGCCGCGCCAGGCCCAAAAATGGCCATATGTCTGGAGACTGGTCCCACGCCCAAAGAGCCAGCAGGGAAAACTATGCCTTGTTCTAAAGCTCTTTGGGAACCGCTTGCGTGGCCCCACAGACTTGGGGTGCAGGCTTTCCTGCTGCCTTCAGCCTCAAAAACACCCTTTCCTACTTGGCGCTTCGCCAGGCATAAAACTGGCCATATGTCTGGAAATTGGTCCCACGCCTAAAGAGCCAGCAGGGAAAACTATGCCTTGTTCTAAAGCTCTTTTGGAACCGCTTGCGTAGCCCAACACACCTGGGGGCTGCAGGCTTTCCTGCTGCCTTCAGACTCAAAACGACCCTTTCCCACTTGGCGCCGCGCCAGGCACAAAAATGGCCATATGTCTGGAGACTGGTCCCTTTCCCAAAGAGCCAGCAGGGAAAACTATGCCTTGTTCTAAAGCTCTTTGGGAACCGCTTGCGTAGCCCCACACACCTGGGGGCTGCAGGCTTTCCTGCTGCCTTCAGCCTCAAAACCACCCTTTCCCACTTGGCGTCACGCCAGGCACAAAAATGGCCATATGTCTGGAGGTTGGTCCCACGCCCAAAGAGCCAGCAGGGAAAACTATGCCTTGTTCTAAAGCTCTTTGGGAACCGTTTGCGTAGCCCCACACACCTGGGGGCTGCAGGCTTTCCTGCTCTCTTCAGCCTCAAAAGCACCCTTTCCCACTTGGCGCCGCGCCAGGCCCAAAAATGGCCATATGTCTGGAGACTGGTCCCACGCCCAAAGAGCCAGCAGGGAAAACTATGCCTTGTTCTAAAGCTCTTTGGGAACCGCTTGCGTAGCCCCACACAGACTGGGGGCTGCAGGCTTTTCTCGCGCTTTCAGCCTCAAAACCACCCTTTCCCACTTGGCGCTGCGCCAGGCACAAAAATGGCCATATGTCTGGAGGTTGGTCCCACGCCCAAAGAGCTAGAAGGGAAAAGTATGCCTTGTTCTATAGCTCTTCGGGAAACGCTTGCGTAGCCCCACACACCTGGGGGCTGCAGGCTTTCCTGCTGCCTTCAGACTCAGAAGAACCCTTTCGCACTTGGCGCCGCGCCAGGCCCAAAAATGGCCGTATGTCTGAAGATTGGTCCCATGCCCAAAGAGCCAGCAGGGAAAACTATGCCTTGTTCTAAAGCTCTTTGGGAACCGCTTGCGTAGCCCCACACACCTGGGGGCTGCAGGCTTTCCTGCTGCCTTCAGCCTCAAAACAACCGTTTCCCACTTGGTGCTGCGCCAGGCACAAAAATGGCCATATATCTGGAGACTGGTCCCACGCCCAAAGAGCCAGCAGGGAAAACTATGCCTTGTTCTAAAGCTCTTTGGGAACGGCTTGCGTAGCCCCACACACCTGGGGGCTGCAGGCTTTCCTGCTCTCTTCAGCCTCAAAGAACCCTTTCCCACTTGGCGCCGCGCCAGGCCGAAAAATGGCCATATCTCTGGAGACTGGTCCCACGCCCAAAGAGCCAGCAGGGAAAACTATGCCTTGTTCTAAAGCTCTTTGGGAACGGCTTGCGTAGCACCACACAAACTGGGGGCTGCAGGCTTTCCTGCTGCCTTCAGACTCAAAACCACCCTTTCCCACTTGGCGCTGCGCCAGGCCCAAAAATGGCCATATATCTGGAGACTGGTCCCACGCCCAAAGAGCCAGCAGGGAAAACTATGCCTTGTTCTAAAGCTCTTTGGGAACCGCTTGCGTGGCCCCACACACCTGCGGGCTGCCGGCTTTCCTGCTGCCTTCAACCTCAGAAGCACCCTTTTCCACATGGCGTCACGCCAGACACAAAAATGGCCATATGTCTGGAGACTGGTCCCACGCCCAAAGAGCCAGCAGGGAAAACTATGTCTTGTTCTAAAGCTCTTTGGGAACGGCTTGCGTAGCCCCACACAAACTGGGGGCTGCAGTCTTTCCTGCTCTCTTCAGCCTCAAAAGAAACTTTTCGCAATTGGCGCCACGCCAGGCCCAAAAATGGCCATATGTCTGGAGACTGGTCCCACGCCCAAAGAGCCAGCAGGGAAAACTATGCCTTGTTCTAAAGCTCTTTGGGAACCGCTTGCGTGGCCCCACAGACCTGGGGGCTGCAGGCTTTCCTGCTGCCTTCAGCCTCAAAAACACCCTTTCCTACTTGGCGCTTCGCCAGGCATAAAACTGGCCATATGTCTGGAAATTACTCCCACGCCTAAAGAGGCAGCAGGGAAAACTATGCCTTGTTCTAAAGCTCTTTTGGAACCGCTTGCGTAGCCCAACACACCTGGGGGCTGCAGGCTTTCCTGCTGCCTTCAGACTCAAAACGACCCTTTCCCACTTGGCGCCGCGCCAGGCACAAAAATGGCCATATGTCTGGAGACTGGTCCCTTTCCCAAAGAGCCAGCAGGGAAATCTATGCCTTGTTCTAAAGCTCTTTGGGAACCGCTTGCGTGGCCCCACAGACCTGGGGGCTGCAGGCTTTCCTGCTGCCTTCAGCCTCAAAACCACCCTTTCCCACTTGGCGTCACGCCAGGCACAAAAATGGCCATATTTCTGGAGACTGGTCCCTTTCCCAAAGAGCCAGCAGGGAAAACTATGCCTTGTTCTAAAGCTCTTTGGGAACCGCTTGCGTAGCCCCACACACCTGGGGGCTGCAGGCTTTCCTGTTGCCTTCAGCCTCAAAACCACCCTTTCCCACTTGGCCCCGCGCCAGGCCCAAAAATGGCCATATGTCTGGAGACTGGTCCCACGCCCAAAGAGCCAGCAGGGAAAACTATGCCTTGTTCTAAAGCTCTTTGGGAACGGCTTGCGTAGCCCCACAGACCTGGGGGCTGCAGGCTTTCCTGCTGCCTTCAGCCTCAAAACCACCCTTTCCCACATGGCGTCACGCCAGGCACAAAAATGGCCATATGTCTGGAGACTGGTCCCACGCCCAAAGAGCCAGCAGGGAAAACTATGCCTTGTTCTAAAGCTCTTTGGGATCCGCTTGCGTAGCCCAACACACCTGGGGGCTGCAGGCTTTCCTGCTGCCTTCAGCCTCAAAACCACCCTTTTCCACATGGCGTCACGCCAGGCACAAAAATGGCCATATGTCTGGAGGTTGGTCCCACGCCCAAAGAGCCAGCAGGGAAAACTATGCCTTGTTCTAAAGCTCTTTGGGAACGGCTTGCGTAGCCCCACACACCTGGGGGCTGCAGGCTTTCCTGCTGCCTTCAACCTCAAAACCACCCTTTCCCACTTGGCCCCGCGCCAGGCCGATTAATGGCCATATCTCTGGAGACTGGTCCCACGCCCAAAGAGCCAGCAGGGAAAACTATGCCTTGTTCTAAAGCTCTTTGGGAACCGCTTGCGTAGCCCCACACACCTGGGGGCTGCAGGCTTTCCTGCTCTCTTCAGCCTCAAAACCACCCTTTCCGACTTGGCGCCGCAACAGGCCAAAAAATGGCCATATATCTGGAGACTGGTCCCACGCCCAAAGAGCCAGCAGGGAAAACTATGCCTTGTTCTAAAGCTCTTTGGGAACCGCTTGCGTAGCCCCACACACCTGGGGGCTGCAGGCTTTCCTGCTCTCTTCAGCCTCAAAACCACCCTTTCCCACTTGGCGCCGCGCCAGGCCCAAAAATGGCCATATGTCTGGAGACTGGTCCCACGCCCAAAGAGCCAGCAGGGAAAACTATGCCTTGTTCTAAAGCTCTTTGGGAACGGCTTGCGTAGCCCCACACACCTGGGGGCTGCACGCTTTCCTGCTGCCTTCAGCCTCAAAACCACCCTTTTCCACATGGCGTCACGCCAGGCACAAAAATGGCCATATGTCTGGAGGTTGGTCCCACGCCCAAAGAGCCAGCAGGGAAAACTATGCCTTGTTCTAAAGCTCTTTGGGAACCGCTTGCGTAGCCCCACAGACCTGGGGGCTGCAGGCTTTCCTGCTCTCTTCAGCCTCAAAAGCACCCTTTCCCACTTGGCGCCGCGCCAGGCCCAAAAATGGCCATATGTCTGGAGACTGGTCCCACGCCCAAAGAGCCAGCAGGGAAAACTATGCCTTGTTCTAAAGCTCTTTGGGAACCGCTTGCGTAGCCCCACACACCTGGGGGCTGCAGGCTTTCCTGCTGCCTTCAGGCTCAAAACCACCCTTTCCCACTTGGCCCCGCGCCAGGCCCAAAAATGGCCATATATCTGGAGACTGGTCCCATGCCCAAAGAGCCAGCAGGGAAAACTATGCCTTGTTCTAAAGCTCTTTGGGAACCGCTTGCATAGCCCCACACACCTGCGGGCTGCAGGCTTTCCTGCTGCCTTCAGCCTCAAAACCACCCTTTCCCACTTGGCACTGCGCCAGGCCCAAAAATGGCCATATTTCTGGAGACTGGTCCCACGCCAAAGAGCCAGCAGGGAAAACTATGCCTTGTTCTAAAGCTCTTTGGGAACCGCTTGCGTAGCCCCACACACCTGGGGGCTGCAGGCTTTCCTGCTGCCTTCAGCCGCAAAACCACCCTTTCCCACTTGGCCCCGCGCCAGGCCCAAAAATGGCCATATATCTGGAGTTTGGTCCCACGCCCAAAGAGCCAGCAGGGAAAACTATGCCTTGTTCTAAAGCTCTTTGGGAACCGCTTCCGTGGCCCCACAGACCTGGGGGCTGCCGGCTTTCCTGCTGCCTTCAGCCTCAAAACCACCCTTTTCCACATGGCGTCACGCCAGACACAAAAATGGCCATATGTCTGGAGACTCGTCCCACGCCCAAAGAACCAGCAGGGAAAACTATGCCTTGTTCTAAAGCTCTTTGGGAACGGCTTGCGTAGCCCCACACAAACTGGGGGCTGCAGTCTTTCCTGCTCTCTTCAGCCTCAAAAGCACCCTTTCCCACTTGGCGCCGCGCCAGGCACAAAAATGGCCATATGTCTGGAGGTTGGTCCCACGCCCAAAGAGCCAGCAGGGAAAACTATGCCTTGCTCTAAAGCTCTTTGGGAACCGTTTGCGTAGCCCCACACACCTGGGGGCTGCAGGCTTTCCTGCTCTCTTCAGCCTCAAAAGCACCCTTTCCCACTTGGCGCCGCGCCAGGCCCAAAAATGGCCATATGTCTGGAGACTGGTCCCACGCCCAAAGAGCCAGCAGGGAAAACTATGCCTTGTTCTAAAGCTCTTTGGGAACCGCTTGCGTAGCCCCACACAGACTGGGGGCTGCAGGCTTTTCTCGCGCTTTCAGCCTCAAAACCACCCTTTCCCACTTGGCGCTGCGCCAGGCACAAAAATGGCCATATGTCTGGAGGTTGGTCCCACGCCCAAAGAGCTAGAAGGGAAAAGTATGCCTTGTTCTATAGCTCTTCGGGAAACGCTTGCGTAGCCCCACACACCTGGGGGCTGCAGGCTTTCCTGCTGCCTTCAGCCTCAAAACAACCCTTTCCCACATGGCGCCGCGCCAGGCCCAAAAATGGCCGTATGTCTGAAGATTGGTCCCATGCCCAAAGAGCCAGCAGGGAAAACTATGCCTTGTTCTAAAGCTCTTTGGGAACCGCTTGCGTAGCCCCACACACCTGGGGGCTGCAGGCTTTCCTGCTGCCTTCAGCCTCAAAACAACCGTTTCCCACTTGGTGCTGCGCCAGGCACAAAAATGGCCATATATCTGGAGACTGGTCCCACGCCCAAAGAGCCAGCAGGGAAAACTATGCCTTGTTCTAAAGCTCTTTGGGAACGGCTTGCGTAGCCCCACACACCTGGGGGCTGCAGGCTTTCCTGCTCTCTTCAGCCTCAAAGAACCCTTTCCCACTTGGCGCCGCGCCAGGCCGAAAAATGGCCATATCTCTGGAGACTGGTCCCACGCCCAAAGAGCCAGCAGGGAAAACTATGCCTTGTTCTAAAGCTCTTTGGGAACCGCTTGCGTAGCCCCACAGACCTGGGGGCTGCAGGCTTTCCTGCTCTCTTCAGCCTCAAAAGAAACCTTTCGCAATTGGCGCCGCGCCAGGCCCAAAAATGGCCATATGTCTGGAGACTGGTCCCTTTCCCAAAGAGCCAGCAGGGAAAACTATGCCTTGTTCTAAAGCTCTTTGGGAACCGCTTGCGTAGCCCCACACACCTGGGGGCTGCAGGCTTTCCTGCTGCCTTCAGCCTCAAAAGCACCCTTTCCCACTTGGCGCCGCGCCAGGCCCAAAAACGGCCATATGTCTGCAGACTGGTCCCACGCCCAAAGAGCCAGCAGGGAAAACTATGCCTTGTTCTAAAGCTCTTTGGGAACCGCTTGCGTAGCCCCACACAAACTGGGGGCTGCAGGCTTTTCTCGCGCTTTCAGCCTCAAAACCACCCTTTCCCACTTGGCGCTGCGCCAGGCACAAAAATGGCCATATGTCTGGAGGTTGGTCCCACGCCCAAAGAGCTAGAAGGGAAAAGAATGCCTTGTTCTAAAGCTCTTCGGGAAACGCTTGCGTAGCCCCACACACCTGGGGGCTGCAGGCTTTCCTGCTGCCTTCAGCCTCAAAACCACCCTTTCCCACTTGGCCCCGCGCCAGGCCGAAAAATGGCCATATCTCTGGAGACTCGTCCCACGCCCAAAGAGCCAGCAGGGAAAACTATGCCTTGTTCTAAAGCTCTTTGGGAACCGCTTGCGTAGCCCCACACACCTGTAGGCTGCACGCTTTCCTGCTGCCTTCAGCCTCAAAACCACCCTTTTCCACATGGCGTCACGCCAGGCACAAAAATGGCCATATGTCTGGAGGTTGGTCCCACGCCCAAAGAGCCAGCAGGGAAAACTATGCCTTGTTCTAAAGCTCTTTGGGAACCGCTTGCGTAGCCCCACACACCTGGGGGCTGCAGGCTTTCCTGCTGCCTTCAACCTCAGAAGCACCCTTTTCCACATGGCGTCACGCCAGGCACAAAAATGGCCATATGTCTGGAGGTTGGTCCCACGCCCAAAGAGCCAGCAGGGAAAACTATGTCTTTTTCTAAAGCTCTTTGGGAACCGCTTGCGTAGCCCCACACACCTGGGGGCTGCAGGCTTTCCTGCTGCCTTCAGCCTCAAAACCACCCATTCCCACTTGGCGCCGCGCCAGGCCCAAAAATGGCCATATGTCTGGAGACTGGTCCCACGCCCAAAGAGCCAGCAGGGAAAATTATGCCTTGTTCTAAAGCTCTTTGGGAACCGCTTGCGTAGCCCCACACACCTGGGGGCTGCAGGCTTTCCTGCTGCCTTCAGCCTCAAAACCACCCTTTCCCACTTGGCCCCGCGCCAGGCCCAAAAATGGCCATATTTCTGGTAACTGGTCCCTTTCCCAAAGAGCCAGCAGGGAAAACTATGCCTTGTTCTAAAGCTCTTTGGGAACCGCTTGCGTAGCCCCACACACCTGGGGGCTGCAGGCTTTCCTGCTGCCTTCAGACTCAAAACCACCCTTTCCCACTTGGCGCTGCGCCAGGCCCAAAAATGGCCATATATCTGGAGACTGGTCCCATGCCCAAAGAGCCAGCAGGGAAAACTATGCCTTGTTCTAAAGCTCTTTGGGAACCGCTTGCGTGGCCCCACAGACCTGGGGGCTGCAGGCTTTCCTGCTGCCTTCAACCTCAGAAGCACCCTTTTCCACATGGCGTCACGCCAGACACAAAAATGGCCATATGTCTGGAGACTGGTCCCACGCCCAAAGAGCCAGCAGGGAAAACTATGCCTTGTTCTAAAGCTCTTTGGGAACCGCTTGCGTAGCCCCACAGACCTGGGGGCTGCAGGCTTTCCTGCTCTCTTCAGCCTCAAAAGAAACCTTTCGCAATTGGCGCCGCGCCAGGCCCAAAAATGGCCATATGTCTGGAGACTGGTCCCACGCCCAAAGAGCCAGCAGGGAAAACTATGCCTTGTTCTAAAGCTCTTTGGGAACCGCTTGCGTAGCCCCACACACCTGGGGGCTGCAGGCTTTCCTGATCTCTTCAGCCTCAAAACCACCCTTTCCCACTTGGCGCCGCGCCAGGCCCAAAAATGGCCATATGTCTGGAGACTGGTCCCACGCCCAAAGAGCCAGCAGGGAAAACTATGCCTTGTTCTAAAGCTCTTTGGGAACCACTTGCGTAGCCCCACACAAACTGGGGGCTGCAGGTTTTCTCGCGCTTTCAGCCTCAAAACCACCCTTTCCCACTTGGCGCTGCGCCAGGCACAAAAATGGCCATATCTCTGGAGACTGGTCCCACGCCCAAAGAGCCAGCAGGGAAAACTATGCCTTGTTCTAAAGCTCTTTGGGAACCGCTTGCGTAGCCCCACACACCTGGGGGCTGCAGGCTTTCCTGCTGCCTTCAGCCTCAAAACCACCCTTTCCCACTTGGCCCCGCGCCAGGCCCAAAAATGGCCATATATCTGGAGACTGGTCCCATGCCCAAAGAGCCAGCAGGGAAAACTATGCCTTGTTCTAAAGCTCTTTGGGAACCGCTTGCGTAGCCCCACACACCTGGGGGCTGCAGGCTTTCCTGCTGCCTTCAGCCTCAAAACCACCCTTTCCCACTTGGCGCTGCGCCAGGCCCAAAAATGGCCATATATCTGGAGACTGGTCCCATGCCCAAAGAGCCAGCAGGGAAAACTATGCCTTGTTCTAAAGCTCTTTGGGAACCGCTTGCGTGGCCCCACAGACCTGCGGGCTGCAGGCTTTCCTGCTGCCTTCAACCTCAGAAGCACCCTTTTCCACAAGGCGTCACGCCAGACACAAAAATGGCCATATGTCTGGAGACTGGTCCCACGCCCAAAGAGCCAGCAGGGAAAACTATGCCTTGTTCTAAAGCTCTTTGGGAACCGCTTGCGTAGCCCCACACAAACTGGGGGCTGCAGTCTTTCCTGCTCTCTTCAGCCTCAAAAGAAACCTTTTCCACATGGCGTCACGCCAGGCACAAAAATGGCCATATGTCTGGAGACTGGTCCCACGCCCAAAGAGCCAGCAGGGAAAACTATGCCTTGTTCTAAAGCTCTTTGGGAACCGCTTACGTAGCCCCACACACCTGGGGGCTGCAGGCTTTCCTGCTGCCTTCAGACTCAAAACCACCCTTTTCCACATGGCGTCACGCCAGGCACAAAAATGGCCATATGTCTGGTGGTTGGTCCCACGCCCAAAGAGCCAGCAGGGAAAACTATGCCTTGTTCTAAAGCTCTTTGGGAACCGCTTGCGTAGCCCCACACACCTGGGGGCTGCAGGCTTTCCTGCTGCCTTCAGACTCAAAACGACCCTTTCCCACTTGGCGCCGCGCCAGGCACAAAAATGGCCATATGTCTGGAGACTGGTCCCTTTCCCAAAGAGCCAGCAAGGAAAACTATGCCTTGTTCTAAAGCTCTTTGGGAACCGCTTGCGTGGCCCCACAGACCTGCGGGCTGCGGGCTTTCCTGCTGCCTTCAGCCTCAAAACCACCCTTTCCCACTTGGCGTCACGCCAGGCACAAAAATGGCCATATGTCTGGAGGTTGGTCCCACGCCCAAAGAGCCAGCAGGGAAAACTATGCCTTGCTCTAAAGCTCTTTGGGAACCGTTTGCGTAGCCCCACACACCTGGGGGCTGCAGGCTTTCCTGCTGCCTTCAGCCTCAAAACAACCCTTTCCCACATGGCGTCACGCCAGGCACAAAAATGGCCATATGTCTGGAGACTGGTCCCACGCCCAAAGAGCCAGCAGGGAAAACTATGCCTTGTTCTAAAGCTCTTTGGGAACCGCTTGCGTGGCCCCACAGACCTGGGGGCTGCAGGCTTTCCTGCTGCCTTCAGCCTCAAAACCACCCTTTCCCACATGACGTCACGCCAGGCACAAAAATGGCCATATGTCTGGAGGTTGGTCCCACGCCCAAAGAGCCAGCAGGGAAAACTATGCCTTGTTCTAAAGCTCTTTGGGAACCGCTTGCGTAGCCCAACACACCTGGGGGCTGCAGGCTTTCCTGCTGCCTTCAGCCTCAAAACCACCCTTTTCCACATGGCGTTACGCCAGGCACAAAAATGGCCATATGTCTGGAGACTGGTCTCACGCCCAAAGAGCCAGCAGGGAAAACTATGCCTTGTTCTAAAGCTCTTTGGGAACCGCTTGCGTAGCCCCACACACCTGGGGGCTGCAGGCTTTCCTGCTGCCTTCAGCCTCAAAACCACCCTTTCCCACTTGGCCCCGCGCCAGGCACAAAAATGGACATATGTCTGGAGGTTGGTCCCACGCCCAAAGAGCCAGCAGGGAAAACTATGCCTTGTTCTAAAGCTCTTTGGGAACCGCTTGCGTAGCCCCACACACCTGGGGGCTGCAGGCTTTCCTGCTGCCTTCAGACTCAAAACGACCCTTTCCCACTTGGCGCCGCGCCAGGCACAAAAATGGCCATATGTCTGGAGACTGGTCCCTTTCCCAAAGAGCCAGCAGGGAAAACTATGCCTTGTTCTAAAGCTCTTTGGGAACCGCTTGCGTGGCCCCACACACCTGGGGGCTGCAGGCTTTCCTGCTGCCTTCAGCCTCAAAACCACCCTTTCCCACTTGGCGTCACGCCAGGCACAAAAATGGCCATATGTCTGGAGGTTGGTCCCACGCCCAAAGAGCCAGCAGGGAAAACTATGCCTTGCTCTAAAGCTCTTTGGGAACCGCTTGCGTAGCCCCACAGACCTGGGGGCTGCAGGCTTTCCTGCTGCCTTCAGCCTCAAAACCACCCTTTTCCACATGGCGTCACGCCAGGCACAAAAATGGCCATATGTCTGGAGACTGGTCCCACGCCCAAAGAGCCAGCAGGGAAAACTATGCCTTGTTCTAAAGCTCTTGGGGCACCGCTTGCGTAGCCCCACACACCTGGGGGCTGCAGACTTTCCTGCTGCCTTCAGCCTCAAAACCACCCTTTTCCACATGGCGTCAGCCAGGCACAAAAATGGCCATATGTCTGGAGGCTGGTCCCACGCCCAAAGAGCCAGCAGGGAAAAATATGCCTTGTTCTAAAGCTCTTTGGGAACCGCTTGCGTAGCCCCACAGAAACTGGGGGCTGCAGGCTTTTCTCGCGCTTTCAGCCTCAAAACCACCCTTTCCCACTTGGCGCTGCGCCAGGCACAAAAATGGCCATATCTCTGGAGACTGGTCCCACGCCCAAAGAGCCAGCAGGGAAAACTATGCCTTGTTCTAAAGCTCTTTGGGAAAGGCTTGCGTAGCCCCACACACCTGGGGGCTGCAGGCTTTCCTGCTGCCTTCAGCCTCAAAACCACCATTTCCCACTTCGCATCGCGCCAGGCAAAAAAATGGCCATATTTCTGGAGACTGGTCCCACGCCCAAAGAGCCAGCAGGGAAAACTATGCCTTGTTCTAAAGCTCTTTGGGAACCGCTTGCGTAGCCCCACAGACCTGGGGGCTGCAGGCTTTCCTGCTGCCTTCAGCCTCAAAACCACCCTTTCCCACTTGGCCCCGCGCCAGGCCCAAAAATGGCCATATGTCTGGAGGTTGGTCCCACGCCCAAAGAGCCAGCAGGGAAAACTATGCCTTGTTCTAAAGCTCTTTGGGAACCGTTTGCGTAGCCCCACACACCTGGGGGCTGCAGGCTTTCCTGCTCTCTTCAGCCTCAAAACCACCCTTTCCCACTTGGCGCCGCGCCAGGCCCAAAAATGGCCATATGTCTGGAGATTGGTCCCACGCCCAAAGAGCCAGCAGGGAAAACTATGCCTTGTTCTAAAGCTCTTTGGGAACCGCTTGCGTAGCCCCACAGAAACTGGGGGCTGCAGGCTTTTCTCGCGCTTTCAGCCTCAAAACCACCCTTTCCCACTTGGCGCTGCGCCAGGCACAAAAATGGCCATATGTCTGGAGACTGGTCCCACGCCCAAAGAGCCAGCAGGGAAAACTATGCCTTGTTCTAAAGCTCTTTGGGAAAGGCTTGCGTAGCCCCACAGACCTGGGGGCTGCAGGCTTTCCTGCTGCCTTCAGCCTCAAAACCACCATTTCCCACTTCGCATCGCGCCAGGCAAAAAAATGGCCATATTTCTGGAGACTGGTCCCACGCCCAAAGAGCCAGCAGGGAAAACTATGCCTTGTTCTAAAGCTCTTTGGGAACCGCTTGCGTAGCCCCACAGACCTGCGGGCTGCAGGCTTTCCTGCTGCCTTCAGCCTCAAAACCACCCTTTCCCACATGGCGTCACGCCAGGCACAAAAATGGCCATATGTCTGGAGGTTGGTCCCACGCCCAAAGAGCCAGCAGGGAAAACTATGCCTTGTTCTAAAGCTCTTTGGGAACCGTTTGCGTAGCCCCACACACCTGGGGGCTGCAGGCTTTCCTGATCTCTTCAGCCTCAAAACCACCCTTTCCCACTTGGCGCCGCGCCAGGCCCAAAAATGGCCATATGTCTGGAGATTGGTCCCACGCCCAAAGAGCCAGCAGGGAAAACTATGCCTTGTTCTAAAGCTCTTTGGGAACCGCTTGCGTAGCCCCACAGAAACTGGGGGCTGCAGGCTTTTCTCGCGCTTTCAGCCTCAAAACCACCCTTTCCCACTTGGCGCTGCGCCAGGCACAAAAATGGCCATATGTCTGGAGGTTGGTCCCACGCCCAAAGAGCCAGCAGGGAAAACTATGCCTTGTTCTAAAGCTCTTTGGGAACCTCTTGCGTAGCCCCACACACCTGGGGGCTGCAGGCTTTCCTGCTGCCTTCAGCCTCAAAACCACCCTTTCCCACATGACGTCACGCCAGGCACAAAAATGGCCATATGTCTGGAGACTGGTCCCACGCCCAAAGAGCCAGCAGGGAAAACTATGCCTTGTTCTAAAGCTCTTTGGGAACCGCTTGCGTAGCCCCACACACCTGGGGGCTGCAGGCTTTCCTGCTGCCTTCAGCCTCAAAACCACCCTTTCCCACTTGGCCCCGCGCCAGGCACAAAAATGGCCATATGTCTGGAGGTTGGTCCCACGCCCAAAGAGCCAGCAGGGAAAACTATGCCTTGTTCTAAAGCTCTTTGGGAACCGCTTGCGTAGCCCCACACACCTGGGGGCTGCAGGCTTTACTGCTGCCTTCAGACTCAAAACGACCCTTTCCCACTTGGCGCCGCGCCAGGCACAAAAATGGCCATATGTCTGGAGACTGGTCCCTTTCCCAAAGAGCCAGCAGGGAAAACTATGCCTTGTTCTAAAGCTCTTTGGGAACCGCTTGCGTGGCCCCACAGACCTGCGGGCTGCAGGCTTTCCTGCTGCCTTCAGCCTCAAAACCACCCTTTCCCACTTGGCGTCACGCCAGGCACAAAAATGGCCATATGTCTGGAGGTTGGTCCCACGCCCAAAGAGCCAGCAGGGAAAACTATGCCTTGCTCTAAAGCTCTTTGGGAACCGCTTGCGTAGCCCCACACACCTGGGGGCTGCAGGCTTTCCTGCTGCCTTCAGCCTCAAAACCACCCTTTTCCACATGGCGTCACGCCAGGCACAAAAATGGCCATATGTCTGGAGACTGGTCCCACGCCCAAAGAGCCAGCAGGGAAAACTATGCCTTGTTCTAAAGCTCTTGGGGCACCGCTTGCGTAGCCCCACACACCTGGGGGCTGCAGACTTTCCTGCTGCCTTCAGCCTCAAAACCACCCTTTTCCACATGGCGTCAGCCAGGCACAAAAATGGCCATATGTCTGGAGACTGGTCCCACGCCCAAAGAGCCAGCAGGGAAAAATATGCCTTGTTCTAAAGCTCTTTGGGAACCGCTTGCGTAGCCCCACAGAAACTGGGGGCTGCAGGCTTTTCTCGCGCTTTCAGCCTCAAAACCACCCTTTCCCACTTGGCGCTGCGCCAGGCACAAAAATGGCCATATGTCTGGAGACTGGTCCCACGCCCAAAGAGCCAGCAGGGAAAACTATGCCTTGTTCTAAAGCTCTTTGGGAAAGGCTTGCGTAGCCCCACACACCTGGGGGCTGCAGGCTTTCCTGCTGCCTTCAGCCTCAAAACCACCATTTCCCACTTCGCATCGCGCCAGGCAAAAAAATGGCCATATTTCTGGAGACTGGTCCCACGCCCAAAGAGCCAGCAGGGAAAACTATGCCTTGTTCTAAAGCTCTTTGGGAACCGCTTGCGTGGCCCCACAGACCTGCGGGCTGCAGGCTTTCCTGCTGCCTTCAGCCTCAAAACCACCCTTTCCCACATGGCGTCACGCCAGGCACAAAAATGGCCATATGTCTGGAGGTTGGTCCCACGCCCAAAGAGCCAGCAGGGAAAACTATGCCTTGTTCTAAAGCTCTTTGGGAACCGTTTGCGTAGCCCCACACACCTGGGGGCTGCAGGCTTTCCTGATCTCTTCAGCCTCAAAACCACCCTTTCCCACTTGGCCCCGCGCCATGCACAAAAATGGCCATATGTCTGGAGATTGGTCCCACGCCCAAAGAGCCAGCAGGGAAAACTATGCCTTGTTCTAAAGCTCTTTGGGAACCGCTTGCGTAGCCCCACAGAAACTGGGGGCTGCAGGCTTTTCTCGCGCTTTCAGCCTCAAAACCACCCTTTCCCACTTGGCGCTGCGCCAGGCACAAAAATGGCCATATGTCTGGAGGTTGGTCCCACGCCCAAAGAGCCAGCAGGGAAAACTATGCCTTGTTCTAAAGCTCTTTGGGAACCTCTTGCGTAGCCCCACACACCTGGGGGCTGCAGGCTTTCCTGCTGCCTTCAGACTCAAAACCACCCTTTCCCACATGACGTCACGCCAGGCACAAAAATGGCCATATGTCTGGAGGTTGGTCCCACGCCCAAAGAGCCAGCAGGGAAAACTATGCCTTGTTCTAAAGCTCTTTGGGAACCGCTTGCGTAGCCCAACACACCTGGGGGCTGCAGGCTTTCCTGCTGCCTTCAGCCTCAAAACCACCCTTTTCCACATGGCGTCACGCCAGGCACAAAAATGGCCATATGTCTGGAGACTGGTCCCACGCCCAAAGAGCCAGCAGGGAAAACTATGCCTTGTTCTAAAGCTCTTTGGGAACCGCTTGCGTAGCCCCACACACCTGGGGGCTGCAGGCTTTCCTGCTGCCTTCAGCCTCAAAACCACCCTTTCCCACTTGGCCCCGCGCCAGGCACAAAAATGGCCATATGTCTGGAGGTTGGTCCCACGCCCAAAGAGCCAGCAGGGAAAACTATGCCTTGTTCTAAAGCTCTTTGGGAACCGCTTGCGTAGCCCCACACACCTGGGGGCTGCAGGCTTTCCTGCTGCCTTCAGACTCAAAACGACCCTTTCCCACTTGGCGCCGCGCCAGGCACAAAAATGGCCATATGTCTGGAGACTGGTCCCTTTCCCAAAGAGCCAGCAGGGAAAACTATGCCTTGTTCTAAAGCTCTTTGGGAACCGCTTGCGTGGCCCCACAGACCTGCGGGCTGCAGGCTTTCCTGCTGCCTTCAGCCTCAAAACCACCCTTTCCCACTTGGCGTCACGCCAGGCACAAAAATGGCCATATGTCTGGAGGTTGGTCCCACGCCCAAAGAGCCAGCAGGGAAAACTATGCCTTGCTCTAAAGCTCTTTGGGAACCGCTTGCGTAGCCCCACACACCTGGGGGCTGCAGGCTTTCCTGCTGCCTTCAGCCTCAAAACCACCCTTTTCCACATGGCGTCACGCCAGGCACAAAAATGGCCATATGTCTGGAGACTGGTCCCACGCCCAAAGAGCCAGCAGGGAAAACTATGCCTTGTTCTAAAGCTCTTGGGGCACCGCTTGCGTAGCCCCACACACCTGGGGGCTGCAGACTTTCCTGCTGCCTTCAGCCTCAAAACCACCCTTTTCCACATGGCGTCAGCCAGGCACAAAAATGGCCATATGTCTGGAGACTGGTCCCACGCCCAAAGAGCCAGCAGGGAAAAATATGCCTTGTTCTAAAGCTCTTTGGGAACCGCTTGCGTAGCCCCACAGAAACTGGGGGCTGCAGGCTTTTCTCGCGCTTTCAGCCTCAAAACCACCCTTTCCCACTTGGCGCTGCGCCAGGCACAAAAATGGCCATATGTCCGGAGACTGGTCCCACGCCCAAAGAGCCAGCAGGGAAAACTATGCCTTGTTCTAAAGCTCTTTGGGAAAGGCTTGCATAGCCCCACACACCTGGGGGCTGCAGGCTTTCCTGCTGCCTTCAGCCTCAAAACCACCATTTCCCACTTCGCATCGCGCCAGGCAAAAAAATGGCCATATTTCTGGAGACTGGTCCCACGCCCAAAGAGCAAGCAGGGAAAACTATGCCTTGTTCTAAAGCTCTTTGGGAACCGCTTGCGTAGCCCCACAGAAACTGGGGGCTGCAGGCTTTTCTCGCGCTTTCAGCCTCAAAACCACCCTTTCCCACTTGGCGCTGCGCCAGGCACAAAAATGGCCATATGTCTGGAGGTTGGTCCCACGCCCAAAGAGCCAGCAGGGAAAACTATGCCTTGTTCTAAAGCTCTTTGGGAACCTCTTGCGTAGCCCCACACACCTGGGGGCTGCAGGCTTTCCTGCTCTCTTCAGCCTCAAAACCACCCTTTCCCACTTGGCGCCGCGCCAGGCCCAAAAATGGCCATATGTCTGGAGACTGGTCCCACGCCCAAAGAGCCAGCAGGGAAAACTATGCCTTGTTCTAAAGCTCTTTGGGAACCGCTTGCGTAGCCCCACACACCTGTAGGCTGCACGCTTTCCTGCTGCCTTCAGCCTCAAAACCACCCTTTTCCACATGGCGTCACGCCAGGCACAAAAATGGCCATATGTCTGGAGGTTGGTCCCACGCCCAAAGAGCCAGCAGGGAAAACTATGCCTTGTTCTAAAGCTCTTTGGGAACCGCTTGCGTAGCCCCACACACCTGGGGGCTGCAGGCTTTCCTGCTGCCTTCAGACTCAAAACCACCCTTTTCCACATGGCGTCAGCCAGGCACAAAAATGGCCATATATCTGGAGACTGGTCCCACACCCAAAGAGCCAGCAGGGAAAACTATGCCTTGTTCTAAAGCTCTTTGGGAACCGCTTGCGTAGCCCCACACACCTGGGGGCTGCAGGCTTTCCTGCTCTCTTCAGCCTCAAAAGAACCCTTTCCCACTTCGCTCCGCGCCAGGCACAAAAATGGCCATATGTCTGGAGACTGGTCCCACGCCCAAAGAGCCAGCAGGGAAAACTATGCCTTGTTCTAAAGCTCTTTGGGAACCGCTTGCGTAGCCCCACACACCTGGGGGCTGCAGGCTTTCCTGCTGCCTTCAGCCTCAAAACCACCCTTTTCCACATGGCGTCACGCCAGGCACAAAAATGGCCATATGTCTGGAGGTTGGTCCCACGCCCAAAGAGCCAGCAGGGAAAACTATGTCTTGTTCTAAACCTCTTTGGGAACCGCTTGCGTAGCCCCACACACCTGGGGGCTGCAGGCTTTCCTGCTGCCTTCAGCCTCAAAACCACCCATTCCCACTTGGCGCCGCGCCAGGCCCAAAAATGGCCATATGTCTGGAGACTGGTCCCACGCCCAAAGAGCCAGCAGGGAAAATTATGCCTTGTTCTAAAGCTCTTTGGGAACCGCTTGCGTAGCCCCACACACCTGGGGGCTGCAGGCTTTCCTGCTGCCTTCAGCCTCAAAACCACCCTTTCCCACTTGGCCCCGCGCCAGGCCCAAAAATGGCCATATTTCTGGTAACTGGTCCCTTTCCCAAAGAGCCAGCAGGGAAAACTATGCCTTGTTCTAAAGCTCTTTGGGAACCGCTTGCGTAGCCCCACACACCTGGGGGCTGCAGGCTTTCCTGCTGCCTTCAGACTCAAAACCACCCTTTCCCACTTGGCCCCGCGCCAGGCCCAAAAATGGCCATATATCTGGAGACTGGTCCCATGCCCAAAGAGCCAGCAGGGAAAACTATGCCTTGTTCTAAAGCTCTTTGGGAACCGCTTGCGTAGCCCCACAGACCTGGGGGCTGCAGGCTTTCCTGCTGCCTTCAGCCTCAAAACCACCCTTTCCCACTTGGCGCTGCGCCAGGCCCAAAAATGGCCATATGTCTGGAGGTTGGTCCCACGCCCAAAGAGCCAGCAGGGAAAACTATGCCTTGTTCTAAAGCTCTTTGGGAACCGCTTGCGTAGCCCCACACACCTGGGGGCTGCAGGCTTTCCTGCTGCCTTCAACCTCAGAAGCACCCTTTTCCACATGGCGTCACGCCAGACACAAAAATGGCCATATGTCTGGAGACTGGTCCCACGCCCAAAGAGCCAGCAGGGAAAACTATGCCTTGTTCTAAAGCTCTTTGGGAACCTCTTGCGTAGCCCCACACACCTGGGGGCTGCAGGCTTTCCTGATCTCTTCAGCCTCAAAACCACCCTTTCCCACTTGGCCCCGCGCCATGCACAAAAATGGCCATATGTCTGGAGATTGGTCCCACGCCCAAAGAGCCAGCAGGGAAAACTATGCCTTGTTCTAAAGCTCTTTGGGAACCGCTTGCGTAGCCCCACAGAAACTGGGGGCTGCAGGCTTTTCTCGCGCTTTCAGCCTCAAAACCACCCTTTCCCACTTGGCGCTGTGCCAGGCACAAAAATGGCCATATGTCTGGAGGTTGGTCCCACGCCCAAAGAGCCAGCAGGGAAAACTATGCCTTGTTCTAAAGCTCTTTGGGAACCTCTTGCGTAGCCCCACACACCTGGGGGCTGCAGGCTTTCCTGCTGCCTTCAGACTCAAAACCACCCTTTCCCACATGACGTCACGCCAGGCACAAAAATGGCCATATGTCTGGAGGTTGGTCCCACGCCCAAAGAGCCAGCAGGGAAAACTATGCCTTGTTCTAAAGCTCTTTGGGAACCGCTTGCGTAGCCCAACACACCTGGGGGCTGCAGGCTTTCCTGATCTCTTCAGCCTCAAAACCACCCTTTCCCACTTGGCCCCGCGCCATGCACAAAAATGGCCATATGTCTGGAGATTGGTCCCACGCCCAAAGAGCCAGCAGGGAAAACTATGCCTTGTTCTAAAGCTCTTTGGGAACCGCTTGCGTAGCCCCACAGAAACTGGGGGCTGCAGGCTTTTCTCGCGCTTTCAGCCTCAAAACCACCCTTTCCCACTTGGCGCTGTGCCAGGCACAAAAATGGCCATATGTCTGGAGGTTGGTCCCACGCCCAAAGAGCCAGCAGGGAAAACTATGCCTTGTTCTAAAGCTCTTTGGGAACCTCTTGCGTAGCCCCACACACCTGGGGGCTGCAGGCTTTCCTGCTGCCTTCAGACTCAAAACCACCCTTTCCCACATGACGTCACGCCAGGCACAAAAATGGCCATATGTCTGGAGGTTGGTCCCACGCCCAAAGAGCCAGCAGGGAAAACTATGCCTTGTTCTAAAGCTCTTTGGGAACCGCTTGCGTAGCCCAACACACCTGGGGGCTGCAGGCTTTCCTGCTGCCTTCAGCCTCAAAACCACCCTTTTCCACATGGCGTCACGCCAGGCACAAAAATGGCCATATGTCTGGAGACTGGTCCCACGCCCAAAGAGCCAGCAGGGAAAACTATGCCTTGTTCTAAAGCTCTTTGGGAACCGCTTGCGTAGCCCCACACACCTGGGGGCTGCAGGCTTTCCTGCTGCCTTCAGACTCAAAACCACCCTTTCCCACTTGGCCCCGCGCCAGGCACAAAAATGGCCATATGTCTGGAGGTTGGTCCCACGCCCAAAGAGCCAGCAGGGAAAACTATTCCTTGCTCTAAAGCTCTTTGGGAACCGCTTGCGTAGCCCCACACACCTGGGGGCTGCAGGCTTTCCTGCTGCCTTCAGCCTCAAAACCACCCTTTTCCACATGGCGTCACGCCAGGCACAAAAATGGCCATATGTCTGGAGACTGGTCCCACGCCCAAAGAGCCAGCAGGGAAAACTATGCCTTGTTCTAAAGCTCTTGGGGCACCGCTTGCGTAGCCCCACACACCTGGGGGCTGCAGGCTTTCCTGCTGCCTTCGGCCTCAAAACCACCCTTTTCCACATGGCGTCAGCCAGGCACAAAAATGGCCATATGTCTGGAGACTGGTCCCACGCCCAAAGAGCCAGCAGGGAAAACTATGCCTTGTTCTAAAGCTCTTTGGGAACCGCTTGCGTAGCCCCACAGAAACTGGGGGCTGCAGGCTTTTCTCGCGCTTTCAGCCTCAAAACCACCCTTTCCCACTTGGCGCTGCGCCAGGCACAAAAATGGCCATATGTCTGGAGACTGGTCCCACGCCCAAAGAGCCAGCAGGGAAAACTATGCCTTGTTCTAAAGCTCTTTGGGAAAGGCTTGCATAGCCCCACACACCTGGGGGCTGCAGGCTTTCCTGCTGCCTTCAGCCTCAAAACCACCATTTCCCACTTCGCATCGCGCCAGGCAAAAAAATGGCCATATTTCTGGAGACTGGTCCCACGCCCAAAGAGCAAGCAGGGAAAACTATGCCTTGTTCTAAAGCTCTTTGGGAACCGCTTGCGTAGCCCCACAGACCTGCGGGCTGCAGGCTTTCCTGCTGCCTTCAGCCTCAAAACCACCCTTTCCCACATGGCGTCACGCCAGGCACAAAAATGGCCATATGTCTGGAGGTTGGTCCCACGCCCAAAGAGCCAGCAGGGAAAACTATGCCTTGTTCTAAAGCTCTTTGGGAACCGTTTGCGTAGCCCCACACACCTGGGGGCTGCAGGCTTTCCTGATCTCTTCAGCCTCAAAACCACCCTTTCCCACTTGGCGCCGCGCCAGGCACAAAAATGGCCATATGTCTGGAGATTGGTCCCACGCCCAAAGAGCCAGCAGGGAAAACTATGCCTTGTTCTAAAGCTCTTTGGGAACCGCTTGCGTAGCCCCACAGAAACTGGGGGCTGCAGGCTTTTCTCGCGCTTTCAGCCTCAAAACCACCCTTTCCCACTTGGCGCTGCGCCAGGCACAAAAATGGCCATATCTCTGGAGACTGGTCCCACGCCCAAAGAGCCAGCAGGGAAAACTATGCCTTGTTCTAAAGCTCTTTGGGAACCTCTTGCGTAGCCCCACACACCTGGGGGCTGCAGGCTTTCCTGCTCTCTTCAGCCTCAAAACCACCCTTTCCCACTTGGCGCCGCGCCAGGCACAAAAATGGCCATATGTCTGGAGACTGGTCCCACGCCCAAAGAGCCAGCAGGGAAAACTATGCCTTGTTCTAAAGCTCTTTGGGAACCGCTTGCGTAGCCCCACACACCTGTAGGCTGCACGCTTTCCTGCTGCCTTCAGCCTCAAAACCACCCTTTTCCACATGGCGTCACGCCAGGCACAAAAATGGCCATATGTCTGGAGGTTGGTCCCACGCCCAAAGAGCCAGCAGGGAAAACTATGCCTTGTTCTAAAGCTCTTTGGGAACCGCTTGCGTAGCCCCACACACCTGGGGGCTGCAGGCTTTCCTGCTGCCTTCAGCCTCAAAACCACCCTTTTCCACATGGCGTCAGCCAGGCACAAAAATGGCCATATATCTGGAGACTGGTCCCACGCCCAAAGAGCCAGCAGGGAAAACTATGCCTTGTTCTAAAGCTCTTTGGGAACCGCTTGCGTAGCCCCACACACCTGGGGGCTGCAGGCTTTCCTGCTCTCTTCAGCCTCAAAAGAACCCTTTCCCACTTCGCTCCGCGCCAGGCACAAAAATGGCCATATGTCTGGAGACTGGTCCCACGCCCAAAGAGCCAGCAGGGAAAACTATGCCTTGTTCTAAAGCTCTTTGGGAACCGCTTGCGTAGCCCCACACACCTGGGGGCTGCAGGCTTTCCTGCTGCCTTCAGCCTCAAAAGCACCCTTTTCCACATGGCGTCACGCCAGGCACAAAAATGGCCATATGTCTGGAGGTTGGTCCCACGCCCAAAGAGCCAGCAGGGAAAACTATGTCTTGTTCTAAACCTCTTTGGGAACCGCTTGCGTAGCCCCACACACCTGGGGGCTGCAGGCTTTCCTGCTGCCTTCAGCCTCAAAACCACCCATTCCCACTTGGCGCCGCGCCAGGCCCAAAAATGGCCATATGTCTGGAGACTGGTCCCACGCCCAAAGAGCCAGCAGGGAAAATTATGCCTTGTTCTAAAGCTCTTTGGGAACCGCTTGCGTAGCCCCACACACCTGGGGGCTGCAGGCTTTCCTGCTGCCTTCAGCCTCAAAACCACCCTTTCCCACTTGGCCCCGCGCCAGGCCCAAAAATGGCCATATTTCTGGTAACTGGTCCCTTTCCCAAAGAGCCAGCAGGGAAAACTATGCCTTGTTCTAAAGCTCTTTGGGAACCGCTTGCGTAGCCCCACACACCTGGGGGCTGCAGGCTTTCCTGCTGCCTTCAGACTCAAAACCACCCTTTCCCACTTGGCCCCGCGCCAGGCCCAAAAATGGCCATATATCTGGAGACTGGTCCCATGCCCAAAGAGCCAGCAGGGAAAACTATGCCTTGTTCTAAAGCTCTTTGGGAACCGCTTGCGTAGCCCCACAGACCTGGGGGCTGCAGGCTTTCCTGCTGCCTTCAGCCTCAAAACCACCCTTTCCCACTTGGCGCTGCGCCAGGCCCAAAAATGGCCATATATCTGGAGACTGGTCCCATGCCCAAAGAGCCAGCAGGGAAAACTATGCCTTGTTCTAAAGCTCTTTGGGAACCGCTTCCGTGGCCCCACACACCTGCGGGCTGCAGGCTTTCCTGCTGCCTTCAACCTCAGAAGCACCCTTTTCCACATGGCGTCACGCCAGACACAAAAATGGCCATATGTCTGGAGACTGGTCCCACGCCCAAAGAGCCAGCAGGGAAAAATATGCCTTGTTCTAAAGCTCTTTGGGAACCGCTTGCGTTGCCCCACACACCTGGGGGCTGCAGGCTTTCCTGCTCTCTTCAGCCTCAAAAGAAACCTTTCGCAATTGGCGCCGCGCCAGGCCCAAAAATGGCCATATGTCTGGAGACTGGTCCCACGCCCAAAGAGCCAGCAGGGAAAACTATGCCTTGTTCTAAAGCTCTTTGGGAACCGCTTGCGTAGCCCCACACACCTGGGGGCTGCAGGCTTTCCTGCTGCCTTCAGCCTCAAAAGCACCCTTTCCCACTTGGCGCCGCGCCAGGCCCAAAAATGGCCATATGTCTGCAGACTGGTCCCACGCCCAAAGAGCCAGCAGGGAAAACTATGCCTTGTTCTAAAGCTCTTTGGGAACCACTTGCGTAGCCCCACACAAACTGGGGGCTGCAGGCTTTTCTCGCGCTTTCAGCCTCAAAACCACCCTTTCCCACTTGGCGCTGCGCCAGGCACAAAAATGGCCATATGTCTGGAGGTTGGTCCCACGCCCAAAGAGCTAGAAGGGAAAAGAATGCCTTGTTCTAAAGCTCTTCGGGAAACGCTTGCGTAGCCCCACACACCTGGGGGCTGCAGGCTTTCCTGCTGCCTTCAACCTCAGAAGCACCCTTTTCCACATGGCGTCACGCCAGGCACAAAAATGGCCATATGTCTGGAGGTTGGTCCCACGCCCAAAGAGCCAGCAGGGAAAACTATGTCTTGTTCTAAACCTCTTTGGGAACCGCTTGCGTAGCCCCACACACCTGGGGGCTGCAGGCTTTCCTGCTGCCTTCAGCCTCAAAACCACCCATTCCCACTTGGCGCCGCGCCAGGCCCAAAAATGGCCATATGTCTGGAGACTGGTCCCACGCCCAAAGAGCCAGCAGGGAAAACTATGCCTTGTTCTAAAGCTCTTTGGGAACCGCTTGCGTAGCCCCACACACCTGGGGGCTGCAGGCTTTCCTGCTGCCTTCAGCCTCAAAACCACCCTTTCCCACTTGGCGCTGCGCCAGGCCCAAAAATGGCCATATTTCTGGTAACTGGTCCCTTTCCCAAAGAGCCAGCAGGGAAAACTATGCCTTGTTCTAAAGCTCTTTGGGAACCGCTTGCGTAGCCCCACACACCTGGGGGCTGCAGGCTTTCCTGCTGCCTTCAGCCTCAAAACCACCCTTTCCCACTTGGCCCCGCGCCAGGCCCAAAAATGGCCATATATCTGGAGACTGGTCCCATGCCCAAAGAGCCAGCAGGGAAAACTATGCCTTGTTCTAAAGCTCTTTGGGAACCGCTTGCGTAGCCACACACACCTGGGGGCTGCAGGCTTTCCTGCTGCCTTCAGCCTCAAAACCACCCTTTCCCACTTTGCGCTGCGCCGGGCCCAAAAATGGCCATATATCTGGAGACTGGTCCCATGCCCAAAGAGCCAGCAGGGAAAACTATGCCTTGTTCTAAAGCTCTTTGGGAACCGCTTGCGTGGCCCCACAGACCTGCGGGCTGCAGGCTTTCCTCCTGCCTTCAACCTCAGAAGCACCCTTTTCCACATGGCGTCACGCCAGACACAAAAATGGCCATATGTCTGGAGACTGGTCCCACGCCCAAAGAGCCAGCAGGGAAAACTATGCCTTGTTCTAAAGCTCTTTGGGAACCGCTTGCGTAGCCCCACAGACCTGGGGGCTGCAGGCTTTCCTGCTCTCTTCAGCCTCAAAAGAAACCTTTCGCAATTGGCGCCGCGCCAGGCCCAAAAATGGCCATATGTCTGGAGGTTGGTCCCACGCCCAAAGAGCCAGCAGGGAAAACTATGCCTTGTTCTAAAGCTCTTTGGGAACCGCTTGCGTAGCCCCACACACCTGGGGACTGCAGGCTTTCCTGCTGCCTTCAGCCTCAAAAGCACCCTTTCCCACTTGGCGCCGCGCCAGGCCCAAAAATGGCCATATGTCTGCAGACTGGTCCCACGCCCAAAGAGCCAGCAGGGAAAACTATGCCTTGTTCTAAAGCTCTTTGGGAACCACATGCGTAGCCCCACACAAACTGGGGGCTGCAGGCTTTTCTCGCGCTTTCAGCCTCAAAACCACCCTTTCCCACTTGGCGCTTCGCCAGGCACAAAAATGGCCATATGTCTGGAGGTTGGTCCCACGCCCAAAGAGCTAGAAGGGAAAAGAATGCCTTGTTCTAAAGCTCTTAGGGAAACGCTTGCGTAGCCCCACACACCTGGGGGCTGCAGGCTTTCCTGCTGCCTTCAGCCTCAAAACCACCCTTTCCCACTTGGCCCCGCGCCAGGCCGAAAAATGGCCATATCTCTGGAGACTCGTCCCACGCCCAAAGAGCCAGCAGGGAAAACTATGCCTTGTTCTAAAGCTCTTTGGGAACCGCTTGCGTAGCCCCACACACCTGTAGGCTGCACGCTTTCCTGCTGCCTTCAGCCTCAAAACCACCCTTTTCCACATGGCGTCACGCCAGGCCCAAAAATGGCCATATGTCTGGAGGTTGGTCCCACGCCCAAAGAGCCAGCAGGGAAAACTATGCCTTGTTCTAAAGCTCTTTGGGAACGGCTTGCGTAGCCCCACACACCTGGGGGCTGCAGGCTTTACTGCTGCCTTCAGCCTCAAAACCACCCTTTCCCACTTGGCGTCACGCCAGGCACAAAAATGGCCATATGTCTGGAAGTTGGTCCCACGCCCAAAGAGCCAGCAGGGAAAACTATGCCTTGTTCTAAAGCTCTTTGGGAACCGCTTGCGTAGCCCCACACACCTGGGGGCTGCAGGCTTTCCTGCTCTCTTCAGCCTCAAAAGAACCCTTTCCCACTTCGCTCCGCGCCAGGCACAAAAATGGCCATATGTCTGGAGACTGGTCCCACGCCCAAAGAGCCAGCAGGGAAAACTATGCCTTGTTCTAAAGCTCTTTGGGAACCGCTTGCGTAGCCACACACACCTGGGGGCTGCAGGCTTTCCTGCTGCCTTCAGCCTCAGAAGCACCCTTTTCCACATGGCGTCACGCCAGGCACAAAAATGGCCATATGTCTGGAGGTTGGTCCCACGCCCAAAGAGCCAGCAGGGAAAACTATGTCTTGTTCTAAAGCTCTTTGGGAACCGCTTGCGTAGCCCCACACACCTGGGGGCTGCAGGCTTTCCTGGTGCCTTCAGACTCAAAACCACCCATTCCCACTTGGCGCCGCGCCAGGCCCAAAAATGGCCAGATGTCTGGAGACTGGTCCCACGCCCAAAGAGCCAGCAGGGAAAATTATGCCTTGTTCTAAAGCTCTTTGGGAACCGCTTGCGTAGCCCCACACACCTGGGGGCTGCAGGCTTTCCTGCTGTCTTCAGCCTCAAAACCACCCTTTCCCACTTGGCGCTGCGCCAGGCACAAAAATGGCCATATTTCTGGAGACTGGTCCCTTTCCCAAAGAGCCAGCAGGGAAAACTATGCCTTGTTCTAAAGCTCTTTGGGAACCGCTTGCGTAGCCCCACACACCTGGGGGCTGCAGGCTTTCCTGCTGCCTTCAGCCTCAAAACCACCCTTTCCCACTTGGCCCCGCGCCAGGCCCAAAAATGGCCATATATCTGGAGACTGGTCCCATGCCCAAAGAGCCAGCAGGGAAAACTATGCCTTGTTCTAAAGCTCTTTGGGAACCGCTTGCGTAGCCCCACACACCTGGGGGCTGCAGGCTTTCCTGCTGCCTTCAGCCTCAAAACCACCCTTTCCCACTTGGCGCTGCGCCAGGCCCAAAAATGGCCATATATCTGGAGACTGGTCCCATGCCCAAAGAGCCAGCAGGGAAAACTATGCCTTGTTCTAAAGCTCTTTGGGAACGGCTTGCGTAGCCCCACACAAACTGGGGGCTGCAGTCTTTCCTGCTCTCTTCAGCCTCAAGGAACCTTTCGCAATTGGCGCCGCGCCAGGCCCAAAAATGGCCATATGTCTGGAGATTGGTCCCACGCCCAAAGAGCCAGCAGGGAAAACTATGCCTTGTTCTAAAGCTCTTTGGGAACCGCTTGCGTGGCCCCACACACCTGGGGGCTGCAGGCTTTCCTGCTGCCTTCAGCCTCAAAACCACCCTTTCCCACATGACGTCACGCCAGGCACAAAAATGGCCATATGTCTGGAGGTTGGTCCCACGCCCAAAGAGCCAGCAGGGAAAACTATGCCTTGTTCTAAAGCTCTTTGGGAACCGCTTGCGTAGCCCCACAGACCTGGGGGCTGCAGGCTTTCCTGCTGCCTTCAGCCTCAAAACCACCCTTTTCCACTTGGCCCCACGCCAGGCACAAAAATGGCCATATGTCTGGAGACTGGTCCCACGCCCAAAGAGCCAGCAGGGAAAACTATGCCTTGTTCTAAAGCTCTTTGGGAACCGCTTGCGTAGCCCCACACACCTGGGGGCTGCAGGCTTTCCTGCTGCCTTCAGCCTCAAAACCACCCTTTTCCACATGGCGTCACGCCAGGCACAAAAATGGCCATATGTCTGGTGGTTGGTCCCACGCCCAAAGAGCCAGCAGGGAAAACTATGCCTTGTTCTAAAGCTCTTTGGGAACCGCTTGCGTAGCCACACACACCTGGGGGCTGCAGGCTTTCCTGCTGCCTTCAGACTCAAAACGACCCTTTCCCACTTGGCGCCGCGCCAGGCACAAAAATGGCCATATGTCTGGAGACTGGTCCCTTTCCCAAAGAGCCAGCAAGGAAAACTATGCCTTGTTCTAAAGCTCTTTGGGAACCGCTTGCGTGGCCCCACAGACCTGCGGGCTGCGGGCTTTCCTGCTGCCTTCAGCCTCAAAACCACCCTTTCCCACTTGGCGTCACGCCAGGCACAAAAATGGCCATATGTCTGGAGACTGGTCCCACGCCCAAAGAGCCAGCAGGGAAAACTATGCCTTGCTCTAAAGCTCTTTGGGAACCGTTTGCGTAGCCCCACACACCTGGGGGCTGCAGGCTTTCCTGCTGCCTTCAGCCTCAAAACAACCCTTTCCCACATGGCGTCACGCCAGGCACAAAAATGGCTATATGTCTGGAGACTGGTCCCACGCCCAAAGAGCCAGCAGGGAAAACTATGCCTTGTTCTAAAGCTCTTTGGGAACCGCTTGCGTGGCCCCACAGACCTGGGGGCTGCAGGCTTTCCTGCTGCCTTCAGCCTCAAAACCACCCTTTCCCACATGACGTCACGCCAGGCCCAAAAATGGCCATATGTCTGGAGGTTGGTCCCACGCCCAAAGAGCCAGCAGGGAAAACTATGCCTTGTTCTAAAGCTCTTTGGGAACCGCTTGCGTAGCCCAACACACCTGGGGGCTGCAGGCTTTCCTGCTGCCTTCAGCCTCAAAAAAACCCTTTTCCACATGGCGTCACGCCAGGCACAAAAATGGCCATATGTCTGGAGACTGGTCCCACGCCCAAAGAGCCAGCAGGGAAAACTATGCCTTGTTCTAAAGCTCTTTGGGAACCGCTTGCGTAGCCCCACACACCTGGGGGCTGCAGGCTTTCCTGCTGCCTTCAGCCTCAAAACCACCCTTTCCCACTTGGCCCCGCGCCAGGCACAAAAATGGACATATGTCTGGAGGTTGGTCCCACGCCCAAAGAGCCAGCAGGGAAAACTATGCCTTGTTCTAAAGCTCTTTGGGAACCGCTTGCGTAGCCCCACAGACCTGCGGGCTGCAGGCTTTCCTGCTGCCTTCAGACTCAAAACCACCATTTCCCACTTGGCGCCGCGCCAGGCACAAAAATGGCCATATGTCTGGAGACTGGTCCCTTTCCCAAAGAGCCAGCAGGGAAAACTATGCCTTGTTCTAAAGCTCTTTGGGAACCGCTTGCGTGGCCCCACAGACCTGAGGGCTGCAGGCTTTCCTGCTGCCTTCAGCCTCAAAACCACCCTTTCCCACTTGGCGTCACGCCAGGCACAAAAATGGCCATATGTCTGGAGGTTGGTCCCACGCCCAAAGAGCCAGCAGGGAAAACTATGCCTTGCTCTAAAGCTCTTTTTGAACCGCTTGCGTAGCCCCACACACCTGGGGGCTGCAGGCTTTCCTGCTGCCTTCAGCCTCAAAACCACCCTTTTCCACATAGCGTCACGCCAGGCACAAAAATGGCCATATGTCTGGAGACTGGTCCCACGCCCAAAGAGCCAGCAGGGAAAACTATGCCTTGTTCTAAAGCTCTTGGGGCACCGCTTGCGTAGCCCCACACACCTGGGGGCTGCAGGCTTTCCTGCTGCCTTCAGCCTCAAAACCACCCTTTTCCACATGGCGTCAGCCAGGCACAAAAATGGCCATATGTCTGGAGACTGGTCCCACGCCCAAAGAGCCAGCAGGGAAAACTATGCCTTGTTCTAAAGCTCTTTGGGAACCGCTTGCGTAGCCCCACAGAAACTGGGGGCTGCAGGCTTTTCTCGCGCTTTCAGCCTCAAAACCACCCTTTCCCACTTGGCGCCGCGCCAGGCACAAAAATGGCCATATGTCTGGAGACTGGTCCCACGCCCAAAGAGCCAGCAGGGAAAACTATGCCTTGTTCTAAAGCTCTTTGGGAAAGGCTTGCGTAGCCCCACACACCTGGGGGCTGCAGGCTTTCCTGCTGCCTTCAGCCTCAAAACCACCCTTTCCCACTTGGCCCCGCGCCAGGCAAAAAAATGGCCATATTTCTGGAGACTGGTCCCACGCCCAAAGAGCCAGCAGGGAAAACTATGCCTTGTTCTAAAGCTCTTTGGGAACCGCTTGCGTAGCCCCACAGACCTGCGGGCTGCACGCGTTCCTGCTGCCTTCAGCCTCAAAACAACCCTTTCCCACATGGCGTCACGCCAGGCACAAAAATGGCCATATGTCAGGAGACTGGTCCCACGCCCAAAGAGCCAGCAGGGAAAACTATGCCTTGTTCTAAAGCTCTTTGAGAACCGCTTGCGTAGCCCCACACACTTGGGGGCTGCAGGCTTTCCTGCTGCCTTCAACCTCAAAAGCACACCCTTTTCCACATGGCGCCGCGCCAGGCCCAAAAATGGCCATATGTCTGGAGGTTGGTCCCTCGCCGAAAGAGCCAGCAGGGAAAACTATGCCTTGTTCTAAAGCTCTTTGGGAACCGCTTGCGTAGCCCCACACACCTGGGGGCTGCAGGCTTTCCTGCTGCCTTCAACCTCAAAAGCACCCTTTTCCACATGGCGTCACGCCAGGCACAAAAATGGCCATATGTCTGGAGTTTGGTCCCACGCCCAAAGAGCCAGCAGGGAAAACTATGCCTTGTTCTAAAGCTCTTTGGGAACCGCTTGCGTAGCCCCACACACCTGGGGGCTGCAGGCTTTCCTGCCGCCTTCAACCTCAAAAGCACCCTTTTCCACATGGCGTCACGCCAGGCAGAAAAATGGCCATGTGTCTGGAGTTTGGTCCCAGGCCCAAAGAGCCAGCAGGGAAAACTATGCCTTGTTCTAAAGCTCTTTGGGAACCGCTTGCGTAGCCCCACAGACCTGGGGGCTGCAGGCTTTCCTGCTCTCTTCAGCCTCAAAAGAAACCTTTTGCAATTGGCGCCGCGCCAGGCCCAAAAATGGCCATATGTCTGAAGATTTGTCCCACGCCCAAAGAGCCAGCAGGGAAAACTATGCCTTGTTCTAAAGCTCTTTGGGAACCGCTTGCGTAGCCCCACACACCTGGGGGCTGCACGCGTTCCTGCTGCCTTCAGCCTCAAAACAACCCTTTCCCACTTGGCGCTGCGCCAGGCCCAAAAATGGCCATATGTCTGGAGACTGGTCCCTTTCCCAAAGAGCCAGCAGGGAAAACTATGCCTTGTTCTAAAGCTCTTTGAGAACCGCTTGCGTAGCCCCACACACCTGGGGGCTGCAGGCTTTCCTGCTGCCTTCAACCTCAAAAGCACACCCTTTTCCACATGGCGCCGCGCCAGGCCCAAAAATGGCCATATGTCTGGAGAATGGTCCCACGCCCAAAGAGCCAGCAGGGAAAACTATGCCTTGTTCTAAAGCTCTTTGGTAACGGATTGCGTAGCCCCACACACCTGGGGGCTGCAGGCTTTCCTGCCGCCTTCAACCTCAAAAGCACCCTTTTCAACATGGCGTCACGCCAGGCAGAAAAATGGCCATATGTCTGGAGTTTGGTCCCACGCACAAAGAGCCAGCAGGGAAAACTATGCCTTGTTCTAAAGCTCTTTGGGAACCGCTTGCGTAGCCCCACAGACCTGGGGGCTGCAGGCTTTCCTGCTCTCTTCAGCCTCAAAAGAAACCTTTTGCAATTGGTGCCGCGCCAGGTCCAAAAATGGCCATATGTCTGAAGATTTGTCCCACGCTCAAAGAGCCAGCAGGGAAAACTATGCCTTGTTCTAAAGCTCTTTGGGAACCGCTTGCGTAGCCCCACACACCTGGGGGCTGCACGCGTTCCTGCTGCCTTCAGCCTCAAAACAACCCTTTCCCACTTGGCGCTGCGCCAGGCCCAAAAATGGCCATATGTCTGGAGAATGGTCCCACGCCCAAAGAGCCAGCAGGGAAAACTATGCCTTGTTCTAAAGCTCTTTGAGAACCGCTTGCGTAGCCCCACACACCTGGGGGCTGCAGGCTTTCCTGCTGCCTTCAACCTCAAAAGCACACCCTTTTCCACATGGCGCCGCGCCAGGCACAAAAATGGCCATATGTCTGGAGACTGGTCCCACGCCCAAAGAGCCAGCAGGGAAAACTATGCCTTGTTCTAAAGCTCTTTGGTAACGGATTGCGTAGCCCCACACACAGGGGGCTGCAGGCTTTCCTGCTCTCTTCAGCCTCAAAAGCACCCTTTCCCACTTGGCGCCGTGCCAGGCCCATAAATGGCCATATGTCTGGAGATTGGTCCCAGGCCCAAAGAGCCAGCAGGGAAAACTATGCCTTGTTCTAAAGCTCTTTGGGAACCGCTTGCGTAGCCTCACAGAAACTGGGGGCTGCAGGCTTTTCTCGCGCTTTCAGCCTCAAAACCACCCTTTCCCACTTGGCGCTGTGCCAGGCACAAAAATGGCCATATGTCTGGAGGTTGGTCCCACGCCCAAAGAGCTAGCAGGGAAATCTATGCCTTGTTCTAAAGCTCTTTGGGAACCTCTTGCGTAGCCCCACACACCTGGGGGCTGCAGGCTTTCATGCTGCCTTCAGCCTCAAAACCACCCTTTCCCACTTGGCGTCACGCCAGGCCCAAAAATGGCCATATGTCTGGAGGTTGGTCCCTCGCCGAAAGAGCCAGCAGGGAAAACTATGCCTTGTTCTAAAGCTCTTTGGGAACCGCTTGCGTAGCCCCACACACCTGGGGGCTGCAGGCTTTCCTGCTGCCTTCAACCTCAAAAGCACCCTTTTCCACATGGCGTCACGCCAGGCACAAAAATGGCCATATGTCTGGAGTTTGGTACCACGCCCAAAGAGCCAGCAGGGAAAACTATGCCTTGTTCTAAAGCTCTTTGGGAACCGCTTGCGTAGCCCCACACACCTGGGGGCTGCAGGCTTTCCTGCCGTCTTCAACCTCAAAAGCACCCTTTTCCACATGGCGTCACGCCAGGCAGAAAAATGGCCATATGTCTGGAGTTTGGTCCCAGGCCCAAAGAGCCAGCAGGGAAAACTATGCCTTGTTCTAAAGCTCTTTGGGAACCGCTTGCGTAGCCCCACAGACCTGGGGGCTTCAGGCTTTCCTGCTCTCTTCAGCCTCAAAAGAAACCTTTTGCAATTGGCGCCGCGCCAGGCCCAAAAATGGCCATATGTCTGAAGATTTGTCCCACGCCCAAAGAGCCAGCAGGGAAAACTATGCCTTGTTCTAAAGCTCTTTGGGAACCGCTTGCGTAGCCCCACACACCTGGGGGCTGCACGCGTTCCTGCTGCCTTCAGCCTCAAAACAACCCTTTCCCACTTGGCGCTGCGCCAGGCCCAAAAATGGCCATATGTCTGGAGACTGGTCCCACGCCCAAAGAGCCAGCAGGGAAAACTATGCCTTGTTCTAAAGCTCTTTGAGAACCGCTTGCGTAGCCCCACACACCTGGGGGCTGCAGGCTTTCCTGCTGCCTTCAACCTCAAAAGCACACCCTTTTCCACATGGCGCCGCGCCAGGCCCAAAAATGGCCATATGTCTGGAGAATGGTCCCACGCCCAAAGAGCCAGCAGGGAAAACTATGCCTTGTTCTAAAGCTCTTTGGGAACCGCTTGCGTAGCCCCACACACCTGGGGGCTGCAGGCTTTCCTGCTGCCTTCAGCCTCAAAACCACCCTTTCCTACTTGGCGCCGCGCCAGGCCCAAAAATGGCCATATGTCTGGAGACTGGTCCCTTTCCCAAAGAGCCAGCAGGGAAAACTATGCCTTGTTCTAAAGCTCTTTGGGAACCGCTTGCGTAGCCCCACACAAACTGGGGGCTGCAGGATTTTCTCGCGATTTCAGCCTCAAAACCACCCTTTCCCTCTTGGCATCGCGCCAGGCACAAAAATGGCCATATTTCTGGAGACTGGTCCCACACCCAAAGAGCCAGCAGGGAAAACTATGCCTTGTTCTAAAGCTCTTTGGGAACCGCTTGCGTAGCCCCACACACCTGGGGGCTGCAGGCTTTCCTGCTGCCTTCAACCTCAAAACCACCCTTTCCCACTTGGCCCCACGCCAGGCCCAAAAATGGCCATATGTCTGGAGTTTGGTCCCAGGCCCAAAGAGCCAGCAGGGAAAACTATGCCTTGTTCTAAAGCTCTTTGGGAACCGCTTGCGTAGCCCCACAGACCTGGGGGCTTCAGGCTTTCCTGCTCTCTTCAGCCTCAAAAGAAACCTTTTGCAATTGGCGCCGCGCCAGGCCCAAAAATGGCCATATGTCTGAAGATTTGTCCCACGCCCAAAGAGCCAGCAGGGAAAACTATGCCTTGTTCTAAAGCTCTTTGGGAACCTCTTGCGTAGCCCCACACACCTGGGGGCTGCACGCGTTCCTGCTGCCTTCAGCCTCAAAACAACCCTTTCCCACTTGGCGCTGCGCCAGGCCCAAAAATGGCCATATGTCTGGAGACTGGTCCCACGCCCAAAGAGCCAGCAGGGAAAACTATGCCTTGTTCTAAAGCTCTTTGAGAACCGCTTGCGTAGCCCCACACACCTGGGGGCTGCAGGCTTTCCTGCTGCCTTCAACCTCAAAAGCACACCCTTTTCCACATGGCGCCGCGCCAGGCCCAAAAATGGCCATATGTCTGGAGAATGGTCCCACGCCCAAAGAGCCAGCAGGGAAAACTATGCCTTGTTCTAAAGCTCTTTGGGAACCGCTTGCGTAGCCCCACACACCTGGGGGCTGCAGGCTTTCCTGCTGCCTTCAGCCTCAAAACCACCCTTTCCTACTTGGCGCCGCGCCAGGCCCAAAAATGGCCATATGTCTGGAGACTGGTCCCACGCCCAAAGAGCCAGCAGGGAAAACTATGCCTTGTTCTAAAGCTCTTTGGGAACCGCTTGCGTAGCCCCACACAAACTGGGGGCTGCAGGATTTTCTCGCGATTTCAGCCTCAAAACCACCCTTTCCCACTTGGCATCGCGCCAGGCACAAAAATGGCCATATTTCTGGAGACTGGTCCCACACCCAAAGAGCCAGCAGGGAAAACTATGCCTTGTTCTAAAGCTCTTTGGGAACCGCTTGCGTAGCCCCACACACCTGGGGGCTGCAGGCTTTCCTGCTGCCTTCAACCTCAAAACCACCCTTTCCCACTTGGCCCCACGCCAGGCCCAAAAATGGCCATATGTCTGGAGACTGGTCCCACGCCCAAAGAGCCAGCAGGGAAAACTATGCCTTGTTCTAAAGCTCTTTTGGAACCGCTTGCGTAGGCCCACACACCTGGGGGCTGCAGGCTTTCCTGCTCTCTTCAGCCTCAAAACCACCCTTTCCCAATTGGCTCCGCGCCAGGCACAAAAATGGCCATATGTCTGGAGACTGGTCCCACGCCCAAAGAGCCAGCAGGGAAAACTATGCCTTGTTCTAAAGCTCTTTGGGAACCGCTTGCGTAGCCCCACACACCTGGGGGCTGCAGGCTTTCCTGCTGCCTTCAACCTCAAAAGCACCCTTTTCCACATGGCGTCACGACAGGCACAAAAATGGCCATATGTCTGGAGTTTGGTCCCACGCCCAAAGAGCCAGCAGGGAAAACTATGCCTTGTTCTAAAGCTCTTTGGGAACCGCTTGCGTAGCCCCACACACCTGGGGGCTGCAGGCTTTCCTGCCGCCTTCAACCTCAAAAGCACCCTTTTCCACATGGCGTCACGCCAGGCAGAAAAATGGCCATATGTCTGGAGTTTGGTCCCAGGCCCAAAGAGCCAGCAGGGAAAACTATGCCTTGTTCTAAAGCTCTTTGGGAACCGCTTGCGTAGCCCCACAGACCTGGGGGCTGCAGGCTTTCCTGCTCTCTTCAGCCTCAAAAGAAACCTTTTGCAATTGGCGCCGCGCCAGGCCCAAAAATGGCCATATGTCTGAAGATTTGTCCCACGCCCAAAGAGCCAGCAGGGAAAACTATGCCTTGTTCTAAAGCTCTTTGGGAACCGCTTGCGTAGCCCCACACACCTGGGGGCTGCACGCGTTCCTGCTGCCTTCAGCCTCAAAACAACCCTTTCCCACTTGGCGCTGCGCCAGGCCCAAAAATGGCCATATGTCTGGAGACTGGTCCCTTTCCCAAAGAGCCAGCAGGGAAAACTATGCCTTGTTCTAAAGCTCTTTGAGAACCGCTTGCGTAGCCCCACACACCTGGGGGCTGCAGGCTTTCCTGCTGCCTTCAACCTCAAAAGCACACCCTTTTCCACATGGCGCCGCGCCAGGCCCAAAAATGGCCATATGTCTGGAGAATGGTCCCACGCCCAAAGAGCCAGCAGGGAAAACTATGCCTTGTTCTAAAGCTCTTTGGTAACGGATTGCGTAGCCCCACACACCTGGGGGCTGCAGGCTTTCCTGCCGCCTTCAACCTCAAAAGCACCCTTTTCCACATGGCGTCACGCCAGGCAGAAAAATGGCCATATGTCTGGAGTTTGGTCCCACGCCCAAAGAGCCAGCAGGGAAAACTATGCCTTGTTCTAAAGCTCTTTGGGAACCGCTTGCGTAGCCCCACAGACCTGGGGGCTGCAGGCTTTCCTGCTCTCTTCAGCCTCAAAAGAAACCTTTTGCAATTGGCGCCGCGCCAGGTCCAAAAATGGCCATATGTCTGAAGATTTGTCCCACGCCCAAAGAGCCAGCAGGGAAAACTATGCCTTGTTCTAAAGCTCTTTGGGAACCGCTTGCGTAGCCCCACACACCTGGGGGCTGCACGCGTTCCTGCTGCCTTCAGCCTCAAAACAACCCTTTCCCACTTGGCGCTGCGCCAGGCCCAAAAATGGCCATATGTCTGGAGACTGGTCCCACGCCCAAAGAGCCAGCAGGGAAAACTATGCCTTGTTCTAAAGCTCTTTGAGAACCGCTTGCGTAGCCCCACACACCTGGGGGCTGCAGGCTTTCCTGCTGCCTTCAACCTCAAAAGCACACCCTTTTCCACATGGCGCCGCGCCAGGCCCAAAAATGGCCAGATATCTGGAGACTGGTCCCACGCCCAAAGAGCCAGCAGGGAAAACTATGCCTTGTTCTAAAGCTCTTTGGTAACGGATTGCGTAGCCCCACACACGTGGGGGCTGCACGCTTTCCTGCTCTCTTCAGCCTCAAAAGCACCCTTTCCCACTTGGCGCCGTGCCAGGCCCATAAATGGCCATATGTCTGGAGATTGGTCCCAGGCCCAAAGAGCCAGCAGGGAAAACTATGCCTTGTTCTAAAGCTCTTTGGGAACCGCTTGCGTAGCCTCACAGAAACTGGGGGCTGCAGGCTTTTCTCGCGCTTTCAGCCTCAAAACCACCCTTTCCCACTTGGCGCTGCGCCAGGCACAAAAATGGCCATATGTCTGGAGGTTGGTCCCACGCCCAAAGAGCTAGCAGGGAAATCTATGCCTTGTTCTAAAGCTCTTTGGGAACCTCTTGCGTAGCCCCACACACCTGGGGGCTGCAGGCTTTCATGCTGCCTTCAGCCTCAAAACCACCCTTTCCCACTTGGCGTCACGCCAGGCCCAAAAATGGCCATATGTCTGGAGGTTGGTCCCTCGCCGAAAGAGCCAGCAGGGAAAACTATGCCTTGTTCTAAAGCTCTTTGGGAACCGCTTGCGTAGCCCCACACACCTGGGGGCTGCAGGCTTTCCTGCTGCCTTCAACCTCAAAAGCACCCTTTTCCACATGGCGTCACGCCAGGCACAAAAATGGCCATATGTCTGGAGTTTGGTACCACGCCCAAAGAGCCAGCAGGGAAAACTATGCCTTGTTCTAAAGCTCTTTGGGAACCGCTTGCGTAGCCCCACACACCTGGGGGCTGCAGGCTTTCCTGCCGTCTTCAACCTCAAAAGCACCCTTTTCCACATGGCGTCACGCCAGGCAGAAAAATGGCCATATGTCTGGAGTTTGGTCCCAGGCCCAAAGAGCCAGCAGGGAAAACTATGCCTTGTTCTAAAGCTCTTTGGGAACCGCTTGCGTAGCCCCACAGACCTGGGGGCTTCAGGCTTTCCTGCTCTCTTCAGCCTCAAAAGAAACCTTTTGCAATTGGCGCCGCGCCAGGCCCAAAAATGGCCATATGTCTGAAGATTTGTCCCACGCCCAAAGAGCCAGCAGGGAAAACTATGCCTTGTTCTAAAGCTCTTTGGGAACCGCTTGCGTAGCCCCACACACCTGGGGGCTGCACGCGTTCCTGCTGCCTTCAGCCTCAAAACAACCCTTTCCCACTTGGCGCTGCGCCAGGCCCAAAAATGGCCATATGTCTGGAGACTGGTCCCACGCCCAAAGAGCCAGCAGGGAAAACTATGCCTTGTTCTAAAGCTCTTTGAGAACCGCTTGCGTAGCCCCACACACCTGGGGGCTGCAGGCTTTCCTGCTGCCTTCAACCTCAAAAGCACACCCTTTTCCACATGGCGCCGCGCCAGGCCCAAAAATGGCCATATGTCTGGAGAATGGTCCCACGCCCAAAGAGCCAGCAGGGAAAACTATGCCTTGTTCTAAAGCTCTTTGGGAACCGCTTGCGTAGCCCCACACACCTGGGGGCTGCAGGCTTTCCTGCTGCCTTCAGCCTCAAAACCACCCTTTCCTACTTGGCGCCGCGCTAGGCCCAAAAATGGCCATATGTCTGGAGACTGGTCCCACGCCCAAAGAGCCAGCAGGGAAAACTATGCCTTGTTCTAAAGCTCTTTGGGAACCGCTTGCGTAGCCCCACACAAACTGGGGGCTGCAGGATTTTCTCGCGATTTCAGCCTCAAAACCACCCTTTCCCACTTGGCATCGCGCCAGGCACAAAAATGGCCATATTTCTGGAGACTGGTCCCACACCCAAAGAGCCAGCAGGGAAAACTATGCCTTGTTCTAAAGCTCTTTGGGAACCGCTTGCGTAGCCCCACAGACCTGGGGGCTGCAGGCTTTCCTGCTGCCTTCAGCCTCAAAACAACCCTTTCCCACTTGGCCCCACGCCAGGCACAAAAATGGCCATATGTCTGGACACTGGTCCCACACCCCAAGAGCCAGCAGGGAAAACTATGCCTTGTTTTAAAGCTCTTTGGGAACCGTTTGCGTAGCCCCACACACCTGGGGGCTGCAGGCTTTCCTGCTGCCTTCAGCCTAAAAACCACCCTTTTCCACATGGCGTCACGCCAGGCACAAAAATGGCCATATGTCTGGAGGTTGGTCCCATGCCCAAAGAGCCAGCAGGGAAAACTATGCCTTGTTCTAAAGCTCTTTGGGAACCGCTTGCGTAGCCCCACACACCTGGGGGCTGCAGGCTTTCCTGCTGCCTTCAACCTCAAAACCACCCTTTCCCACTTGGCCCCACGCCAGGCCCAAAAATGGCCATATGTCTGGAGACTGGTCCCACGCCCAAAGAGCCAGCAGGGAAAACTATGCCTTGTTCTAAAGCTCTTTTGGAACCGCTTGCGTAGGCCCACACACCTGGGGGCTGCAGGCTTTCCTGCTCTCTTCAGCCTCAAAACCACCCTTTCCCAATTGGCTCCGCGCCAGGCACAAAAATGGCCATATGTCTGGAGACTGGTCCCACGCCCAAAGAGCCAGCAGGGAAAACTATGCCTTGTTCTAAAGCTCTTTGGGAACCGCTTGCGTAGCCCCACACAAACTGGGGGCTGCAGGCTTTTCTCGCGATTTCATTCTCAAAACCACCCTTTCCCACTTGGCATCGCGCCAGGCACAAAAATGGCCATATGTCTGAAGATTTGTCCCACGCCCAAAGAGCCAGCAGGGAAAACTATGCCTTGTTCTAAAGCTCTTTGGGAACCGCTTGCGTAGCCCCACACACCTGGGGGCTGCACGCGTTCCTGCTGCCTTCAGCCTCAAAACAACCCTTTCCCACTTGGCGCCGCGCCAGGCCCAAAAATGGCCATATGTCTGGAGAATGGTCCCACGCCCAAAGAGCCAGCAGGGAAAACTATGCCTTGTTCTAAAGCTCTTTGGGAACCGCTTGCGTAGCCCCACACACCTGGGGGCTGCAGGCTTTCCTGCTGCCTTCAGCCTCAAAACCACCCTTTCCTACTTGGCGCCGCGCCAGGCCCAAAAATGGCCATATGTCTGGAGACTGGTCCCACGCCCAAAGAGCCAGCAGGGAAAACTATGCCTTGTTCTAAAGCTCTTTGGGAACCGCTTGCGTAGACCCACACAAACTGGGGGCTGCAGGATTTTCTCGCGATTTCAGCCTCAAAACCACCCTTTCCCACTTGGCATCGCGCCAGGCACAAAAATGGCCATATTTCTGGAGACTGGTCCCACACCCAAAGAGCCAGCAGGGAAAACTATGCCTTGTTCTAAAGCTCTTTGGGAACCGCTTGCGTAGCCCCACACACCTGGGGGCTGCAGGCTTTCCTGCTGCCTTCAGCCTCAAAACCACCCTTTCCCACTTGGCCCCACGCCAGGCACAAAAATGGCCATATGTCTGGAGACTGGTCCCACACCCCAAGAGCCAGCAGGGAAAACTATGCCTTGTTTTAAAGCTCTTTGGGAACCGTTTGCGTAGCCCCACAGACCTGTGGGCTGCAGGCTTTCCTGCTGCCTTCAGCCTCAAAACCACCCTTTTCCACATGGCGTCACGCCAGGCACAAAAATGGCCATATGTCTGGAGGTTGGTCCCATGCCCAAAGAGCCAGCAGGGAAAACTATGCCTTGTTCTAAAGCTCTTTGGGAACCGCTTGCGTAGCCCCACACACCTGGGGGCTGCAGGCTTTCCTGCTGCCTTCAGCCTCAAAACCACCCTTTCCCACTTGGCCCCACGCCAGGCCCAAAAATGGCCATATGTCTGGAGACTGGTCCCACGCCCAAAGAGCCAGCAGGGAAAACTATGCCTTGTTCTAAAGCTCTTTTGGAACCGCTTGCGTAGGCCCACACACCTGGGGGCTGCAGGCTTTCCTGCTGCCTTCAGCCTCAAAACCACCCTTTCCCAATTGGCTCCGCGCCAGGCACAAAAATGGCCATATGTCTGGAGACTGGTCCCACGCCCAAAGAGCCAGCAGGGAAAACTATGCCTTGTTCTAAAGCTCTTTGGGAACCGCTTGCGTAGCCCCACACAAACTGGGGGCTGCAGGCTTTTCTCGCGATTTCATTCTCAAAACCACCCTTTCCCACTTGGCATCGCGCCAGGCACAAAAATGGCCATATGTCTGAAGATTTGTCCCACGCCCAAAGAGCCAGCAGGGAAAACTATGCCTTGTTCTAAAGCTCTTTGGGAACCGCTTGCGTAGCCCCACACACCTGGGGGCTGCACGCGTTCCTGCTGCGTTCAGCCTCAAAACAACCCTTTCCCACTTGGCGCTGCGCCAGGCCCAAAAATGGCCATATGTCTGGAGACTGGTCCCACGCCCAAAGAGCCAGCAGGGAAAACTATGCCTTGTTTAAAGCTCTTTGAGAACCGCTTGCTTAGCCCCACACACCTGGGGGCTGCAGGCTTTCCTGCTGCCTTCAACCTCAAAAGCACACCCTTTTCCACATGGCGCAGCGCCAGGCCCAAAAATGGCCATATGTCTGGAGACTGGTCCCACGCCCAAAGAGCCAGCAGGGAAAACTATGCCTTGTTCTAAAGCTCTTTGGGAACCGCTTGCGTAGCCCCACACACCTGGGGGCTGCAGGCTTTCCTGCTGCCTTCAGCCTCAAAACCACCCTTTCCCACTTGGCGTCACGCCAGGCACAAAAAGGGCCATATGTCTGGAGGTTGGTCCCACGCCCAAAGAGCCAGCAGGGAAAACTCTGCCTTGTTCTAAAGCTCTTTGGGAACCGCTTGCGTAGCCCCACACAAACTGGGGGCTGCAGGCTTTTCTCGCGATTTCAGCCTCAAAACCACCCTTTCCCACTTCGCATCGCGCCAGGCACAAAAATGGCCATATTTCTGGAGACTGGTCCCACACCCAAAGAGCCAGCAGGGAAAACTATGCCTTGTTCTAAAGCTCTTTGGTAACGGATTGCGTAGCCCCACACACCTGGGGGCTGCAGGCTTTCCTGCTGCCTTCAGCCTCAAAACCACCCTTTTCCACTTGGCCCCACGCCAGGCACAAAAATGGCCATATGTCTGGAGACTGGTCCCACACCCCAAGAGCCAGCAGGGAAAATTATGCCTTGTTTTAAAGCTCTTTGGGAACCGTTTGCGTAGCCCCAGAGACCTGTGGGCTGCAGGCTTTCCTGCTGCCTTCAGCCTCAAAACCACCCTTTTCCACATGGCGTCACGCCAGGCACAAAAATGGCCATATGTCTGGAGGTTGGTCCCATGCCCAAAGAGCCAGCAGGGAAAACTATGCCTTGTTCTAAAGATCTTTTGGAACCGCTTGCGTAGGCCCACACACCTGGGGGCTGCAGGCTTTCCTGCTCTCTTCAGCCTCAAAACCACCCTTTCCCAATTGGCTCCGCGCCAGGCACAAAAATGGCCATATGTCTGGAGACTGGTCCCACGCCCAAAGAGCCAGCAGGGAAAACTATGCCTTGTTCTAAAGCTCTTTGGGAACCGCTTGCGTAGCCCCACACAAACTGGGGGCTGCAGGCTTTTCTCGCGATTTCATTCTCAAAACCACCCTTTCCCACTTGGCATCGCGCCAGGCACAAAAATGGCCATATGTCTGAAGATTTGTCCCTTTCCCGAAGAGCCAGCAGGGAAAACTATGCCTTGTTCTAAAGCTCTTTGGGAACCGCTTGCGTAGCCCCACACACCTGGGGGCTGCACGCGTTCCTGCTGCCTTCAGCCTCAAAACAACCCTTTCCCACTTGGCGCTGCGCCAGGCCCAAAAATGGCCATATGTCTGGAGACTGGTCCCACGCCCAAAGAGCCAGCAAGGAAAACTATGCCTTGTTTAAAGCTCTTTGAGAACCGCTTGCGTAGCCCCACACACCTGGGGGCTGCAGGCTTTCCTGCTGCCTTCAACCTCAAAAGCACACCCTTTTCCACATGGCGCAGCGCCAGGCCCAAAAATGGCCATATGTCTGGAGACTGGTCCCACACCCAAAGAGCCAGCAGGGAAAACTATGCCTTGTTCTAAAGCTCTTTGGGAACCGCTTGCGTAGCCCCACACACCTGGGGGCTGCAGGCTTTCCTGCTGCCTTCAGCCTCAAAACCACCCTTTCCCACTTGGCGTCACGCCAGGCACAAAAATGGCCATATGTCTGGAAGTTGGTCCCACGCCCAAAGAGCCAGCAGGGAAAACTATGCCTTGTTCTAAAGCTCTTTGGGAACCGTTTGCGTAGCCCCACACACCTGGGGGCTGCAGGCTTTCCTGCTGCCTTCAGCCTCAAAACCACCCTTTCCTACTTGGCGCCGCGCCAGGCCCAAAAATGGCCATATGTCTGGAGACTGGTCCCACGCCCAAAGAGCCAGCAGGGAAAACTATGCCTTGTTCTAAAGCTCTTTGGGAACCGCTTGCGTAGCCCCACACACCTGGGGGCTGCAGGCTTTCCTGCTGCCTTCAGCCTCAAAACCACCCTTTCCCACTTGGCCCCACGCCAGGCACAAAAATGGCCATATGTCTGGAGACTGGTCCCACACCCCAAGAGCCAGCAGGGAAAACTATGCCTTGTTTTAAAGCTCTTTGGGAACCGTTTGCGTAGCCCCACAGACCTGTGGGCTGCAGGCTTTCCTGCTGCCTTCAGCCTCAAAACCACCCTTTTCCACATGGCGTCACGCCAGGCACAAAAATGGCCATATGTCTGGAGGTTGGTCCCATGCCCAAAGAGCCAGCAGGGAAAACTATGCCTTGTTCTAAAGCTCTTTGGGAACCGCTTGCGTAGCCCCACACACCTGGGGGCTGCAGGCTTTCCTGCTGCCTTCAGCCTCAAAACCACCCTTTCCCACTTGGCCCCACGCCAGGCCCAAAAATGGCCATATGTCTGGAGACTGGTCCCACGCCCAAAGAGCCAGCAGGGAAAACTATGCCTTGTTCTAAAGCTCTTTTGGAACAGCTTGCGTAGGCCCACACACCTGGGGGCTGCAGGCTTTTCTCGCGATTTCATTCTCAAAACCACCCTTTCCCACTTGGCATCGCGCCAGGCACAAAAATGGCCATATGTCTGAAGATTTGTCCCACGCCCAAAGAGCCAGCAGGGAAAACTAAGCCTTGTTCTAAAGCTCTTTGGGAACCGCTTGCGTAGCCCCACACACCTGGGGGCTGCAGGCTTTCCTGCTGCCTTCAGCCTCAAAACCACCCTTTCCCACTTGGCTCCGCGCCAGGCACAAAAATGGCCATATGTCTGGAGACTGGTCCCACGCCCAAAGAGCCAGCAGGGAAAACTATGCCTTGTTCTAAAGCTCTTTGGGAACCGCTTGCGTAGCCCCACACAAACTGGGGGCTGCAGGCTTTTCTCGCGATTTCATTCTCAAAACCACCCTTTCCCACTTGGCATCGCGCCAGGCACAAAAATGGCCATATGTCTGAAGATTTGTCCCACGCCCAAAGAGCCAGCAGGGAAAACTATGCCTTGTTCTAAAGCTCTTTGGGAACCGCTTGCGTAGCCCCACACACCTGGGGGCTGCACGCGTTCCTGCTGCCTTCAGCCTCAAAACAACCCTTTCCCACTTGGCGCTGCGCCAGGCCCAAAAATGGCCATATGTCTGGAGACTGGTCCCACGCCCAAAGAGCCAGCAGGGAAAACTATGCCTTGTTTAAAGCTCTTTGGGAACCGCTTGCGTAGCCCCACACACCTGGGGGCTGCAGGCTTTCCTGCTGCCTTCAACCTCAAAAGCACACCCTTTTCCACATGGCGCAGCGCCAGGCCCAAAAATGGCCATATGTCTGGAGACTGGTCCCACGCCCAAAGAGCCAGCAGGGAAAACTATGCCTTGTTCTAAAGCTCTTTGGGAACCGCTTGCGTAGCCCCACACACCTGGGGGCTGCAGGCTTTCCTGCTGCCTTCAGCCTCAAAACCACCCTTTCCCACTTGGCGTCACGCCAGGCACAAAAATGGCCATATGTCTGGAAGTTTGTCCCACGCCCAAAGAGCCAGCAGGGAAAACTATGCCTTGTTCTAAAGCTCTTTGGGAACCGTTTGCGTAGCCCCACACACCTGGGGGCTGCAGGCTTTCCTGCTGCCTTCAGCCTCAAAACCACCCTTTCCTACTTGGCGCCGCGCCAGGCCCAAAAATGGCCATATGTCTGGAGACTGGTCCCACGCCCAAAGAGCCAGCAGGGAAAACTATGCCTTGTTCTAAAGCTCTTTGGGAACCGCTTGCGTAGCCCCACACAAACTGTGGGCTGCAGGCTTTTCTCGCGATTTCAGCCTCAAAACCACCCTTTCCCACTTCGCATCGCGCCAGGCACAAAAATGGCCATATTTCTGGAGACTGGTCCCACACCCAAAGAGCCAGCAGGGAAAACTATGCCTTGTTCTAAAGCTCTTTGGGAACCACTTGCGTAGCCCCACAGACCTGGGGGCTGCAGGCTTTCCTGCTTCCTTCAGCCTCAAAACCAACCTTTCCCACTTGGCCCCGCGCCAGGCACAAAAATGGCCATATGTCTGGAGACTGGTCCCACACCCAAAGAGCCAGCAGGGAAAACTATGCCTTGTTCTAAAGCTCTTTGGGAACCGTTTGCGTAGCCCCACACACCTGGGGGCTGCAGGCTTTCCTGCTGCCTTCAGCCTCAAAACCACCCTTTTCCACATGGCGTTACGCCAGGCACAAAAATGGCCATATGTCTGGAGGTTGGTCCCATGCCCAAAGAACCAGCAGGGAAAACTATGCCTTGTTCTAAAGCTCTTTGGGAACCGCTTGCGTAGCCCCACAAACCTGGGGGCTGCAGGCTTTCCTGCTGCCTTCAGCCTCAAAACCACCCTTTCCCACTTGGCCCCACGCCAGGCCCAAAAATGGCCATATATCTGGAGACTGGTCCCACGCCCAAAGAGCCAGCAGGGAAAACTATGCCTTGTTCTAAAGCTCTTTGGGAACCGCTTGCGTTGCCCCACACACCTGGGGGCTGCAGGCTTTCCTGCTGCCTTCAGCCTCAAAACCACCCTTTCCCACTTGGCGCCAAGCCAGGCCCAAAAATGGCCATATGTCTGGAGACTGGTCCCACGCCCAAAGAGCCAGCAGGGAAAACTATGCCTTGTTCTAAAGCTCTTTGGGAACGGCTTGCGTAGCCCCACACACCTGGGGGCTGCAGGCTTTCCTGCTGCCTTCAGACTCAAAACCACCCTTTCCCACTTGGCCCCACGCCAGGCACAAAAATGGCCATATGTCTGGACTTTGGTCCCACGCCCAAAGAACCAGCAGGGAAAACTATGCCTTGTTCTAAAGCTCTTTGGGAACCGCTTGCGTAGCCCCACACACCTGGGGGCTGCAGGCTTTCCTGCTGCCTTCAGCCTCAAAACCACCCTTTCCCACACGGCGTCAGGCCAGGCCCAAAAATGGCCAAATATCTGGAGACTGGTCCCACACCCAAAGAGCCAGCAGGGAAAACTATGCCTTGTTCTAAAGCTCTTTGGGAACCGCTTGCGTAGCCCCACACACCTGGGGGCTGCAGGCTTTCCTGCTGCCTTCAGCCTCAAAACCACCCTTTCCTACTTGGCCCCGCGCCAGGCCCAAAAATGGCCATATGTCTGGAGACTGGTCCCACGCCCAAAGAGCCAGCAGGGAAAACTATGCCTTGTTCTAAAGCTCTTTGGGAACCTCTTGCGTAGCCCCACAGACCTGCGGGCTGCAGGCTTTCCTGCTGCCTTCAGCCTCAAAACCACCCTTTCCCACTTGGCCCCACGCCAGGCACAAAAATGGCCATATGTCTGGAGACTGGTCCCACGCCCAAAGAGCCAGCAGGGAAAACTATGCCTTGTTCTAAAGCTCTTTGGGAACCGCTTGCGTAGCCCCACACACCTGGGGGCTGCAGGCTTTCCTGCTGCCTTCAGCCTCAAAACCACCCTTTCCCACTTGGCCCCACGCCAGGCACAAAAATGGCCATATGTCTGGAGACTGGTCCCACACCCCAAGAGCCAGCAGGGAAAACTATGCCTTGTTTTAAAGCTCTTTGGGAACCGTTTGCGTAGCCCCACAGACCTGTGGGTTGCAGGCTTTCCTGCTGCCTTCAGCCTCAAAACCACCCTTTTCCACATGGCGTCACGCCAGGCACAAAAATGGCCATATGTCTGGAGGTTGGTCCCATGCCCAAAGAGCCAGCAGGGAAAACTATGCCTTGTTCTAAAGCTCTTTGGGAACCGCTTGCGTAGCCCCACACACCTGGGGGCTGCAGGCTTTCCTGCTGCCTTCAGCCTCAAAACCACCCTTTCCCACTTGGCCCCACGCCAGGCCCAAAAATGGCCATATGTCTGGAGACTGGTCCCACGCCCAAAGAGCCAGCAGGGAAAACTATGCCTTGTTCTAAAGCTCTTTTGGAACCGCTTGCGTAGCCCCACACACCTGGGGGCTGCAGGCTTTTCTCGCGATTTCATTCTCAAAACCACCCTTTCCCACTTGGCATCGCGCCAGGCACAAAAATGGCCATATGTCTGAAGATTTGTCCCACGCCCAAAGAGCCAGCAGGGAAAACTAAGCCTTGTTCTAAAGCTCTTTGGGAACCGCTTGCGTAGCCCCACACACCTGGGGGCTGCAGGCTTTCCTGCTGCCTTCAGCCTCAAAACCACCCTTTCCTACTTGGCGCCGCGCCAGGCCCAAAAATGGCCATATGTCTGGAGACTGGTCCCACGCCCAAAGAGCCAGCAGGGAAAACTATGCCTTGTTCTAAAGCTCTTTGGGAACCGCTTGCGTAGCCCCACACAAACTGTGGGCTGCAGGCTTTTCTCGCGATTTCAGCCTCAAAACCACCCTTTCCCACTTCGCATCGCGCCAGGCACAAAAATGGCCATATTTCTGGAGACTGGTCCCACACCCAAAGAGCCAGCAGGGAAAACTATGCCTTGTTCTAAAGCTCTTTGGGAACCGCTTGCGTAGCCCCACAGACCTGGGGGCTGCAGGCTTTCCTGCTGCCTTCAGCCTCAAAACCAACCTTTCCCACTTGGCCCCGCGCCAGGCACAAAAATGGCCATATGTCTGGAGACTGGTCCCACACCCAAAGAGCCAGCAGGGAAAACTATGCCTTGTTCTAAAGCTCTTTGGGAACCGTTTGCGTAGCCCCACACACCTGGGGGCTGCAGGCTTTCCTGCTGCCTTCAGCCTCAAAACCACCCTTTTCCACATGGCGTTACGCCAGGCACAAAAATGGCCATATGTCTGGAGGTTGGTCCCACGCCCAAAGAGCCAGCAGGGAAAACTATGCCTTGTTCTAAAGCTCTTTGGGAACCGCTTGCGTTGCCCCACACACCTGGGGGCTGCAGGCTTTCCTGCTGCCTTCAGCCTCAAAACCACCCTTTCCCACTTGGCGCCGTGCCAGGCCCAAAAATGGCCATATGTCTGGAGACTGGTCCCACGCCCAAAGAGCCAGCAGGGAAAACTATGCCTTGTTCTAAAGCTCTTTGGGAACGGCTTGCGTAGCCCCACACACCTGGGGGCTGCAGGCTTTCCTGCTGCCTTCAGCCTCAAAACCACCCTTTCCCACTTGGCCCCACGCCAGGCACAAAAATGGCCATATGTCTGGACTTTGGTCCCACGCCCAAAGAACCAGCAGGGAAAACTATGCCTTGTTCTAAAGCTCTTTGGGAACCGCTTGCGTAGCCCCACACACCTGGGGGCTGCAGGCTTTCCTGCTGCCTTCAGCCTCAAAACCACCCTTTCCCACACGGCGTCAGGCCAGGCCCAAAAATGGCCAAATATCTGGAGACTGGTCCCACACCCAAAGAGCCAGCAGGGAAAACTATGCCTTGTTCTAAAGCTCTTTGGGAACCGCTTGCGTAGCCCCACACACCTGGGGGCTGCAGGCTTTCCTGCTGCCTTCAGCCTCAAAACCACCCTTTCCTACTTGGCCCCGCGCCAGGCCCAAAAATGGCCATATGTCTGGAGACTGGTCCCACGCCCAAAGAGCCAGCAGGGAAAACTATGCCTTGTTCTAAAGCTCTTTGGGAACCTCTTGCGTAGCCCCACAGACCTGCGGGCTGCAGGCTTTCCTGCTGCCTTCAGCCTCAAAACCACCATTTCCCACTTGGCCCCGCGCCAGGCACAAAAATGGCCATATGTCTGGAGACTGGTCCCACGCCCAAAGAGCCAGCAGGGAAAACTATGCCTTGTTCTAAAGCTCTTTGGGAACCGCTTGCGTTGCCCCACACACCTGGGGGCTACAGTTTTCCTGCTGCCTTCAGCCTCAAAACCACCCTTTCCCACTTGGCCCCGCGCCAGGCCCAAAAATGGCCATATGTCTGGAGACTGGTCCCACGCCCAAAGAGCCAGCAGGGAAAACTATGCCTTGTTCTAAAGCTCTTTGGGAACCGCTTGCGTAGCCCCACACACCTGGGGGCTGCAGGCTTTCCTGCTCTCTTCAGCCTCAAAACCACCCTTTCCCACTTGGCGCTCCGCCAGGCACAAAAATGGCCATATGTCTGGAGACTGGTCCCACACCCAAAGAGCCAGCAGGGAAAGCTATGCCTTGTTCTAAAGCTCTTTGGGAACGGCTTGCGTAGCCCCAAACACCTGGGGGCTGCAGGCTTTCCTGCTGCCTTCAGCCTCAAAACCACCCTTTCCAACATGGCCCCACGCCTGGCACAAAAATGGCCATATGTCTGGACTTTGGTCCCACGCCCAAAGAACCAGCAGGGAAAACTATGCCTTGTTCTAAAGCTCTTTGGGAACCGCTTGCGTAGCCCCACACACCTGGGGGCTGCAGGCTTTCCTGCTGCCTTCAGCCTCAAAACCACCCTTTCCCACTTGGCCCCGCGCCAGGCACAAAAATGGCCATATGTCTGGAGACTGGTCCCACGCCCAAAGAGCCAGCAGGGAAAACTATGCCTTCTTCTAAAGCTCTTTGGGAACCGCTTGCGTAGCCCCACACACCTGGGGGCTGCAGGCTTTCCTGCTCTCTTCAGCCTCAAAACAACCCTTTCCCACTTGGCGCTGCGCCAGGCACAAAAATGGCCATATATCTGGAGACTGGTCCCACGCCCAAAGAGCCAGCAGGGAAAGCTATGCCTTGTTCTAAAGGTCTTTGGGAACGGCTTGCGTAGCCCCACACACCTGGGGGCTGCAGGCTTTCCTGCTGCCTTCAGCCTCAAAACCACCCTTTCCAACATGGCCCCACGCCTGGCACAAAAATGGCCATATGCCTGGACTTTGGTCCCACGCCTAAAGAACCAGCAGGGAAAACTATGCCTTGTTCTAAAGCTCTTTGGGAACCGCTTGCGTAGCCCCACACACCTGGGGGCTGCAGGCTTTCCTGCTGCCTTCAACCTCAGAAGCACCCTTTTCCACACGGCGTCACGCCAGACACAAAAATGACCATATGTCTGGAGACTGGTCCCACGCCCAAAGAGCCAGCAGGGAAAACTATGCCTTGTTCTAAAGCTCTTTGGGAACCGCTTGCGTAGCCCCACAGACCTGGGGGCTGCAGGCTTTCCTGCTGCCTTCAGCCTCAAAACCACCCTTTCCCACTTGGCCCCATGCCAGGCCCAAAAATGGCCATATGTCTGGAGACTGGTCCCACGCCCAAAGAGCCAGCAGGGAAAACTATGCCTTGTTCTAAAGCTCTTTGGGTACCGCTTGCGTAGCCCCACACACCTGGGGGCTGCAGGCTTTCCTGCTGCCTTCAGCCTCAAAACCACCCTTTCCCACATGGCGTCATGCCAGGCCCAAAAATGGCCATATATCTGGAGACTGGTCCCACGCCCAAAGAGCCAGCAGGGAAAACTATGCCTTGTTCTAAAGCTCTTTGGGAACCGCTTGCGTAGCCCCACACACCTGGGGGCTGCAGGCTTTCCTGCTGCCTTCAGCCTCAAAACCACCCTTTCCTACTTGGCGCCGCGCCAGGCCCAAAAATGGCCATATGTCTGGAGGTTGGTCCCACGCCCAAAGAGCCAGCAGGGAAAACTATGCCTTGTTCTAAAGCTCTTTGGGAACCGCTTGCGTAGCCCCACAGACCTGCGGGCTGCAGGCTTTCCTGCTGCCTTCAACCTCAGAAGCACCCTTTTCCACATGGCGTCACGCCAGGCACAAAAATGGCCATATGTCTGGAGGTTGGTCCCATGCCCAAAGAGCCAGCAGGGAAAACTATGCCTTGTTCTAAAGCTCTTTGGGAACCGCTTGCGTAGCCCCACACACCTGGGGGCTGCAGGCTTTCCTGCTGCCTTCAGCCTCAAAACCACCCTTTCCCAATTGGCCCCACGCCAGGCCCAAAAATGGCCATATGCTGGAGACTGGTCCCACGCCCAAAGAGCCAGCAGGGAAAACTATGCCTTGTTCTAAAGCTCTTTGGGAACCGCTTGCGTTGCCCCACACACCTGGGGGCTACAGTCTTTCCTGCTGCCTTCAGCCTCAAAACCACCCTTTCCCACTTGGCCCCGCGCCAGGCCCAAAAATGGCCATATGTCTGGAGACTGGTCCCACGCCCAAAGAGCCAGCAGGGAAAACTATGCCTTGTTCTAAAGCTCTTTGGGAACCGCTTCCGTGGCCCCACAGATCTGCGGGCTGCAGGCTTTCCTGCTGCTTCAGCCTCAAACCCACCTTTCCCACATGGCGTCACGTCAGGCACAAAAATGGCCATATGTCTGGAGACTGGTCCCACGCCCAAAGAGACAGCAGGGAAAACTATGCCTTGTTCTAAAGCTCTTTGGGAACCGCTTGCGTAGCCCCACACACCTGGGGGCTGCAGGCTTTCCTGCTGCCTTCAGCCTCAAAACCACCCTTTCCCACTTGGCCCCGCGCCAGGCACAAAAATGGCCATAAGTATGGAGTTTGGTCACACGCCCAAAGAGCCAGCAGGGAAAACTATGCCTTGTTCTAAAGCTCTTTGGGAACCGCTTCCGTGGCCCCACAGACCTGCGGGCTGCAGGCTTTCCTGCTGCTTCAGCCTCAAAACCACCCTTTCCCAATTGGCCCCACGTCAGGCCCAAAAATGGCCATATGTCTGGAGACTGGTCCCACGCCCAAAGAGCCAGCAGGGAAAACTATGCCTTGTTCTAAAGCTCTTTGGGAACCGCTTGCGTTGCCCCACACACCTGGGGGCTGCAGGCTTTCCTGCTGCCTTCAGCCTCAAAACCACCCTTTCCCACTTGGCGCTGCGCCAGGCCCAAAAATGGCCATATGTCTGGAGACTGGTCCCACGCCCAAAGAGCCAGCAGGGAAAACTATGCCTTGTTCTAAAGCTCTTTGGGAACCGCTTCCGTGGCCCCCACAGACCTGCGGGCTGCAGGCTTTCCTGCTGCTTCAGCCTCAAACCCACCTTTCCCACATGGCGTCACGCCAGGCACAAAAATGGCCATATGTCTGGAGACTGGTCCCACGCCCAAAGAGCCAGCAGGGAAAACTATGCCTTGTTCTAAAGCTCTTTGGGAACCGCTTGCGTAGCCCCACACACCTGGGGGCTGCAGGCTTTCCTGCTGCCTTCAGCCTCAAAACCACCCTTTCCCACTTGGCCCCGCGCCAGGCACAAAAATGGCCATAAGTATGGAGTTTGGTCACACGCCCAAAGAGCCAGCAGGGAAAACTATGCCTTGTTCTAAAGCTCTTTGGGAACGGATTGCGTAGCCCCACACACCTGGGGGCTGCAGGCTTTCCTGCTGCCTTCAGCCTCAAAACCCCCCTTTCCCACTTGGCGCTGCGCCAGGCCCAAAAATGGCCATATGTCTGGAGACTGGTCCCACGCCCAAAGAGCCAGCAGGGAAAACTATGCCTTGTTCTAAAGCTCTTTGGGAACCGCTTGCGTAGCCCCACACACCTGGGGGCTGCAGGCTTTCCTGCTGCCTTCAGCCTCAAAACCACCCTTTCCCACTTGGCCCCATGGCAGGCCCAAAAATGGCCATATGTCTGGAGACTGGTCCCACGCTCAAAGAGCCAGCAGGGAAAACTATGCCTTGTTCTAAAGCTCTTTGGGTACCGCTTGCGTAGCCCCACACACCTGGGGGCTGCAGGCTTTCCTGCTGCCTTCAGCCTCAAAACCACCCTTTCCCACATGGCGTCATGCCAGGCCCAAAAATGGCCATATATCTGGAGACTGGTCCCACGCCCAAAGAGCCAGCAGGGAAAACTATGCCTTGTTCTAAAGCTCTTTGGGAACCGCTTGCGTAGCCCCGCACACCTGGGGGCTGCAGGCTTTCCTGCTGCCTTCAGCCTCAAAACCACCCTTTCCTACTTGGCGCCGCGCCAGGCCCAAAAATGGCCATATGTCTGGAGGTTGGTCCCACGCCCAAAGAGCCAGCAGGGAAAACTATGCCTTGTTCTAAAGCTCTTTGGGAACTGCTTGCGTAGCCCCACAGACCTGCGGGCTGCAGGCTTTCCTGCTGCCTTCAACCTCAGAAGCACCCTTTTCCACATGGCGTCACGACAGGCACAAAAATGGCCATATGTCTGGAGGTTGGTCCCATGCCCAAAGAGCCAGCAGGGAAAACTATGCCTTGTTCTAAAGCTCTTTGGGAACCGCTTGCGTAGCCCCACACACCTGGGGGCTGCAGGCTTTCCTGCTGCCTTCAGCCTCAAAACCACCCTTTCCCAATTGGCGCCGCGCCAGGCCCAAAAATGGCCAAATATCTGGAGACTGGTCTCACGCCCAAAGAGCCAGCAGGGAAAACTATGCCTTGTTCTAAAGCTCTTTGGGAACCGCTTCCGTGGCCCCCACAGACCTGCGGGCTGCAGGCTTTCCTGCTGCTTCAGCCTCAAACCCACCTTTCCCACATGGCGTCACGCCAGGCACAAAAATGGCCATATGTCTGGAGACTGGTCCCACGCCCAAAGAGCCAGCAGGGAAAACTATGCCTTGTTCTAAAGCTCTTTGGGAACCGCTTGCGTAGCCCCACACACCTGGGGGCTGCAGGCTTTCCTGCTGCCTTCAGCCTCAAAACCACCCTTTCCCACTTGGCCCCGCGCCAGGCCCAAAAATGGCCATATGTCTGGAGACTGGTCCCACGCCCAAAGAGCCAGCAGGGAAAACTATGCCTTGTTCTAAAGCTCTTTGGGAACCGCTTCCGTGGCCCCACAGATCTGCGGGCTGCAGGCTTTCCTGCTGCTTCAGCCTCAAACCCACCTTTCCCACATGGCGTCACGTCAGGCACAAAAATGGCCATATGTCTGGAGACTGGTCCCACGCCCAAAGAGACAGCAGGGAAAACTATGCCTTGTTCTAAAGCTCTTTGGGAACCGCTTGCGTAGCCCCACACACCTGGGGGCTGCAGGCTTTCCTGCTGCCTTCAGCCTCAAAACCACCCTTTCCCACTTGGCCCCGCGCCAGGCACAAAAATGGCCATAAGTATGGAGTTTGGTCACACGCCCAAAGAGCCAGCAGGGAAAACTATGCCTTGTTCTAAAGCTCTTTGGGAACCGCTTCCGTGGCCCCACAGACCTGCGGGCTGCAGGCTTTCCTGCTGCTTCAGCCTCAAAACCACCCTTTCCCAATTGGCCCCACGTCAGGCCCAAAAATGGCCATATGTCTGGAGACTGGTCCCACGCCCAAAGAGCCAGCAGGGAAAACTATGCCTTGTTCTAAAGCTCTTTGGGAACCGCTTGCGTTGCCCCACACACCTGGGGGCTGCAGGCTTTCCTGCTGCCTTCAGCCTCAAAACCACCCTTTCCCACTTGGCGCTGCGCCAGGCCCAAAAATGGCCATATGTCTGGAGACTGGTCCCACGCCCAAAGAGCCAGCAGGGAAAACTATGCCTTGTTCTAAAGCTCTTTGGGAACCGCTTCCGTGGCCCCCACAGACCTGCGGGCTGCAGGCTTTCCTGCTGCTTCAGCCTCAAACCCACCTTTCCCACATGGCGTCACGCCAGGCACAAAAATGGCCATATGTCTGGAGACTGGTCCCACGCCCAAAGAGCCAGCAGGGAAAACTATGCCTTGTTCTAAAGCTCTTTGGGAACCGCTTGCGTAGCCCCACACACCTGGGGGCTGCAGGCTTTCCTGCTGCCTTCAGCCTCAAAACCACCCTTTCCCACTTGGCCCGGCGCCAGGCACAAAAATGGCCATAAGTATGGAGTTTGGTCACACGCCCAAAGAGCCAGCAGGGAAAACTATGCCTTGTTCTAAAGCTCTTTGGGAACGGATTGCGTAGCCCCACACACCTGGGGGCTGCAGGCTTTCCTGCTGCCTTCAGCCTCAAAACCCCCCTTTCCCACTTGGCGCTGCGCCAGGCCCAAAAATGGCCATATGTCTGGAGACTGGTCCCACGCCCAAAGAGCCAGCAGGGAAAACTATGCCTTGTTCTAAAGCTCTTTGGGAACCGCTTGCGTAGCCCCACACACCTGGGGGCTGCAGGCTTTCCTGCTGCCTTCAGCCTCAAAACCACCCTTTCCCACTTGGCCCCATGGCAGGCCCAAAAATGGCCATATGTCTGGAGACTGGTCCCACGCTCAAAGAGCCAGCAGGGAAAACTATGCCTTGTTCTAAAGCTCTTTGGGTACCGCTTGCGTAGCCCCACACACCTGGGGGCTGCAGGCTTTCCTGCTGCCTTCAGCCTCAAAACCACCCTTTCCCACATGGCGTCATGCCAGGCCCAAAAATGGCCATATATCTGGAGACTGGTCCCACGCCCAAAGAGCCAGCAGGGAAAACTATGCCTTGTTCTAAAGCTCTTTGGGAACCGCTTGCGTAGCCCCGCACACCTGGGGGCTGCAGGCTTTCCTGCTGCCTTCAGCCTCAAAACCACCCTTTCCTACTTGGCGCCGCGCCAGGCCCAAAAATGGCCATATGTCTGGAGGTTGGTCCCACGCCCAAAGAGCCAGCAGGGAAAACTATGCCTTGTTCTAAAGCTCTTTGAGAACTGCTTGCGTAGCCCCACAGACCTGCGGGCTGCAGGCTTTCCTGCTGCCTTCAACCTCAGAAGCACCCTTTTCCACATGGCGTCACGACAGGCACAAAAATGGCCATATGTCTGGAGGTTGGTCCCATGCCCAAAGAGCCAGCAGGGAAAACTATGCCTTGTTCTAAAGCTCTTTGGGAACCGCTTGCGTAGCCCCACACACCTGGGGGCTGCAGGCTTTCCTGCTGCCTTCAGCCTCAAAACCACCCTTTCCCAATTGGCGCCGCGCCAGGCCCAAAAATGGCCAAATATCTGGAGACTGGTCTCACGCCCAAAGAGCCAGCAGGGAAAACTATGCCTTGTTCTAAAGCTCTTTGGGAACCGCTTCCGTGGCCCCCACAGACCTGCGGGCTGCAGGCTTTCCTGCTGCTTCAGCCTCAAACCCACCTTTCCCACATGGCGTCACGCCAGGCACAAAAATGGCCATATGTCTGGAGACTGGTCCCACGCCCAAAGAGCCAGCAGGGAAAACTATGCCTTGTTCTAAAGCTCTTTGGGAACCGCTTGCGTAGCCCCACACACCTGGGGGCTGCAGGCTTTCCTGCTGCCTTCAGCCTCAAAACCACCCTTTCCCACTTGGCCCCGCGCCAGGCACAAAAATGGCCATAAGTATGGAGTTTGGTCACACGCCCAAAGAGCCAGCAGGGAAAACTATGCCTTGTTCTAAAGCTCTTTGGGAACGGATTGCGTAGCCCCACACACCTGGGGGCTGCAGGCTTTCCTGCTGCCTTCAGCCTCAAAACCCCCCTTTCCCACTTGGCGCTGCGCCAGGCCCAAAAATGGCCATATGTCTGGAGACTGGTCCCACGCCCAAAGAGCCAGCAGGGAAAACTATGCCTTGTTCTAAAGCTCTTTGGGAACCGCTTGCGTAGCCCCACACACCTGGGGGCTGCAGGCTTTCCTGCTGCCTTCAGCCTCAAAACCACCCTTTCCCACTTGGCCCCGCGCCAGGCCCAAAAATGGCCATATGTCTGGAGACTGGTCCCACGCTCAAAGAGCCAGCAGGGAAAACTATGCCTTGTTCTAAAGCTCTTTGGGTACCGCTTGCGTAGCCCCACACACCTGGGGGCTGCAGGCTTTCCTGCTGCCTTCAGCCTCAAAACCACCCTTTCCCACATGGCGTCATGCCAGGCCCAAAAATGGCCATATATCTGGAGACTGGTCCCACGCCCAAAGAGCCAGCAGGGAAAACTATGCCTTGTTCTAAAGCTCTTTGGGAACCGCTTGCGTAGCCCCGCACACCTGGGGGCTGCAGGCTTTCCTGCTGCCTTCAGCCTCAAAACCACCCTTTCCTACTTGGCGCCGCGCCAGGCCCAAAAATGGCCATATGTCTGGAGGTTGGTCCCACGCCCAAAGAGCCAGCAGGGAAAACTATGCCTTGTTCTAAAGCTCTTTGAGAACTGCTTGCGTAGCCCCACAGACCTGCGGGCTGCAGGCTTTCCTGCTGCCTTCAACCTCAGAAGCACCCTTTTCCACATGGCGTCACGACAGGCACAAAAATGGCCATATGTCTGGAGGTTGGTCCCATGCCCAAAGAGCCAGCAGGGAAAACTATGCCTTGTTCTAAAGCTCTTTGGGAACCGCTTGCGTAGCCCCACACACCTGGGGGCTGCAGGCTTTCCTGCTGCCTTCAGCCTCAAAACCACCCTTTCCCAATTGGCGCCGCGCCAGGCCCAAAAATGGCCAAATATCTGGAGACTGGTCTCACGCCCAAAGAGCCAGCAGGGAAAACTATGCCTTGTTCTAAAGCTCTTTGGGAAACGCTTGCGTTGCCCCACACACCTGGGGGCTACAGTCTTTCCTGCTGCCTTCAGCCTCAAAACCACCCTTTCCCACTTGGCCCCGCGCCAGGCCCAAAAATGGCCATATGTCTGGAGACTGGTCCCACGCCCAAAGAGCCAGCAGGGAAAACTATGCCTTGTTCTAAAGCTCTTTGGGAACCGCTTCCGTGGCCCCACAGACCTGCGGGCTGCAGGCTTTCCTGCTGCTTCAGCCTCAAAACCACCTTTCCCACATGGCTTCACGCCAGGCACAAAAATGGCCATATGTCTGGAGACTGGTCCCACGCCCAAAGAGCCAGCAGGGAAAACTATGCCTTGTTCTAAAGCTCTTTGGGAACCGCTTGCGTAGCCACACACACCTGGGGGCTGCAGGCTTTCCTGCTGCCTTCAGCCTCAAAACCACCCTTTCCCACTTGGCCCCGCGCCAGGCACAAAAATGGCCATAAGTATGGAGTTTGGTCACACGCCCAAAGAGCCAGCAGGGAAAACTATGCCTTGTTCTAAAGCTCTTTGGGAACGGATTGCGTAGCCCCACACACCTGGGGGCTGCAGGCTTTCCTGCTGCCTTCAGCCTCAAAACCCCACTTTCCCACTTGGCGCCGCGCCAGGCCCAAAAATGGCCATATGTCTGGAGACTGGTCCCACGCCCAAAGAGCCAGCAGGGAAAACTATGCCTTGTTCTAAAGCTCTTTGGGAACCGCTTGCGTAGCCACACACACCTGGGGGCTGCAGGCTTTCCTGCTGCCTTCAGCCTCAAAACCACCCTTTCCCACTTGGCCCCGCGCCAGGCACAAAAATGGCCATATGTCTGGAGACTGGTCCCACGCCCAAAGAGCCAGCAGGGAAAACTATGCCTTGTTCTAAAGCTCTTTGGGAACCGCTTGCGTAGCCCCACAAACCTGGGGGCTGCAGGCTTTCCTGCTGCCTTCAGCCTCAAACCCACCTTTCCCACATGGCGTCACGCCAGGCACAAAAATGGCCATATGTCTGGAGACTGGTCCCACGCCCAAAGAGCCAGCAGGGAAAAATATGCCTTGTTCTAAAGCTCTTTGGGAACTGCTTGCGTAGCCCCACACACCTGGGGGCTGCAGTCTTTCCTGCTGCCTTCAGCCTCAAACCCACCTTTCCCACATGGCGTCACGCCAGGCACAAAAATGGCCATATGTCTGGAGACTGGTCCCACGCCCAAAGAGCCAGCAGGGAAAACTATGCCTTGTTCTAAAGCTCTCTGGGAACCGCTTGCGTAGCCCCACACACCTGGGGGCTGCAGGCTTTCCTGCTCTCTTCAGCCTCAAAACCACCCTTTCCCACTTGGCCCCGCGCCAGGCACAAAAATGGCCATATGTATGGAGACTGGTCCCACGCCCAAAGAGCCAGCAGGGAAAACTATGCCTTGTTCTAAAGCTCTTTGGGAACCGCTTGCGTAGCCCCACAGACCTGTGGGCTGCATGCTTTCCTGCTGCCTTCAGCCTCAAACCCACCTTTCCCACATGGCGTCACGCCAGGCACAAAAATGGCCATATGTCTGGAGACTGGTCCCACGCCCAAAGAGCCAGCAGGGAAAACTATGCCTTGTTCTAAAGCTCTTTGGGAACCGCTTGCGTAGCCCCACACACGTGGGGGCTGCATGCTTTCCTGCTGCCTTCAGCCTCAAAACCACCCTTTCCCACTTGGCCCCGCGCCAGGCCAAAAATGGCCATATGTCTGAAGATCGGTCCCACGCCCAAAGAGCCAGCAGGGAAAACTATGCCTTGTTCTAAAGCTCTTTGGGAACGGATTGCGTAGCCCCACAGACCTGGGGGCTGCAGGCTTTCCTGCTCTCTTCAGCATCAAAAGCACGCTTTCCCACTTGGCGCCAAGCCAGGCCCAAAAATGGCCATATGTCTGGAGACTGGTCCCACGGCCAAAGAGCCAGCAGGGAAAACTATGCCTTGTTCTAAAGCTCTTTCGGAATCGCTTGCGTAGCCCCACAGACCTGTGGGCTGCATGCTTTCCTGCTGCCTTCAGCCTCAAAACCACCCTTTCCCACATGGCGCCAAGCCAGGCCCAAAAATGGCCATATGTCTGAAGATTGGTCCCACGCCCAAAGAGCCAGCAGGGAAAACTATGCCTTGTTCTAAAGCTCTTTGGAAACGCTTGCGTAGCCCCAGAGACCTGGGGGCTGCAGACTTTCCTGCTGCCTTCACCCTCAAAAGAACCCTTTCCCACTTGGCGCCGCGCCAGGCCCAAAAATGGCCATATGTCTGGAGACTGGTCCCTTTCCCAAAGAGCCATCAGGGAAAACTATGCTTTGTTCTAAAGCTCTTTGGGAATCGCTTGCGTAGCCCCACAGACCTGTGGGCTACAGGCTTTCCTGCTGCCTTCAGCCTCAAAACCACCCTTTCCTACTTGGCGCTACGCCAGGCATAAAAATGGCCATATGTCTGGAAATTGGTCCCACGCCCAAAGAGCCAGCAGGGAAAACTATGCCTTGTTCTAAAGCTCTTTGGGAACCGCTTGCGTAGCCCCACAGACCTGTGGGCTGCATGCTTTCCTGCTGCCTTCAGCCTCAAAACCACCCTTTCCCACATGGCGCCAAGACAGGCCCAAAAATGGCCATATGTCTGGAGACTGGTCCCCGACCAAAGAGCCAGCAGGGAAAACTATGCCTTGTTCTAAAGCTCTTTGGGAACGGATTGCGTAGCCCCACAGACCTGTGGGCTGCATGCTTTCCTGCTGCCTTCAGCCTCAAAACCACCCTTTCCCACATGGCGCCAAGACAGGCCCAAAAATGGCCATATGTCTGGAGACTGGTCCCCGACCAAAGAGCCAGCAGGGAAAACTATGCCTTGTTCTAAAGCTCTTTGGGAAACGCTTGCGTAGCCCCACAGACCTGGGGGCTGCAGGCTTTCCTGCTGCCTTCAGCCTCAAAAGAACCCTTTCCCACTTGGCGCCGCGCCAGGCACAAAAATGGCCATATGTCTGGAGACTGGTCCCACGCCCAAAGAGCCAGCAGGGAAAACTATGCCTTGTTCTAAAGCTCTTTGGGAATCGCTTGCGTAGCCCCACACACCTGGGGGCTGCAGACTTTCCTGCTGCTTCAGCCTCAAAACCACCCTTTCCTACTTGGCGCTCCGCCAGGCATAAAAATGGCCATATGTCTGGAAATTGGTCCCAAGCCGAAAGAGGCAGCAGGGAAAACTATGCCTTGTTCTAAAGCTCTTTGGGAACCGCTTGCGTAGCCCCACACACCTGGGGGCTGCAGGCTTTCCTGCTGCCTTCAACCTCAAAAGCACCTTTTTCCACGTGGCGTCACGGCAGGCACAAAAATGGCCATATGTCTGGAGGTTGGTCCCACTCCCAAAGAGCCAGCAGGGAAAACTATGCCTTGTTCTAAAGCTCTTTGGGAACCGCTTGCGTAGCCCCACAGACCCGGGGGCTGCAGGCTTTCCTGCTGCCTTCAACCTCAGAAGCACCCTTTTCCACATGGCGTCACTCCAGGCACAAAAATGGCCATACGTCTGGAGGTTGGTCCCACGCCCAAAGAGCCAGCAGGGAAAACTATGCCTTGTTCTAAAGCTCTTTGGGAACCGCTTGCGTAGCCCCACAGACCTGGGGGCTGCAGGCTTTACTGCTGCCTTCAGCCTCAAAACCACCCTTTCCCACTTGGCGCTGCGCCAGGCCCAAAAATGGCCATATGTCTGGAGATTGGTCCCACGCCCAAAGAGCCAGCAGGGAAAACTATGCCTTGTTCTAAAGCTCTTTGGGAACCGCTTGCGTAGCCCCACACACCTGGGGGCTGCAGGCTTTCCTGCTCTCTTCAGCCTCAAAACCACCCTTTCCCACTTGGCCCCGCGCCAGGCACAAAAATGGCCATATGTCTGGAGGTTGGTCCCACGCCCAAAGAGCCAGCAGGGAAAACTATGCCTTGTTCTAAAGCTCTTTGGGAACGGATTGCGTAGCCCCACAGACCTGGGGGCTGCAGGCTTTCCTGCTCTCTTCAGCCTCAAAAGCACGCTTTCCCACTTGGCGCCGCGCCAGGCCCAAAAATGGCCATATGTCAGGAGACTGGTCCCACGCCCAAAGAGCCAGCAGGGAAAACTATGCCTTGTTCTAAAGCTCTTTGGGAACCGCTTGCGTAGCCCCACACACCTGGGGGCTGCAGGCTTTCCTGCTGCCTTCAGCCTCAAAACCACCCTTTCCCACTTGGCGCTCCGCCAGGCACAAAAATGGCCATATGTCTGGAAGTTGGTCCCACGCCCAAAGAGCCAGCAGGGAAAACTATGCCTTGTTCTAAAGCTCTTTGGGAACGGCTTGCGTAGCCCCACACACCTGGGGGCTGCAGGCTTTCCTGCTGCCTTCAGACTCAAAACCACCCTTTCCCACTTGGCATCGTGACAGGCCCAAAAATGGCCATATTTCTGGAGACTGGTCCCTTTCCCAAAGAGCCAGCAGGGAAAACTATGCCTTGTTCTAAAGCTCTTTGGGAACCGCTTGCGTGGCCCCACACACCTGGGGGCTGCAGGCTTTCCTGCTGCCTTCAGCCTCAAACCCACCTTTCCCACACGGCGTCACGCCAGGCACAAAAATGGCCATATGTCTGGAGGTTGGTCCCACGCCCAAAGAGCCAGCAGGGAAAACTATGCCTTGTTCTAAAGCTCTTTGGGAACCGCTTGCGTAGCCCCACACACCTGGGGGCTGCAGGCTTTCCTGCTGCCTTCAGCCTCAAAACCACCCTTTCCCACTTGGCGCCGCGCCAGGCCCAAAAATGGCCATATGTCTGAAGATTGGTCCCACGCCCAAAGAGCCAGCAGGGAAAACTATGCCTTGTTCTAAAGCTCTTTGGGAACCGCTTGCGTAGCGCCACAGACCTGTGGGCTGCATGCTTTCCTGCTGCCTTCAGCCTCAAAACCACCCTTTCCCACTTGGCGCCAAGCCAGGCCCAAAAATGGACATATATCTGGAGACTGGTCCCCGACCAAAGAGCCAGCAGGGAAAACTATGCCTTGTTCTAAAGCTCTTTGGGAACGGCTTGCGTAGCCCCACACACCTGGGGGCTGCAGGCTTTCCTGCTGCCTTCAGACTCAAAACCACCCTTTCCCACTTGGAATCGTGACAGGCACAAAAATGGCCATATTTCTGGAGACTGGTCCCTTTCACAAAGAGCCAGCAGGGAAAACTATGCCTTGTTCTAAAGCTCTTTGGGAACCGCTTGCGTGGCCCCACACACCTGGGGGCTGCAGGCTTTCCTGCTGCCTTCAGCCTCAAACCCACCTTTCCCACATGGCGTCACGCCAGGCACAAAAATGGCCATATGTCTGGAGGTTGGTCCCACGCCCAAAGAGCCAGCAGGGAATACTATGCCTTGTTCTAAAGCTCTTTGGGAACCGCTTGCGTAGACCCACAGACCTGGGGGCTGCAGGCTTTCCTGCTGCCTTCAACCTCAGAAGCACCCTTTTCCACATGGCTTCACGCCAGGCATAAAAATGGCCATATGTCTGGAGGTTGGTCCCACGCCCAAAGAGCCAGCAGGGAAAACTATGCCTTGTTCTAAAGCTCTTTGGGAACCGCTTGCGTAGCCCCACACACCTGGGGGCTGCATGCTTTCCTGCTGCCTTCAGCCTCAAAACCACCCTTTCCCACTTGGCGCTGCGCCAGGCCCAAAAATGGCCATATGTCTGGAGACTGGTCCCACGCCCAAAGAGCCAGCAGGGAAAACTATGCCTTGTTCTAAAGCTCTTTGGGAACCGCTTGCGTGGCCCCACACACCTGGGGGCTGCAGGCTTTCCTGCTGCCTTCAGCCTCAAACCCACCCTTTTCAACATGGCGTCAGCCAGGCCCAAAAATGGCCATATGTCTGGAGACTGGTCCCACGCCCAAAGAGCCAGCAGGGAAAACTATGCCTTGTTCTAAAGCTCTTTGGGAACCGCTTGCGTAGCCCCACACACCTGGGGGCTGCAGGCTTTCCTGCTCTCTTCAGCCTCAAAACCACCCTTTCCCACTTGGCCCCGCGCCAGGCACAAAAATGGCCATATGTCTGGAGGTTGGTCCCACGCCCAAAGAGCCAGCAGGGAAAACTATGCCTTGTTCTAAAGCTCTTTGGGAACGGATTGCGTAGCCCCACAGACCTGTGGGCTGCAGGCTTTCCTGCTCTCTTCAGCCTCAAAAGCACGCTTTCCCACTTGGCGCCGCGCCAGGCCCAAAAATGGCCATATGTCTGGAGACTGGTCCCACGCCCAAAGAGCCAGCAGGGAAAACTATGCCTTGTTCTAAAGCTCTTTGGGAACCGCTTGCGTAGCCCCACACACCTGGGGGCTGCAGGCTTTCCTGCTGCCTTCAGCCTCAAAACCACCCTTTCCCACTTGGCGCTCCGCCAGGCACAAAAATGGCCATATGTCTGGAAGTTGGTCCCACGCCCAAAGAGCCAGCAGGGAAAACTATGCCTTGTTCTAAAGCTATTTGGGAACGGCTTGCGTAGCCCCACACACCTGGGGGCTGCAGGCTTTCCTGCTGCCTTCAGACTCAAAACCACCCTTTCCCACTTGGCATCGTGACAGGCCCAAAAATGGCCATATTTCTGGAGACTGGTCCCTTTCCCAAAGAGCCAGCAGGGAAAACTATGCCTTGTTCTAAAGCTCTTTGGGAACCGCTTGCGTGGCCCCACACACCTGGGGGCTGCAGGCTTTCCTGCTGCCTTCAGCCTCAAACCCACCTTTCCCACACGGCGTCACGCCAGGCACAAAAATGGCCATATGTCTGGAGGTTGGTCCCACGCCCAAAGAGCCAGCAGGGAAAACTATGCCTTGTTCTAAAGCTCTTTGGGAACCGCTTGCGTAGCCCCACACACCTGGGGGCTGCAGGCTTTCCTGCTGCCTTCAGCCTCAAAACCACCCTTTCCCACTTGGCGCCAAGCCAGGCCCAAAAATGGACATATATCTGGAGACTGGTCCCCGACCAAAGAGCCAGCAGGGAAAACTATGCCTTGTTCTAAAGCTCTTTGGGAACGGCTTGCGTAGCCCCACACACCTGGGGGCTGCAGGCTTTCCTGCTGCCTTCAGACTCAAAAACACCCTTTCCCACTTGGAATCGTGACAGGCACAAAAATGGCCATATTTCTGGAGACTGGTCCCTTTCACAAAGAGCCAGCAGGGAAAACTATGCCTTGTTCTAAAGCTCTTTGGGAACCGCTTGCGTGGCCCCACACACCTGGGGGCTGCAGGCTTTCCTGCTGCCTTCAGCCTCAAACCCACCTTTCCCACATGGCGTCACGCCAGGCACAAAAATGGCCATATGTCTGGAGGTTGGTCCCCCGCCCAAAGAGCCAGCAGGGAATACTATGCCTTGTTCTAAAGCTCTTTGGGAACCGCTCGCGCAGCCCCACAGACGTGGGGGCTGCAGGCTTTCCTGCTGCCTTCAACCTCAGAAGCACCCTTTTCCACATGGCTTCACGCCAGGCATAAAAATGGCCATATGTCTGGAGGTTGGTCCCACGCCCAAAGAGCCAGCAGGGAAAACTATGCCTTGTTCTAAAGCTCTTTGGGAACCGCTTGCGTAGCCCCACACACCTGGGGGCTGCATGCTTTCCTGCTGCCTTCAGCCTCAAAACCACCCTTTCCCACATGGCGCCAAGCCAGGCCCAAAAATGGCCATATGTCTGGAGACTGGTCCCCGACCAAAGAGCCAGCAGGGAAAACTATGCCTTGTTCTAAAGCTCTTTGGGAACGGCATGCGTAGCCCCACACACCTGGGGGCTGCAGGCTTTCCTGCTGCCTTCAGACTCAAAACCACCCTTTCCCACTTGGCATCGTGACAGGCACAAAAATGGCCATATTTCTGGAGACTGGTCCCTTTCACAAAGAGCCAGCAGGGAAAACTATGCCTTGTTCTAAAGCTCTTTGGGAACCGTTTCCGTGGCCCCACAGACCTGCGGGCTGCAGGCTTTCCTGCTGCTTCAGCCTCAAATCCACCTTTCCCACATGGCGTCACGCCAGGCACAAAAATGGCCATATGTCTGGAGACTGGTCCCACGCCCAAAGAGCCAGCAGGGAAAACTATGCCTTGTTCTAAAGCTCTTTGGGAATCGCTTGCGTAGCCCCACACACCTGGGGGCTGCAGGCTTTCCTGCTGCCTTCAGCCTCAAAACCACCCTTTCCCACATGGCGTCACGCCAGGCCCAAAAATGGCCATATATCTGGAGACTGGTCCCACGCCCAAAGAGCCAGCAGGGAAAACTATGCCTTGTTCTAAAGCTCTTTGGGAACGGATTGCGTAGCCCCACACACCTGGGGGCTGCAGGCTTTCCTGCTGCCTTCAGCCTCAAAACCCCCCTTTCCCACTTGGCGCCGCGCCAGGCCCAAAAATGGCCATATGTATGGAGACTGGTCCCACGCCCAAAGAGCCAGCAGGGAAAACTATGCCTTGTTCTAAAGCTCTTTGGGAACGGCTTGCGTAGCCCCACACACCTGGGGGCTGCAGGCTTTCCTTCTGCCTTCACCTCAAACCCACCTTTCCCACATGGCGTCACGCCAGGCACAAAAATGGCCATATGTCTGGAGACTGGTCCCACGCCCAAAGAGCCAGCAGGGAAAACTATGCCTTGTTCTAAAGCTCTTTCGGAACCGCTTGCGTAGCCCCACAGACCTGTGGGCTGCATGCTTTCCTGCTGCCTTCAGCCTCAAAACCACCCTTTCCCACATGACGTCATGCCAGGCCCAAAAATGGCCATATGTCTGAAGATTGGTCCCACGCCCAAAGAGCCAGCAGGGAAAACTATGCCTTGTTCTAAAGCTCTTTGGGAATCGCTTGCGTAGCCCCACACACCTGGGGGCTGCAGACTTTCCTGCTGCCTTCAGCCTCAAAACCACCCTTTCCTACTTGGCGCTACGCCAGGCATAAAAATGGCCATATGTCTGGAAATTGGTCCCAAGCCTAAAGAGGCAGCAGGGAAAACTATGCCTTGTTCTAAAGCTCTTTGGGAACGGCTTGCGTAGCCCCACACACCTGGGGGCTGCAGGCTTTCCTGCTGCCTTCAACCTCAAAAGCACCCTTTTCCACATGGCGTCACGCCAGGCACAAAAATGGCCATATGTCTGGAGGTTGGTCCCACGCCCAAAGAGCCAGCAGGGAAAACTATGCCTTGTTCTAAAGCTCTTTGGGAACCGCTTGCGTAGCCCCACACACCTGGGGGCTGCAGGCTTTCCTGCTCCCTTCAGCCTCAGAAGCACACTTTTCCACATGGCGTCACTCCAGGCACAAAAATGGCCATATGTCTGGAGGTTGGTCCCACGCCCAAAGAGCCAGCAGGGAAAACTATGCCTTGTTCTAAAGCTCTTTGGGAACCGCTTGCGTAGCCCCACACACCTGGGGGCTGCAGGCTTTCCTGCTCTCTTCAGCCTCAAAAGAACCCTTTCCCACTTGGCGACGCGCCAGGCCCAAAAATGGCCATATGTCTGGAGATTGGTCCCACGCCCAAAGAGCCAGCAGGGAAAACTATGCCTTGTTCTAAAGCTCTTTGAGAACCGCTTGCGTAGCCCCACAGACCTGGGGGCTGCAGGCTTTCCTGCTGCCTTCAGCCTCAAAACCACCCTTTCCCACTTGGCGCTGCGCCAGGCCCAAAAATGGCCATATGTCTGGAGACTGGTCCCACGCCCAAAGAGCCAGCAGGGAAAACTATGCCTTGTTTTAAAGCTCTTTGGGAACCGCTTGCGTAGCCCCACACACCTGGGGGCTGCAGGCTTTCCTGCTGCCTTCAGCCTAAAAACCACCCTTTCCCACTTGGCGCTCCGCCTGGCACAAAAATGGCCATATGTCTGGAAGTTGGTCCCACGCCCAAAGAGCCAGCAGGGAAAACTATGCCTTGTTCTAAAGCTATTTGGGAACGGCTTGCGTAGCCCCACACACCTGGGGGCTGCAGGCTTTCCTGCTGCCTTCAGACTCAAAACCACCCTTTCCCACTTGGCATCGTGACAGGCACAAAAATGGCCATATTTCTGGAGACTGGTCCCTTTCACAAAGAGCCAGCAGGGAAAACTATGCCTTGTTCTAAAGCTCTTTGGGAACCGCTTGCGTAGCCCCACACACCTGGGGGCTGCAGGCTTTCCTGCTGCCTTCAGCCTCAAAACCACCCTTTCCCACATGGCGCCAAGCCAGGCCCAAAAATGGACATATATCTGGAGACTGGTCCCCGACCAAAGAGCCAGCAGGGAAAACTATGCCTTCTTCTAAAGCTCTTTGGGAACGGCTTGCGTAGCCCCACACACCTGGGGGCTGCAGGCTTTCCTGCTGCCTTCAGACTCAAAACCACCCTTTCCCACTTGGCATCGTGACAGGCACAAAAATGGCCATATTTCTGGACACTGGTCCCTTTCACAAAGAGCCAGCAGGGAAAACTATGCCTTCTTCTAAAGCTCTTTGGGAATCGCTTGCGTAGCCCCACACACCTGGGGGCTGCAGACTTTCCTGCTGCCTTCAGCCTCAAAACCACCCTTTCCTACTTGGCGCTACGCCAGGCATAAAAATGGCCATATGTCTGGAAATTGGTCCCAAGCCTAAAGAGGCAGCAGGGAAAACTATGCCTTGTTCTAAAGCTCTTTGGGAACGGCTTGCGTAGCCCCACACACCTGGGGGCTGCAGGCTTTCCTGCTGCCTTCAACCTCAAAAGCACCCTTTTCCACATGGCGTCACGCCAGGCACAAAAATGGCCATATGTCTGGAGGTTGGTCCCACGCCCAAAGAGCCAGCAGGGAAAACTATGCCTTGTTCTAAAGCTCTTTGGGAACCGCTTGCGTAGCCCCACACACCTGGGGGCTGCAGGCTTTCCTGCTCCCTTCAGCCTCAGAAGCACCCTTTTCCACATGGCGTCACTCCAGGCACAAAAATGGCCATATGTCTGGAGGTTGGTCCCACGCCCAAAGAGCCAGCAGGGAAAACTATGCCTTGTTCTAAAGCTCTTTGGGAACCGCTTGCGTAGCCCCACACACCTGGGGGCTGCAGGCTTTCCTGCTCTCTTCAGCCTCAAAAGAACCCTTTCCCACTTGGCGACGCGCCAGGCCCAAAAATGGCCATATGTCTGGAGATTGGTCCCACGCCCAAAGAGCCAGCAGGGAAAACTATGCCTTGTTCTAAAGCTCTTTGGGAACCGCTTGCTTAGCCCCACAGACCTGGGGGCTGCAGGCTTTCCTGCTGCCTTCAGCCTCAAAACCACCCTTTCCCACTTGGCGCTGCGCCAGGCCCAAAAATGGCCATATGTCTGGAGACTGGTCCCACGCCCAAAGAGCCAGCAGGGAAAACTATGCCTTGTTTTAAAGCTCTTTGGGAACCGCTTGCGTGGCCCCACAGACCTGCGGGCTGCAGGCTTTCCTGCTGCCTTCAGCCTCAAACCCACCCTTTTCCACATGGCGTCAGCCAGGCCCAAAAATGGCCATATGTCTGGAGACTGGTCCCACGCCCAAAGAGCCAGCAGGGAAAACTATGCCTTGTTCTAAAGCTCTTTGGGAACGGATTGCGTAGCCCCACACACCTGGGGGCTGCAGGCTTTCCTCCTCTCTTCAGCCTCAAAAGCACGCTTTCCCACTTGGCGCCGCGCCAGGCCCAAAAATGGCCATATGTCTGGAGACTGGTCCCACGCCCAAAGAGCCAGCAGGGAAAACTATGCCTTGTTCTAAAGCTCTTTGGGAACCGCTTGCGTAGCCCCACACACCTGGGGGCTGCAGGCTTTCCTGCTGCCTTCAGCCTAAAAACCACCCTTTCCCACTTGGCGCTCCGCCTGGCACAAAAATGGCCATATGTCTGGAAGTTGGTCCCACGCCCAAAGAGCCAGCAGGGAAAACTATGCCTTGTTCTAAAGCTATTTGGGAACGGCTTGCGTAGCCCCACACACCTGGGGGCTGCAGGCTTTCCTGCTGCCTTCAGACTCAAAACCACCCTTTCCCACTTGGCATCGTGACAGGCACAAAAATGGCCATATTTCTGGAGACTGGTCCCTTTCACAAAGAGCCAGCAGGGAAAACTATGCCTTGTTCTAAAGCTCTTTGGGAACCGCTTGCGTAGCCCCACAGACCTGGGGGCTGCATGCTTTCCTGCTGCCTTCAGCCTCAAAACCACCCTTTCCCACATGGCGCCAAGCCAGGCCCAAAAATGGACATATATCTGGAGACTGGTCCCCGACCAAAGAGCCAGCAGGGAAAACTATGCCTTCTTCTAAAGCTCTTTGGGAACGGCTTGCGTAGCCCCACACACCTGGGGGCTGCAGGCTTTCCTGCTGCCTTCAGACTCAAAACCACCCTTTCCCACTTGGCATCGTGACAGGCACAAAAATGGCCATATTTCTGGACACTGGTCCCTTTCACAAAGAGCCAGCAGGGAAAACTATGCCTTGTTCTAAAGCTCTTTGGGAACCGCTTGCGTGGCCCCACACACCTGGGGGCTGCAGGCTTTCCTGCTGCCTTCAGCCTCAAAAGAACCCTTTCCCACTTGGCGCCGCGCCAGGCCCAAAAATGGCCATATGTCTGAAGATTGGTCCCACGCCCAAAGAGCCAGCAGGGAAAACTATGCCTTCTTCTAAAGGTCTTTGGGAACCACTTGCGTAGCCCCACACACCTGGGGGCTGCAGGCTTTCCTGCTCTCTTCAGCCTCAAAAGCACGCTTTCCCACTTGGCGCCGCGCCAGGCCCAAAAATGGCCATATGTCTGGAGACTGGTCCCACGCCCAAAGAGCCAGCAGGGAAAACTATGCCTTGTTCTAAAGCTCTTTGGGAATCGCTTGCGTAGCCCCACACACCTGGGGGCTGCAGGCTTTCCTGCTGCCTTCAGCCTCAAACCCACCCTTTTCCACATGGCGTCAGCCAGGCCCAAAAATGGCCATAAGTCTGGAGACTGGTCCCACGCCCAAAGAGCCAGCAGGGAAAACTATGCCTTGTTCTAAAGCTCTTTGGGAACCGCTTGCGTAGCCACACACACCTGGGGGCTGCAGGCTTTCCTGCTCTCTTCAGCCTCAAAACCACCCTTTCCCACTTGGCCCCGCGCCAGGCACAAAAATGGCCATGTGTCTGGAGGTTGGTCCCACGCCCAAAGAGCCAGCAGGGAAAACTATGCCTTGTTCTAAAGCTCTTTGGGAACGGATTGCGTAGCCCCACACACCTGGGGGCTGCAGGCTTTCCTGCTCTCTTCAGCCTCAAAAGCACGCTTTCCCACTTGGCGCCGCGCCAGGCCCAAAAATGGCCATATGTCTTGAGACTGGTCCCACGCCCAAAGAGCCAGCAGGGAAAACTATGCCTTGTTCTAAAGCTCTTTGGGAACCGTTTGCGTAGCCCCACACACCTGGGGGCTGCAGGCTTTCCTGCTGCCTTCAGCCTCAAAACCACCCTTTCCTACTTGGCGCCGCGCCAGGCCCAAAAATGGCCATATGTCTGGAGGTTGGTCCCACGCCCAAAGAGCCAGCAGGGAAAACTATGCCTTGTTCTAAAGCTCTTTGGGAACGGATTGCGTAGCCCCACAGACCTGTGGGCTGCAGGCTTTCCTGCTCTCTTCAGCCTCAAAACCACCCTTTCCCACATGGCGCCGCGCCAGGCCCAAAAATGGCCATATGTCTGAAGATTGGTCCCACGCCCAAAGAGCCAGCAGGGAAAACTATGCCTTGTTCTAAAGCTCTTTGGGAACCGCTTGCGTAGCCCCAGAGACGTGGGGGCTGCAGGCTTTCCTGCTGCCTTCAGCCTCAAAAACACCCTTTCCCACTTGGCGCCGCGCCAGGCCCAAAAATGGCCATATGTCTGGAGGTTGGTCCCACGCCCAAAGAGCCAGCAGGGAAAACTATGCCTTGTTCTAAAGCTCTTTGGGAATCGCTTGCGTAGCCCCACACAACTGGGGGCTGCAGACTTTTCTCGCGCTTTCAGCCTCAAAACCACCCTTTCCCACTTGGCCCTGCGCCAGGCCCAAAAATGGCCATATGTCTGAAGATTGGTCCCACGCCCAAAGAGCCAGCAGGGAAAACTATGCCTTGTTCTAAAGCTCTTTGGGAACCGCTTGCGTAGCACCACAGACCTGCGGGCTGCAGGCTTTCCTGCTGCCTTCAGCCTCAAAACCACCCTTTCCCACTTGGCGCCAAGCCAGGCCCAAAAATGGCCATATATCTGGAGACTGATCCCACGCCCAAAGAGCCAGCAGGGAAAACTATGCCTTGTTCTAAAGCTCTTTGGGAACCGCTTGCGTAGCCCCACAGACCTGGGGGCTGCAGGCTTTCCTGCTGCCTTCAGTCTCAAAACCACCCTTTTCCACATGGCGTCACGCCAGGCACAAAAATGGCCATATGTCTGGAGGTTGGTCCCACGCCCAAAGAGCCAGCAGGGAAAACTATGCCTTGTTCTAAAGCTCTTTGGGAACCGCTTGCGTAGCCCTACACACCTGGGGGCTGCAGGCTTTCCTGCTCTCTTCAGCCTCAGAAGAACCCTTTCGCACTTGGCGCCGCGCCAGGCCCAAAAATGGCCAGATATCTGGAGACTGGTCCCACGCCCAAAGAGCCAGCAGGGAAAACTATGCCTTGTTCTAAAGCTCTTTGGGAACCGCTTGCGTAGCCCCAAACACCTGGGGGCTGCAGGCTTTCCTGCTGCCTTCAGCCTCAAAACCACCCTTTCCCACTTGGCCCCGCGCCAGGCACAAAAATGGCCATATGTCTGGAGACTGGTCCCACGCCCAAAGAGCCAGCAGGGAAAACTATGCCTTGTTCTAAAGCTCTTTGGGAACCGCTTGCGTAGCCCCACAGACCCTGGGGGCTGCAGGCTTTCCTGCTGCCTTCAGCCTCAAAACCACCCTTTCCCACTTGGCATCGCGCAGGCCCAAAAATGGCCATATGTCAGGAGACTGGTCCCACGCCCAAAGAGCCAGCAGGGAAAACTATGCCTTGTTCTAAAGCTCTTTGGGAACCGCTTGCGTAGCCCCACACAAACTGGGGGCAGCAAGCTTTTCTCGCGCTTTCAGCCTCAAAACCACCCTTTCCCACTTGGCATCGCGCCAGGCACAAAAATGGCCATATATCTGGAGTTTTGTCCCATGCCCAAAGAGCCAGCAGGGAAAACTATGCCTTGTTCTAAAGCTCTTTGGGAACCTCTTGCGTAGGCCCACACACCTGGGGGCTGCAGGCTTTCCTGCTCTCTTCAGCCTCAAAAGAACCCTTTCCCACTTGGCTCCGCGCCAGGCACAAAAATGGCCATATGTCTGGAGACTGGTCCCACGCCCAAAGAGCCAGCAGGGAAAAATATGCCTTGTTCTAAAGCTCTTTGGGAACCGCTTGCATGGCCCCACAGACCTGCGGGCTGCAGGCTTTCCTGCTGCCTTCAACCTCAGAAGCACCCTTTTCCACATGGCGTCACGCCAGGCACAAAAATGGCCATATGTCTGGAGGTTGGTCCCACGCCCAAAGAGCCAGCAGGGAAAAATATGCCTTGTTCTAAAGCTCTTTGGGAACCGCTTGCGTAGCCCCACACACCTGGGGGCTGCAGGCTTTCCTGCTGCCTTCAGCCTCAAAACCACCCTTTCCCACTTGGCGCCGCGCCAGGCACAAAAATGGCCATATGTCTGGAGACTGGTCCCACGCCCAAAGAGCCAGCAGGGAAAATTATGCCTTGTTCTAAAGCTCTTTGGGAACCGCTTGCGTAGCCCCACACACCTGGGGGCTGCAGGCTTTCCTGCTGCCTTCAGCCTCAAAACCACCCTTTCCCACTTGGCCCCGCGCCAGGCACAAAAATGGCCATATTTCTGGAGACTGGTCCCACGCCCAAAGAGCCAGCAGGGAAAACTATGCCTTGTTCTAAAGCTCTTTGGGAACCGCTTGCGTAGCCCCACACACCTGGGGGCTGCAGGCTTTCCTGCTGCCTTCAGACTCAAAACCACCCTTTCCCACTTGGCCCCGCGCCAGGCACAAAAATGGCCATATATCTGGAGACTGGTCCCACGCCCAAAGAGCCAGCAGGGAAAACTATGCCTTGTTCTAAAGCTCTTTGGGAACCGCTTGCGTAGCCCCACAGACCTGGGGGCTGCAGGCTTTCCTGCTGCCTTCAGCCTCAAAACCACCCTTTCCCACTTGGCGCTGCGCCAGGCCCAAAAATGGCCATATGTCAGGAGACTGGTCCCACGCCCAAAGAGCCAGCAGGGAAAACTATGCCTTGTTCTAAAGCTCTTTGGGAACGGCTTGCGTAGCCCCACACACCTGGGGGCTGCAGGCTTTCCTGCTGCCTTCAGCCTCAAAACCACCCTTTCCCACTTGGCGCCGCGCCAGGCCCAAAAATGGCCATATATCTGGAGACTGGTCCCACGGCCAAAGAGCCAGCAGGGAAAACTATGCCTTGTTCTAAAGCTCTTTGGGAACCGCTTGCGTGGCCCCACAGACCTGCGGGCTGCCGGCTTTCCTGCTGCCTTCAACCTCAGAAGCACCCTTTTCCACATGGCGTCACGCCAGACACAAAAATGGCCATATGTCTGGAGACTGGTCCCAAGCCCAAAGAGCCAGCAGGGAAAACTATGACTTGTTCTAAAGCTCTTTGGGAACCGCTTGCGTAGCCCCACAGACATGGGGGCTGCATGCTTTCCTGCTGCCTTCAGCCTCAAAACCACCCTTTCCCACATGGCGCCAAGCCAGGCCCAAAAATGGACATATATCTGGAGACTGGTCCCCGACCAAAGAGCCAGCAGGGAAAACTATGCCTTGTTCTAAAGCTCTTTGGGAACGGCTTGCGTAGCCCCACACACCTGGGGGCTGCAGGCTTTCCTGCTGCCTTCAGACTCAAAACCACCCTTTCCCACTTGGCATCGTGACAGGCACAAAAATGGCCATATTTCTGGAGACTGGTCCCTTTCACAAAGAGCCAGGAGGGAAAACTATGCCTTGTTCTAAAGCTCTTTGGGAACCGCTTGCGTGGCCCCACAGACCTGGGGGCTGCAGGCTTTCCTGCTGCCTTCAGCCTCAAAAGAACCCTTTCCCACTTGGCGCCGCGCCAGGCCCAAAAATGGCCATATGTCTGAAGATTGGTCCCACGCCCAAAGAGCCAGCAGGGAAAACTATGCCTTGTTCTAAAGGTCTTTGGGAACCACTTGCGTAGCCCCACACACCTGGGGGCTGCAGGCTTTCCTGCTCTCTTCAGCCTCAAAAGCACGCTTTCCCACTTGGCGCCGCGCCAGGCCCAAAAATGGCCATATGTCTGGAGACTGGTCCCACGCCCAAAGAGCCAGCAGGGAAAACTATGCCTTGTTCTAAAGCTCTTTGGGAATCGCTTGCGTAGCCCCACACACCTGGGGGCTGCAGACTTTCCTGCTGCCTTCAGCCTCAAAACCACCCTTTCCTACTTGGCGCTCCGCCAGGCCCAAAAATGGCCATATGTCTGGAGACTGGTCCCACGCCCAAAGAGCCAGCAGGGAAAACTATGCCTTGTTCTAAAGCTCTTTGGGAACCGCTTGCGTGGCCCCACAGACCTGGGGGCTGCAGGATTTCCTGCTGCCTTCAGCCTCAAAACCACCCTTTTCCACATGGCGTCAGCCAGGCCCAAAAATGGCCATATTTCTGGAGATTGGTCCCACGCCCAAAGAGCCAGCAGGGAAAACTATGCCTTGTTCTAAAGCTCTTTGGGAACCGCTTGCGTAGCCACACACACCTGGGGGCTGCAGGCTTTCCTGCTCTCTTCAGCCTCAAAACCACCCTTTCCCACTTGGCCCCGCGCCAGGCACAAAAATGGCCATATGTCTGGAGGTTGGTCCCACGCCCAAAGAGCCAGCAGGGAAAACTATGCCTTGTTCTAAAGCTCTTTGGGAACGGATTGCGTAGCCCCACAGACCTGTGGGCTGCAGGCTTTCCTGCTCTCTTCAGCCTCAAAAGCACGCTTTCCCACTTGGCGCCGCGCCAGGCCCAAAAATGGCCATATGTCTGGAGGTTGGTCCCACGCCCAAAGAGCCAGCAGGGAAAACTATGCCTTGTTCTAAAGCTCTTTGGGAACCGCTTGCGTAGCCCCACACACCTGGGGGCTGCGGGCTTTCCTGCTGCCTTCAGCCTCAAAACCACCCTTTCCTACTTGGCGCCGCGCCAGGCCCAACAATGGCCATATTTCTGGAGACTGGTCCCACGCCCAAAGAGCCAGCAGGGAAAACTATGCCTTGTTCTAAAGCTCTTTGGGAACGGATTGCGTAGCCCCACAGACCTGTTGGCTGCAGGCTTTCCTGCTCTCTTCAGCCTCAAAACCACCCTTTCCCACATGGCGCCGCGCCAGGCCCAAAAATGGCCATATGTCTGGAGACTGGTCCCACGCCCAAAGAGCCAGCAGGGAAAACTATGCCTTGTTCTAAAGCTCTTTGGGAACCGCTTGCGTAGCCCCACACACCTGGGGGCTGCAGGCTTTCCTGCTGCCTTGAGCCTCAAAACCACCCTTTCCCACTTGGCGCCGCGCCAGGCCCAAAAATGGCCATATGTCTGGAGGTTGGTCCCACGCCCAAAGAGCCAGCAGGGAAAACTATGCCTTGTTCTAAAGCTCTTTGGGAATCGCTTGCGTAGCCCCACACAACTGGGGGCTGCAGGCTTTTCTCGCGCTTTCAGCCTCAAAACCACCCTTTCCCACTTGGCCCTGCGCCAGGCCCAAAAATGGCCATATGTCTGAAGATTGGTCCCACGCCCAAAGAGCCAGCAGGGAAAACTATGCCTTGTTCTAAAGCTCTTTGGGAACCGTTTGCGTAGCCCCACACACCTGGGGGCTGCAGGCTTTCCTGCTGCCTTCAGCCTCAAAACCACCCTTTCCCACTTGGCGCCAAGCCAGGCCCAAAAATGGCCATATATCTGGAGACTGATCCCACGCCCAAAGAGCCAGCAGGGAAAAATATGCCTTGTTCTACAGCTCTTTGGGAAACGCTTGCGTAGCCCCACAGACCTGGGGGCTGCAGGCTTTCCTGCTGCCTTCAGTCTCAAAACCACCCTTTTCCACATGGCGTCACGCCAGGCACAAAAATGGCCATATGTCTGGAGGTTGGTCCCACGCCCAAAGAGCCAGCAGGGAAAACTATGCCTTGTTCTAAAGCTCTTTGGGAACCGCTTGCGTAGCCCTACACACCTGGGGGCTGCAGGCTTTCCTGCTCTCTTCAGCCTCAAAAGCACGCTTTCCCACTTGGCGCCGCGCCAGGCCCAAAAATGGCCATATATCTGGAGACTGGTCCCACGCCCAAAGAGCCAGCAGGGAAAACTATGCCTTGTTCTAAAGCTCTTTGGGAACCGCTTGCGTAGCCCCACACACCTGGGGGCTGCAGGCTTTCCTGCTGCCTTCAGCCTCAAAACCACCCTTTCCCACTTGGCCCCGCGCCAGGCACAAAAATCGCCATATGTCTGGAGACTGGTCCCACGTCCAAAGAGCCAGCAGGGAAAACTATGCCTTGTTCTAAAGCTCTTTGGGAACCGCTTGCGTAGCCCAACACACCTGGGGGCTGCAGGCTTTCCTGCTGCCTTCAGCCTCAAAACAACCCTTTTCCACATGGCGTCACGCCAGGCACAAAAATGGCCATATGTCTGGAGGTTGGTCCCACGCCCAAAGAGCCAGCAGGGAAAACTATGCCTTGTTCTAAAGCTCTTTGGGAACCGCTTGCGTAGCCCCACACACCTGGGGGCTGCAGGCTTTCCTGCTGCCTTCAGACTCAAAACGACCCTTTCCCACTTGGCGCTGCGCCAGGCACAAAAATAGCCATATGTCAGGAGACTGGTCCCACGCCCAAAGAGCCAGCAGGGAAAACTATGCCTTGTTCTAAAGCTCTTTGGGAACCGCTTGCGTAGCCCCACACACCTGGGGGCTGCAGGCTTTCCTGCTGCCTTCAGCCTCAAAACCACCCTTTCCCACTTGGCGCCGCGCCAGGCCCAAAAATGGCCATATATCTGGAGACTGGTCCCACGCCCAAAGAGCCAGCAGGGAAAACTATGCCTTGTTCTAAAGCTCTTTGGGAACCGCTTGCGTGGCCCCACAGACCTGCGGGCTGCCGGCTTTCCTGCTGCCTTCAACCTCAGAAGCACCCTTTTCCACATGGCGTCACGCCAGACACAAAAATGGCCATATGTCTGGAGACTGGTCCCACGCCCAAAGAGCCAGCAGGGAAAACTATGCCTTGTTCTAAAGCTCTTTGGGAACCGCTTGCGTAGCCCCACACACGTGGGGGCTGCAGGCTTTCCTGCTGCCTTCAGACTCAAAACGACCCTTTCCCACTTGGCCCCGCCAGGCACAAAAATAGCCATATGTCTGGAGACTGGTCCCTTTCCCAAAGAGCCAGCAGGGAAAACTATGCCTTGTTCTAAAGCTCTTTGGGAACCGCTTGAGTGGCCACACAGACCTGCGGGCTGCCGGCTTTCCTGCTGCCTTCAACCTCAGAAGCACCCTTTTCCACATGGCGTCACGCCAGACACAAAAATGGCCATATGTCTGGAGACTGGTCCCAAGCCCAAAGAGCCAGCAGGGAAAACTATGCCTTGTTCTAAAGGTCTTTGGGAACCACTTGCGTAGCCCCACACACCAGGGGGCTGCAGGCTTTCCTGCTGCCTTCAGCCTCAAAACCACGTTTTTCGACATGGCATCACGCCAGACACAAAAATGGCCATATGTCTGGAGGTTGGTCCCACGCCCAAAGAGCCAGCAGGGAAAACTATGCCTTGTTCTAAAGCTCTTTGGGAACCGCTTGCGTAGCCCCACACACCTGGGGGCTGCAGGCTTTCCTGCTCTCTTCAGCCTCAAAAGAAACCTTTCGCAATTGGCGCCGCGCCAGGCCCAAAAATGGCCATATGTCAGGAGACTGGTCCCACGCCCAAAGAGCCAGCAGGGAAAACTATGCCTTGTTCTAAAGCTCTTTGGGAACCGCTTGCGTGGCCCCACACACCTGGGGGCTGCAGGCTTTCCTGCTGCCTTCAGCCTCAAAACCACCCTTTCCCACATGACGTCATGCCAGGCACAAAAATGGCCATATGTCTGGAGGTTGGTCCCACGCCCAAAGAGCCAGCAGGGAAAACTATGCCTTGTTCTAAAGCTCTTTGGGAACCGCTTGCGTAGCCCAACACACCTGGGGGCTGCAGGCTTTCCTGCTGCCTTCAGCCTCAAAACAACCGTTTTCCACATGGCGTCACGCCAGGCACAAAAATGGCCATATGTCTGGAGACTGGTCCCACGCCCAAAGAGCCAGCAGGGAAAACTATGCCTTGTTCTAAAGCTCTTTGGGAACCGCTTGCGTAGCCCCACACACCTGGGGGCTGCAGGCTTTCCTGCTGCCTTCAGACTCAAAACGACCCTTTCCCACTTGGCCCCGCCAGGCACAAAAATAGCCATATGTCTGGAGACTGGTCCCTTTCCCAAAGAGCCAGCAGGGAAAACTATGCCTTGTTCTAAAGCTCTTTGGGAACCGCTTGCGTGGCCCCACAGACCTGCGGGCTGCAGGCTTTCCTGCTGCCTTCAGCCTCAAAACCACCCTTTCCCACTTGGCGCCGCGCCAGGCCCAAAAATGGCCATATGTCTGGAGACTGGTCCCACGCCCAAAGAGCCAGCAGGGAAAACTATGCCTTGCTCTAAAGCTCTTTGGGAACCGTTTGCGTAGCCCCACACACCTGGGGGCTGCAGGCTTTCCTGCTCTCTTCAGCCTCAAAAGCACCCTTTCCCACTTGGAGCCGCGCCAGGCCAAAAAATGGCCATATGTCTGGAGACTGGTCCCACGCCCAAAGAGCCAGCACGGAAAACTATGCCTTGTTCTAAAGCTCTTTGGGAACCGCTTGCGTAGCCCCACAGACCTGGGGGCTGCAGGCTTTCCTGCTGCCTTCAGCCTCAAAACAACCCTTTCCCACATGGCGTCACGCCAGGCACAAAAATGGCCATATGTCAGGAGACTGGTCCCACGCCCAAAGAGCCAGCACGGAAAACTATGCCTTGTTCTAAAGCTCTTTGGGAACCGCTTGCGTAGCCCCACACACCTGGGGGCTGCAGGCTTTCCTGCTGCCTTCAGCCTCAAAACCACCCTTTTCCACATGGTGTCACGCCAGGCCCAAAAATGGCCATATGTCTGGAGGTTGGTCCCACGCCCAAAGAGCCAGCAGGGAAAACTATGCCTTGCTCTAAAGCTCTTTGGGAACCGCTTGCGTAGCCCCACACACCTGGGGGCTGCAGGCTTTCCTGCTGCCTTCAGCCTCAAAACCACCCTTTCCCACATGACGTCATGCCAGGCACAAAAATGGCCATATATCTGGAGACTGATCCCACGCCCAAAGAGCCAGCAGGGAAAACTATGCCTTGTTCTAAAGCTCTTTGGGAACCGCTTGCGTAGCCCCACACACCTGGGGGCTGCAGGCTTTCCTGCTGCCTTCCGCCTCAAAACCACCCTTTTCCACATGGCGTCACGCCAGGCCCAAAAATGGCCATATATCTGGAGACTGGTCCCACGCCCAAAGAGCCAGCAGGGAAAACTATGCCTTGTTCTAAAGCTCTTTGGGAACTGCTTGCGTAGCCCCACACACCTGGGGGATGCAGGCTTTCCTGCTGCCTTCAGCCTCAAAACCACCCTTTCCCACTTGGCGCCAAGCCAGGCCCAAAAATGGCCATATGTCTGGAGACTGGTCCCACGCCCAAAGAGCCAGCAGGGAAAACTATGCCTTGTTCTAAAGCTCTTTGGGAACCGCTTGCGTAGCCCCACACACGTGCGGGCTGCAGGCTTTCCTGCTGCCTTCAGCCTCAAAACCACCCTTTCCCACTTGGCCCCGAGCCAGGCACAAAAATGGCCATATCTCTGGAGACTGGTCCCACGCCCAAAGAGCCAGCAGGGAAAACTATGCCTTGTTCTAAAGCTCTTTGGGAACCGCTTGCGTAGCCCCACACACCTGGGGGCTGCAGGCTTTCCTGCTGCCTTCAGACTCAAAACGACCCTTTCCCACTTGGCCCCGCCAGGCACAAAAATAGCCATATGTCTGGAGACTGGTCCCTTTCCCAAAGAGCCAGCAGGGAAAACTATGCCTTGTTCTAAAGCTCTTTGGGAACCGCTTGCGTAGCCCCACACACCTGGGGGCTGCAGGCTTTCCTGCTCCCTTCAGCCTCAGAAGCACCCTTTTCCACATGGCGTCACTCCAGGCACAAAAATGGCCATATGTCTGGAGACTGGTCCCACGCCCAAAGAGCCAGCAGGGAAAACTATGCCTTGTTCTAAAGCTCTTTGGGAACCGCTTGCGTAGCCCCACACACCTGGGGGCTGCAGGCTTTCCTGCTGCCTTCAGCCTCAAAACCACCCTTTCCCACTTGGCCCCGCGCCAGGCACAAAAATGGCCATATGTATGGAGACTGGTCCCACGCCCAAAGAGCCAGCAGGGAAAACTATGCCTTGTTCTAAAGCTCTTTGGGAACGGCTTGCGTAGCCCCACACACCTGGGGGCTGCAGGCTTTCCTTCTGCCTTCAGCCTCAAACCCACCTTTCCCACATGGCGTCACGCCAGGCACAAAAATGGCCATCTGTCTGGAGGTTGGTCCCACGCCCAAAGAGCCAGCAGGGAAAACTATGCCTTGTTCTAAAGCTCTTTCGGAACCGCTTGCGTAGCCCCACAGACCTGTGGGCTGCATGCTTTCCTGCTGCCTTCAGCCTCAAAACCACCCTTTCCCACATGGCGCCAAGCCAGGCCCAAAAATGGCCATATGTCTGAAGATTGGTCCCACGCCCAAAGAGCCAGCAGGGAAAACTATGCCTTGTTCTAAAGCTCTTTGGGAACGGCTTGCGTAGCCCCACACACCTGGGGGCTGCAGGCTTTCCTGCTGCCTTCAGCCTCAAAACCACCCTTTCCTACTTGGCGCTACGCCAGGCATAAAAATGGCCATATGTCTGGAAATTGGTCCCAAGCCTAAAGAGGCAGCAGGGAAAACTATGCCTTGTTCTAAAGCTCTTTGGGAACGGCTTGCGTAGCCCCACACACCTGGGGGCTGCAGGCTTTCCTGCTGCCTTCAGCCTCAAAACCACCCTTTTCCACATGGCGTCACGCCAGGCACAAAAATGGCCATATGTCTGGAGGTTGGTCCCACGCCCAAAGAGCCAGCAGGGAAAACTATGCCTTGTTCTAAAGCTCTTTGGGAACCGCTTGCGTAGCCCCACACACCTGGGGGCTGCAGGCTTTCCTGCTCTCTTCAGCCTCAAAAGAACCCTTTCCCACTTGGCGACGCGCCAGGCCCAAAAATGGCCATATGTCTGGAGATTGGTCCCACGCCCAAAGAGCCAGCAGGGAAAACTATGCCTTGTTCTAAAGCTCTTTGGGAACGGATTGCGTAGCCCCACAGACCTGTGGGCTGCAGGCTTTCCTCCTCTCTTCAGCCTCAAAAGCACGCTTTCCCACTTGGCGCCGCGCCAGGCCCAAAAATGGCCATATGTCTGGAGACTGGTCCCACGCCCAAAGAGCCAGCAGGGAAAACTATGCCTTGTTCTAAAGCTCTTTGGGAACCGCTTGCGTAGCCCCACACACCTGGGGGCTGCAGGCTTTCCTGCTGCCTTCAGCCTCAAAACCACCCTTTCCCACTTGGCGCTCCGCCTGGCACAAAAATGGCCATATGTCTGGAAGTTGGTCCCACGCCCAAAGAGCCAGCAGGGAAAACTATGCCTTGTTCTAAAGCTATTTGGGAACCGCTTGCGTAGCCCCACACACCTGGGGGCTGCATGCTTTCCTGCTGCCTTCAGCCTCAAAACCACCCTTTCCCACATGGCGCCAAGCCAGGCCCAAAAATGGACATATATCTGGAGACTGGTCCCCGACCAAAGAGCCAGCAGGGAAAACTATGCCTTCTTCTAAAGCTCTTTGGGAACGGCTTGCGTAGCCCCACACACCTGGGGGCTGCAGGCTTTCCTGCTGCCTTCAGCCTCAAAAGAACCCTTTCCCACTTGTCGCTGCGCCAGGCCCAAAAATGGCCATATGTCTGAAGATTGGTCCCACGCCCAAAGAGCCAGCAGGGAAAACTATGCCTTCTTCTAAAGGTCTTTGGGAACCACTTGCGTAGCCCCACACACCTGGGGGCTGCAGGCTTTCCTGCTCTCTTCAGCCTCAAAAGCACGCTTTCCCACTTGGCGCCGCGCCAGGCCCAAAAATGGCCATATGTCTGGAGACTGGTCCCACGCCCAAAGAGCCAGCAGGGAAAACTATGCCTTGTTCTAAAGCTCTTTGGGAATCGCTTGCGTAGCCCCACACACCTGGGGGCTGCAGGCTTTCCTGCTGCCTTCAGCCTCAAACCCACCCTTTTCCACATGGCGTCAGCCAGGCCCAAAAATGGCCATATGTCTGGAGACTGGTCCCACGCCCAAAGAGCCAGCAGGGAAAACTATGCCTTGTTCTAAAGCTCTTTGGGAACCGCTTGCGTAGCCACACACACCTGGGGGCTGCAGGCTTTCCTGCTCTCTTCAGCCTCAAAACCACCCTTTCCCACTTGGCCCCGCGCCAGGCACAAAAATGGCCATATGTCTGGAGGTTGGTCCCACGCCCAAAGAGCCAGCAGGGAAAACTATGCCTTGTTCTAAAGCTCTTTGGGAACGGATTGCGTAGCCCCACAGACCTGTGGGCTGCAGGCTTTCCTGCTCTCTTCAGCCTCAAAAGCACGCTTTCCCACTTGGCGCCGCGCCAGGCCCAAAAATGGCCATATGTCTGGAGACTGGTCCCACGCCCAAAGAGCCAGCAGGGAAAACTATGCCTTGTTCTAAAGCTCTTTGGGAACCGCTTGCGTAGCCCCACACACCTGGGGGCTGCAGGCTTTCCTGCTGCCTTCAGCCTCAAAAACACCCTTTCCCACTTGGCGCCGCGCCAGGTCCAAAAATGGCCATATGTCTGGAGACTGGTCCCACGCCCAAAGAGCCAGCAGGGAAAACTATGCCTTGTTCTAAAGCTCTTTGGGAATCGCTTGCGTAGCCCCACACAACTGGGGGCTGCAGGCTTTTCTCGCGCTTTCAGCCTCAAAACCACCCTTTCCCACTTGGCCCTGCGCCAGGCCCAAAAATGGCCATATGTCTGAAGATTGGTCCCACGCCCAAAGAGCCGGCAGGGAAAACTATGCCTTGTTCTAAAGCTCTTTGGGAACCGCTTGCGTAGCACCACAGACCTGCGGGCTGCAGGCTTTCCTGCTGCCTTCAGCCTCAAAACCACCCTTTCCCACTTGGCGCCAAGCCAGGCCCAAAAATGGCCATATATCTGGAGACTGATCCCACGCCCAAAGAGCCAGCAGGGAAAACTATGCCTTGTTCTAAAGCTCTTTGGGAACCGCTTGCGTAGCCCCACAGACCTGGGGGCTGCAGGCTTTCCTGCTGCCTTCAGTCTCAAAACCACCCTTTTCCACATGGCGTCACGCCAGGCACAAAAATGGCCATATGTCTGGAGGTTGGTCCCACGCCCAAAGAGCCAGCAGGGAAAACTATGCCTTGTTCTAAAGCTCTTTGGGAACCGCTTGCGTAGCCCTACACACCTGGGGGCTGCAGGCTTTCCTGCTCTCTTCAGCCTCAGAAGAACCCTTTCGCACTTGGCGCCGCGCCAGGCCCAAAAATGGCCAGATATCTGGAGACTGGTCCCACGCCCAAAGAGCCAGCAGGGAAAACTATGCCTTGTTCTAAAGCTCTTTGGGAACCGCTTGCGTAGCCCCACACACCTGGGGGCTGCAGGCTTTCCTGCTGCCTTCAGCCTCAAAACCACCCTTTCCCACTTGGCCCCGCGCCAGGCACAAAAATGGCCATATGTCTGGAGACTGGTCCCCGACCAAAGAGCCAGCAGGGAAAACTATGCCTTGTTCTAAAGCTCTTTGGGAACCGCTTGCGTAGCCCCACAGACCCTGGGGGCTGCAGGCTTTCCTGCTGCCTTCAGACTCAAAACCACCCTTTCCCACTTGGCATCGCGCAGGCCCAAAAATGGCCATATGTCAGGGGACTGGTCCCACGCCCAAAGAGCCAGCAGGGAAAACTATGCCTTGTTCTAAAGCTCTTTGGGAACCGCTTGCGTAGCCCCACACAAACTGGGGGCAGCAAGCTTTTCTCGCGCTTTCAGCCTCAAAACCACCCTTTCCCACTTGGCATCGCGCCAGGCACAAAAATGGCCATATATCTGGAGTTTTGTCCCACGCCCAAAGAGCCAGCAGGGAAAACTATGCCTTGTTCTAAAGCTCTTTGGGAACCTCTTGCGTAGGCCCACACACCTGGGGGCTGCAGGCTTTCCTGCTCTCTTCAGCCTCAAAAGAACCCTTTCCCACTTGGCTCCACGCCAGGCACAAAAATGGCCATATGTCTGGAGACTGGTCCCACGCCCAAAGAGCCAGCAGGGAAAAATATGCCTTGTTCTAAAGCTCTTTGGGAACCGCTTGCATGGCCCCACAGACCTGCGGGCTGCAGGCTTTCCTGCTGCCTTCAACCTCAGAAGCACCCTTTTCCACATGGCGTCACGCCAGGCACAAAAATGGCCATATGTCTGGAGGTTGGTCCCACGCCCAAAGAGCCAGCAGGGAAAAATATGCCTTGTTCTAAAGCTCTTTGGGAACCGCTTGCGTAGCCCCACACACCTGGGGGCTGCAGGCTTTCCTGCTGCCTTCAGCCTCAAAACCACCCTTTCCCACTTGGCGCCGCGCCAGGCCCAAAAATGGCCATATGTCTGGAGACTGGTCCCACGCCCAAAGAGCCAGCAGGGAAAATTATGCCTTGTTCTAAAGCTCTTTGGGAACCGCTTGCGTAGCCCCACACACCTGGGGGCTGCAGGCTTTCCTGCTGCCTTCAGCCTCAAAACCACCCTTTCCCACTTGGCCCCGCGCCAGGCACAAAAATGGCCATATTTCTGGAGACTGGTCCCACGCCCAAAGAGCCAGCAGGGAAAACTATGCCTTGTTCTAAAGCTCTTTGGGAACCGCTTGCGTAGCCCCACACACCTGGGGGCTGCAGGCTTTCCTGCTGCCTTCAGACTCAAAACCACCCTTTCCCACTTGGCCCCGCGCCAGGCACAAAAATGGCCATATATCTGGAGACTGGTCCCACGCCCAAAGAGCCAGCAGGGAAAACTATGCCTTGTTCTAAAGCTCTTTGGGAACCGCTTGCGTAGCCCCACACACCTGGGGGCTGCAGGCTTTCCTGCTGCCTTCAGCCTCAAAACCACCCTTTCCCACTTGGCGCTGCGCCAGGCCCAAAAATGGCCATATGTCAGGAGACTGGTCCCACGCCCAAAGAGCCAGCAGGGAAAACTATGCCTTGTTCTAAAGCTCTTTGGGAACGGCTTGCGTAGCCCCACACACCTGGGGGCTGCAGGCTTTCCTGCTGCCTTCAGCCTCAAAACCACCCTTTCCCACTTGGCGCCGCGCCAGGCCCAAAAATGGCCATATATCTGGAGACTGGTCCCACGCCCAAAGAGCCAGCAGGGAAAACTATGCCTTGTTCTAAAGCTCTTTGGGAACCGCTTGCGTGGCCCCACAGACCTGCGGGCTGCCGGCTTTCCTGCTGCCTTCAACCTCAGAAGCACCCTTTTCCACATGGCGTCACGCCAGACACAAAAATGGCCATATGTCTGGAGACTGGTCCCAAGCCCAAAGAGCCAGCAGGGAAAACTATGCCTTGTTCTAAAGCTCTTTGGGAACCGCTTGCGTAGCCCCACAGACATGGGGGCTGCATGCTTTCCTGCTGCCTTCAGCCTCAAAACCACCCTTTCCCACATGGCGCCAAGCCAGGCCCAAAAATGGACATATATCTGGAGACTGGTCCCCGACCAAAGAGCCAGCAGGGAAAACTATGCCTTGTTCTAAAGCTCTTTGGGAACGGCTTGCGTAGCCCCACACACCTGGGGGCTGCAGGCTTTCCTGCTGCCTTCAGACTCAAAACCACCCTTTCCCACTTGGCATCGTGACAGGCACAAAAATGGCCATATCTCTGGAGACTGGTCCCTTTCACAAAGAGCCAGGATGGAAAACTATGCCTTGTTCTAAAGCTCTTTGGGAACCGCTTGCGTGGCCCCACACACCTGGGGGCTGCAGGCTTTCCTGCTGCCTTCAGCCTCAAAAGAACCCTTTCCCACTTGGCGCCAAGCCAGGCCCAAAAATGGCCATATGTCTGAAGATTGGTCCCACGCCCAAAGAGCCAGCAGGGAAAACTATGCCTTGTTCTAAAGGTCTTTGGGAACCACTTGCGTAGCCCCACACACCTGGGGGCTGCAGGCTTTCCTGCTCTCTTCAGCCTCAAAAGCACGCTTTCCCACTTGGCGCCGCGCCAGGCCCAAAAATGGCCATATGTCTGGAGACTGGTCCCACGCCCAAAGAGCCAGCAGGGAAAACTATGCCTTGTTCTAAAGCTCTTTGGGAATCGCTTGCGTAGCCCCACACACCTGGGGGCTGCAGACTTTCCTGCTGCCTTCAGCCTCAAAACCACCCTTTCCTACTTGGCGCTCCGCCAGGCCCAAAAATGGCCATAAGTCTGGAGACTGGTCCCACGCCCAAAGAGCCAGCAGGGAAAACTATGCCTTGTTCTAAAGCTCTTTGGGAATCGCTTGCGTGGCCCCACAGACCTGGGGGCTGCAGGCTTTCCTGCTGCCTTCAGCCTCAAAACCACCCTTTCCCACTTGGCGCTGCGCCAGGCCCAAAAATGGCCATATTTCTGGAGATTGGTCCCACGCCCAAAGAGCCAGCAGGGAAAACTATGCCTTGTTCTAAAGCTCTTTGGGAACCGCTTGCGTAGCCCCACACACCTGGGGGCTGCAGGCTTTCCTGCTGCCTTCAGCCTCAAAACCACCCTTTCCTACTTGGCGCCGCGCCAGGCCCAACAATGGCCATATTTCTGGAGACTGGTCCCACGCCCAAAGAGCCAGCAGGGAAAACTATGCCTTGTTCTAAAGCTCTTTGGGAACGGATTGCGTAGCCCCACAGACCTGGGGGCTGCAGGCTTTCCTGCTCTCTTCAGCCTCAAAACCACCCTTTCCCACATGGCGCCGTGCCAGGCCCAAAAATGGCCATATGTCTGAAGATTGGTCCCACGCCCAAAGAGCCAGCAGGGAAAACTATGCCTTGTTCTAAAGCTCTTTGGGAACCGCTTGCGTAGCCCCACACACCTGGGGGCTGCAGGCTTTCCTGCTGCCTTGAGCCTCAAAAACACCCTTTCCCACTTGGCGCCGCGCCAGGCCCAAAAATGGCCATATGTCTGGAGGTTGGTCCCACGCCCAAAGAGCCAGCAGGGAAAACTATGCCTTGTTCTAAAGCTCTTTGGGAATCGCTTGCGTAGCCCCACAGAACTGGGGGCTGCAGGCTTTTCTCGCGCTTTCAGCCTCAAAACCACCCTTTCCCACTTGGCCCTGCGCCAGGCCCAAAAATGGCCATATGTCTGAAGATTGGTCCCACGCCCAAAGAGCCAGCAGGGAAAACTATGCCTTGTTCTAAAGCTCTTTGGGAACCGCTTGCGTAGCCCCACACACCTGGGGGCTGCAGGCTTTCCTGCTGCCTTCAGCCTCAAAACCACCCTTTCCCACTTGGCGCCAAGCCAGGCCCAAAAATGGCCATATATCTGGAGACTGATCCCACGCCCAAAGAGCCAGCAGGGAAAACTATGCCTTGTTCTAAAGCTCTTTGGGAACCGCTTGCGTAGCCCCACAGACCTGGGGGCTGCAGGCTTTCCTGCTGCCTTCAGTCTCAAAACCACCCTTTTCCACATGGCGTCACGCCAGGCACAAAAATGGCCATATGTCTGGAGGTTGGTCCCACGCCCAAAGAGCCAGCAGGGAAAACTATGCCTTGTTCTAAAGCTCTTTGGGAACCGCTTGCGTAGCCCTACACACCTGGGGGCTGCAGGCTTTCCTGCTCTCTTCAGCCTCAGAAGAACCCTTTCGCACTTGGCGCCGCGCCAGGCCCAAAAATGGCCATATATCTGGAGACTGGTCCCACGCCCAAAGAGCCAGCAGGGAAAACTATGCCTTGTTCTAAAGCTCTTTGGGAACCGCTTGCGTAGCCCCACACACCTGGGGGCTGCAGGCTTTCCTGCTGCCTTCAGCCTCAAAACCACCCTTTCCCACTTGGCCTCGCGCCAGGCACAAAAATGGCCATATGTCTGGAGACTGGTCCCACGTCCAAAGAGCCAGCAGGGAAAACTATGCCTTGTTCTAAAGCTCTTTGGGAACCGCTTGCGTAGCCCAACACACCTGGGGGCTGCAGGCTTTCCTGGTGCCTTCAGCCTCAAAACAACCGTTTTCCACATGGCGTCACGCCAGGCACAAAAATGGCCATATGTCTGGAGACTGGTCCCACGCCCAAAGAGCCAGCAGGGAAAACTATGCCTTGTTCTAAAGCTCTTTGGGAACCGCTTGCGTAGCCCCACACACCTGGGGGCTGCAGGCTTTCCTGCTGCCTTCAGACTCAAAACGACCCTTTCCCACTTGGCGCTGCGCCAGGCACAAAAATAGCCATATGTCAGGAGACTGGTCCCACGCCCAAAGAGCCAGCAGGGAAAACTATGCCTTGTTCTAAAGCTCTTTGGGAACCGCTTGCGTAGCCCCACACACCTGGGGGCTGCAGGCTTTCCTGCTGCCTTCAGCCTCAAAACCACCCTTTCCCACTTGGCCCCGCGCCAGGCCCAAAAATGGCCATATGTCTGGAGGCTGCTCCCACGCCCAAAGAGCCAGCAGGGAAAACTATGCCTTGTTCTAAAGCTCTTTGGGAACCGCTTGCGTGGCCCCACAGACCTGTGGGCTGCCGGCTTTCCTGCTGCCTTCAACCTCAGAAGCACCATTTTCCACATGGCGTCACGCCAGACACAAAAATGGCCATATGTCTGGAGACTGGTCCCAAGCCCAAAGAGCCAGCAGGGAAAACTATGCCTTGTTCTAAAGCTCTTTGGGAACCACTTGCGTAGCCCCACAGACATGGGGGCTGCAGGCTTTCCTGCTGCCTTCAGCCTCAAAACCACCCTTTTCGACATGGCATCACGCCAGACACAAAAATGGCCATATATCTGGAGGTTGGTCCCACGCCCAAAGATCCAGCAGGGAAAACTATGCCTTGTTCTAAAGCTCTTTGGGAACCGCTTGCGTAGCCCCACAGACCTGGGGGCTGCATGCTTTCCTGCTGCCTTCAGCCTCAAAACCACCCTTTCCCACATGGCGCCAAGCCAGGCCCAAAAATGGACATATATCTGGAGACTGGTCCCCGACCAAAGAGCCAGCAGGGAAAACTATGCCTTGTTCTAAAGCTCTTTGGGAACGGCTTGCGTAGCCCCACACACCTGGGGGCTGCAGGCTTTCCTGCTGCCTTCAGACTCAAAACCACCCTTTCCCACTTGGCATCGTGACAGGCACAAAAATGGCCATATCTCTGGAGACTGGTCCCTTTCACAAAGAGCCAGGATGGAAAACTATGCCTTGTTCTAAAGCTCTTTGGGAACCGCTTGCGTGGCCCCACACACCTGGGGGCTGCAGGCTTTCCTGCTGCCTTCAGCCTCAAAAGAACCCTTTCCCACTTGGCGCCAAGCCAGGCCCAAAAATGGCCATATGTCTGAAGATTGGTCCCACGCCCAAAGAGCCAGCAGGGAAAACTATGCCTTGTTCTAAAGGTCTTTGGGAACCACTTGCGTAGCCCCACACACCTGGGGGCTGCAGGCTTTCCTGCTCTCTTCAGCCTCAAAAGCACGCTTTCCCACTTGGCGCCGCGCCAGGCCCAAAAATGGCCATATGTCTGGAGACTGGTCCCACGCCCAAAGAGCCAGCAGGGAAAACTATGCCTTGTTCTAAAGCTCTTTGGGAATCGCTTGCGTAGCCCCACACACCTGGGGGCTGCAGACTTTCCTGCTGCCTTCAGCCTCAAAACCACCCTTTCCTACTTGGCGCTCCGCCAGGCCCAAAAATGGCCATATGTCTGGAGACTGGTCCCACGCCCAAAGAGCCAGCAGGGAAAACTATGCCTTGTTCTAAAGCTCTTTGGGAACCGCTTGCGTGGCCCCACAGACCTGGGGGCTGCAGGCTTTCCTGCTGCCTTCAGCCTCAAAACCACCCTTTCCCACTTGGCGCTGCGCCAGGCCCAAAAATGGCCATATTTCTGGAGATTGGTCCCACGCCCAAAGAGCCAGCAGGGAAAACTATGCCTTGTTCTAAAGCTCTTTGGGAACCGCTTGCGTAGCCCCACACACCTGGGGGCTGCAGGCTTTCCTGCTGCCTTCAGCCTCAAAACCACCCTTTCCTACTTGGCGCCGCGCCAGGCCCAACAATGGCCATATTTCTGGAGACTGGTCCCACGCCCAAAGAGCCAGCAGGGAAAACTATGCCTTGTTCTAAAGCTCTTTGGGAACGGATTGCGTAGCCCCACAGACCTGGGGGCTGCAGGCTTTCCTGCTCTCTTCAGCCTCAAAACCACCCTTTCCCACATGGCGCCGTGCCAGGCCCAAAAATGGCCATATGTCTGAAGATTGGTCCCACGCCCAAAGAGCCAGCAGGGAAAACTATGCCTTGTTCTAAAGCTCTTTGGGAACCGCTTGCGTAGCCCCACACACCTGGGGGCTGCAGGCTTTCCTGCTGCCTTGAGCCTCAAAAACACCCTTTCCCACTTGGCGCCGCGCCAGGCCCAAAAATGGCCATATGTCTGGAGGTTGGTCCCACGCCCAAAGAGCCAGCAGGGAAAACTATGCCTTGTTCTAAAGCTCTTTGGGAATCGCTTGCGTAGCCCCACAGAACTGGGGGCTGCAGGCTTTTCTCGCGCTTTCAGCCTCAAAACCACCCTTTCCCACTTGGCCCTGCGCCAGGCCCAAAAATGGCCATATGTCTGAAGATTGGTCCCACGCCCAAAGAGCCAGCAGGGAAAACTATGCCTTGTTCTAAAGCTCTTTGGGAACCGCTTGCGTAGCCCCACACACCTGGGGGCTGCAGGCTTTCCTGCTGCCTTCAGCCTCAAAACCACCCTTTCCCACTTGGCGCCAAGCCAGGCCCAAAAATGGCCATATATCTGGAGACTGATCCCACGCCCAAAGAGCCAGCAGGGAAAACTATGCCTTGTTCTAAAGCTCTTTGGGAACCGCTTGCGTAGCCCCACAGACCTGGGGGCTGCAGGCTTTCCTGCTGCCTTCAGTCTCAAAACCACCCTTTTCCACATGGCGTCACGCCAGGCACAAAAATGGCCATATGTCTGGAGGTTGGTCCCACGCCCAAAGAGCCAGCAGGGAAAACTATGCCTTGTTCTAAAGCTCTTTGGGAACCGCTTGCGTAGCCCTACACACCTGGGGGCTGCAGGCTTTCCTGCTCTCTTCAGCCTCAGAAGAACCCTTTCGCACTTGGCGCCGCGCCAGGCCCAAAAATGGCCATATATCTGGAGACTGGTCCCACGCCCAAAGAGCCAGCAGGGAAAACTATGCCTTGTTCTAAAGCTCTTTGGGAACCGCTTGCGTAGCCCCACACACCTGGGGGCTGCAGGCTTTCCTGCTGCCTTCAGCCTCAAAACCACCCTTTCCCACTTGGCCTCGCGCCAGGCACAAAAATGGCCATATGTCTGGAGACTGGTCCCACGTCCAAAGAGCCAGCAGGGAAAACTATGCCTTGTTCTAAAGCTCTTTGGGAACCGCTTGCGTAGCCCAACACACCTGGGGGCTGCAGGCTTTCCTGGTGCCTTCAGCCTCAAAACAACCGTTTTCCACATGGCGTCACGCCAGGCACAAAAATGGCCATATGTCTGGAGACTGGTCCCACGCCCAAAGAGCCAGCAGGGAAAACTATGCCTTGTTCTAAAGCTCTTTGGGAACCGCTTGCGTAGCCCCACACACCTGGGGGCTGCAGGCTTTCCTGCTGCCTTCAGACTCAAAACGACCCTTTCCCACTTGGCGCTGCGCCAGGCACAAAAATAGCCATATGTCAGGAGACTGGTCCCACGCCCAAAGAGCCAGCAGGGAAAACTATGCCTTGTTCTAAAGCTCTTTGGGAACCGCTTGCGTAGCCCCACACACCTGGGGGCTGCAGGCTTTCCTGCTGCCTTCAGCCTCAAAACCACCCTTTCCCACTTGGCCCCGCGCCAGGCCCAAAAATGGCCATATGTCTGGAGGCTGCTCCCACGCCCAAAGAGCCAGCAGGGAAAACTATGCCTTGTTCTAAAGCTCTTTGGGAACCGCTTGCGTAGCCCCACACACCTGGGGGCTGCAGGCTTTCCTGCTCTCTTCAGCCTCAAAAGAAACCTTTCGCAATTGGCGCCGCGCCAGGCCCAAAAATGGCCATATGTCTGAAGATTGGTCCCACGCCCAAAGAGCCAGCAGGGAAAACTATGCCTTGTTCTAAAGCTCTTTGGGAACCGCTTGCGTGGCCCCACACACCTGGGGGCTGCAGGCTTTCCTGCTGCCTTCAGCCTCAAAACCACCCTTTCCCACATGACGTCATGCCAGGCACAAAAATGGCCATATGTCTGGAGGTTGGTCCCACGCCCAAAGAGCCAGCAGGGAAAACTATGCCTTGTTCTAAAGCTCTTTGGGAACCGCTTGCGTAGCCCAACACACCTGGGGGCTGCAGGCTTTCCTGCTGCCTTCAGCCTCAAAACAACCCTTTTCCACATGGCGTCACGCCAGGCACAAAAATGGCCATATGTCTGGAGACTGGTCCCACGCCCAAAGAGCCAGCAGGGAAAACTATGCCTTGTTCTAAAGCTCTTTGGGAACTGCTTGCGTGGCCCCACAGACCTGCGGGCTGCAGGCTTTCCTGCTGCCTTCAGCCTCAAAACCACACTTTCCCACTTGGCGTCACGCCAGGCACAAAAATGGCCATATGTCTGGAGGTTGGTCCCACGCCCAAAGAGCCAGCAGGGAAAACTATGCCTTGCTCTAAAGCTCTTTGGGAACCGTTTGCGTAGAGCCACACACCTGGGGGCTGCAGGCTTTCCTGCTCTCTTCAGCCTCAAAAGCACCCTTTCCCACTTGGAGCCGCGCCAGGCCAAAAAATGGCCATATGTCTGGAGACTGGTCCCACGCCCAAAGAGCCAGCACGGAAAACTATGCCTTGTTCTAAAGCTCTTTGGGAACCGCTTGCGTAGCCCCACAGACCTGCGGGCTGCAGGCTTTCCTGCTGCCTTCAGCCTCAAAACCACCCTTTCCCACTTGGCCCCGCGCCAGGCACAAAAATGGCCATATGTCAGGAGACTGGTCCCACGCCCAAAGAGCCAGCACGGAAAACTATGCCTTGTTCTAAAGCTCTTTGGGAACCGCTTGCGTAGCCCCACACACCTGGGGGCTGCAGGCTTTCCTGCTGCCTTCAGCCTCAAAACCACCCTTTTCCACATGGTGTCACGCCAGGCCCAAAAATGGCCATATGTCTGGAGGTTGGTCCCACGCCCAAAGAGCCAGCAGGGAAAACTATGCCTTGCTCTAAAGCTCTTTGGGAACCGCTTGCGTAGCCCCACACACCTGGGGGCTGCAGGCTTTCCTGCTGCCTTCAGCCTCAAAACCACCCTTTCCCACATGACGTCATGCCAGGCACAAAAATGGCCATATATCTGGAGACTGATCCCACGCCCAAAGAGCCAGCAGGGAAAACTATGCCTTGTTCTAAAGCTCTTTGGGAACCTCTTGCGTAGCCCCACACACCTGGGGGCTGCAGGCTTTCCTGCTGCCTTCCGCCTCAAAACCACCCTTTTCCACATGGCGTCACGCCAGGCCCAAAAATGGCCATATATCTGGAGACTGGTCCCACGCCCAAAGAGCCAGCAGGGAAAACTATGCCTTGTTCTAAAGCTCTTTGGGAACTGCTTGCGTAGGCCCACAGACCTGGGGGCTGCAGGCTTTCCTGCTGCCTTCAGCCTCAAAACCACCCTTTCCCACTTGGCGCCAAGCCAGGCCCAAAAATGGCCATATGTCTGGAGACTGGTCCCACGCCCAAAGAGCCAGCAGGGAAAACTATGCCTTGTTCTAAAGCTCTTTGGGAACCGCTTGCGTAGCCCCACACACCTGGGGGCTGCAGGCTTTCCTGCTGCCTTCAGCCTCAAAACCACCCTTTTCCACATGGCGTCACGCCAGGCACAAAAATGGCCATATGTCTGGAGGTTAGTCCCACGCCCAAAGAGCCAGCAGGGAAAACTATGCCTTGTTCTAAAGCTCTTTGGGAACGGCTTGCGTAGACCCACACACCTGGGGGCTGCAGGCTTTCCTGCTCTCTTCAGCATCAGAAGAACCCTTTCCCACTTGGCGCCAAGCCAGGCCCAAAAATGGCCATATGTCTGGAGACTGGTCCCACGCCCAAAGAGCCAGCAGGGAAAACTATGCCTTGTTCTAAAGCTCTTTGGGAACCGCTTGCGTAGCCCCACACACGTGCGGGCTGCAGGCTTTCCTGCTGCCTTCAGCCTCAAAAACACCCTTTCCCACTTGGCCCCGAGCCAGGCACAAAAATGGCCATATGTCTGGAGACTGGTCCCACGCCCAAAGAGCCAGCAGGGAAAACTATGCCTTGTTCTAAAGCTCTTTGGGAACCGCTTGCGTAGCCCCACACACCTGGGGGCTGCAGGCTTTCCTGCTGCCTTCAGACTCAAAACCACCCTTTCCCACTTGGTGCTGCGCCAGGCACAAAAATGGCCATATGTCTGGAGGTTGGTCCCACGCCCAAAGAGCCAGCAGGGAAAACTATGCCTTGTTCTAAAGCTCTTTGGGAACCGCTTGCGTAGGCCCACAGACCTGGGGGCTGCAGGCTTTCCTGCTGCCTTCAGCCTCAAAACCACCCTTTCCCACTTGGCGCCAGGCCAGGCCCAAAAATGGCCATATGTCTGGAGACTGGTCCCACGCCCAAAGAGCCAGCAGGGAAAACTATGCCTTGTTCTAAAGCTCTTTGGAAACCGCTTGCGTAGCCCCACACACCTGTGGGCTGCAGGCTTTTTGCTGCCTTCAGCCTCAAAACCACCCTTTTCCACATGGCGTCACGCCAGGCACAAAAATGGCCATATGTCTGGAGGTTAGTCCCACGCCCAAAGAGCCAGCAGGGAAAACTATGCCTTGTTCTAAAGCTCTTTGGGAACGGCTTGCGTAGCCCCACACACCTGGGGGCTGCAGGCTTTCCTGCTCTCTTCAGCATCAGAAGAACCCTTTCGCACTTGACGCTGCGCCATGCCCAAAAATGGCCATATCTCTGGAGACTGGTCCCACGCCCAAAGAGCCAGCAGGGAAAACTATGCCTTGTTCTAAAGCTCTTTGGGAACCGCTTGCGTAGCCGCAGAGACGTAGGGGCCGCAGGCTTTCCTGCTGCCTTCAGCATCAAAAACACCCTTTCCCACTTGGCCCCGAGCCAGGCACAAAAATGGCCATATCTCTGGAGACTGGTCCCACGCCCAAAGAGCCAGCAGGGAAAACTATGCCTTGTTCTAAAGCTCTTTGGGAACCGCTTGCGTAGCCGCAGAGACGTAGGGGCCGCAGGCTTTCCTGCTGCCTTCAGCATCAAAAACACCCTTTCCCACTTGGCCCCGAGCCAGGCACAAAAATGGCCATATCTCTGGAGACTGGTCCCACGCCCAAAGAGCCAGCAGGGAAAACTATGCCTTGTTCTAAAGCTCTTTGGGAACCGCTTGCGTAGCCCCACACACCTGGGGGCTGCAGGCTTTCCTGCTGCCTTGAGCCTCAAAAACACCCTTTCCCACTTGGCGCCGCGCCAGGCCCAAAAATGGCCATATGTCTGGAGGTTGGTCCCACGCCCAAAGAGCCAGCAGGGAAAACTATGCCTTGCTCTAAAGCTCTTTGGGAACCGTTTGCGTAGAGCCACACACCTGGGGGCTGCAGGCTTTCCTGCTCTCTTCAGCCTCAAAAGCACCCTTTCCCACTTGGAGCCGCGCCAGGCCAAAAAATGGCCATATGTCTGGAGACTGGTCCCACGCCCAAAGAGCCAGCACGGAAAACTATGCCTTGTTCTAAAGCTCTTTGGGAACCGCTTGCGTAGCCCCACAGACCTGCGGGCTGCAGGCTTTCCTGCTGCCTTCAGCCTCAAAACCACCCTTTCCCACTTGGCCCCGCGCCAGGCACAAAAATGGCCATATGTCAGGAGACTGGTCCCACGCCCAAAGAGCCAGCACGGAAAACTATGCCTTGTTCTAAAGCTCTTTGGGAACCGCTTGCGTAGCCCCACACACCTGGGGGCTGCAGGCTTTCCTGCTGCCTTCAGCCTCAAAACCACCCTTTTCCACATGGTGTCACGCCAGGCCCAAAAATGGCCATATGTCTGGAGGTTGGTCCCACGCCCAAAGAGCCAGCAGGGAAAACTATGCCTTGCTCTAAAGCTCTTTGGGAACCGCTTGCGTAGCCCCACACACCTGGGGGCTGCAGGCTTTCCTGCTGCCTTCAGCCTCAAAACCACCCTTTCCCACATGACGTCATGCCAGGCACAAAAATGGCCATATATCTGGAGACTGATCCCACGCCCAAAGAGCCAGCAGGGAAAACTATGCCTTGTTCTAAAGCTCTTTGGGAACCTCTTGCGTAGCCCCACACACCTGGGGGCTGCAGGCTTTCCTGCTGCCTTCCGCCTCAAAACCACCCTTTTCCACATGGCGTCACGCCAGGCCCAAAAATGGCCATATATCTGGAGACTGGTCCCACGCCCAAAGAGCCAGCAGGGAAAACTATGCCTTGTTCTAAAGCTCTTTGGGAACTGCTTGCGTAGGCCCACAGACCTGGGGGCTGCAGGCTTTCCTGCTGCCTTCAGCCTCAAAACCACCCTTTCCCACTTGGCGCCAAGCCAGGCCCAAAAATGGCCATATGTCTGGAGACTGGTCCCACGCCCAAAGAGCCAGCAGGGAAAACTATGCCTTGTTCTAAAGCTCTTTGGGAACCGCTTGCGTAGCCCCACACACCTGGGGGCTGCAGGCTTTCCTGCTGCCTTCAGCCTCAAAACCACCCTTTTCCACATGGCGTCACGCCAGGCACAAAAATGGCCATATGTCTGGAGGTTAGTCCCACGCCCAAAGAGCCAGCAGGGAAAACTATGCCTTGTTCTAAAGCTCTTTGGGAACGGCTTGCGTAGACCCACACACCTGGGGGCTGCAGGCTTTCCTGCTCTCTTCAGCATCAGAAGAACCCTTTCCCACTTGGCGCCAAGCCAGGCCCAAAAATGGCCATATGTCTGGAGACTGGTCCCACGCCCAAAGAGCCAGCAGGGAAAACTATGCCTTGTTCTAAAGCTCTTTGGGAACCGCTTGCGTAGCCCCACACACGTGCGGGCTGCAGGCTTTCCTGCTGCCTTCAGCCTCAAAAACACCCTTTCCCACTTGGCCCCGAGCCAGGCACAAAAATGGCCATATGTCTGGAGGTTGGTCCCACGCCCAAAGAGCCAGCAGGGAAAACTATGCCTTGTTCTAAAGCTCTTTGGGAACCGCTTGCGTAGGCCCACAGACCTGGGGGCTGCAGGCTTTCCTGCTGCCTTCAGCCTCAAAACCACCCTTTCCCACTTGGCGCCAGGCCAGGCCCAAAAATGGCCATATGTCTGGAGACTGGTCCCACGCCCAAAGAGCCAGCAGGGAAAACTATGCCTTGTTCTAAAGCTCTTTGGAAACCGCTTGCGTAGCCCCACACACCTGTGGGCTGCAGGCTTTTTGCTGCCTTCAGCCTCAAAACCACCCTTTTCCACATGGCGTCACGCCAGGCACAAAAATGGCCATATGTCTGGAGGTTAGTCCCACGCCCAAAGAGCCAGCAGGGAAAACTATGCCTTGTTCTAAAGCTCTTTGGGAACGGCTTGCGTAGCCCCACACACCTGGGGGCTGCAGGCTTTCCTGCTCTCTTCAGCATCAGAAGAACCCTTTCGCACTTGACGCTGCGCCATGCCCAAAAATGGCCATATCTCTGGAGACTGGTCCCACGCCCAAAGAGCCAGCAGGGAAAACTATGCCTTGTTCTAAAGCTCTTTGGGAACCGCTTGCGTAGCCGCAGAGACGTAGGGGCCGCAGGCTTTCCTGCTGCCTTCAGCATCAAAAACACCCTTTCCCACTTGGCCCCGAGCCAGGCACAAAAATGGCCATATCTCTGGAGACTGGTCCCACGCCCAAAGAGCCAGCAGGGAAAACTATGCCTTGTTCTAAAGCTCTTTGGGAACCGCTTGCGTAGCCGCAGAGACGTAGGGGCCGCAGGCTTTCCTGCTGCCTTCAGCATCAAAAACACCCTTTCCCACTTGGCCCCGAGCCAGGCACAAAAATGGCCATATCTCTGGAGACTGGTCCCACGCCCAAAGAGCCAGCAGGGAAAACTATGCCTTGTTCTAAAGCTCTTTGGGAACCGCTTGCGTAGCCCCACACACCTGGGGGCTGCAGGCTTTCCTGCTGCCTTGAGCCTCAAAAACACCCTTTCCCACTTGGCGCCGCGCCAGGCCCAAAAATGGCCATATGTCTGGAGGTTGGTCCCACGCCCAAAGAGCCAGCAGGGAAAACTATGCCTTGTTCTAAAGCTCTTTGGGAATCGCTTGCGTAGCCCCACAGAACTGGGGGCTGCAGGCTTTTCTCGCGCTTTCAGCCTCAAAACCACCCTTTCCCACTTGGCCCTGCGCCAGGCCCAAAAATGGCCATATGTCTGAAGATTGGTCCCACGCCCAAAGAGCCAGCAGGGAAAACTATGCCTTGTTCTAAAGCTCTTTGGGAACCGCTTGCGTAGCCCCACACACCTGGGGGCTGCAGGCTTTCCTGCTGCCTTCAGCCTCAAAACCACCCTTTCCCACTTGGCGCCAAGCCAGGCCCAAAAATGGCCATATATCTGGAGACTGATCCCACGCCCAAAGAGCCAGCAGGGAAAACTATGCCTTGTTCTAAAGCTCTTTGGGAACCGCTTGCGTAGCCCCACAGACCTGGGGGCTGCAGGCTTTCCTGCTGCCTTCAGTCTCAAAACCACCCTTTTCCACATGGCGTCACGCCAGGCACAAAAATGGCCATATGTCTGGAGGTTGGTCCCACGCCCAAAGAGCCAGCAGGGAAAACTATGCCTTGTTCTAAAGCTCTTTGGGAACCGCTTGCGTAGCCCTACACACCTGGGGGCTGCAGGCTTTCCTGCTCTCTTCAGCCTCAGAAGAACCCTTTCGCACTTGGCGCCGCGCCATGCCCAAAAATGGCCATATATCTGGAGACTGGTCCCACGCCCAAAGAGCCAGCAGGGAAAACTATGCCTTGTTCTAAAGCTCTTTGGGAACCGCTTGCGTAGCCCCACACACCTGGGGGCTGCAGGCTTTCCTGCTGCCTTCAGCCTCAAAACCACCCTTTCCCACATGGCGTCACGCCAGGCACAAAAATGGCCATATGTCTGGAGACTGGTCCCACGTCCAAAGAGCCAGCAGGGAAAACTATGCCTTGTTCTAAAGCTCTTTGGGAACCGCTTGCGTAGCCCAACACACCTGGGGGCTGCAGGCTTTCCTGGTGCCTTCAGCCTCAAAACAACCGTTTTCCACATGGCGTCACGCCAGGCACAAAAATGGCCATATGTCTGGAGACTGGTCCCACGCCCAAAGAGCCAGCAGGGAAAACTATGCCTTGTTCTAAAGCTCTTTGGGAACCGCTTGCGTAGCCCCACACACCTGGGGGCTGCAGGCTTTCCTGCTGCCTTCAGACTCAAAACGACCCTTTCCCACTTGGCGCTGCGCCAGGCACAAAAATAGCCATATGTCAGGAGACTGGTCCCACGCCCAAAGAGCCAGCAGGGAAAACTATGCCTTGTTCTAAAGCTCTTTGGGAACCGCTTGCGTAGCCCCACACACCTGGGGGCTGCAGGCTTTCCTGCTGCCTTCAGCCTCAAAACCACCCTTTCCCACTTGGCCCCGCGCCAGGCCCAAAAATGGCCATATGTCTGGAGGCTGCTCCCACGCCCAAAGAGCCAGCAGGGAAAACTATGCCTTGTTCTAAAGCTCTTTGGGAACCGCTTGCGTGGCCCCACAGACCTGTGGGCTGCCGGCTTTCCTGCTGCCTTCAACCTCAGAAGCACCATTTTCCACATGGCGTCACGCCAGACACAAAAATGGCCATATGTCTGGAGACTGGTCCCAAGCCCAAAGAGCCAGCAGGGAAAACTATGCCTTGTTCTAAAGCTCTTTGGGAACCACTTGCGTAGCCCCACAGACATGGGGGCTGCAGGCTTTCCTGCTGCCTTCAGCCTCAAAACCACCCTTTTCGACATGGCATCACGCCAGACACAAAAATGGCCATATATCTGGAGGTTGGTCCCACGCCCAAAGATCCAGCAGGGAAAACTATGCCTTGTTCTAAAGCTCTTTGGGAACCGCTTGCGTAGCCCCACACACCTGGGGGCTGCAGGCTTTCCTGCTCTCTTCAGCCTCAAAAGAAACCTTTCGCAATTGGCGCCGCGCCAGGCCCAAAAATGGCCATATGTCTGAAGATTGGTCCCACGCCCAAAGAGCCAGCAGGGAAAACTATGCCTTGTTCTAAAGCTCTTTGGGAACCGCTTGCGTGGCCCCACACACCTGGGGGCTGCAGGCTTTCCTGCTGCCTTCAGCCTCAAAACCACCCTTTCCCACATGACGTCATGCCAGGCACAAAAATGGCCATATGTCTGGAGGTTGGTCCCACGCCCAAAGAGCCAGCAGGGAAAACTATGCCTTGTTCTAAAGCTCTTTGGGAACCGCTTGCGTAGCCCAACACACCTGGGGGCTGCAGGCTTTCCTGCTGCCTTCAGCCTCAAAACAACCCTTTTCCACATGGCGTCACGCCAGGCACAAAAATGGCCATATGTCTGGAGACTGGTCCCACGCCCAAAGAGCCAGCAGGGAAAACTATGCCTTGTTCTAAAGCTCTTTGGGAACCGCTTGCGTGGCCCCACAGACCTGCGGGCTGCAGGCTTTCCTGCTGCCTTCAGCCTCAAAACCACACTTTCCCACTTGGCGTCACGCCAGGCACAAAAATGGCCATATGTCTGGAGGTTGGTCCCACGCCCAAAGAGCCAGCAGGGAAAACTATGCCTTGCTCTAAAGCTCTTTGGGAACCGTTTGCGTAGAGCCACACACCTGGGGGCTGCAGGCTTTCCTGCTCTCTTCAGCCTCAAAAGCACCCTTTCCCACTTGGAGCCGCGCCAGGCCAAAAAATGGCCATATGTCTGGAGACTGGTCCCACGCCCAAAGAGCCAGCACGGAAAACTATGCCTTGTTCTAAAGCTCTTTGGGAACCGCTTGCGTAGCCCCACAGACCTGCGGGCTGCAGGCTTTCCTGCTGCCTTCAGCCTCAAAACCACCCTTTCCCACTTGGCCCCGCGCCAGGCACAAAAATGGCCATATGTCAGGAGACTGGTCCCACGCACAAAGAGCCAGCACGGAAAACTATGCCTTGTTCTAAAGCTCTTTGGGAACCGCTTGCGTAGCCCCACACACCTGGGGGCTGCAGGCTTTCCTGCTGCCTTCAGCCTCAAAACCACCCTTTCCCACATGACGTCATGCCAGGCACAAAAATGGCCATATATCTGGAGACTGATCCCACGCCCAAAGAGCCAGCAGGGAAAACTATGCCTTGTTCTAAAGCTCTTTGGGAACCTCTTGCGTAGCCCCACACACCTGGGGGCTGCAGGCTTTCCTGCTGCCTTCCGCCTCAAAACCACCCTTTTCCACATGGCGTCACGCCAGGCCCAAAAATGGCCATATATCTGGAGACTGGTCCCACGCCCAAAGAGCCAGCAGGGAAAACTATGCCTTGTTCTAAAGCTCTTTGGGAACTGCTTGCGTAGGCCCACAGACCTGGGGGCTGCAGGCTTTCCTGCTGCCTTCAGCCTCAAAACCACCCTTTCCCACTTGGCGCCAAGCCAGGCACAAAAATGGCCATATGTCTGGAGACTGGTCCCACGCCCAAAGAGCCAGCAGGGAAAACTATGCCTTGTTCTAAAGCTCTTTGGGAACCGCTTGCGTAGCCCCACACACCTGGGGGCTGCAGGCTTTCCTGCTGCCTTCAGCCTCAAAACCACCCTTTTCCACATGGCGTCACGCCAGGCACAAAAATGGCCATATGTCTGGAGGTTAGTCCCACGCCCAAAGAGCCAGCAGGGAAAACTATGCCTTGTTCTAAAGCTCTTTGGGAACGGCTTGCGTAGACCCACACACCTGGGGGCTGCAGGCTTTCCTGCTCTCTTCAGCATCAGAAGAACCCTTTCGCACTTGACGCTGCGCCAGGCCCAAAAATGGCCATATGTCTGGAGACTGGTCCCACGCCCAAAGAGCCAGCAGGGAAAACTATGCCTTGTTCTAAAGCTCTTTGGGAACCGCTTGCGTAGCCCCACACACGTGCGGGCTGCAGGCTTTCATGCTGCCTTCAGCCTCAAAAACACCCTTTCCCACTTGGCCCCGAGCCAGGCACAAAAATGGCCATATGTCTGGAGACTGGTCCCACGCCCAAAGAGCCAGCAGGGAAAACTATGCCTTGTTCTAAAGCTCTTTGGGAACCGCTTGCGTAGCCCCACACACCTGGGGGCTGCAGGCTTTCCTGCTGCCTTCAGACTCAAAACCACCCTTTCCCACTTGGTGCTGCGCCAGGCACAAAAATGGCCATATGTCTGGAGGTTGGTCCCACGCCCAAAGAGCCAGCAGGGAAAACTATGCCTTGTTCTAAAGCTCTTTGGGAACCGCTTGCGTAGGCCCACAGACCTGGGGGCTGCAGGCTTTCCTGCTGCCTTCAGCCTCAAAACCACCCTTTCCCACTTGGCGCCAGGCCAGGCCCAAAAATGGCCATATGTCTGGAGACTGGTCCCACGCCCAAAGAGCCAGCAGGGAAAACTATGCCTTGTTCTAAAGCTCTTTGGAAACCGCTTGCGTAGCCCCACACACCTGTGGGCTGCAGGCTTTTTGCTGCCTTCAGCCTCAAAACCACCCTTTTCCACATGGCGTCACGCCAGGCACAAAAATGGCCATATGTCTGGAGGTTAGTCCCACGCCCAAAGAGCCAGCAGGGAAAACTATGCCTTGTTCTAAAGCTCTTTGGGAACGGCTTGCGTAGCCCCACACACCTGGGGGCTGCAGGCTTTCCTGCTCTCTTCAGCATCAGAATAACCCTTTCGCACTTGACGCTGCGCCATGCCCAAAAATGGCCATATCTCTGGAGACTGGTCCCACGCCCAAAGAGCCAGCAGGGAAAACTATGCCTTGTTCTAAAGCTCTTTGGGAACCGCTTGCGTAGCCGCAGAGACGTAGGGGCCGCAGGCTTTCCTACTGCCTTCAGCATCAAAAACACCCTTTCCCACTTGGCCCCGAGCCAGGCACAAAAATGGCCATATCTCTGGAGACTGGTCCCACGCCCAAAGAGCCAGCAGGGAAAACTATGCCTTGTTCTAAAGCTCTTTGGGAACCGCTTGCGTAGCCGCAGAGACGTAGGGGCCGCAGGCTTTCCTGCTGCCTTCAGCATCAAAAACACCCTTTCCCACTTGGCCCCGAGCCAGGCACAAAAATGGCCATATCTCTGGAGACTGGTCCCACGCCCAAAGAGCCAGCAGGGAAAACTATGCCTTGTTCTAAAGCTCTTTGGGAACCGCTTGCGTAGCCCCACACACCTGGGGGCTGCAGGCTTTCCTGCTGCCTTCAGCCTCAAAACCACCCTTTCCCACTTGGCGCTGCGCCATGCACAAAAATGGCCATATGTCTGGAGGTTGGTCCCACGCCCAAAGAGCCAGCAGGGAAAACTATGCCTTGTTCTAAAGCTCTTTGGGAACCGCTTGCGTAGCCCCACACACCTGGGGGCTGCAGGCTTTCCTGCTGCCTTCAGCCTCAAAACCACCCTTTCCCACTTGGCGCTGCGCCATGCACAAAAATGGCCATATGTCTGGAGGTTGGTCCCACGCCCAAAGAGCCAGCAGGGAAAACTATGCCTTGTTCTAAAGCTCTTTGGGAACCGCTTGCGTAGCCCCACACACCTGGGGGCTGCAGGCTTTCCTGCTGCCTTCAGCCTCAAAACCACCCTTTCCCACATGGCGTCACGCCAGGCCCAAAAATGGCCATATGTCTGGAGACTGGTCCCACGCGCAAAGAGCCAGCAGGGAAAACTATGCCTTGTTCTAAAGCTCTTTGGGAACCGCTTGCGTAGCCCCACAGACCTGGGGGCTGCAGGCTTTCCTGCTGCCTTCAGACTCAAAACCACCCTTTCCCACTTGGCGCTGCGCCAGGCCCAAAAATGGCCATATATCTGGAGACTGATCCCACGCCCATTGATCCAGCAGAGAAAACTATGCCTTGTTCTAAAGCTCTTTGGGAACCGCTTGCGTAGCCCCACACACCTGGGGGCTGCAGGCTTTCCTGCTGCCTTCAGCCTCAAAACCACCCTTTCCCAAATGGCGCCACGCCAGGCCCAAAAATGGCCATATGTCTGCAAGTTGGTCCCACGCCCAAAGAGCCAGCAGGGAAAACTATGCCTTGTTCTAAAGCTCTTTGGGAACCTCTTGCGTAGCCCCACACACCTGGGGGCTGCAGGCTTTCCTGCTGCCTTCAGCCTCAAAACCACCCTTTCCCACTTGGCCCCGCGCCAGGCACAAAAATGGCCATATGTCTGGAGACTGGTCCCACGCCCAAAGAGCCAGCAGGGAAAACTATGCCTTGTTCTAAGGCTCTTTGGGAACCGCTTGCGTAGCCCCACACAAACTGGGGCGGGCAGGCTTTTCTCGCGCTTTCAGCCTCAAAACCACCCTTTCCCACTTGGCCCCGCGCCAGGCCCAAAAATGAGCATATGTCTGGAGGTTGGTCCCACGCCCAAAGAGCCAGCAGGGAAAACTATGCCTTGTTCTAAAGCTCTTTGGGAACGGCTAGCGTAGCCCCACAGACCTGTGGGCTGCATGCTTTCCTGCTCTCTTCAGCCTCAGAAGAACCCTTTCGCACTTGGAGCCGCGCCAGGCCCAAAAATGGCCATATATCTGGAGACTGGTCCCACGCCCAAAGAGCCAGCAGGGAAAACTATGCCTTGTTCTAAAGGTCTTTGGGAACCGCTTGCCTAGCCCCACACACCTGGGGGCTGCAGGCTTTCCTGCTGCCTTCAGACTCAAAACCACCCTTTCCCACTTGTCGCTGCGCCAGGCCCAAAAATGGCCATATATCTGGAGACTGGTCCCACGCCCATTGAGCCAGCAGAGAAAAGTATGCCTTGTTCTAAAGCTCTTTGGGAACCTCTTGCGTAGGCACACAGACCTGGGGGCTGCAGGCTTTCCTGCTGCCTTCAGCCTCAAAACCACCCTTTCCCACTTGGCCCCGCGCCAGGCACAAAAATGGCCATATGTCTGGAGACTGGTCCCACGCCCAAAGAGCCAGCAGGGAAAACTATGCCTTGTTCTAAAGCTCTTTGGGAACCGCTTGCGTAGCCCCACACACCTGGGGGCTGCAGGCTTTCCTGCTGCCTTCAGCCTCAAAACCACCCTTTTCCACATGGCGTCACGCCAGGCACAAAAATGGCCATATGTCTGGAGGTTAGTCCCACGCCCAAAGAGCCAGCAGGGAAAACTATGCCTTGTTCTAAAGCTCTTTGGGAACCGCTTGCGTGGCCCCACACACCTGGGCCTGCAGGCTTTCCTGCTCTCTTCAGCATCAGAAGAACCCTTTCCCACTTGGCCCCGAGCCAGGCACAAAAATGGCCATATGTCTGGAGATTGGTCCCACGCCCAAAGAGCCAGCAGGGAAAACTATGCCTTGTTCTAAAGCTCTTTGGGAACGGCTTGCGTAGCCCCACACACCTGCGGGCTGCAGGCTTTCCTGCTGCCTTCAGCCTCAAAACCACCCTTTCCCACTTGTCGCTGCGCCAGGCCCAAAAATGGCCATATATCTGGAGACTGATCCCACGCCGATTGAGCCAGCAGAGAAAAGTATGCCTTGTTCTAAAGCTCTTTGGGAACCTCTTGCGTAGGCACACACACCTGGGGGCTGCAGGCTTTCCTGCTGCCTTCAGCCTCAAAACCACCCTTTCCCACTTGGCCCCGCGCCAGGCCCAAAAATGGCCATATGTCTGGAGGCTGCTCCCACGCCCAAAGAGCCAGCAGGGAAAACTATGCCTTGTTCTAAAGCTCTTTGGGAACCGCTTGCGTGGCCCCACAGACCTGTGGGCTGCCGGCTTTCCTGCTGCCTTCAACCTCAGAAGCACCATTTTCCACATGGCGTCACGCCAGACACAAAAATGGCCATATGTCTGGAGACTGGTCCCAAGCCCAAAGAGCCAGCAGGGAAAACTATGCCTTGTTCTAAAGCTCTTTGGGAACCACTTGCGTAGCCCCACAGACATGGGGGCTGCAGGCTTTCCTGCTGCCTTCAGCCTCAAAACCACCCTTTTCGACATGGCATCACGCCAGACACAAAAATGGCCATATATCTGGAGGTTGGTCCCACGCCCAAAGATCCAGCAGGGAAAACTATGCCTTGTTCTAAAGCTCTTTGGGAACCGCTTGCGTAGCCCCACACACCTGGGGGCTGCAGGCTTTCCTGCTCTCTTCAGCCTCAAAAGAAACCTTTCGCAATTGGCGCCGCGCCAGGCCCAAAAATGGCCATATGTCTGAAGATTGGTCCCACGCCCAAAGAGCCAGCAGGGAAAACTATGCCTTGTTCTAAAGCTCTTTGGGAACCGCTTGCGTGGCCCCACACACCTGGGGGCTGCAGGCTTTCCTGCTGCCTTCAGCCTCAAAACCACCCTTTCCCACATGACGTCATGCCAGGCACAAAAATGGCCATATGTCTGGAGGTTGGTCCCACGCCCAAAGAGCCAGCAGGGAAAACTATGCCTTGTTCTAAAGCTCTTTGGGAACCGCTTGCGTAGCCCAACACACCTGGGGGCTGCAGGCTTTCCTGCTGCCTTCAGCCTCAAAACAACCCTTTTCCACATGGCGTCACGCCAGGCACAAAAATGGCCATATGTCTGGAGACTGGTCCCACGCCCAAAGAGCCAGCAGGGAAAACTATGCCTTGTTCTAAAGCTCTTTGGGAACCGCTTGCGTGGCCCCACAGACCTGCGGGCTGCAGGCTTTCCTGCTGCCTTCAGCCTCAAAACCACACTTTCCCACTTGGCGTCACGCCAGGCACAAAAATGGCCATATGTCTGGAGGTTGGTCCCACGCCCAAAGAGCCAGCAGGGAAAACTATGCCTTGCTCTAAAGCTCTTTGGGAACCGTTTGCGTAGAGCCACACACCTGGGGGCTGCAGGCTTTCCTGCTCTCTTCAGCCTCAAAAGCACCCTTTCCCACTTGGAGCCGCGCCAGGCCAAAAAATGGCCATATGTCTGGAGACTGGTCCCACGCCCAAAGAGCCAGCACGGAAAACTATGCCTTGTTCTAAAGCTCTTTGGGAACCGCTTGCGTAGCCCCACAGACCTGCGGGCTGCAGGCTTTCCTGCTGCCTTCAGCCTCAAAACCACCCTTTCCCACTTGGCCCCGCGCCAGGCACAAAAATGGCCATATGTCAGGAGACTGGTCCCACGCCCAAAGAGCCAGCACGGAAAACTATGCCTTGTTCTAAAGCTCTTTGGGAACCGCTTGCGTAGCCCCACACACCTGGGGGCTGCAGGCTTTCCTGCTGCCTTCAGCCTCAAAACCACCCTTTTCCACATGGTGTCACGCCAGGCCCAAAAATGGCCATATGTCTGGAGGTTGGTCCCACGCCCAAAGAGCCAGCAGGGAAAACTATGCCTTGCTCTAAAGCTCTTTGGGAACCGCTTGCGTAGCCCCACACACCTGGGGGCTGCAGGCTTTCCTGCTGCCTTCAGCCTCAAAACCACCCTTTCCCACATGACGTCATGCCAGGCACAAAAATGGCCATATATCTGGAGACTGATCCCACGCCCAAAGAGCCAGCAGGGAAAACTATGCCTTGTTCTAAAGCTCTTTGGGAACCTCTTGCGTAGCCCCACACACCTGGGGGCTGCAGGCTTTCCTGCTGCCTTCCGCCTCAAAACCACCCTTTTCCACATGGCGTCACGCCAGGCCCAAAAATGGCCATATATCTGGAGACTGGTCCCACGCCCAAAGAGCCAGCAGGGAAAACTATGCCTTGTTCTAAAGCTCTTTGGGAACTGCTTGCGTAGGCCCACAGACCTGGGAGCTGCAGACTTTCCTGCTGCCTTCAGCCTCAAAACCACCCTTTCCCACTTGGCCCCGCGCCAGGCCCAAAAATGGCCATATGTCTGGAGACTGGTCCCACGCCCAAAGAGCCAGCAGGGAAAACTATGCCTTGTTCTAAAGGTCTTTGGGAACCGCTTGCCTAGCCCCACACACCTGGGGGCTGCAGGCTTTCCTGCTGCCTTCAGACTCAAAACCACCCTTTCCCACTTGTCGCTGCGCCAGGCCCAAAAATGGCCATATATCTGGAGACTGGTCCCACGCCCATTGAGCCAGCAGAGAAAAGTATGCCTTGTTCTAAAGCTCTTTGGGAACCTCTTGCGTAGGCACACAGACCTGGGGGCTGCAGGCTTTCCTGCTGCCTTCAGCCTCAAAACCACCCTTTCCCACTTGGCCCCGCGCCAGGCACAAAAATGGCCATATGTCTGGAGACTGGTCCCACGCCCAAAGAGCCAGCAGGGAAAACTATGCCTTGTTCTAAAGCTCTTTGGGAACCGCTTGCGTAGCCCCACACACCTGGGGGCTGCAGGCTTTCCTGCTGCCTTCAGCCTCAAAACCACCCTTTTCCACATGGCGTCACGCCAGGCACAAAAATGGCCATATGTCTGGAGGTTAGTCCCACGCCCAAAGAGCCAGCAGGGAAAACTATGCCTTGTTCTAAAGCTCTTTGGGAACCGCTTGCGTGGCCCCACACACCTGGGCCTGCAGGCTTTCCTGCTCTCTTCAGCATCAGAAGAACCCTTTCCCACTTGGCCCCGAGCCAGGCACAAAAATGGCCATATGTCTGGAGATTGGTCCCACGCCCAAAGAGCCAGCAGGGAAAACTATGCCTTGTTCTAAAGCTCTTTGGGAACGGCTTGCGTAGCCCCACACACCTGCGGGCTGCAGGCTTTCCTGCTGCCTTCAGCCTCAAAACCACCCTTTCCCACTTGTCGCTGCGCCAGGCCCAAAAATGGCCATATATCTGGAGACTGATCCCACGCCGATTGAGCCAGCAGAGAAAAGTATGCCTTGTTCTAAAGCTCTTTGGGAACCTCTTGCGTAGGCACACACACCTGGGGGCTGCAGGCTTTCCTGCTGCCTTCAGCCTCAAAACCACCCTTTCCCACTTGGCCCCGCGCCAGGCCCAAAAATGGCCATATGTCTGGAGGCTGCTCCCACGCCCAAAGAGCCAGCAGGGAAAACTATGCCTTGTTCTAAAGCTCTTTGGGAACCGCTTGCGTGGCCCCACAGACCTGTGGGCTGCCGGCTTTCCTGCTGCCTTCAACCTCAGAAGCACCATTTTCCACATGGCGTCACGCCAGACACAAAAATGGCCATATGTCTGGAGACTGGTCCCAAGCCCAAAGAGCCAGCAGGGAAAACTATGCCTTGTTCTAAAGCTCTTTGGGAACCACTTGCGTAGCCCCACAGACATGGGGGCTGCAGGCTTTCCTGCTGCCTTCAGCCTCAAAACCACCCTTTTCGACATGGCATCACGCCAGACACAAAAATGGCCATATATCTGGAGGTTGGTCCCACGCCCAAAGATCCAGCAGGGAAAACTATGCCTTGTTCTAAAGCTCTATGGGAACCGCTTGCGTAGCCCCACACACCTGGGGGCTGCAGGCTTTCCTGCTCTCTTCAGCCTCAAAAGAAACCTTTCGCAATTGGCGCCGCGCCAGGCCCAAAAATGGCCATATGTCTGAAGATTGGTCCCACGCCCAAAGAGCCAGCAGGGAAAACTATGCCTTGTTCTAAAGCTCTTTGGGAACCGCTTGCGTGGCCCCACACACCTGGGGGCTGCAGGCTTTCCTGCTGCCTTCAGCCTCAAAACCACCCTTTTCCACATGGCGTCACGCCAGGCACAAAAATGGCCATATGTCTGGAGGTTGGTCCCACGCCCAAAGAGCCAGCAGGGAAAACTATGCCTTGCTCTAAAGCTCTTTGGGAACCGTTTGCGTAGAGCCACACACCTGGGGGCTGCAGGCTTTCCTGCTCTCTTCAGCCTCAAAAGCACCCTTTCCCACTTGGAGCCGCGCCAGGCCAAAAAATGGCCATATGTCTGGAGACTGGTCCCACGCCCAAAGAGCCAGCACGGAAAACTATGCCTTGTTCTAAAGCTCTTTGGGAACCGCTTGCGTAGCCCCACAGACCTGCGGGCTGCAGGCTTTCCTGCTGCCTTCAGCCTCAAAACCACCCTTTCCCACTTGGCCCCGCGCCAGGCACAAAAATGGCCATATGTCAGGAGACTGGTCCCACGCCCAAAGAGCCAGCACGGAAAACTATGCCTTGTTCTAAAGCTCTTTGGGAACCGCTTGCGTAGCCCCACACACCTGGGGGCTGCAGGCTTTCCTGCTGCCTTCAGCCTCAAAACCACCCTTTTCCACATGGTGTCACGCCAGGCCCAAAAATGGCCATATGTCTGGAGGTTGGTCCCACGCCCAAAGAGCCAGCAGGGAAAACTATGCCTTGCTCTAAAGCTCTTTGGGAACCGCTTGCGTAGCCCCACACACCTGGGGGCTGCAGGCTTTCCTGCTGCCTTCCGCCTCAAAACCACCCTTTTCCACATGGCGTCACGCCAGGCCCAAAAATGGCCATATATCTGGAGACTGGTCCCACGCCCAAAGAGCCAGCAGGGAAAACTATGCCTTGTTCTAAAGCTCTTTGGGAACTGCTTGCGTAGGCCCACAGACCTGGGAGCTGCAGGCTTTCCTGCTGCCTTCAGCCTCAAAACCACCCTTTCCCACTTGGCGCCAAGCCAGGCCCAAAAATGGCCATATGTCTGGAGACTGGTCCCACGCCCAAAGAGCCAGCAGGGAAAACTATGCCTTGTTCTAAAGCTCTTTGGGAACCGCTTGCGTAGCCCCACACACCTGGGGGCTGCAGGCTTTCCTGCTGCCTTCAGCCTCAAAACCACCCTTTTCCACATGGCGTCACGCCAGGCACAAAAATGGCCATATGTCTGGAGGTTAGTCCCACGCCCAAAGAGCCAGCAGGGAAAACTATGCCTTGCTCTAAAGCTCTTTGGGAACCGTTTGCGTAGAGCCACACACCTGGGGGCTGCAGGCTTTCCTGCTCTCTTCAGCCTCAAAAGCACCCTTTCCCACTTGGAGCCGCGCCAGGCCAAAAAATGGCCATATGTCTGGAGACTGGTCCCACGCCCAAAGAGCCAGCACGGAAAACTATGCCTTGTTCTAAAGCTCTTTGGGAACCGCTTGCGTAGCCCCACAGACCTGCGGGCTGCAGGCTTTCCTGCTGCCTTCAGCCTCAAAACCACCCTTTCCCACTTGGCCCCGCGCCAGGCACAAAAATGGCCATATGTCAGGAGACTGGTCCCACGCCCAAAGAGCCAGCACGGAAAACTATGCCTTGTTCTAAAGCTCTTTGGGAACCGCTTGCGTAGCCCCACACACCTGGGGGCTGCAGGCTTTCCTGCTGCCTTCAGCCTCAAAACCACCCTTTTCCACATGGTGTCACGCCAGGCCCAAAAATGGCCATATGTCTGGAGGTTGGTCCCACGCCCAAAGAGCCAGCAGGGAAAACTATGCCTTGCTCTAAAGCTCTTTGGGAACCGCTTGCGTAGCCCCACACACCTGGGGGCTGCAGGCTTTCCTGCTGCCTTCAGCCTCAAAACCACCCTTTCCCACATGACGTCATGCCAGGCACAAAAATGGCCATATATCTGGAGACTGATCCCACGCCCAAAGAGCCAGCAGGGAAAACTATGCCTTATTCTAAAGCTCTTTGGGAACCTCTTGCGTAGCCCCACACACCTGGGGGCTGCAGGCTTTCCTGCTGCCTTCCGCCTCAAAACCACCCTTTTCCACATGGCGTCACGCCAGGCCCAAAAATGGCCATATATCTGGAGACTGGTCCCACGCCCAAAGAGCCAGCAGGGAAAACTATGCCTTGTTCTAAAGCTCTTTGGGAACTGCTTGCGTAGGCCCACAGACCTGGGAGCTGCAGGCTTTCCTGCTGCCTTCAGCCTCAAAACCACCCTTTCCCACTTGGCCCCGCGCCAGGCCCAAAAATGGCCATATGTCTGGAGACTGGTCCCACGCCCAAAGAGCCAGCAGGGAAAACTATGCCTTGTTCTAAAGGTCTTTGGGAACCGCTTGCCTAGCCCCACACACCTGGGGGCTGCAGGCTTTCCTGCTGCCTTCAGACTCAAAACCACCCTTTCCCACTTGTCGCTGCGCCAGGCCCAAAAATGGCCATATATCTGGAGACTGGTCCCACGCCCATTGAGCCAGCAGAGAAAAGTATGCCTTGTTCTAAAGCTCTTTGGGAACCTCTTGCGTAGGCACACAGACCTGGGGGCTGCAGGCTTTCCTGCTGCCTTCAGCCTCAAAACCACCCTTTCCCACTTGGCCCCGCGCCAGGCACAAAAATGGCCATATGTCTGGAGACTGGTCCCACGCCCAAAGAGCCAGCAGGGAAAACTATGCCTTGTTCTAAAGCTCTTTGGGAACCGCTTGCGTAGCCCCACACACCTGGGGGCTGCAGGCTTTCCTGCTGCCTTCAGCCTCAAAACCACCCTTTTCCACATGGCGTCACGCCAGGCACAAAAATGGCCATATGTCTGGAGGTTAGTCCCACGCCCAAAGAGCCAGCAGGGAAAACTATGCCTTGTTCTAAAGCTCTTTGGGAACCGCTTGCGTGGCCCCACACACCTGGGCCTGCAGGCTTTCCTGCTCTCTTCAGCATCAGAAGAACCCTTTCCCACTTGGCCCCGAGCCAGGCACAAAAATGGCCATATGTCTGGAGATTGGTCCCACGCCCAAAGAGCCAGCAGGGAAAACTATGCCTTGTTCTAAAGCTCTTTGGGAACGGCTTGCGTAGCCCCACACACCTGCGGGCTGCAGGCTTTCCTGCTGCCTTCAGCCTCAAAACCACCCTTTCCCACTTGTCGCTGCGCCAGGCCCAAAAATGGCCATATATCTGGAGACTGATCCCACGCCGATTGAGCCAGCAGAGAAAAGTATGCCTTGTTCTAAAGCTCTTTGGGAACCTCTTGCGTAGGCACACACACCTGGGGGCTGCAGGCTTTCCTGCTGCCTTCAGCCTCAAAACCACCCTTTCCCACTTGGCCCCGCGCCAGGCCCAAAAATGGCCATATGTCTGGAGGCTGCTCCCACGCCCAAAGAGCCAGCAGGGAAAACTATGCCTTGTTCTAAAGCTCTTTGGGAACCGCTTGCGTGGCCCCACAGACCTGTGGGCTGCCGGCTTTCCTGCTGCCTTCAACCTCAGAAGCACCATTTTCCACATGGCGTCACGCCAGACACAAAAATGGCCATATGTCTGGAGACTGGTCCCAAGCCCAAAGAGCCAGCAGGGAAAACTATGCCTTGTTCTAAAGCTCTTTGGGAACCACTTGCGTAGCCCCACAGACATGGGGGCTGCAGGCTTTCCTGCTGCCTTCAGCCTCAAAACCACCCTTTTCGACATGGCATCACGCCAGACACAAAAATGGCCATATATCTGGAGGTTGGTCCCACGCCCAAAGATCCAGCAGGGAAAACTATGCCTTGTTCTAAAGCTCTTTGGGAACCGCTTGCGTAGCCCCACACACCTGGGGGCTGCAGGCTTTCCTGCTGCCTTCAGCCTCAAAACCACCCTTTCCCACTTGGCGCTGCGCCAGGCCCAAAAATGGCCATATATCTGGAGACTGATCCCACGCCCATTGAGCCAGCAGAGAAAACTATGCCTTGTTCTAAAGCTCTTTGGGAACCGCTTGCGTAGCCCCACACACCTGGGGGCTGCAGGCTTTCCTGCTGCCTTCAGCCTCAAAACCACCCTTTCCCAAATGGCGCCACGCCAGGCCCAAAAATGGCCATATGTCTGCAAGTTGGTCCCACGCCCAAAGAGCCAGCAGGGAAAACTATGCCTTGTTCTAAAGCTCTTTGGGAACCTCTTGCGTAGCCCCACACACCTGGGGGCTGCAGGCTTTCCTGCTGCCTTCAGCCTCAAAACCACCCTTTCCCACTTGGCCCCGTGCCAGGCACAAAAATGGCCATATGTCTGGAGACTGGTCCCACGCCCAAAGAGCCAGCAGGGAAAACTATGCCTTGTTCTAAGGCTCTTTGGGAACCGCTTGCGTAGCCCCACACAAACTGGGGCGGGCAGGCTTTTCTCGCGCTTTCAGCCTCAAAACCACCCTTTCCCACTTGGCCCCGCGCCAGGCCCAAAAATGGCCATATGTCTGGAGGTTGGTCCCACGCCCAAAGAGCCAGCAGGGAAAACTATGCCTTGTTCTAAAGCTCTTTGGGAACGGCTAGCGTAGCCCCACAGACCTGTGGGCTGCATGCTTTCCTGCTCTCTTCAGCCTCAGAAGAACCCTTTCGCACTTGGAGCCGCGCCAGGCCCAAAAATGGCCATATATCTGGAGACTGGTCCCACGCCCAAAGAGCCAGCAGGGAAAACTATGCCTTGTTCTAAAGGTCTTTGGGAACCGCTTGCCTAGCCCCACACACCTGGGGGCTGCAGGCTTTCCTGCTGCCTTCAGACTCAAAACCACCCTTTCCCACTTGTCGCTGCGCCAGGCCCAAAAATGGCCATATATCTGGAGACTGGTCCCACGCCCATTGAGCCAGCAGAGAAAAGTATGCCTTGTTCTAAAGCTCTTTGGGAACCTCTTGCGTAGGCACACAGACCTGGGGGCTGCAGGCTTTCCTGCTGCCTTCAGCCTCAAAACCACCCTTTCCCACTTGGCCCCGCGCCAGGCACAAAAATGGCCATATGTCTGGAGACTGGTCCCACGCCCAAAGAGCCAGCAGGGAAAACTATGCCTTGTTCTAAAGCTCTTTGGGAACCGCTTGCGTAGCCCCACACACCTGGGGGCTGCAGGCTTTCCTGCTGCCTTCAGCCTCAAAACCACCCTTTTCCACATGGCGTCACGCCAGGCACAAAAATGGCCATATGTCTGGAGGTTAGTCCCACGCCCAAAGAGCCAGCAGGGAAAACTATGCCTTGTTCTAAAGCTCTTTGGGAACCGCTTGCGTGGCCCCACACACCTGGGCCTGCAGGCTTTCCTGCTCTCTTCAGCATCAGAAGAACCCTTTCCCACTTGGCCCCGAGCCAGGCACAAAAATGGCCATATGTCTGGAGATTGGTCCCACGCCCAAAGAGCCAGCAGGGAAAACTATGCCTTGTTCTAAAGCTCTTTGGGAACGGCTTGCGTAGCCCCACACACCTGCGGGCTGCAGGCTTTCCTGCTGCCTTCAGCCTCAAAACCACCCTTTCCCACTTGTCGCTGCGCCAGGCCCAAAAATGGCCATATATCTGGAGACTGATCCCACGCCGATTGAGCCAGCAGAGAAAAGTATGCCTTGTTCTAAAGCTCTTTGGGAACCTCTTGCGTAGGCACACACACCTGGGGGCTGCAGGCTTTCCTGCTGCCTTCAGCCTCAAAACCACCCTTTCCCACTTGGCCCCGCGCCAGGCCCAAAAATGGCCATATGTCTGGAGGCTGCTCCCACGCCCAAAGAGCCAGCAGGGAAAACTATGCCTTGTTCTAAAGCTCTTTGGGAACCGCTTGCGTGGCCCCACAGACCTGTGGGCTGCCGGCTTTCCTGCTGCCTTCAACCTCAGAAGCACCATTTTCCACATGGCGTCACGCCAGACACAAAAATGGCCATATGTCTGGAGACTGGTCCCACGCCCAAAGAGCCAGCAGGGAAAACTATGCCTTGTTCTAAAGCTCTTTGGGAACCACTTGCGTAGCCCCACAGACATGGGGGCTGCAGGCTTTCCTGCTGCCTTCAGCCTCAAAACAACCCTTTTCCACATGGCGTCACGCCAGGCACAAAAATGGCCATATGTCTGGAGACTGGTCCCACGCCCAAAGAGCCAGCAGGGAAAACTATGCCTTGTTCTAAAGCTCTTTGGGAACCGCTTGCGTGGCCCCACAGACCTGCGGGCTGCAGGCTTTCCTGCTGCCTTCAGCCTCAAAACCACACTTTCCCACTTGGCGTCACGCCAGGCACAAAAATGGCCATATGTCTGGAGGTTGGTCCCACGCCCAAAGAGCCAGCAGGGAAAACTATGCCTTGCTCTAAAGCTCTTTGGGAACCGTTTGCGTAGAGCCACACACCTGGGGGCTGCAGGCTTTCCTGCTCTCTTCAGCCTCAAAAGCACCCTTTCCCACTTGGAGCCGCGCCAGGCCAAAAAATGGCCATATGTCTGGAGACTGGTCCCACGCCCAAAGAGCCAGCACGGAAAACTATGCCTTGTTCTAAAGCTCTTTGGGAACCGCTTGCGTAGCCCCACAGACCTGCGGGCTGCAGGCTTTCCTGCTGCCTTCAGCCTCAAAACCACCCTTTCCCACTTGGCCCCGCGCCAGGCACAAAAATGGCCATATGTCAGGAGACTGGTCCCACGCCCAAAGAGCCAGCACGGAAAACTATGCCTTGTTCTAAAGCTCTTTGGGAACCGCTTGCGTAGCCCCACACACCTGGGGGCTGCAGGCTTTCCTGCTGCCTTCAGCCTCAAAACCACCCTTTTCCACATGGTGTCACGCCAGGCCCAAAAATGGCCATATGTCTGGAGGTTGGTCCCACGCCCAAAGAGCCAGCAGGGAAAACTATGCCTTGCTCTAAAGCTCTTTGGGAACCGCTTGCGTAGCCCCACACACCTGGGGGCTGCAGGCTTTCCTGCTGCCTTCAGCCTCAAAACCACCCTTTCCCACATGATGTCATGCCAGGCACAAAAATGGCCATATATCTGGAGACTGATCCCACGCCCAAAGAGCCAGCAGGGAAAACTATGCCTTGTTCTAAAGCTCTTTGGGAACCTCTTGCGTAGCCCCACACACCTGGGGGCTGCACGCTTTCCTGCTGCCTTCCGCCTCAAAACCACCCTTTTCCACATGGCGTCACGCCAGGCCCAAAAATGGCCATATCTCTGGAGACTGGTCCCACGCCCAAAGAGCCAGCAGGGAAAACTATGCCTTGTTCTAAAGCTCTTTGGGAACTGCTTGCGTAGGCCCACAGACCTGGGAGCTGCAGGCTTTCCTGCTGCCTTCAGCCTCAAAACCACCCTTTCCCACTTGGCGCCAAGCCAGGCCCAAAAATGGCCATATTTCTGGAGACTGGTCCCACGCCCAAAGAGCCAGCAGGGAAAACTATGCCTTGTTCTAAAGCTCTTTGGGAACCGCTTGCGTAGCCCCACACACCTGGGGGCTGCAGGCTTTCCTGCTGCCTTCAGCCTCAAAACCACCCTTTTCCACATGGCGTCACGCCAGGCACAAAAATGGCCATATGTCTGGAGGTTAGTCCCACGCCCAAAGAGCCAGCAGGGAAAACTATGCCTTGTTCTAAAGCTCTTTGGGAACGGCTTGCGTAGACCCACACACCTGGGGGCTGCAGGCTTTCCTGCTCTCTTCAGCATCAGAAGAACCCTTTCGCACTTGACGCTGCGCCAGGCCCAAAAATGGCCATATGTCTGGAGACTGGTCCCACGCCCAAAGAGCCAGCAGGGAAAACTATGCCTTGTTCTAAAGCTCTTTGGGAACCGCTTGCGTAGCCCCACACACGTGCGGGCTGCAGGCTTTCCTGCTGCCTTCAGCCTCAAAAACACCCTTTCCCACTTGGCCCCGAGCCAGGCACAAAAATGGCCATATGTCTGGAGACTGGTCCCACGCCCAAAGAGCCAGCAGGGAAAACTATGCCTTGTTCTAAAGCTCTTTGGGAACCGCTTGCGTAGCCCCACACACCTGGGGGCTGCAGGCTTTCCTGCTGCCTTCAGACTCAAAACCACCCTTTCCCACTTGGTGCTGCGCCAGGCACAAAAATGGCCATATGTCTGGAGGTTGGTCCCACGCCCAAAGAGCCAGCAGGGAAAACTATGCCTTGTTCTAAAGCTCTTTGGGAACCGCTTGCGTAGGCCCACAGACCTGGGGGCTGCAGGCTTTCCTGCTGCCTTCAGCCTCAAAACCACCCTTTCCCACTTGGCGCCAGGCCAGGCCCAAAAATGGCCATATGTCTGGAGACTGGTCCCACGCCCAAAGAGCCAGCAGGGAAAACTATGCCTTGTTCTAAAGCTCTTTGGAAACCGCTTGCGTAGCCCCACACACCTGTGGGCTGCAGGCTTTTTGCTGCCTTCAGCCTCAAAACCACCCTTTTCCACATGGCGTCACGCCAGGCACAAAAATGGCCATATGTCTGGAGGTTAGTCCCACGCCCAAAGAGCCAGCAGGGAAAACTATGCCTTGTTCTAAAGCTCTTTGGGAACGGCTTGCGTAGCCCCACACACCTGGGGGCTGCAGGCTTTCCTGCTCTCTTCAGCATCAGAAGAACCCTTTCGCACTTGACGCTGCGCCATGCCCAAAAATGGCCATATCTCTGGAGACTGGTCCCACGCCCAAAGAGCCAGCAGGGAAAACTATGCCTTGTTCTAAAGCTCTTTGGGAACCGCTTGCGTAGCCGCAGAGACGTAGGGGCCGCAGGCTTTCCTGCTGCCTTCAGCATCAAAAACACCCTTTCCCACTTGGCCCCGAGCCAGGCACAAAAATGGCCATATCTCTGGAGACTGGTCCCACGCCCAAAGAGCCAGCAGGGAAAACTATGCCTTGTTCTAAAGCTCTTTGGGAACCGCTTGCGTAGCCGCAGAGACGTAGGGGCCGCAGGCTTTCCTGCTGCCTTCAGCATCAAAAACACCCTTTCCCACTTGGCCCCGAGCCAGGCACAAAAATGGCCATATCTCTGGAGACTGGTCCCACGCCCAAAGAGCCAGCAGGGAAAACTATGCCTTGTTCTAAAGCTCTTTGGGAACCGCTTGCGTAGCCCCACACACCTGGGGGCTGCAGGCTTTCCTGCTGCCTTCAGCCTCAAAACCACCCTTTCCCACTTGGCGCTGCGCCATGCACAAAAATGGCCATATGTCTGGAGGTTGGTCCCACGCCCAAAGAGCCAGCAGGGAAAACTATGCCTTGTTCTAAAGCTCTTTGGGAACCGCTTGCGTAGCCCCACACACCTGGGGGCTGCAGGCTTTCCTGCTGCCTTCAGCCTCAAAACCACCCTTTCCCACTTGGCGCTGCGCCATGCACAAAAATGGCCATATGTCTGGAGGTTGGTCCCACGCCCAAAGAGCCAGCAGGGAAAACTATGCCTTGTTCTAAAGCTCTTTGGGAACCGCTTGCGTAGCCCCACACACCTGGGGGCTGCAGGCTTTCCTGCTGCCTTCAGCCTCAAAACCACCCTTTCCCACATGGCGTCACGCCAGGCCCAAAAATGGCCATATGTCTGGAGACTGGTCCCACGCGCAAAGAGCCAGCAGGGAAAACTATGCCTTGTTCTAAAGCTCTTTGGGAACCGCTTGCGTAGCCCCACAGACCTGGGGGCTGCAGGCTTTCCTGCTGCCTTCAGACTCAAAACCACCCTTTCCCACTTGGCGCTGCGCCAGGCCCAAAAATGGCCATATATCTGGAGACTGATCCCACGCCCATTGAGCCAGCAGAGAAAACTATGCCTTGTTCTAAAGCTCTTTGGGAACCGCTTGCGTAGCCCCACACACCTGGGGGCTGCAGGCTTTCCTGCTGCCTTCAGCCTCAAAACCACCCTTTCCCAAATGGCGCCACGCCAGGCCCAAAAATGGCCATATGTCTGCAAGTTGGTCCCACGCCCAAAGAGCCAGCAGGGAAAACTATGCCTTGTTCTAAAGCTCTTTGGGAACCGCTTGCGTAGCCCCACACACCTGGGGGCTGCAGGCTTTCCTGCTGCCTTCAGCCTCAAAACCACCCTTTCCCACTTGGCCCCGCGCCAGGCACAAAAATGGCCATATGTCTGGAGACTGGTCCCACGCCCAAAGAGCCAGCAGGGAAAACTATGCCTTGTTCTAAGGCTCTTTGGGAACCGCTTGCGTAGCCCCACACAAACTGGGGCGGGCAGGCTTTTCTCGCGCTTTCAGCCTCAAAACCACCCTTTCCCACTTGGCCCCGCGCCAGGCCCAAAAATGGCCATATGTCTGGAGGTTGGTCCCACGCCCAAAGAGCCAGCAGGGAAAACTATGCCTTGTTCTAAAGCTCTTTGGGAACGGCTAGCGTAGCCCCACAGACCTGTGGGCTGCATGCTTTCCTGCTCTCTTCAGCCTCAGAAGAACCCTTTCGCACTTGGAGCCGCGCCAGGCCCAAAAATGGCCATATATCTGGAGACTGGTCCCACGCCCAAAGAGCCAGCAGGGAAAACTATGCCTTGTTCTAAAGGTCTTTGGGAACCGCTTGCCTAGCCCCACACACCTGGGGGCTGCAGGCTTTCCTGCTGCCTTCAGACTCAAAACCACCCTTTCCCACTTGTCGCTGCGCCAGGCCCAAAAATGGCCATATATCTGGAGACTGGTCCCACGCCCATTGAGCCAGCAGAGAAAAGTATGCCTTGTTCTAAAGCTCTTTGGGAACCTCTTGCGTAGGCACACAGACCTGGGGGCTGCAGGCTTTCCTGCTGCCTTCAGCCTCAAAACCACCCTTTCCCACTTGGCCCCGCGCCAGGCACAAAAATGGCCATATGTCTGGAGACTGGTCCCACGCCCAAAGAGCCAGCAGGGAAAACTATGCCTTGTTCTAAAGCTCTTTGGGAACCGCTTGCGTAGCCCCACACACCTGGGGGCTGCAGGCTTTCCTGCTGCCTTCAGCCTCAAAACCACCCTTTTCCACATGGCGTCACGCCAGGCACAAAAATGGCCATATGTCTGGAGGTTAGTCCCACGCCCAAAGAGCCAGCAGGGAAAACTATGCCTTGTTCTAAAGCTCTTTGGGAACCGCTTGCGTGGCCCCACACACCTGGGCCTGCAGGCTTTCCTGCTCTCTTCAGCATCAGAAGAACCCTTTCCCACTTGGCCCCGAGCCAGGCACAAAAATGGCCATATGTCTGGAGATTGGTCCCACGCCCAAAGAGCCAGCAGGGAAAACTATGCCTTGTTCTAAAGCTCTTTGGGAACGGCTTGCGTAGCCCCACACACCTGCGGGCTGCAGGCTTTCCTGCTGCCTTCAGCCTCAAAACCACCCTTTCCCACTTGTCGCTGCGCCAGGCCCAAAAATGGCCATATATCTGGAGACTGATCCCACGCCGATTGAGCCAGCAGAGAAAAGTATGCCTTGTTCTAAAGCTCTTTGGGAACCTCTTGCGTAGGCACACACACCTGGGGGCTGCAGGCTTTCCTGCTGCCTTCAGCCTCAAAACCACCCTTTCCCACTTGGCCCCGCGCCAGGCACAAAAATGGCCATATGTCTGGAGACTGGTCCCACGCCCAAAGAGCCAGCAGGGAAAACTATGCCTTGTTCTAAAGCTCTTTGGGAACCGCTTGCGTAGCCCCACACACCTGGGGGCTGCAGGCTTTCCTGCTGCCTTCAGCCTCAAAACCACCCTTTTCCACATGGCGTCACGCCAGGCACAAAAATGGCCATATGTCTGGAGGTTAGTCCCACGCCCAAAGAGCCAGCAGGGAAAACTATGCCTTGTTCTAAAGCTCTTTGGGAACCGCTTGCGTGGCCCCACACACCTGGGCCTGCAGGCTTTCCTGCTCTCTTCAGCATCAGAAGAACCCTTTCCCACTTGGCGCTGCGCCAGGGTCAAAAATGGCCATATATCTGGAGACTGATCCCACGCCCAAAGAGCCAGCAGGGAAAACTATGCCTTGTTCTAAAGCTCTTTGGGAACCGCTTGCGTAGCCCCACACACCTGGGTGCTGCAGGCTTTCCTGCTGCCTTCAGCCTCAAAACCACCCTTTCCCACATGGCGTCACGCCACGCCCAAAAATGGCCATATGTCTGGAGACTGGTCCCACGCCCAAAGAGCCAGCAGGGAAAACTATGCCTTGTTCTAAAGCTCTTTGGGAACCGCTTGCGTAGCCCCACACACCTGCGGGCTGCAGTCTTTCCTGCTGCCTTCAGCCTCAAAACCACCCTTTCACACATGGCGTCACGCCAGGCCCAAAAATGGCCATATGTCTGGAGACTGGTGCCACGCGCAAAGAGCCAGCAGGGAAAACTATGCCTTGTTCTAAGGCTCTTTGGGAACCGCTTGCGTAGCCCCACACAAACTGGGGCGGGCAGGCTTTTCTCGCGCTTTCAGCCTCAAAACCACCCTTTCCCACTTGGCCCCGCGCCAGGCCCAAAAATGGCCATATGTCTGGAGGTTGGTCCCACGCCCAAATAGCCAGAAGGGAAAACTATGCCTTGTTCTAAAGCTCTTTGGGAACTGCTTGCGTAGCCCCACACACCTGGGGGGTGCAGGCTTTCCTGCTCTCTTCAGCCTCAGAAGAACCCTTTCGCACTTGGAGCCGCGCAAGGCCCAAAAATGGCCATATGTCTGAAGATTGGTCCCACGCCCAAAGAGCCAGCAGGGAAAACTATGCCTTGTTCTAAAGCTCTTTGGGAACCGCTTGCGTAGCCCCACACACCTGGGGGCTGCAGGCTTTCCTGCTGCCTTCAGCCTCAAAACAACCCTTTCCCACTTGGCGCTGCGCCAGGCCCAAAAATGGCCATATATCTGGAGACTGGTCCCACGCCCAAAGAGCCAGCAGGGAAAACTATGCCTTGTTCTAAAGCTCTTTGGGAACCGCTTGCGTAGCCCCACACACCTGGGGGCTGCAGGCTTTCCTGCTGCCTTCAGACTCAAAACCACCCTTTCCCACTTGGCATCGCGCCAGGCCCAAAAATGGCCATATGTCTGGAGACTGGTCCCACGCCCAAAGAGCCAGCAGGGAAAACTATGCCTTGTTCTAAAGCTCTTTGGGAACCGCTTGCGTAGCCCCACACACCTGGGGGCTGCAGGCTTTCCTGCTGCCTTCAGCCTCAAAACCACCCTTTCCCACTTGGCCCCGCGCCAGGCACAAAAATGGCCATATGTCTGGAGACTGGTCCCACGCCCAAAGAGCCAGCAGGGAAAACTATGCCTTGTTCTAAGGCTGTTTGGGAACCGCTTGCGTAGCCCCACACAAACTGGGGGCTGCAGGCTTTCCTGCTGCCTTCAGCCTCAAAACCACCCTTTCCCACTTGGCGCCGCGCCAGGCCCAAAAATGGCCATATGTCTGGAGACTGGTCCCACGCCCAAAGAGCCAGCAGGGAAAACTATGCCTTGTTCTAAAGCTCTTTGGAAATCGCTTGCGTAGCCCCACACACCTGGGGGCTGCAGGCTTTTCTCGCGCTTTCAGCCTCAAAACCACCCTTTCCCACTTGGCCCTGCGCCAGGCACAAAAATGGCCATATGTCTGAAGATTGGTCCCACGCCCAAAGAGCCAGCAGGGAAAACTATGCCTTGTTCTAAAGCTCTTTGGGAACCGCTTGCGTAGCCCCACAGACCTGCGGGCTGCAGGCTTTCCTGCTGCCTTCAGCCTCAAAACCACCCTTTCCCACTTGGCGCTGCGCCAGGCCCAAAAATGGCCATATATCTGGAGACTGGTCCCACGCCCAAAGAGCTAGCAGGGAAAACTATGCCTTGTTCTAAAGCTCTTTGGGAACCGCTTGCGTAGCCCCACACACCTGGGGGCTGCAGGCTTTCCTGCTGCCTTCAGTCTCAAAACCACCCTTTTACACATGGCGTCACGCCAGGCACAAAAATGGCCATATGTCTGGAGGCTGGTCCCACGCCCAAAGAGCCAGCAGGGAAAACTATGCCTTGTTCTAAAGCTCTTTGGGAACCGCTTGCGTAGCCCCACACACCTGGGGGCTGCAGGCTTTCCTGCTGCCTTCAGACTCAAAACCACCCTTTCCCACTTGGCATCGCGCCAGGCCCAAAAATGGCCATAAGTCAGGAGACTGGTCCCACGCCCAAAGAGCCAGCAGGGAAAACTATGCCTTGTTCTAAAGCTCTTTGGGAACCGCTTGCGTAGCCCCACACAAACTGGGGGCAGCAAGCTTTTCTCGCGCTTTCAGCCTCAAAACCACCCTTTCCAACTTGGCGCTGCGCCAGGCACAAAAATGGCCATATGTTTGGAGACTCGTCCCACGCCCAAAGAGCTAGCAGGGAAAACTATGCCTTGTTCTAAAGCTCTTTGGGAACCGCTTGCGTAGCCCCACACACCTGGGGGCTGCAGGCTTTCCTGCTGCCTTCAGCCTCAAAACCACCCTTTCCCACTTGGCGCCGCGCCATGCCCAAAAATGGCCATATTTCTGGAGACTGGTCCCACGCCCAAAGAGCCAGCAGGGAAAACTATGCCTTGTTCTAAAGCTCTTTGGGAACCGCTTGCGTAGCCCCACACACCTGGGGGCTGCAGGCTTTCCTGCTGCCTTCAGCCTCAAAACCACCCTTTCCCACTTGGTGCTGCGCCAGGCCCAAAAATGGCCATATATCTGGAGACTGATCCCACGCCCAAAGAGCCAGCAGGGAAAACTATGCCTTGTTCTAAAGCTCTTTGGGAACCGCTTGCGTAGTCCCACACACCTGGGGGCTGCAGGCTTTCCTGCTGCCTTCAGCCTCAAAACCACCCTTTCCCACATGGCGCCACGCCAGGCACAAAAATGGCCATATGTCTGGAGACTGGTCCCATGCCCAAAGAGCCAGCACGGAAAACTATGCCTTGTTCTAAAGCTCTTTGGGAACCGCTTGTGTAGCCCCACACACCTGGGGGCTGCAGGCTTTCCTGCTGCCTTCAGCCTCAAAAACACCCTTTCCCACTTGGCGCCGCGCCAGGCCCAAAAATCGCCATATGTCTGGAGACTGGTCCCACGCCCAAAGAGCCAGCAGGGAAAACTATGCCTTGTTCTAAAGCTCTTTGGTAATCGCTTGCGTAGCCCCACACACCTGGGGGCTGCAGGCTTTTCTCGCGCTTTCAGCCTCAAAACCACCCTTTCCCACTTGGCCCTGCGCCAGGCCCAAAAATGGCCATATGTCTGAAGATTGGTCCCACGCCCAAAGAGCCAGCAGGGAAAACTATGCCTTGTTCTAAAGCTCTTTGGGAACCGCTTGCGTAGCCCCACACACCTGGGGGCTGCAGGCTTTCCTGCTGCCTTCAGCCTCAAAACCACCCTTTCCCACTTGGCGCTGCGCCAGGCCCAAAAATGGCCATATATCTGGAGACTGATCCCACGCCCAAAGAGCCAGCAGGGAAAACTATGCCTTGTTCTAAAGCTCTTTGGGAACCGCTTGTGTAGCCCCACACAAACTGGGGGCAGCAAGCTTTTCTCGCGCTTTCAGCCTCAAAACCACCCTTTCCAACTTGACGCTGCGCCAGGCACAAAAATGGCCATATGTCTGGAGACTGGTCCCACGCCCAAAGAGCTAGCAGGGAAAACTATGCCTTGTTCTAAAGCTCTTTGGGAACCGCTTGCGTAGCCCCATACACCTGGGGGCTGCAGGCTTTCCTGCTGCCTTCAGCCTCAAAACCACCCTTTCCCACTTGGCCCCGCGCCACGCCCAAAAATGGCCATATCTCTGGAGACTGGTCCCACGCCCAAAGAGCCAGCAGGGAAAACTATGCCTTGTTCTAAAGCTCTTTGGGAACCGTTTGCGTAGCCCCACACACCTGGGGGCTGCAGGCTTTCCTGCTGCCTTCAGCCTCAAAACCACCCTTTCCCACTTGGTGCCGCGCCAGGCCCAAAAATGGCCATATATCTGGAGACTGGTCCCACGCCCAAAGAGCTAGCAGGGAAAACTATGCCTTGTTCTAAAGCTCTTTGGGAACCGCTTGCGTAGCCCCACACACCTGGGGGCTGCAGGCTTTCCTGCTGCCTTCAGCCTCAAAACCACCCTTTCCCAAATGGCGCCACGCCAGGCCCAAAAATGGCCATATGTCTGGAGTTTTGTCCCACGCCCAAAGAGCCAGCAGGGAAAACTATGCCTTGTTCTAAAGCTCTTTGGGAACGGCTTGCGTAGCCCCACACACCTGGGGGCTGCAGGCTTTCCTGCTGCCTTCAGCCTCAAAAACACCCTTTCCCACTTGGCCCCGCGCCAGGCCCAAAAAAGGCCATATGTCTGGAGGTTGGTCCCACGCCCAAAGAGCCAGCACGGAAAACTATGCCTTGTTCTAAAGCTCTTTGGGAACCGCTTGCGTAGCCCCACACACCTGGATGCTGCAGGCTTTCCTGCTGCCTTCAGCCTCAAAAACACCCTTTCCCACTTGGCGCCGCGCCACGCCCAAAAATCGCAATATGTCTGGAGACTGGTCCCACGCCCAAAGAGCCAGCAGGGAAAACTATGCCTTGTTCTAAAGCTCTTTGGTAATCGCTTGCGTAGCCCCACACACCTGGGGGCTGCAGGCTTTTCTCGCGCTTTCAGCCTCAAAACCACCCTTTCCCACTTGGCCCTGCGCCAGGACCAAAAATGGCCATATGTCTGAAGATTGGTCCCACGCCCAAAGAGCCAGCAGGGAAAACTATGCCTTGTTCTAAAGCTCTTTGGGAACCGCTTGCGTTGCCCCACAGACCTGCGGGCTGCAGGCTTTCCTGCTGCCTTCAGCCTCAAAACCACCCTTTCCCACTTGGCGCTGCGCCAGGCCCAAAAATGGCCATATATCTGGAGACTGATCCCACGCCCAAAGAGCCAGCAGGGAAAACTATGCCTTGTTCTAAAGCTCTTTGGGAACCGCTTGCGTAGCCCCACACACCTGGGGGCTGCAGGCTTTCCTGCTGCCTTCAGTCTCAAAACCACCCTTTTCCACATGGCGTCACGCCAGGCACAAAAATGGCCATATGTCTGGAGGTTGGTCCCACGCCCAAAGAGCCAGCAGGGAAAACTATGCCTTGTTCTAAAGCTCTTTGGGAACCGCTTGCGTAGCCCCACACACCTGGGGGCTGCAGGCTTTCCTGCTGCCTTCAGCCTCAAAACCACCGTTTCCCACTTGGCCCCGCGCCAGGCACAAAAATGGCCATATGTCTGGAGACTGGTCCCACGCCCAAAGAGCCAGCAGGGAAAACTATGCCTTGTTCTAAAGCTCTTTGGGAACCGCTTGCGTAGCCCCACAGACCCTGGGGGCTGCAGGCTTTCCTGCTGCCTTCAGACTCAAAACAACCCTTTCCCACTTGGCATCGCGCCAGCCCCAAAAATGGCCATATGTCAGGAGACTGGTCCCACGCCCAAAGAGCCAGCAGGGAAAACTATGCCTTGTTCTAAAGCTCTTTGGGAACCGCTTGCGTAGCCCCACACAAACTGGGGGCAGCAAGCTTTTCTCGCGCTTTCAGCCTCAAAACCACCCTTTCCAACTTGGCGCTGCGCCAGGCACAAAAATGGCCATATGTCTGGAGACTGGTCCCACGCCCAAAGAGCTAGCAGGGAAAACTATGCCTTGTTCTAAAGCTCTTTGGGAACCGCTTGCGTAGCCCCACACACCTGGGGGCTGCAGGCTTTCCTGCTGCCTTCAGCCTCAAAACCACCCTTTCCCACTTGGCCCCGCGCCACGCCCAAAAATGGCCATATCTCTGGAGACTGGTCCCACGCCCAAAGAGCCAGCAGGGAAAACTATGCCTTGTTCTAAAGCTCTTTGGGAACGGCTTGCGTAGCCCCACACACCTGGGGGCTGCAGGCTTTCCTGCTGCCTTCAGCCTCAAAACCACCCTTTCCCACTTGGTGCCGCGCCAGGCACAAAAATGGCCATATATCTGGAGACTGGTCCCACGCCCAAAGAGCTAGCAGGGAAAACTATGCCTTGTTCTAAAGCTCTTTGGGAACCGCTTGCGTAGCCCCACACACCTGGGGGCTGCAGGCTTTCCTGCTGCCTTCAGCCTCAAAACCACCCTTTCCCACTTGGCCCCGCACCACGCCCAAAAATGGCCATATCTCTGGAGACTGGTCCCACGCCCAAAGAGCTAGCAGGGAAAACTATGCCTTGTTCTAAAGCTCTTTGGGAACCGCTTACGTAGCCCCACACACCTGGGGGCTGCAGGCTTTCCTGCTGCCTTCAGCCTCAAAACCACCCTTTCCCACTTGGCGCCGCGCCATGCCCAAAAATGGCCATATGTCTGGAGACTGGTCCCACGCCCAAAGGGCCAGCAGGGAAAACTATGCCTTGTTCTAAAGCTCTTTGGGAACCGCTTGCGTAGCCCCACAGACCTGGGGGCTGCAGGCTTTCCTGCTGCCTTCAGCCTCAAAACCACCCTTTCCCACTTGGTGCTGCGCCAGGCCCAAAAATGGCCATATATGTGGAGACTGATCCCACGCCCAAAGAGGCAGGAGGGAAAACTATGCCTTGTTCTAAAGCTCTTTGGGAACCGCTTGCGTAGCCCCACACAAACTGGGGGCAGCAAGCTTTTCTCGCGCTTTCAGCCTCAAAACCACCCTTTCCAACTTGGCGCTGCGCCAGGCACAAAAATGGCCATATGTCTGGAGACTGGTCCCACGCCCAAAGAGCTAGCAGGGAAAACTATGCCTTGTTCTAAAGCTCTTTGGGAACCGCTTGCGTAGCCCCACACACCTGGGGGCTGCAGGCTTTCCTGCTGCCTTCAGCCTCAAAACCACCCTTTCCCACTTGGCCCCGCGCCACGCCCAAAAATGGCCATATCTCTGGAGACTGGTCCCACGCCCAAAGAGCCAGCAGGGAAAAATATGCCTTGTTCTAAAGCTCTTTGGGAACCGCTTGCGTAGCCCCACACACCTGGGGGCTGCAGGCTTTCCTGCTGCCTTCAGACTCAAAACCACCCTTTCCCACTTGGTGCCGCGCCAGGCACAAAAATGGCCATATGTCTGGAGACTGGTCCCACGCCCAAAGAGCCAGCAGGGAAAACTATTCCTTGTTCTAAAGCTCTTTGGGAACGGCTTGCGTAGCCACACACACCTGGGGGCTGCAGGCTTTCCTGCTGCCTTCAGACTCAGAACCACCCTTTCCCACTTGGCGCCAAGCCAGGCCCAAAAATGGCCATATTTCTGGAGACTGGTCCCTTTCCCAAAGAGCCAGCAGGGAAAACTATGCCTTGTTCTAAAGCTCTTTGGGAACCGCTTGCGTAGCCCCACACACCTGGGGGCTGCAGGCTTTCCTGCTGCCTTCAGCCTCAAAACCACCCTTTCCCACTTGGCGCCGCGCCATGCCCAAAAATGGCCATATGTCTGGAGACTGGTCCCATGCCCAAAGAGCCATCAGGGAAAACTATGCCTTGTTCTAAAGCTCTTTGGGAACCGCTTGCGTAGCCCCACACACCTGGGGGCTGCAGGCTTTCATGCTGCCTTCAGCCTCAAAACCACCCTTTCCCACTTGGTGCTGCGCCAGGCCCAAAAATGGCCATATGTCAGGAGGTTGGTCCCACGCCCAAAGAGCCAGCAGGGAAAACTATGCCTTGTTCTAAAGCTCTTTGGGAACCGCTTGCGTAGTCCCACACACCTGGGGGCTGCAGGCTTTCCTGCTGCCTTCAGCCTCAAAACCACCCTTTCCCAAATGGCGCCACGCCAGGCACAAAAATGGCCATATGTCTGGAGTTTGGTCAAACGCCCAAAGAGCCAGCAGGGAAAACTATGCCTTGTTCTAAAGCTCTTTGGGAACGGCTTGCGTAGCCCCACACACCTGGGGGCTGCAGGCTTTCCTGCTGCCTTCAGCCTCAAAACCAGCCCTTCCCACTTGGCCCCGCGCCAGGCACAAAAATGGCCATATGTCAGGAGACTGGTCCCACGCCCAAAGAGCCAGCACGGAAAACTATGCCTTGTTCTAAAGCTCTTTGGGAACCGCTTGCGTAGCCCCACACACCTGGGGGCTGCAGGCTTTCCTGCTGCCTTCAGACTCAAAACAACCCTTTACCACTTGGCATCGCGCCAGGCCCAAAAATGGCCATATGTCTGAAGATTGGTCCCACGCCCAAAGAGCCAGCAGGGAAAACTATGCCTTGTTCTAAAGCTCTTTGGGAACCACTTGCGTAGCCCCACAAACCTGGGGGCTGCAGGCTTTCCTGCTGCCTTCAGCCTCAAAACCACCCTTTCGCACTTGGCGCCGCGCCAGGCCCAAAAATGGCCATATGTCTGAAGATTGGTCCCACGCCCAAAGAGCCAGCAGGGAAAACTATGCCTTGTTCTAAAGCTCTTTGGGAACCTCTTGCGTAGCCCCACACACCTGGGGGCTGCAGGCTTTCCTGCTGCCTTCAGACTCAAAACCACCCTTTCCCACTTGGCATCGCGCCAGGCCCAAAAATGGCCATATGTCAGGAGACTGGTCCCACGCCCAAAGAGCCAGCAGGGAAAAATATGCCTTGTTCTAAAGCTCTTTGGGAACCGCTTGCGTAGCCCCACACAAACTGGGGGCAGCAAGCTTTTCTCGCGCTTTCAGCCTCAAAACCACCCTTTCCAACTTGGCGCTGCGCCAGGCACAAAAATGGCCATATGTCTGGAGACTGGTCCCACGCCCAAAGAGCTAGCAGGGAAAACTATGCCTTGTTCTAAAGCTCTTTGGGAACCGCTTGCGTAGCCCCACACACCTGGGGGCTGCAGGCTTTCCTGCTGCCTTCAGCCTCAAAACCACCCTTTCCCACTTGGCCCCGCGCCACGCCCAAAAATGGCCATATCTCTGGAGACTGGTCCCACGCCCAAAGAGCCAGCAGGGAAAACTATGCCTTGTTCTAAAGCTCTTTGGGAACGGCTTGCGTAGCCCCACACACCTGGGGGCTGCAGGCTTTCCTGCTGCCTTCAGCCTCAAAACCACCCTTTCCCACTTGGTGCCGCGCCAGGCACAAAAATGGCCATATATCTGGAGACTGGTCCCACGCCCAAAGAGCTAGCAGGGAAAACTATGCCTTGTTCTAAAGCTCTTTGGGAACCGCTTGCGTAGCCCCACAGACCTGGGGGCTGCAGGCTTTCCTGCTGCCTTCAGCCTCAAAACCACCCTTTCCCACTTGGCCCCGCACCACGCCCAAAAATGGCCATATCTCTGGAGACTGGTCCCACGCCCAAAGAGCTAGCAGGGAAAACTATGCCTTGTTCTAAAGCTCTTTGGGAACCGCTTACGTAGCCCCACACACCTGGGGGCTGCAGGCTTTCCTGCTGCCTTCAGCCTCAAAACCACCCTTTCCCACTTGGCCCTGCGCCAGGCACAAAAATGGCCATATATCTGGAGACTGGTCCCACGCCCAAAGAGCCAGCAGGGAAAACTATGCCTTGTTCTAAAGCTCTTTGGGAACCTCTTGCGTAGCCACACACACCTGGGGGCTGCAGGCTTTCCTGCTGCCTTCAGCCTCAAAACCACCCTTTCCCACTTGGCGCCGCGCCATGCCCAAAAATGGCCATATGTCTGGAGACTGGTCCCACGCCCAAAGAGCCAGCAGGGAAAACTATGCCTTGTTCTAAAGCTCTTTGGGAACCGCTTGCGTAGCCCCACACACCTGGGGGCTGCAGGCTTTCCTGCTGCCTTCAGCCTCAAAACCACCCTTTTCCCACTTGGCCCCGCGCCACGCCCAAAAATGGCCATATCTCTGGAGACTGGTCCCACGCCCAAAGAGCCAGCAGGGAAAAATATGCCTTGTTCTAAAGCTCTTTGGGAACCGCTTGCGTAGCCCCACACACCTGCGGGCTGCAGGCTTTCCTGCTGCCTTCAGACTCAAAACCACCCTTTCCCACTTGGTGCCGCGCCAGGCACAAAAATGGCCATATGTCTGGAGACTGGTCCCACGCCCAAAGAGCCAGCAGGGAAAACTATTCCTTGTTCTAAAGCTCTTTGGGAACGGCTTGCGTAGCCCAACACACCTGGGGGCTGCAGGCTTTCCTGCTGCCTTCAGACTCAGAACCACCCTTTCCCACTTGGCGCCAAGCCAGGCCCAAAAATGGCCATATTTCTGGAGACTGGTCCCTTTCCCAAAGAGCCAGCAGGGAAAACTATGCCTTGTTCTAAAGCTCTTTGGGAACCTCTTGCGTAGCCCCACACACCTGGGGGCTGCAGGCTTTCCTGCTGCCTTCAGCCTCAAAACCACCCTTTCCCACTTGGCGCCGCGCCATGCCCAAAAATGGCCATATGTCTGGAGACTGGTCCCACGCCCAAAGAGCCATCAGGGAAAACTATGCCTTGTTCTAAAGCTCTTTGGGAACCGCTTGCGTAGCCCCACACACCTGGGGGCTGCAGGCTTTCATGCTGCCTTCAGCCTCAAAACCACCCTTTCCCACTTGGTGCTGCGCCAGGCCCAAAAATGGCCATATGTCAGGAGGTTGGTCCCACGCCCAAAGAGCCAGCAGGGAAAACTATGCCTTGTTCTAAAGCTCTTTGGGAACCGCTTGCGTAGTCCCACACACCTGGGGGCTGCAGGCTTTCCTGCTGCCTTCAGCCTCAAAACCACCCTTTCCCAAATGGCGCCACGCCAGGCACAAAAATGGCCATATGTCTGGAGTTTGGTCAAACGCCCAAAGAGCCAGCAGGGAAAACTATGCCTTGTTCTAAAGCTCTTTGGGAACGGCTTGCGTAGCCCCACACACCTGGGGGCTGCAGGCTTTCCTGCTGCCTTCAGCCTCAAAACCAGCCTTTCCCACTTGGCCCCGCGCCAGGCACAAAAATGGCCATATGTCAGGAGACTGGTCCCACGCCCAAAGAGCCAGCACGGAAAACTATGCCTTGTTCTAAAGCTCTTTGGGAACCGCTTGCGTAGCCCCACACACCTGGGGGCTGCAGGCTTTCCAGCTGCCTTCAGACTCAAAACAACCCTTTACCACTTGGCATCGCGCCAGGCCCAAAAATGGCCATATGTCTGAAGATTGGTCCCACGCCCAAAGAGCCAGCAGGGAAAACTATGCCTTGTTCTAAAGCTCTTTGGGAACCACTTGCGTAGCCCCACAAACCTGGGGGCTGCAGGCTTTCCTGCTCTCTTCAGCCTCAAAACCACCCTTTCGCACTTGGCGCCGCGCCAGGCCCAAAAATGGCCATATGTCTGAAGATTGGTCCCACGCCCAAAGAGCCAGCAGGGAAAACTATGCCTTGTTCTAAAGCTCTTTGGGAACCTCTTGCGTAGCCCCACACACCTGGGGGCTGCAGGCTTTCCTGCTGCCTTCAGACTCAAAACCACCCTTTCCCACTTGGCATCGCGCCAGGCCCAAAAATGGCCATATGTCAGGAGACTGGTCCCACGCCCAAAGAGCCAGCAGGGAAAAATATGCCTTGTTCTAAAGCTCTTTGGGAACCGCTTGCGTAGCCCCACACAAACTGGGGGCAGCAAGCTTTTCTCGCGCTTTCAGCCTCAAAACCACCCTTTCCAACTTGGCGCTGCGCCAGGCACAAAAATGGCCATATGTCTGGAGACTGGTCCCACGCCCAAAGAGCTAGCAGGGAAAACTATGCCTTGTTCTAAAGCTCTTTGGGAACCGCTTGCGTAGCCCCACACACCTGGGGGCTGCAGGCTTTCCTGCTGCCTTCAGCCTCAAAACCACCCTTTCCCACTTGGCCCCGCGCCACGCCCAAAAATGGCCATATCTCTGGAGATTGGTCCCACGCCCAAAGAGCCAGCAGGGAAAAATATGCCTTCTTCTAAAGCTCTTTGGGAACCGCTTGCGTAGCCCCACACACCTGGGGGCTGCAGGCTTTCCTGCTGCCTTCAGACTCAAAACCACCCTTTCCCACTTGGTGCCGCGCCAGGCACAAAAATGGCCATATGTCTGGAGACTGGTCCCACGCCCAAAGAGCCAGCAGGGAAAACTATGCCTTGTTCTAAAGCTCTTTGGGAACGGCTTGCGTAGCCCCACACAGCTGGGGGCTGCAGGCTTTCCTGCTGCCTTCAGACTCAGAACCACCCTTTCCCACTTGGCGCCAAGCCAGGCCCAAAAATGGCCATATTTCTGGAGACTGGTCCCTTTCCCAAAGAGCCAGCAGGGAAAACTATGCCTTGTTCTAAAGCTCTTTGGGAACCTCTTGCGTAGCCCCACACACCTGGGGGCTGCAGTCTTTCCTGCTGCCTTCAGCCTCAAAACCACCCTTTCCCACTTGGCGCCGCGCCATGCCCAAAAATGGCCATATGTCTGGAGACTGGTCCCACGCCCAAAGAGGCAGGAGGGAAAACTATGCCTTGTTCTAAAGCTCTTTGGGAACCGCTTGCGTAGCCCCACACACCTGGGGGCTGCAGGCTTTCCTGCTGCCTTCAGCCTCAAAACCACCCTTTCCCACTTGGTGCTGCGCCTGGCCCAAAAATGGCCATATATCTGGAGACTGATCCCACGCCCAAAGAGCCAGCAGGGAAAACTATGCCTTGTTCTAAAGCTCTTTGGGAACCGCTTGCGTAGTCCCACACACCTGGGGGCTGCAGGCTTTCCTGCTGCCTTCAGCCTCAAAACCACCCTTTCCCAAATGGCGCCACGCCAGGCACAAAAATGGCCATATGTCTGGAGTTTGGTCAAACGCCCAAAGAGCCAGCAGGGAAAAGTATGCCTTGTTCTAAAGCTCTTTGGGAACGGCTTGCGTAGCCCCACACACCTGGGGGCTGCAGGCTTTCCTGCTGCCTTCAGACTCAAAACCACCCTTTCCCACTTGGTGCCGCGCCAGGCACAAAAATGGCCATATGTCTGGAGACTGGTCCCACGCCCAAAGAGCCAGCAGGGAAAACTATTCCTTGTTCTAAAGCTCTTTGGGAACGGCTTGCGTAGCCCAACACACCTGGGGGCTGCAGGCTTTCCTGCTGCCTTCAGACTCAGAACCACCCTTTCCCACTTGGCGCCAAGCCAGGCCCAAAAATGGCCATATTTCTGGAGACTGGTCCCTTTCCCAAAGAGCCAGCAGGGAAAACTATGCCTTGTTCTAAAGCTCTTTGGGAACCTCTTGCGTAGCCCCACACACCTGGGGGCTGCAGGCTTTCCTGCTGCCTTCAGCCTCAAAACCACCCTTTCCCACTTGGCGCCGCGCCATGCCCAAAAATGGCCATATGTCTGGAGACTGGTCCCACGCCCAAAGAGCCAGGAGGGAAAACTATGCCTTGTTCTAAAGCTCTTTGGGAACCGCTTGCGTAGCCCCACACACCTGGGGGCTGCAGGCTTTCATGCTGCCTTCAGCCTCAAAACCACCCTTTCCCACTTGGTGCTGCGCCAGGCCCAAAAATGGCCATATGTCTGGAGGTTGGTCCCACGCCCAAAGAGCCAGCAGGGAAAACTATGCCTTGTTCTAAAGCTCTTTGGGAACCGCTTGCGTAGTCCCACACACCTGGGGGCTGCAGGCTTTCCTGCTGCCTTCAGCCTCAAAACCACCCTTTCCCAAATGGCGCCACGCCAGGCACAAAAATGGCCATATGTCTGGAGTTTGGTCAAACGCCCAAAGAGCCAGCAGGGAAAACTATGCCTTGTTCTAAAGCTCTTTGGGAACGGCTTGCGTAGCCCCACACACCTGGGGGCTGCAGGCTTTCCTGCTGCCTTCAGCCTCAAAACCAGCCTTTCCCACTTGGCCCCGCGCCAGGCACAAAAATGGCCATATGTCAGGAGACTGGTCCCACGCCCAAAGAGCCAGCAGGGAAAACTATGCCTTGTTCTAAAGCTCTTTGGGAACCGCTTGCGTAGCCCCACACACCTGGGGGCTGCAGGCTTTCCAGCTGCCTTCAGACTCAAAACAACCCTTTCCCACTTGGCATCGCGCCAGGCCCAAAAATGGCCATATGTCTGAAGATTGGTCCCACGCCCAAAGAGCCAGCAGGGAAAACTATGCCTTGTTCTAAAGCTCTTTGGGAACCACTTGCGTAGCCCCACAAACCTGGGGGCTGCAGGCTTTCCTGCTCTCTTCAGCCTCAAAACCACCCTTTCGCACTTGGCGCCGCGCCAGGCCCAAAAATGGCCATATGTCTGAAGATTGGTCCCACGCCCAAAGAGCCAGCAGGGAAAACTATGCCTTGTTCTAAAGCTCTTTGGGAACCTCTTGCGTAGCCCCACACACCTGGGGGCTGCAGGCTTTCCTGCTGCCTTCAGACTCAAAACCACCCTTTCCCACTTGGCATCGCGCCAGGCCCAAAAATGGCCATATGTCAGGAGACTGGTCCCACGCCCAAAGAGCCAGGAGGGAAAACTATGCCTTGTTCTAAAGCTCTTTGGGAACCGCTTGCGTAGCCCCACACAAACTGGGGGCAGCAAGCTTTTCTCGCGCTTTCAGCCTCAAAACCACCCTTTCCAACTTGGCGCTGCGCCAGGCACAAAAATGGCCATATGTCTGGAGACTGGTCCCACGCCCAAAGAGCTAGCAGGGAAAACTATGCCTTGTTCTAAAGCTCTTTGGGAACCGCTTGCGTAGCCCCACACACCTGGGGGCTGCAGGCTTTCCTGCTGCCTTCAGCCTCAAAACCACCCTTTGCCACTTGGCCCCGCGCCACGCCCAAAAATGGCCATATCTCTGGAGATTGGTCCCACGCCCAAAGAGCCAGCAGGGAAAAATATGCCTTGTTCTAAAGCTCTTTGGGAACCGCTTGCGTAGCCCCACACACCTGGGGGCTGCAGGCTTTCCTGCTGCCTTCAGACTCAAAACCACCCTTTCCCACTTGGTGCCGCGCCAGGCACAAAAATGGCCATATGTCTGGAGACTGGTCCCACGCCCAAAGAGCGAGCACGGAAAACTATGCCTTGTTCTAAAGCTCTTTGGGAACGGCTTGCGTAGCCCAACACACCTGGGGGCTGCAGGCTTTCCTGCTGCCTTCAGACTCAGAACCACCCTTTCCCACTTGGCGCCAAGCCAGGCCCAAAAATGGCCATATGTCTGGAGACTGGTCCCTTTCCCAAAGAGCCAGCAGGGAAAACTATGCCTTGTTCTAAAGCTCTTTGGGAACCTCTTGCGTAGCCCCACACACCTGGGGGCTGCAGTCTTTCCTGCTGCCTTCAGCCTCAAAACCACCCTTTCCCACTTGGCCCCGCGCCACGCCCAAAAATGGCCATATCTCTGGAGACTAGTCCCACGCCCAAAGAGCTAGCAGGGAAAACTATGCCTTGTTCTAAAGCTCTTTGGGAACCGCTTACGTAGCCCCACACACCTGGGGGCTGCAGGCTTTCCTGCTGCCTTCAGCCTCAAAACCACCCTTTCCCACTTGGTGCCGCGCCAGGCACAAAAATGGCCATATATCTGGAGACTGGTCCCACGCCCAAAGAGCCAGCAGGGAAAACTATGCCTTGTTCTAAAGCTCTTTGGGAACCTCTTGCGTAGCCACACACACCTGGGGGCTGCAGGCTTTCCTGCTGCCTTCAGCCTCAAAACCACCCTTTCCCACTTGGCGCCGCGCCATGCCCAAAAATGGCCATATGTCTGGAGACTGGTCCCACGCCCAAAGAGCCAGCAGGGAAAACTATGCCTTGTTCTAAAGCTCTTTGGGAACCGCTTGCGTAGCCCCACAGACCTGGGGGCTGCAGGCTTTCCTGCTGCCTTCAGACTCAAAACCACCCTTTCCCACTTGGTGCTGCGCCAGGCCCAAAAATGGCCATATATGTGGAGACTGATCCCACGCCCAAAGAGCCAGCAGGGAAAACTATGCCTTGTTCTAAAGCTCTTTGGGAACCGCTTGCGTAGCCCCACACAAACTGGGGGCAGCAAGCTTTTCTCGCGCTTTCAGCCTCAAAACCACCCTTTCCAACTTGGCGCTGCGCCAGGCACAAAAATGGCCATATGTCTGGAGACTGGTCCCACGCCCAAAGAGCTAGCAGGGAAAACTATGCCTTGTTCTAAAGCTCTTTGGGAACCGCTTGCGTAGCCCCACACACCTGGGGGCTGCAGGCTTTCCTGCTGCCTTCAGCCTCAAAACCACCCTTTCCCACTTGGCCCCGCGCCACGCCCAAAAATGGCCATATCTCTGGAGACTGGTCCCACGCCCAAAGAGCCAGCAGGGAAAACTATGCCTTGTTCTAAAGCTCTTTGGGAACCGCTTGCGTAGCCCCACACACCTGGGGGCTGCAGGCTTTCCTGCTGCCTTCAGACTCAAAACCACCCTTTCCCACTTGGTGCCGCGCCAGGCACAAAAATGGCCATATGTCTGGAGACTGGTCCCACGCCCAAAGAGCCAGCAGGGAAAACTATTCCTTGTTCTAAAGCTCTTTGGGAACGGCTTGCGTAGCCCAACAGACCTGCGGGCTGCAGGCTTTCCTGCTGCCTTCAGACTCAGAACCACCCTTTCCCACTTGGCGCCAAGCCAGGCCCAAAAATGGCCATATTTCTGGAGACTGGTCCCTTTCCCAAAGAGCCAGCAGGGAAAACTATGCCTTGTTCTAAAGCTCTTTGGGAACCGCTTGCGTAGCCCCACACACCTGGGGGCTGCAGGCTTTCCTGCTGCCTTCAGCCTCAAAACCACCCTTTCCCACTTGGCGCCGCGCCATGCCCAAAAATGGCCATATGTCTGGAGACTGGTCCCACGCCCAAAGAGCCATCAGGGAAAACTATGCCTTGTTCTAAAGCTCTTTGGGAACCGCTTGCGTAGCCCCACACACCTGGGGGCTGCAGGCTTTCATGCTGCCTTCAGCCTCAAAACCACCCTTTCCCACTTGGTGCTGCGCCAGGCCCAAAAATGGCCATATGTCTGGAGGTTGGCCCCACGCCCAAAGAGCCAGCAGGGAAAACTATGCCTTGTTCTAAAGCTCTTTGGGAACCGCTTGCGTAGTCCCACACACCTGGGGGCTGCAGGCTTTCCTGCTGCCTTCAGCCTCAAAACCACCCTTTCCCAAATGGCGCCACGCCAGGCACAAAAATGGCCATATGTCTGGAGTTTCGTCAAACGCCCAAAAGAGCCAGCAGGGAAAACTATGCCTTGTTCTAAAGCTCTTTGGGAACGGCTTGCGTAGCCCCACACACCTGGGGGCTGCATGCTTTCCTGCTGCCTTCAGCCTCAAAACCAGCCTTTCCCACTTGGCCCCGCGCCAGGCACAAAAATGGCCATATGTCAGGAGACTGGTCCCACGCCCAAAGAGCCAGCACGGAAAACTATGCCTTGTTCTAAAGCTCTTTGGGAACCGCTTGCGTAGCCCCACACACCTGGGGGCTGCAGGCTTTCCAGCTGCCTTCAGACTCAAAACAACCCTTTACCACTTGGCATCGCGCCAGGCCCAAAAATGGCCATATGTCTGAAGATTGGTCCCACGCCCAAAGAGCCAGCAGGGAAAACTATGCCTTGTTCTAAAGCTCTTTGGGAACCACTTGCGTAGCCCCACAAACCTGGGGGCTGCAGGCTTTCCTGCTCTCTTCAGCCTCAAAACCACCCTTTCGCACTTGGCGCCGCGCCAGGCCCAAAAATGGCCATATGTCTGAAGATTGGTCCCACGCCCAAAGAGCCAGCAGGGAAAACTATGCCTTGTTCTAAAGCTCTTTGGGAACCTCTTGCGTAGCCCCACACACCTGGGGGCTGCAGGCTTTCCTGCTGCCTTCAGACTCAAAACCACCCTTTCCCACTTGGCATCGCGCCAGGCCCAAAAATGGCCATATGTCAGGAGACTGGTCCCACGCCCAAAGAGCCAGGAGGGAAAACTATGCCTTGTTCTAAAGCTCTTTGGGAACCGCTTGCGTAGCCCCACACAAACTGGGGGCAGCAAGCTTTTCTCGCGCTTTCAGCCTCAAAACCACCCTTTCCAACTTGGCGCTGCGCCAGGCACAAAAATGGCCATATGTCTGGAGACTGGTCCCACGCCCAAAGAGCTAGCAGGGAAAACTATGCCTTGTTCTAAAGCTCTTTGGGAACCGCTTGCGTAGCCCCACACACCTGGGGGCTGCAGGCTTTCCTGCTGCCTTCAGCCTCAAAACCACCCTTTGCGACTTGGCCCCGCGCCACGCCCAAAAATGGCCATATCTCTGGAGATTGGTCCCACGCCCAAAGAGCCAGCAGGGAAAAATATGCCTTCTTCTAAAGCTCTTTGGGAACCGCTTGCGTAGCCCCACACACCTGGGGGCTGCAGGCTTTCCTGCTGCCTTCAGACTCAAAACCACCCTTTCCCACTTGGTGCCGCGCCAGGCACAAAAATGGCCATATGTCTGGAGACTGGTCCCACGCCCAAAGAGCCAGCAGGGAAAACTATGCCTTGTTCTAAAGCTCTTTGGGAACGGCTTGCGTAGCCCAACACACATGGGGGCTGCAGGCTTTCCTGCTGCCTTCAGACTCAGAACCACCCTTTCCCACTTGGCGCCAAGCCAGGCCCAAAAATGGCCATATTTCTGGAGACTGGTCCCTTTCCCAAAGAGCCAGCAGGGAAAACTATGCCTTGTTCTAAAGCTCTTTGGGAACCTCTTGCGTAGCCCCACACACCTGGGGGCTGCAGGCTTTCCTGCTGCCTTCAGCCTCAAAACCACCCTTTCCCACTTGGCGCCGCGCCATGCCCAAAAATGGCCATATGTCTGGAGACTGGTCCCACGCCCAAAGAGCCAGGAGGGAAAACTATGCCTTGTTCTAAAGCTCTTTGGGAACCGCTTGCGTAGCCCCACACACCTGGGGGCTGCAGGCTTTCCTGCTGCCTTCAGCCTCAAAACCACCCTTTCCCACTTGGTGCTGCGCCATGCACAAAAATGGCCATATATATGGAGACTGATCCCACGCCCAAAGAGCCAGCAGGGAAAACTATGCCTTGTTCTAAAGCTCTTTGGGAACCGCTTGCGTAGTCCCACACACCTGGGGGCTGCAGGCTTTCCTGCTGCCTTCAGCCTCAAAACCACCCTTTCCCAAATGGCGCCACGCCAGGCACAAAAATGGCCATATTTCTGGAGACTGGTCCCTTTCCCAAAGAGCCAGCAGGGAAAACTATGCCTTGTTCTAAAGCTCTTTGGGAACCTCTTGCGTAGCCCCACACACCTGGGGGCTGCAGTCTTTCCTGCTGCCTTCAGCCTCAAAACCACCCTTTCCCACTTGGCGCCGCGCCATGCCCAAAAATGGCCATATGTCTGGAGACTGGTCCCACGCCCAAAGAGCCAGGAGGGAAAACTATGCCTTGTTCTAAAGCTCTTTGGGAACCGCTTGCGTAGCCCCACACACCTGGGGGCTGCAGGCTTTCCTGCTGCCTTCAGCCTCAAAACCACCCTTTCCCACTTGGTGCTGCGCCATGCACAAAAATGGCCATATATATGGAGACTGATCCCACGCCCAAAGAGCCAGCAGGGAAAACTATGCCTTGTTCTAAAGCTCTTTGGGAACCGCTTGCGTAGTCCCACACACCTGGGGGCTGCAGGCTTTCCTGCTGCCTTCAGCCTCAAAACCACCCTTTCCCAAATGGCGCCACGCCAGGCACAAAAATGGCCATATGTCTGGAGTTTGGTCAAACGCCCAAAGAGCCAGCAGGGAAAAGTATGCCTTGTTCTAAAGCTCTTTGGGAACGGCTTGCGTAGCCCCACACACCTGGGGGCTGCAGGCTTTCCTGCTGCCTTCAGACTCAAAACCACCTTTTCCCACTTGGTGCCGCGCCAGGCACAAAAATGGCCATATGTCTGGAGACTGGTCCCACGCCCAAAGAGCCAGCAGGGAAAACTATTCCTTGTTCTAAAGCTCTTTGGGAACGGCTTGCGTAGCCCAACACACCTGGGGGCTGCAGGCTTTCCTGCTGCCTTCAGACTCAGAACCACCCTTTCCCACTTGGCGCCAAGCCAGGCCCAAAAATGGCCATATTTCTGGAGACTGGTCCCTTTCCCAAAGAGCCAGCAGGGAAAACTATGCCTTGTTCTAAAGCTCTTTGGGAACCTCTTGCGTAGCCCCACACACCTGGGGGCTGCAGGATTTCCTGCTGCCTTCAGCCTCAAAACCACCCTTTCCCACTTGGCGCCGCGCCATGCCCAAAAATGGCCATATGTCTGGAGACTGGTCCCACGCCCAAAGAGCCAGGAGGGAAAACTATGCCTTGTTCTAAAGCTCTTTGGGAACCGCTTGCGTAGCCCCACACACCTGGGGGCTGCAGGCTTTCATGCTGCCTTCAGCCTCAAAACCACCCTTTCCCACTTGGTGCTGCGCCAGGCCCAAAAATGGCCATATGTCTGGAGGTTGGTCCCACGCCCAAAGAGCCAGCAGGGAAAACTATGCCTTGTTCTAAAGCTCTTTGGGAACCGCTTGCGTAGTCCCACACACCTGGGGGCTGCAGGCTTTCCTGCTGCCTTCAGCCTCAAAACCACCCTTTCCCAAATGGCGCCACGCCAGGCACAAAAATGGCCATATGTCTGGAGTTTGGTCAAACGCCCAAAGAGCCAGCAGGGAAAACTATGCCTTGTTCTAAAGCTCTTTGGGAACGGCTTGCGTAGCCCCACACACCTGGGGGCTGCAGGCTTTCCTGCTGCCTTCAGCCTCAAAACCAGCCTTTCCCACTTGGCCCCGCGCCAGGCACAAAAATGGCCATATGTCAGGAGACTGGTCCCACGCCCAAAGAGCCAGCAGGGAAAACTATGCCTTGTTCTAAAGCTCTTTGGGAACCGCTTGCGTAGCCCCACACACCTGGGGGCTGCAGGCTTTCCAGCTGCCTTCAGACTCAAAACAACCCTTTCCCACTTGGCATCGCGCCAGGCCCAAAAATGGCCATATGTCTGAAGATTGGTCCCACGCCCAAAGAGCCAGCAGGGAAAACTATGCCTTGTTCTAAAGGTCTTTGGGAACCACTTGCGTAGCCCCACAAACCTGGGGGCTGCAGGCTTTCCTGCTCTCTTCAGCCTCAAAACCACCCTTTCGCACTTGGCGCCGCGCCAGGCCCAAAAATGGCCATATGTCTGAAGATTGGTCCCACGCCCAAAGAGCCAGCAGGGAAAACTATGCCTTGTTCTAAAGCTCTTTGGGAACCTCTTGCGTAGCCCCACACACCTGGGGGCTGCAGGCTTTCCTGCTGCCTTCAGACTCAAAACCACCCTTTCCCACTTGGCATCGCGCCAGGCCCAAAAATGGCCATATGTCAGGAGACTGGTCCCACGCCCAAAGAGCCAGGAGGGAAAACTATGCCTTGTTCTAAAGCTCTTTGGGAACCGCTTGCGTAGCCCCACACAAACTGGGGGCAGCAAGCTTTTCTCGCGCTTTCAGCCTCAAAACCACCCTTTCCAACTTGGCGCTGCGCCAGGCACAAAAATGGCCATATGTCTGGAGACTGGTCCCACGCCCAAAGAGCTAGCAGGGAAAACTATGCCTTGTTCTAAAGCTCTTTGGGAACCGCTTGCGTAGCCCCACACACCTGGGGGCTGCAGGCTTTCCTGCTGCCTTCAGCCTCAAAACCACCCTTTCCCACTTGGCCCCGCGCCACGCCCAAAAATGGCCATATCTCTGGAGATTGGTCCCACGCCCAAAGAGCCAGCAGGGAAAAATATGCCTTGTTCTAAAGCTCTTTGGGAACCGCTTGCGTAGCCCCACACACCTGGGGGCTGCAGGCTTTCCTGCTGCCTTCAGACTCAAAACCACCCTTTCCCACTTGGTGCCGCGCCAGGCACAAAAATGGCCATATGTCTGGAGACTGGTCCCACGCCCGAAGAGCGAGCACGGAAAACTATGCCTTGTTCTAAAGCTCTTTGGGAACGGCTTGCGTAGCCCAACACACCTGGGGGCTGCAGGCTTTCCTGCTGCCTTCAGACTCAGAACCACCCTTTCCCACTTGGCGCCAAGCCAGGCCCAAAAATGGCCATATGTCTGGAGACTGGTCCCTTTCCCAAAGAGCCAGCAGGGAAAACTATGCCTTGTTCTAAAGCTCTTTGGGAACCTCTTGCGTAGCCCCACACACCTGGGGGCTGCAGTCTTTCCTGCTGCCTTCAGCCTCAAAACCACCCTTTCCCACTTGGCGCCGCGCCATGCCCAAAAATGGCCATATGTCTGGAGACTGGTCCCACGCCCAAAGAGCCAGGAGGGAAAACTATGCCTTGTTCTAAAGCTCTTTGGGAACCGCTTGCGTAGCCCCACACACCTGGGGGCTGCAGGCTTTCCTGCTGCCTTCAGCCTCAAAACCACCCTTTCCCACTTGGCCCCGCGCCAGGCACAAAAATGGCCATATGTCAGGAGACTGGTCCCACGCCCAAAGAGCCAGCACGGAAAACTATGCCTTGTTCTAAAGCTCTTTGGGAACCGCTTGCGTAGCCCCACACACCTGGGGGCTGCAGGCTTTCCAGCTGCCTTCAGACTCAAAACAACCCTTTCCCACTTGGCATCGCGCCAGGCCCAAAAATGGCCATATGTCTGAAGATTGGTCCCACGCCCAAAGAGCCAGCAGGGAAAACTATGCCTTGTTCTAAAGCTCCTTGGGAATGGCTTGCGTAGCCCCACACACCTGGGGGCTGCAGGCTTTCCTGCTCTCTTCAGCCTCAGAAGAACCCTTTCGCACTTGGCGCCGCGCCAGGCCCAAAAATGGCCATATGTCTGAAGATTGGTCCCACGCCCAAAGAGCCAGCAGGGAAAACTATTCCTTGTTCTAAAGCTCTTTGGGAACCTCTTGCGTAGCCCCACACACCTGGGGGCTGCAGGCTTTCCTGCTGCCTTCAGCCTCAAAACCACCCTTTCCCACTTGGCCCCGCGCCATGCCCAAAAATGGCCATATGTCTGGAGACTGGTCCCACGCCCAAAGAGCCAGCAGGGAAAACTATTCCTTGTTCTAAAGCTCTTTGGGAACCGCTTGCGTAGCCCCACAGACCTGCGGGCTGCAGGCTTTCATGCTGCCTTCAGCCTCAAAACCACCCTTTCCCACTTGGTGCTGCGCCAGGCCCAAAAATGGCCATATATCTGGAGACTGATCCCACGCCCAAAGAGCCAGCAGGGAAAACTATGCCTTGTTCTAAAGCTCTTTGGGAACCGCTTGCGTAGTCCCACACACCTGGGGGCTGCAGGCTTTCCTGCTGCCTTCAGCCTCAAAACCACCCTTTCCCAAATGGCGCCACGCCAGGCACAAAAATGGCCATATGTCTGGAGTTTGGTCAAACGCCCAAAGAGCCAGCAGGGAAAACTATGCCTTGTTCTAAAGCTCTTTCGGAACGGCTTGCGTAGCCCCACACACCTGGGGGCTGCAGGCTTTCCTGCTGCCTTCAGCCTCAAAACCAGCCTTTCCCACTTGGCCCCGCGCCAGGCACAAAAATGGCCATATGTCAGGAGACTGGTCCCACGCCCAAAGAGCCAGCACGGAAAACTATGCCTTGTTCTAAAGCTCTTTGGGAACCGCTTGCGTAGCCCCACACACCTGGGGGCTGCAGGCTTTCCAGCTGCCTTTAGACTCAAAACAACCCTTTCCCACTTGGCATCGCGCTAGGCCCAAAAATGGCCATATGTCTGAAGATTGGTCCCACGCCCAAAGAGCCAGCAGGGAAAACTATGCCTTGTTCTAAAGCTCCTTGGGAATGGCTTGCGTAGCCCCACACACCTGGGGGCTGCAGGCTTTCCTGCTCTCTTCAGCCTCAGAAGAACCCTTTCGCACTTGGCGCCGCGCCAGGCCCAAAAATGGCCATATGTCTGAAGATTGGTCCCACGCCCAAAGAGCCAGCAGGGAAAACTATGCCTTGTTCTAAAGCTCTTTGGGAACCGCTTGCGTAGCCCCACACACGTGGGGGCTGCAGGCTTTCCTGCTCTCTTCAGCCTCAAAGAACCCTTTCCCACTTGGAGCCGCGCCAGGCCGAAAAATGGCCATATCTCTGGAGACTGGTCCCACGCCCAAAGAGCCAGGAGGGAAAACTATGCCTTGTTCTAAAGCTCTTTGGGAACCGCTTGCGTAGCCCCACAGACCTGGGGGCTGCAGGCTTTCCTGCTCTCTTCAGCCTCAAAAGAAACCTTTCGCAAATGGCGCCGCGCCAGGCCCAAAAATGGCCATATGTCTGGAGACTGGTCCCACGCCCAAAGAGCCAGCAGGGAAAACTATGCCTTGTTCTAAAGCTCTTTGGGAACCGCTTGCGTAGCCCCACACACCTGGGGGCTGCAGGCTTTCCTGCTGCCTTCAGCCTCAAAACCACCCTTTCCCACTTGGCGCCGCGCCAGGCACAAAAATGGCCATATGTCTGGAGACTGGTCCCACGCCCAAAGAGCCAGCAGGGAAAACTATGCCTTGTTCTAAAGCTCTTTGGGAACCGCTTGCGTAGCCCCACACAAACTGAGGGCTGCAGGCTTTTCTCGCGCTTTCAGCCTCAAAACCACCCTTTCCCACTTGGCGCTGCGCCAGGCACAAAAATGGCCATATGTCTGGAGGTTGGTCCCACGCCCAAAGAGCTAGAAGGGAAAAGTATGCCTTGTTCTAAAGCTCTTCGGGAAACGCTTGCATAGCCCCACACACGTGGGGGCTGCAGGCTTTCCTGCTGCCTTCAGCCTCAAAACCACCCTTTCCCACTTGGCGCCAAGCCAGGCCCAAAAATGGCCATATGTCTGGAGACTGGTCCCACGCCCAAAGAGCCAGCAGGGAAAACTATGCCTTGTTTTAAAGCTCTTTGGGAACGGCTTGCGTAGCCCCACACACCTGGGGGCTGCAGGCTTTCCTGCTGCCTTCAGCCTCAAAACCACCCTTTCCCACTTGGCCCCGCGCCAGGCCCAAAAATGGCCATATGTCTGGAGACTCGTCCCACGCCCAAAGAGCCAGCAGGGAAAACTATGCCTTGTTCTAAAGCTCTTTGGGAACCGCTTGCGTAGCCCCTCACACCTGTAGGCTGCACGCTTTCCTGCTGCCTTCAGCCTCAAAACAACCCTTTTCCACATGGCGTCAGCCAGGCACAAAAATGGCCATATGTCTGAAGATTGGTCCCACGCCCAAAGAGCCAGCAGGGAAAACTATGCCTTGTTCTAAAGCTCTTTGGGAACCTGCTGCGTAGCCCCACACAAACTGGGGGTTGCAGGCTTTTCTCGCGCTTTCAGCCTCAAAACCACCCTTTCCCACTTGGCATCGCGCCAGGCCCAAAAATGGCCATATGTCTGGAGTTTGGTCCCACGCCCAAAGAGCCAGCAGGGAAAACTATGCCTTGTTCTAAAGCTCTTTGGGAACCTCTTGCGTAGCCCCACACACCTGGGGGCTGCAGGCTTTCCTGCTCTCTTCAGCCTCAAAAGAACCCTTTCCCACTTGGTTCCGCGCCAGGCACAAAAATGGCCATATGTCTGGAGACTGGTCCCACGCCCAAAGAGCCAGCAGGGAAAACTATGCCTTGTTCTAAAGCTCTTTGGGAACCGCTTGCGTAGCCCCACACACCTGGGGGCTGCAGGCTTTCCTGCTGTCTTCAGCCTCAAAGAACCCTTTCCCACTTGGCGCCGCGCCAGGCCGAAAAATGGCCATATCTCTGGAGACTGGTCCCACGCCCAAAGAGCCAGCAGGGAAAACTATGCCTTGTTCTAAAGCTCTTTGGGAACCGCTTGCGTAGCCCCACAGACCTGGGGGCTGCAGGCTTTCCTGCTCTCTTCAGCCTCAAAAGAAACCTTTCGCAAATGGCGCCGCGCCAGGCCCAAAAATGGCCATATGTCTGGAGACTGGTCCCACGCCCAAAGAGCCAGCAGGGAAAACTATGCCTTGTTCTAAAGCTCTTTGGGAACCGCTTGCGTAGCCCCACAGACCTGGGGGCTGCAGGCTTTCCTGCTGCCTTCAACCTCAGATGCACCCTTTTCCACATGGCGTCACGCTAGACACAAAAATGGCCATATGTCTGGAGACTGGTCCCACGCCCAAAGAGCCAGCAGGGAAAACTATGCCTTGTTCTAAAGCTCTTTGGGAACGGCTTGCGTAGCCCCACACACCTGGGGGCTGCAGGCTTTCCTGCTGCCTTCAGCCTCAAAACCACCCTTTTCGACATGGCATCACGCCAGGCACAAAAATGGCCATATGTCTGCAGACTGGTCCCACGCCCAAAGAGCCAGCAGGGAAAACTATGCCTTGTTCTAAAGCTCTTTGGGAACCGCTTGCGTAGCCCCACACAAACTGGGGGCTGCAGGCTTTTCTCGCGCTTTCAGCCTCAAAACCACCCTTTCCCACTTCGCGCTGCGCCAGGCACAAAAATGGCCATATGTCTGGAGGTTGGTCCCACGCCCAAAGAGCTAGAAGGGAAAAGTATGCCTTGTTCTAAAGCTCTTCGGGAAACGCTTGCGTAGCCCCACACACGTGGGGGCTGCAGGCTTTCCTGCTGCCTTCAGCCTCAAAACCACCCTTTCCCACTTGGCCCCGCGCCATGCCCAAAAATGGCCATATGTCTGGAGACTGGTCCCACGCCCAAAGAGCCAGCAGGGAAAACTATGCCTTGTTCTAAAGCTCTTTGGGAACCGCTTGCGTAGCCCCACAGACCTGGGGGCTGCAGGCTTTCATGCTGCCTTCAGCCTCAAAACCACCCTTTCCCATTTGGTGCTGCGCCAGGCCCAAAAATGGCCATATATCTGGAGACTGATCCCACGCCCAAAGAGCCAGCAGGGAAAACTATGCCTTGTTCTAAAGCTCTTTGGGAACCGCTTGCGTAGTCCCACACACCTGGGGGCTGCAGGCTTTCCTGCTGCCTTCAGCCTCAAAACCACCCTTTCCCAAATGGCGCCACGCCAGGCACAAAAATGGCCATATGTCTGGAGTTTGGTCAAACGCCCAAAGAGCCAGCAGGGAAAACTATGCCTTGTTCTAAAGCTCTTTCGGAACGGCTTGCGTAGCCCCACACACCCTGGGGCTGCAGGCTTTCCTGCTGCCTTCAGCCTCAAAACCAGCCTTTCCCACTTGGCCCCGCGCCAGGCCCAAAAATGGCCATATGTCTGGAGGTTGGTCCCACGCCCAAAGAGCCAGCACGGAAAACTATGCCTTGTTCTAAAGCTCTTTGGGAACCGCTTGCGTAGCCCCACACACCTGGGGGCTGCAGGCTTTCCAGCTGCCTTTAGACTCAAAACAACCCTTTCCCACTTGGCATCGCGCCAGGCCCAAAAATGGCCATATGTCTGAAGATTGGTCCCACGCCCAAAGAGCCAGCAGGGAAAACTATGCCTTGTTCTAAAGCTCCTTGGGAATGGCTTGCGTAGCCCCACACACCTGGGGGCTGCAGGCTTTCCTGCTCTCTTCAGCCTCAGAAGAACCCTTTCGCACTTGGCGCCGCGCCAGGCCCAAAAATGGCCATATGTCTGAAGATTGGTCCCACGCCCAAAGAGCCAGCAGGGAAAACTATGCCTTGTTCTAAAGCTCTTTGGGAACCGCTTGCGTAGCCCCACAGACCTGGGGGCTGCAGGCTTTCCTGCTCTCTTCAGCCTCAAAAGAAACCTTTCGCAAATGACGCCGCGCCAGGCCCAAAAATGGCCATATGTCTGGAGACTGGTCCCACGCCCAAAGAGCCAGCAGGGAAAACTATGCCTTGTTCTAAAGCTCTTTGGGAACCGCTTGCGTAGCCCCACACACCTGGGGGCTGCAGGCTTTCCTGCTGCCTTCAGCCTCAAAACGACCCTTTCCCACTTGGTGCCGCGCCAGGCACAAAAATGGCCATATTTCTGGAGTTTGGTCCCTTTACCAAAGAGCCAGCAGGGAAAACTATGCCTTGTTCTAAAGCTCTTTGGGAACCGCTTGCGTAGCCCCACACAAACTGGGGGCTGCAGGCTTTCCTTCTGCCTTCAACCTCAGATGCACCCTTTTCCACATGGCGTCACGCTAGACACAAAAATGGCCATATGTCTGGAGACTGGTCCCACGCCCAAAGAGCCAGCAGGGAAAACTATGCCTTGTTCTAAAGCTCTTTGGGAACCGCTTGCGTAGCCCTACACACCTGGGGGCTGCAGGCTTTCCTGCTGCCTTCAGCCTCAAAACCACCCTTTCCCACTTGGCGCCGCGCCAGGCACAAAAATGGCCATATGTCTGGAGACTGGTCCCACGCCCAAAGAGCCAGCAGGGAAAACTATGCCTTGTTCTAAAGCTCTTTGGGAACCGCTTGCGTAGCCCCACACAAACTGAGGGCTGCAGGCTTTTCTCGCGCTTTCAGCCTCAAAACCACCCTTTCCCACTTGGCGCTGCGCCAGGCACAAAAATGGCCATATGTCTGGAGGTTGGTCCCACGCCCAAAGAGCTAGAAGGGAAAAGTATGCCTTGTTCTAAAGCTCTTCGGGAAACGCTTGCATAGCCCCACACACGTGGGGGCTGCAGGCTTTCCTGCTGCCTTCAGCCTCAAAACCACCCTTTCCCACTTGGCGCCAAGCCAGGCCCAAAAATGGCCATATGTCTGGAGACTGGTCCCACGCCCAAAGAGCCAGCAGGGAAAACTATGCCTTGTTTTAAAGCTCTTTGGGAACGGCTTGCGTAGCCCCACACACCTGGGGACTGCAGGCTTTCCTGCTGCCTTCAGCCTCAAAACCACCCTTTCCCACTTGGCCCCGCGCCAGGCCCAAAAATGGCCATATGTCTGGAGACTCGTCCCACGCCCAAAGAGCCAGCAGGGAAAACTATGCCTTGTTCTAAAGCTCTTTGGGAACCGCTTGCGTAGCCCCTCACACCTGTAGGCTGCACGCTTTCCTGCTGCCTTCAGCCTCAAAACAACCCTTTTCCACATGGCATCAGCCAGGCACAAAAATGGCCATATGTCTGGAGACTGGTCCCACGCCCAAAGAGCCAGCAGGGAAAACTATGCCTTGTTCTAAAGCTCTTTGGGAACCGCTTGCGTAGCCCCACAGAAACTGGGGGTTGCAGGCTTTTCTCGCGCTTTCAGCCTCAAAACCACCCTTTCCCACTTGGCATCGCGCCAGGCCCAAAAATGGCCATATGTCTGGAGTTTGGTCCCACGCCCAAAGAGCCAGCAGGGAAAACTATGCCTTGTTCTAAAGCTCTTTGGGAACCTCTTGCGTAGCCCCACACACCTGGGGGCTGCAGGCTTTCCTGCTCTCTTCAGCCTCAAAACCACCCTTTCCCACTTGGTGCCGCGCCAGGCACAAAAATGGCCATATTTCTGGAGTTTGGTCCCTTTCCCAAAGAGCCAGCAGGGAAAACTATGCCTTGTTCTAAAGCTCTTTGGGAACCGCTTGCGTAGCCCCACAGACCTGCGGGCTGCAGGCTTTCCTTCTGCCTTCAACCTCAGATGCACCCTTTTCCACATGGCGTCACGCTAGACACAAAAATGGCCATATGTCTGGAGGTTGGTCCCACGCCCAAAGAGCCAGCAGGGAAAACTATGCCTTGTTCTAAAGCTCTTTGGTAACGGCTTGCGTAGCCCCACACACCTGGGGGCTGCAGGCTTTCCTGCTGCCTTCAGCCTCAAAACTACCCTTTCCCACTTGGCGCCGCGCCAGGCACAAAAATGGCCATATGTCTGCAGACTGGTCCCACGCCCAAAGAGCCAGCAGGGAAAACTATGCCTTGTTCTAAAGCTCTTTGGGAACCGCTTGCGTAGCCCCACACAAACTGGGGGCTGCAGGCTTTTCTCGCGCTTTCAGCCTCAAAACCACCCTTTCCCACTTCGCGCTGCGCCAGGCACAAAAATGGCCATATGTCTGGAGGTTGGTCCCACGCCCAAAGAGCTAGAAGGGAAAAGTATGCCTTGTTCTAAAGCTCTTCGGGAAACGCTTGCGTAGCCCCACACACGTGGGGGCTGCAGGCTTTCCTGCTGCCTTCAGCCTCAAAACCACCCTTTCCCACTTGGCCCCGCGCCAGGCCGAAAAATGGCCATATATCTGGAGACTGGTCCCACGCCCAAAGAGCCAGCAGGGAAAACTATGCCTTGTTCTAAAGCTCTTTGGGAACCGCTTGCGTAGCCCCACACAAACTGGGGGCTGCAGTCTTTCCTGCTCTCTTCAGCCTCAAAAGAAACCTTTCGCAATTGGCGCCGCGCCAGGCCCAAAAATGGCCATATGTCTGGAGATTGGTCCCACGCCCAAAGAGCCAGCAGGGAAAACTATGCCTTGTTCTAAAGCTCTTTGGGAACCGCTTGCGTGGCCCCACAGACCTGGGGGCTGCAGGCTTTCCTGCTGCCTTCAGCCTCAAAACCACCCTTTCCCACATGACGTCACGCCAGGCACAAAAATGGCCATATGTCTGGAGGTTGGTCCCACGCCCAAAGAGCCAGCAGGGAAAACTATGCCTTGTTCTAAAGCTCTTTGGGAACCGCTTGCGTAGCCCAACACACCTGGGGGCTGCAGGCTTTCCTGCTGCCTTCAGCCTCAAAACAACCCTTTTCCACATGGCGTCACGCCAGGCACAAAAATGGCCATATGTCTGGAGACTGGTCCCACGCCCAAAGAGCCAGCAGGGAAAACTATGCCTTGTTCTAAAGCTCTTTGGGAACCGCTTGCGTAGCCCCACACACCTGGGGGCTGCAGGCTTTCCTACTGCCTTCAGCCTCAAAACCACCCTTTTCCACATGGCGTCACGCCAGGCACAAAAATGGCCATATGTCTGGAGACTGGTCCCACGCCCAAAGAGCCAGCAGGGAAAACTATGCCTTGTTCTAAAGCTCTTTGGGAACCGCTTGCGTAGCCACACACACCTGGGGGCTGCAGGCTTTCCTGCTGCCTTCAGCCTCAAAACAACCCTTTCCCACTTGGCGCCGCGCCAGGCACAAAAATGGCCATATGTCTGGAGACTGGTCCCTTTCCCAAAGAGCCAGCAGGGAAAACTATGCCTTGTTCTAAAGCTCTTTGGGAACCGCTTGCGTGGCCCCACAGACCTGCGGGCTGCAGGCTTTCCTGCTGCCTTCAGCCTCAAAACCACCCTTTCCCACTTGGTGCTGCGCCAGGCCCAAAAATGGCCATATGTCTGGAGGTTGGTCCCACGCCCAAAGAGCCAGCAGGGAAAACTATGCCTTGTTCTAAAGCTCTTTGGGAACCGCTTGCGTAGCCCCACACACCTGGGGGCTGCAGGCTTTCCTGCTGCCTTCAGACTCAAAACCACCCTTTCCCACATGGCGTCACGCCAGGCACAAAAATGGCCATATGTCTGGAGGTTGGTCCCACGCCCAAAGAGCCAGCAGGGAAAACTATGCCTTGTTCTAAAGCTCTTGGGAACCGCTTGCGTGGCCCCACACACCTGGGGGCTGCAGGCTTTCCTGCTGCCTTCAGACTCAAAACCACCCTTTCCCAACTGGCATCGCGCCAGGCCCAAAAATGGCCATATATCTGGAGTTTGATCCCACGCCCAAAGAGCCAGCAGGGAAAACTATGCCTTGTTCTAAAGCTCTTTGGGAACCTGCTGCGTAGCCCCACACAAACTGGGGGCTGCAGTCTTTTCTCGCGCTTTCAGCCTCAAAACCACCCTTTCCCACTTGGCGCCAAGCCAGGCACAAAAATGGCCATATTTCTGGAGACTGGTCCCAAGCCCAAAGAGCCAGCAGGGAAAACTATGCCTTGTTCTAAAGCTCTTTGGGAACCGCTTGCGTGGCCCAACAGACCTGGGGGCTGCAGGCTTTCCTGCTGCCTTCAGACTCAAAACCACCCTTTTCGACATGGCGTCACGCCAGACACAAAAATGGCCATATGTCTGGAGGTTGGTCCCACGCCCAAAGAGCCAGCAGGGAAAACTATGCCTTGTTCTAAAGCTCTTTGGGAACGGCTTGCGTAGCCCCACACACCTGGGGGCTGCAGGCTTTCCTGCTGCCTTCAGCCTCAAAACTACCCTTTCCCACTTGGCGCCGCGCCAGGCACAAAAATGGCCATATGTCTGCAGACTGGTCCCACGCCCAAAGAGCCAGCAGGGAAAACTATGCCTTGTTCTAAAGCTCTTTGGGAACCGCTTGCGTAGCCCCACACAAACTGGGGGCTGCAGGCTTTTCTCGCGCTTTCAGCCTCAAAACCACCCTTTCCCACTTCGCGCTGCGCCAGGCACAAAAATGGCCATATGTCTGGAGGTTGGTCCCACGCCCAAAGAGCCAGCAGGGAAAAGTATGCCTTGTTCTAAAGCTCTTCGGGAAACGCTTGCGTAGCCCCACACACGTGGGGGCTGCAGGCTTTCCTGCTGCCTTCAGCCTCAAAACCACCCTTTCCCACTTGGCCCCGCGCCAGGCCGAAAAATGGCCATATATCTGGAGACTGGTCCCACGCCCAAAGAGCCAGCAGGGAAAACTATGCCTTGTTCTAAAGCTCTTTGGGAACCGCTTGCGTAGCCCCACACAAACTGGGGGCTGCAGTCTTTCCTGCTCTCTTCAGCCTCAAAAGAAACCTTTCGCAATTGGCGCCGCGCCAGGCCCAAAAATGGCCATATGTCTGGAGATTGGTCCCACGCCCAAAGAGCCAGCAGGGAAAACTATGCCTTGTTCTAAAGCTCTTTGGGAACCGCTTGCGTGGCCCCACAGACCTGGGGGCTGCAGGCTTTCCTGCTGCCTTCAGCCTCAAAACCACCCTTTCCCACATGACGTCACGCCAGGCACAAAAATGGCCATATGTCTGGAGGTTGGTCCCACGCCCAAAGAGCCAGCAGGGAAAACTATGCCTTGTTCTAAAGCTCTTTGGGAACCGCTTGCGTAGCCCAACACACCTGGGGGCTGCAGGCTTTCCTGCTGCCTTCAGCCTCAAAACAACCCTTTTCCACATGGCGTCACGCCAGGCACAAAAATGGCCATATGTCTGGAGACTGGTCCCACGCCCAAAGAGCCAGCAGGGAAAACTATGCCTTGTTCTAAAGCTCTTTGGGAACCGCTTGCGTAGCCCCACACACCTGGGGGCTGCAGGCTTTCCTGCTGCCTTCAGCCTCAAAACCACCCTTTTCCACATGGCGTCACGCCAGGCACAAAAATGGCCATATGTCTGGAGACTGGTCCCACGCCCAAAGAGCCAGCAGGGAAAACTATGCCTTGTTCTAAAGCTCTTTGGGAACCGCTTGCGTAGCCCCACAGACCTGGGGGCTGCAGGCTTTCCTGCTGCCTTCAGCCTCAAAACAACCCTTTCCCACTTGGCGCCGCGCCAGGCACAAAAATGGCCATATGTCTGGAGACTGGTCCCTTTCCCAAAGAGCCAGCAGGGAAAACTATGCCTTGTTCTAAAGCTCTTTGGGAACCGCTTGCGTGGCCCCACAGACCTGCGGGCTGCAGGCTTTCCTGCTGCCTTCAGCCTCAAAACCACCCTTTCCCACATGGCGTCACGCCAGGCACAAAAATGGCCATATGTCTGGAGGTTGGTCCCACGCCCAAAGAGCCAGCACGGAAAACTATGCCTTGTTCTAAAGCTCTTTGGGAACCGCTTGCGTAGCCCCACACACCTGGGGGCTGCAGGCTTTCCTGCTGCCTTCAGCCTCAAAACCACCCTTTTCCACATGGCGTCACGCCAGACACAAAAATGGCCATATGTCTGGAGGTTGGTCCCACGCCCAAAGAGCCAGCAGGGAAAACTATGCCTTGTTCTAAAGCTCTTGGGAACCGCTTGCGTGGCCCCACACACCTGGGGGCTGCAGGCTTTCCTGCTGCCTTCAGACTCAAAACCACCCTTTCCCACTTGGCATCGCGCCAGGCCCAAAAATGGCCATATATCTGGAGTTTGATCCCACGCCCAAAGAGCCAGCAGGGAAAACTATGCCTTGTTCTAAAGCTCTTTGGGAACCTGCTGCGTAGCCCCACACAAACTGGGGGCTGCAGTCTTTTCTCGCGCTTTCAGCCTCAAAACCACCCTTTCCCACTTGGCGCCAAGCCAGGCACAAAAATGGCCATATTTCTGGAGGTTGGTCCCACGCCCAAAGAGCTAGAAGGGAAAAGTATGCCTTGTTCTAAAGCTCTTCGGGAAACGCTTGCGTAGCCCCACACACGTGGGGGCTGCAGGCTTTCCTGCTGCCTTCAGCCTCAAAACCACCCTTTCCCACTTGGCCCCGCGCCAGGCCGAAAAATGGCCATATATCTGGAGACTGGTCCCACGCCCAAAGAGCCAGCAGGGAAAACTATGCCTTGTTCTAAAGCTCTTTGGGAACCGCTTGCGTAGCCCCACACAAACTGGGGGCTGCAGTCTTTCCTGCTCTCTTCAGCCTCAAAAGAAACCTTTCGCAATTGGCGCCGCGCCAGGCCCAAAAATGGCCATATGTCTGGAGATTGGTCCCACGCCCAAAGAGCCAGCAGGGAAAACTATGCCTTGTTCTAAAGCTCTTTGGGAACCGCTTGCGTGGCCCCACAGACCTGGGGGCTGCAGGCTTTCCTGCTGCCTTCAGCCTCAAAACCACCCTTTCCCACATGACGTCACGCCAGGCACAAAAATGGCCATATGTCTGGAGGTTGGTCCCACGCCCAAAGAGCCAGCAGGGAAAACTATGCCTTGTTCTAAAGCTCTTTGGGAACCGCTTGCGTAGCCCAACACACCTGGGGGCTGCAGGCTTTCCTGCTGCCTTCAGCCTCAAAACAACCCTTTTCCACATGGCGTCACGCCAGGCACAAAAATGGCCATATGTCTGGAGACTGGTCCCACGCCCAAAGAGCCAGCAGGGAAAACTATGCCTTGTTCTAAAGCTCTTTGGGAACCGCTTGCGTAGCCCCACACACCTGGGGGCTGCAGGCTTTCCTACTGCCTTCAGCCTCAAAACCACCCTTTTCCACATGGCGTCACGCCAGGCACAAAAATGGCCATATGTCTGGAGACTGGTCCCACGCCCAAAGAGCCAGCAGGGAAAACTATGCCTTGTTCTAAAGCTCTTTGGGAACCGCTTGCGTAGCCACACACACCTGGGGGCTGCAGGCTTTCCTGCTGCCTTCAGCCTCAAAACAACCCTTTCCCACTTGGCGCCGCGCCAGGCACAAAAATGGCCATATGTCTGGAGACTGGTCCCTTTCCCAAAGAGCCAGCAGGGAAAACTATGCCTTGTTCTAAAGCTCTTTGGGAACCGCTTGCGTGGCCCCACAGACCTGCGGGCTGCAGGCTTTCCTGCTGCCTTCAGCCTCAAAACCACCCTTTCCCACTTGGTGCTGCGCCAGGCCCAAAAATGGCCATATGTCTGGAGGTTGGTCCCACGCCCAAAGAGCCAGCAGGGAAAACTATGCCTTGTTCTAAAGCTCTTTGGGAACCGCTTGCGTAGCCCCACACACCTGGGGGCTGCAGGCTTTCCTGCTGCCTTCAGCCTCAAAACCACCCTTTTCCACATGGCGTCACGCCAGGCACAAAAATGGCCATATGTCTGGAGGTTGGTCCCACGCCCAAAGAGCCAGCAGGGAAAACTATGCCTTGTTCTAAAGCTCTTGGGAACCGCTTGCGTGGCCCCACACACCTGGGGGCTGCAGGCTTTCCTGCTGCCTTCAGACTCAAAACCACCCTTTCCCACTTGGCATCGCGCCAGGCCCAAAAATGGCCATATATCTGGAGTTTGATCCCACGCCCAAAGAGCCAGCAGGGAAAACTATGCCTTGTTCTAAAGCTCTTTGGGAACCTGCTGCGTAGCCCCACACAAACTGGGGGCTGCAGTCTTTTCTCGCGCTTTCAGCCTCAAAACCACCCTTTCCCACTTGGCGCCAAGCCAGGCACAAAAATGGCCATATTTCTGGAGACTGGTCCCAAGCCCAAAGAGCCAGCAGGGAAAACTATGCCTTGTTCTAAAGCTCTTTGGGAACCGCTTGCGTGGCCCAACAGACCTGCGGGCTGCAGGCTTTCCTGCTGCCTTCAGACTCAAAACCACCCTTTTCGACATGGCGTCACGCCAGACACAAAAATGGCCATATGTCTGGAGGTTGGTCCCACGCCCAAAGAGCCAGCAGGGAAAACTATGCCTTGTTCTAAAGCTCTTTGGGAACGGCTTGCGTAGCCCCACACACCTGGGGGCTGCAGGCTTTCCTGCTGCCTTCAGCCTCAAAACTACCCTTTCCCACTTGGCGCCGCGCCAGGCACAAAAATGGCCATATGTCTGCAGACTGGTCCCACGCCCAAAGAGCCAGCAGGGAAAACTATGCCTTGTTCTAAAGCTCTTTGGGAACCGCTTGCGTAGCCCCACACAAACTGGGGGCTGCAGGCTTTTCTCGCGCTTTCAGCCTCAAAACCACCCTTTCCCACTTCGCGCTGCGCCAGGCACAAAAATGGCCATATGTCTGGAGGTTGGTCCCACGCCCAAAGAGATAGAAGGGAAAAGTATGCCTTGTTCTAAAGCTCTTCGGGAAACGCTTGCGTAGCCCCACACACGTGGGGGCTGCAGGCTTTCCTGCTGCCTTCAGCCTCAAAACCACCCTTTCCCACTTGGCCCCGCGCCAGGCCGAAAAATGGCCATATATCTGGAGACTGGTCCCACGCCCAAAGAGCCAGCAGGGAAAACTATGCCTTGTTCTAAAGCTCTTTGGGAACCGCTTGCGAAGCCCCACACAAACTGGGGGCTGCAGTCTTTCCTGCTCTCTTCAGCCTCAAAAGAAACCTTTCGCAATTGGCGCCGCGCCAGGCCCAAAAATGGCCATATGTCTGGAGATTGGTCCCACGCCCAAAGAGCCAGCAGGGAAAACTATGCCTTGTTCTAAAGCTCTTTGGGAACCGCTTGCGTGGCCCCACAGACCTGGGGGCTGCAGGCTTTCCTGCTGCCTTCAGCCTCAAAACCACCCTTTCCCACATGACGTCACGCCAGGCACAAAAATGGCCATATGTCTGGAGGTTGGTCCCACGCCCAAAGAGCCAGCAGGGAAAACTATGCCTTGTTCTAAAGCTCTTTGGGAACCGCTTGCGTAGCCCAACACACCTGGGGGCTGCAGGCTTTCCTGCTGCCTTCAGCCTCAAAACAACCCTTTTCCACATGGCGTCACGCCAGGCACAAAAATGGCCATATGTCTGGAGACTGGTCCCACGCCCAAAGAGCCAGCAGGGAAAACTATGCCTTGTTCTAAAGCTCTTTGGGAACCGCTTGCGTAGCCCCACACACCTGGGGACTGCAGGCTTTCCTGCTGCCTTCAGACTCAAAACCACCCTTTTCCACATGGCGTCACGCCAGGCACAAAAATGGCCATATGTCTGGAGACTGGTCCCACGCCCAAAGAGCCAGCAGGGAAAACTATGCCTTGTTCTAAAGCTCTTTGGGAACCTCTTGCGTAGCCCCACAGACCTGGGGGCTGCAGGCTTTCCTGCTGCCTTCAGCCTCAAAACAACCCTTTCCCACTTGGCGCCGCGCCAGGCACAAAAATGGCCATATGTCTGGAGACTGGTCCCTTTCCCAAAGAGCCAGCAGGGAAAACTATGCCTTGTTCTAAAGCTCTTTGGGAACCGCTTGCGTGGCCCCACAGACCTGCGGGCTGCAGGCTTTCCTGCTGCCTTCAGCCTCAAAACCACCCTTTCCCACATGGCGTCACGCCAGGCACAAAAATGGCCATATGTCTGGAGGTTGGTCCCACGCCCAAAGAGCCAGCACGGAAAACTATGCCTTGTTCTAAAGCTCTTTGGGAACCGCTTGCGTAGCCCCACACACCTGGGGGCTGCAGGCTTTCCTGCTGCCTTCAGCCTCAAAACCACCCTTTTCCACATGGCGTCACGCCAGGCACAAAAATGGCCATATGTCTGGAGGTTGGTCCCACGCCCAAAGAGCCAGCAGGGAAAACTATGCCTTGTTCTAAAGCTCTTGGGAACCGCTTGCGTGGCCCCACACACCTGGGGGCTGCAGGCTTTCCTGCTGCCTTCAGACTCAAAACCACCCTTTCCCACTTGGCATCGCGCCAGGCCCAAAAATGGCCATATATCTGGAGTTTGATCCCACGCCCAAAGAGCCAGCAGGGAAAACTATGCCTTGTTCTAAAGCTCTTTGGGAACCTGCTGCGTAGCCCCACACAAACTGGGGGCTGCAGTCTTTTCTCGCGCTTTCAGCCTCAAAACCACCCTTTCCCACTTGGCGCCAAGCCAGGCACAAAAATGGCCATATTTCTGGAGACTGGTCCCAAGCCCAAAGAGCCAGCAGGGAAAACTATGCCTTGTTCTAAAGCTCTTTGGGAACCGCTTGCGTGGCCCAACAGACCTGCGGGCTGCAGGCTTTCCTGCTGCCTACAGACTCAAAACCACCCTTTTCGACATGGCGTCACGCCAGACACAAAAATGGCCATATGTCTGGAGGTTGGTCCCACGCCCAAAGAGCCAGCAGGGAAAACTATGCCTTGTTCTAAAGCTCTTTGGGAACCGCTTGCGTAGCCCCACACAAACTGGGGGCTGCAGGCTTTCCTTCTGCCTTCAACCTCAGATGCACCCTTTTCCACATGGCGTCACGCTAGACACGAAAATGGCCATATGTCTGGAGGTTGGTCCCACGCCCAAAGAGCCAGCAGGGAAAACTATGCCTTGTTCTAAAGCTCTTTGGGAACGGCTTGCGTAGCCCCACACACCTGGGGGCTGCAGGCTTTCCTGGTGCCTTCAGCCTCAAAAGCACCCTTTCCCACTTGGCGCCGCGCCAGGCACAAAAATGGCCATATGTCTGCAGACTGGTCCCACGCCCAAAGAGCCAGCAGGGAAAACTATGCCTTGTTCTAAAGCTCTTTGGGAACCGCTTGCGTAGCCCCACACAAACTGGGGGCTGCAGGCTTTTCTCGCGCTTTCAGCCTCAAAACCACCCTTTCCCACTTGGCGCTGCGCCAGGCACAAAAATGGCCATATGTCTGGAGGTTGGTCCCACGCCCAAAGAGCTAGAAGGGAAAAGTATGCCTTGTTCTAAAGCTCTTCGGGAAACGCTTGCGTAGCCCCACACACGTGGGGGCTGCAGGCTTTCCTGCTGCCTTCAGCCTCAAAACCACCCTTTCCCACTTGGCCCCGCGGCAGGCCGAAAAATGGCCATATATCTGGAGACTGGTCCCACGCCCAAAGAGCCAGCAGGGAAAACTATGCCTTGTTCTAAAGCTCTTTGGGAACCGCTTGCGTGGCCCAACAGACCTGCGGGCTGCAGGCTTTCCTGCTGCCTTCAGCCTCAAAACCACCCTTTCCCACTTGGCGTTACGCCAGGCACAAAAATGGCCATATGTCTGGAGGTTGGTCCCACGCCCAAAGAGCCAGCAGGGAAAACTATGCCTTGTTCTAAAGCTCTTTGGGAACCGTTTGCGTAGCCCCACAAACCTGGGGGCTGCAGGCTTTCCTGCTCTCTTCAGCCTCAAAAGCACCCTTTCCCACTTGGCGCCAAGCCAGGCCCAAAAATGGCCATATGTCTGGAGACTGGTCCCACGCCCAAAGAGCCAGCAGGGAAAACTATGCCTTGTTTTAAAGCTCTTTGGGAACGGCTTGCGTAGCCCCACACACCTGGGGGCTGCAGGCTTTCCTGCTGCCTTCAGCCTCAAAACCACCCTTTCCCACTTGGCCCCGCGCCAGGCCCAAAAATGGCCATATGTCTGGAGACTCGTCCCACGCCCAAAGAGCCAGCAGGGAAAACTATGCCTTGTTCTAAAGCTCTTTGGGAACCGCTTGCGTAGCCCCTCACACCTGTAGGCTGCACGCTTTCCTGCTGCCTTCAACCTCAGAAGCACCCTTTTCCACATGGCGTCACGCCAGGCACAAAAATGGCCATATGTCTGGAGGTTGGTCCCACGCCCAAAGAGCCAGCAGGGAAAACTATGCCTTGTTCTAAAGCTCTTTGGGAACGGCTTGCGTAGCCCCACACACCTGGGGGCTGCAGGCTTTCCTGCTGCCTTCAGCCTCAAAACAACCCTTTTCCACATGGCGTCAGCCAGGCACAACAATGGCCATATGTCTGGAGACTGGTCCCACGCCCAAAGAGCCAGCAGGGAAAACTATGCCTTGTTCTAAAGCTCTTTGGGAACCGCTTGCGTGGCCCCACAGACCTGGGGGCTGCAGGCTTTCCTGCTGCCTTCAACCTCAGAAGCACCCTTTTCAACATGGCATCGCGCCAGGCACAAAAACGGCCCTATGTCTGGAGACTGGTCCCACGCCCAAAGAGCCAGCAGGGAAAATTATGCCTTGTTCTAAAGCTCTTTGGGAACCGCTTGCGTAGCCCCACAGACCTGGGGGCTGCAGGCTTTCCTGCTGCCTTCAGACTCAAAACCACCCTTTCCCACTTGGCGCTGCGCCAGGCACAAAAATGGCCATATTTATGGAGACTGGTCCCATGCCCAAAGAGCCAGCAGGGAAAACTATGCCTTGTTCTAAAGCTCTTTGGGAACCGCTTGCGTAGCCCCACACACCTGGGGGCTGCAGGCTTTCCTGCTGCCTTCAGCCTCAAAACCACCCTTTCCCACTTGGCGCTGCGCCAGGCCCAAAAATGGCCATATTTCTGGAGACTGGTCCCACGCCAAAGAGCCAGCAGGGAAAACTATGCCTTGTTCTAAAGCTCTTTGGGAACGGCTTGCGTAGCCCCACACACCTGGGGGCTGCAGGCTTTCCTGCTGCCTTCAGACTCAAAACCACCCTTTCCAACTTGGCCCCGCGCCAGGCCCAAAAATGGCCATATATCTGGAGACTGGTCCCACGCCCAAAGAGCCAGCAGGGAAAACTATGCCTTGTTCTAAAGCTCTTTGGGAACCGCTTGCGTGGCCCCACAGACCTGCGGGCTGCCGGCTTTCCTGCTGCCTTCAACCTCAGAAGCACCCTTTTCCACATGGCGTCACGCCAGACACAAAAATGGCCATATGTCTGGAGACTGGTCCCACGCCCAAAGAGCCAGCAGGGAAAACTATGCCTTGTTCTAAAGCTCTTTGGGAACCTCTTGCGTAGCCCCACACACCTGGGGGCTGCAGTCTTTCCTGCTGCCTTCAGCCTCAAAACCACCCTTTCCCACTTGGCGCCGCGCCATGCCCAAAAATGGCCATATGTCTGGAGACTGGTCCCACGCCCAAAGAGCCAGGAGGGAAAAATATGCCTTGTTCTAAAGCTCTTTGGGAACCGCTTGCGTAGCCCCACACACCTGGGGGCTGCAGGCTTTCATGCTGCCTTCAGCCTCAAAACCACCCTTTCCCACTTGGTGCTGCGCCTGGCCCAAAAATGCCCATATATCTGGAGACTGATCCCACGCCCAAAGAGCCAGCAGGGAAAACTATGCCTTGTTCTAAAGCTCTTTGGGAACCGCTTGCGTAGTCCCACACACCTGGGGGCTGCAGGCTTTCCTGCTGCCTTCAGCCTCAAAACCACCCTTTCCCAAATGGCGCCACGCCAGGCACAAAAATGGCCATATGTCTGGAGTTTGGTCAAACGCCCAAAGAGCCAGCAGGGAAAACTATGCCTTGTTCTAAAGCTCTTTGGGAACGGCTTGCGTAGCCCCACACACCTGGGGGCTGCAGGCTTTCCTGCTGCCTTCAGCCTCAAAACCACCCTTTCCCACTTGGCCCCGCTCCAGGCACAAAAATGGCCATATGTCAGGAGACTGGTCCCACGCCCAAAGAGCCAGCACGGAAAACTATGCCTTGTTCTAAAGCTCTTTGGGAACCGCTTGCGTAGCCCCACACACCTGGGGGCTGCAGGCTTTCCAGCTGCCTTCAGACTCAAAACCACCCTTTCCCACTTGGCATCGCGCCAGGCCCAAAAATGGCCAAATGTCTGAATATTGGTCCCACGCCCAAAGAGCCAGCAGGGAAAACTATGCCTTGTTCTAAAGCTCCTTGGGAATGGCTTGCGTAGCCACACACACCTGGGGGCTGCAGGCTTTCCTGCTCTCTTCAGCCTCAGAAGAACCCTTTCGCACTTGGCGCCGCGCCAGGCCCAAAAATGGCCATATGTCTGAAGATTGGTCCCACGCCCAAAGAGCCAGCAGGGAAAACTATGCCTTGTTCTAAAGCTCTTTGGGAACCTCTTGCGTAGCCCCACACACCTGGGGGCTGCAGGCTTTCCTGCTGCCTTCAGCCTCAAAACCACCCTTTCCCACTTGGCCCCGCGCCATGCCCAAAAATGGCCATATGTCTGGAGACTGGTCCCACGCCCAAAGAGCCAGCAGGGAAAATTATGCCTTGTTCTAAAGCTCTTTGGGAACCGCTTGCGTAGCCCCACAGACCTGGGGGCTGCAGGCTTTCATGCTGCCTTCAGCCTCAAAACCACCCTTTCCCACTTGGTGCTGCGCCAGGCCCAAAAATGGCCAGATATCTGGAGACTGATCCCACGCCCAAAGAGCCAGCAGGGAAAACTATGCCTTGTTCTAAAGCTCTTTGGGAACCGCTTGCGTAGTCCCACACACCTGGGGGCTGCAGGCTTTCCTGCTGCCTTCAGCCTCAAAACCACCCTTTCCCACTTGGCCCCGCGCCAGGCACAAAAATGGCCATATGTCAGGAGACTGGTCCCACGCCCAAAGAGCCAGCACGGAAAACTATGCCTTGTTCTAAAGCTCTTTGGGAACCGCTTGCGTAGCCCCACACACCTGGGGGCTGCAGGCTTTCCTGCTGCCTTTAGACTCAAAACAACCCTTTCCCACTTGGCATCGCGCCAGGCCCAAAAATGGCCATATGTCTGAAGATTGGTCCCACGCCCAAAGAGCCAGCAGGGAAAACTATGCCTTGTTCTAAAGCTCCTTGGGAATGGCTTGCGTAGCCCCACACACCTGGGGGCTGCAGGCTTTCCTGCTCTCTTCAGCCTCAGAAGAACCCTTTCGCACTTGGCGCCGCGCCAGGCCCAAAAATGGCCATATTTCTGGAGTTTGGTCCCTTTACCAAAGAGCCAGCAGGGAAAACTATGCCTTGTTCTAAAGCTCTTTGGGAACCGCTTGCGTAGCCCCACACAAACTGGGGGCTGCAGGCTTTCCTTCTGCCTTCAACCTCAGATGCACCCTTTTCCACATGGCGTCACGCTAGACACAAAAATGGCCATATGTCTGGAGACTGGTCCCACGCCTAAAGAGCCAGCAGGGAAAACTATGCCTTGTTCTAAAGCTCTTTGGGAACCGCTTGCGTAGCCCCACACACCTGGGGGCTGCAGGCTTTCCTGCTGCCTTCAGCCTCAAAACCACCCTTTCCCACTTGGCGCCGCGCCAGGCACAAAAATGGCCATATGTCTGGAGACTGGTCCCACGCCCAAAGAGCCAGCAGGGAAAACTATGCCTTGTTCTAAAGCTCTTTGGGAACCGCTTGCGTAGCCCCACACAAACTGAGGGCTGCAGGCTTTTCTCGCGCTTTCAGCCTCAAAACCACCCTTTCCCACTTGGCGCTGCGCCAGGCACAAAAAATGGCCATATGTCTGGAGGTTGGTCCCACGCCCAAAGAGCTAGAAGGGAAAAGTATGCCTTGTTCTAAAGCTCTTCGGGAAACGCTTGCATAGCCCCACACACGTGGGGGCTGCAGGCTTTCCTGCTGCCTTCAGCCTCAAAACCATCCTTTCCCACTTGGCGCCAAGCCAGGCCCAAAAATGGCCATATGTCTGGAGACTGGTCCCACGCCCAAAGAGCCAGCAGGGAAAACTATGCCTTGTTTTAAAGCTCTTTGGGAACGGCTTGCGTAGCCCCACACACCTGGGGACTGCAGGCTTTCCTGCTGCCTTCAGCCTCAAAACCACCCTTTCCCACTTGGCCCCGCGCCAGGCCCAAAAATGGCCATATGTCTGGAGACTCGTCCCACGCCCAAAGAGCCAGCAGGGAAAATTATGCCTTGTTCTAAAGCTCTTTGGGAACCGCTTGCGTAGCCCCTCACACCTGTAGGCTGCACGCTTTCCTGCTGCCTTCAGCCTCAAAACAACCCTTTTCCACATGGCGTCAGCCAGGCACAAAAATGGCCATATGTCTGGAGACTGGTCCCACGCCCAAAGAGCCAGCAGGGAAAACTATGCCTTGTTCTAAAGCTCTTTGGGAACCGCTTGCGTAGCCCCACAGAAACTGGGGGTTGCAGGCTTTTCTCGCGCTTTCAGCCTCAAAACCACCCTTTCCCACTTGGCATCGCGCCAGGCACAAAAATGGCCATATGTCTGGAGTTTGGTCCCACGCCCAAAGAGCCAGCAGGGAAAACTATGCCTTGTTCTAAAGCTCTTTGGGAACCGCTTGCGTAGCCCCACACACCTGGGGGCTGCAGGCTTTCCTGCTCTCTTCAGCCTCAAAGAACCCTTTCCCACTTGGCGCCGCGCCAGGCCGAAAAATGGCCATATCTCTGGAGACTGGTCCCACGCCCAAAGAGCCAGCAGGGAAAACTATGCCTTGTTCTAAAGCTCTTTGGGAACCGCTTGCGTAGCCCCACACACCTGGGGGCTGCAGGCTTTCCTGCTGCCTTCAGCCTCAAAAGAAACCTTTCGCAAATGGCGCCGCGCCAGGCCCAAAAATGGCCATATGTCTGGAGACTGGCCCCACGCCCAAAGAGCCAGCAGGGAAAACTATGCCTTGTTCTAAAGCTCTTTGGGAACCGCTTGCGTAGCCCCACAGACCTGGGGGCTGCAGGCTTTCCTGCTGCCTTCAGCCTCAAAACCACCCTTTCCCACTTGGTGCCGCGCCAGGCACAAAAATGGCCATATTTCTGGAGTTTGGTCCCTTTCCCAAAGAGCCAGCAGGGAAAACTATGCCTTGTTCTAAAGCTCTTTGGGAACCGCTTGCGTAGCCCCACACAAACTGGGGGCTGCAGGCTTTCCTTCTGCCTTCAACCTCAGATGCACCCTTTTCCACATGGCGTCACGCTAGACACAAAAATGGCCATATGTCTGGAGGTTGGTCCCACGCCCAAAGAGCCAGCAGGGAAAATTATGCCTTGTTCTAAAGCTCTTCGGGAAACGCTTGCGTAGCCCCACACACGTGGGGGCTGCAGGCTTTCCTGCTGCCTTCAGCCTCAAAACCACCCTTTCCCACTTGGCCCCGCGCCAGGCCGAAAAATGGCCATATCTCTGGAGACTGGTCCCACGCCCAAAGAGCCAGCAGGGAAAACTATGCCTTGTTCTAAAGCTCTTTGGGAACCGCTTGCGTGGCCCAACAGACCTGCGGGCTGCAGGCTTTCCTGCTGCCTTCAGCCTCAAAACCACCCTTTCCCACTTGGCGCTGCGCCAGGCACAAAAATGGCCATATGTCTGGAGGTTGGTCCCACGCCCAAAGAGCCAGCAGGGAAAACTATGCCTTGTTCTAAAGCTCTTTGGGAACCGTTTGCGTAGCCCCACAAACCTGGGGGCTGCAGGCTTTCCTGCTCTCTTCAGCCTCAAAAGCACCCTTTCCCACTTGGCGCCAAGCCAGGCCCAAAAATGGCCATATGTCTGGAGACTGGTCCCACGCCCAAAGAGCCAGCAGGGAAAACTATGCCTTGTTTTAAAGCTCTTTGGGAACGGCTTGCGTAGCCCCACACACCTGGGGGCTGCAGGCTTTCCTGCTGCCTTCAGCCTCAAAACCACCCTTTCCCACTTGGCGTCACGCCAGGCCCAAAAATGGCCATATGTCTGGAGACTCGTCCCACGCCCAAAGAGCCAGCAGGGAAAACTATGCCTTGTTCTAAAGCTCTTTGGGAACCGCTTGCGTAGCCCCTCACACCTGTAGGCTGCACGCTTTCCTGCTGCCTTCAGCCTCAAAAGCACCCTTTTCCACATGGCGTCACGCCAGGCACAAAAATGGCCATATGTCTGGAGGTTGGTCCCACGCCCAAAGAGCCAGCAGGGAAAACTATGCCTTGTTCTAAAGCTCTTTGGGAACCGCTTGCGTAGCCCCACACACCTGGGGGCTGCAGGCTTTCCTGCTGCCTTCAGACTCAAAACCACCCTTTCCCACTTGGCCCCGCGCCAGGCACAAAAATGGCCATATGTCTGGAGACTGGTCCCACGCCCAAAGAGCCAGCAGGGAAAACTATGCCTTGTTCTAAAGCTCTTTGGGAACCGCTTGCGTAGCCCCACAGTAACTGGGGGTTGCAGGCTTTTCTCGCGCTTTCAGCCTCAAAACCACCCTTTCCCACTTGGCATCGCGCCAGGCCCAAAAATGGCCATATGTCTGGAGTTTGGTCCCACGCCCAAAGAGCCAGCAGGGAAAACTATGCCTTGTTCTAAAGCTCTTTGGGAACCTCTTGCGTAGCCCCACACACCTGGGGGCTGCAGGCTTTCCTGCTCTCTTCAGCCTCAAAAGAACCCTTTCCCACTTGGTTCCGCGCCAGGCACAAAAATGGCCATATGTCTGGAGACTGGTCCCACGCTCAAAGAGCCAGCAGGGAAAACTATGCCTTGTTATAAAGCTCTTTGGGAACCGCTTGCGTAGCCCCACACAAACTGAGGGCTGCAGGCTTTTCTCGCGCTTTCAGCCTCAAAACCACCCTTTCCCACTTGGCGCTGCGCCAGGCACAAAAATGGCCATATGTCTGGAGACTGGTCCCACGCCCAAAGAGCTAGAAGGGAAAAGTATGCCTTGTTCTAAAGCTCTTCGGGAAACGCTTGCATAGCCCCACACACGTGGCGGCTGCAGGCTTTCCTGCTGCCTTCAGCCTCAAAACCATCCTTTCCCACTTGGCGCCAAGCCAGGCCCAAAAATGGCCATATTTCTGGAGACTGGTCCCAAGCCCAAAGAGCCAGCAGGGAAAACTATGCCTTGTTCTAAAGCTCTTTGGGAACCGCTTGCGTGGCCCAACAGACCTGCGGGCTGCAGGCTTTCCTGCTCTCTTCAGCCTCAAAAGAACCCTTTCCCACTTGGTTCCGCGCCAGGCACAAAAATGGCCATATGTCTGGAGACTGGTCCCATGCCCAAAGAGCCAGCAGGGAAAACTATGCCTTGTTCTAAAGCTCTTTGGGAACGGCTTGCGTAGCCCCACACACCTGGGGGCTGCAGGCTTTCCTGCTGCCTTCAGCCTCAAAACCACCCTTTCCCACTTGGCCCCGCGCCAGGCACAAAAATGGCCATATATCTGGAGACTGGTCCCATGCCCAAAGAGCCAGCAGGGAAAACTATGCCTTGTTCTAAAGCTCTTTGGGAACCGCTTGCGTAGCCTCACACACCTGCGGGCTGCCGGCTTTCCTGCTGCCTTGAACCTCAGAAGCACCGTTTTCCACATGGCGTCACGCCAGACACAAAAATGGCCATATGTCTGGAGACTGGTCCCACGCCCAAAGAGCCAGCAGGGAAAACTATGCCTTGTTCTAAAGCTCTTTGGGAACCGCTTGCGTAGCCCCACACACCTGGGGGCTGCAGGCTTTCCTGCTGCCTTCAGACTCAAAACCACCCTTTTCGACATGGCGTCACGCCAGACACAAAAATGGCCATATGTCTGGAGGTTGGTCCCACGCCCAAAGAGCCAGCAGGGAAAACTATGCCTTGCTCTAAAGCTCTTTGGGAACCGCTTGCGTAGCCCCACACAAACTGGGGGCTGCAATCTTTCCTGCTCTCTTCAGCCTCAAAAGAAACCTTTCCCACTTGGCGCCAAGCCAGGCCCAAAAATGGCCATATGTCTGGAGATTGGTCCCACGCCCAAAGAGACAGCAGGGAAAACTATGCCTTGTTCTAAAGCTCTTTGGGAACCGCTTGCGTGGCCCCACAGACCTGCGGGCTGCAGGCTTTCCTGCTGCCTTCAGCCTCAAAACCACCCTTTCCCACATGGCGTCACGCCAGGCACAAAAATGGCCATATGTCTGGAGGTTGGTCCCACGCCCAAAGAGCCAGCACGGAAAACTATGCCTTGTTCTAAAGCTCTTTGGGAACCGCTTGCGTAGCCCCACACACCTGGGGGCTGCAGGCTTTCCTGCTGCCTTCAGCCTCAAAACCACCCTTTTCCACATGGCGTCACGCCAGGCACAAAAATGGCCATATGTCTGGAGGTTGGTCCCACGCCCAAAGAGCCAGCAGGGAAAACTATGCCTTGTTCTAAAGCTCTTGGGAACCGCTTGCGTGGCCCCACACACCTGGGGGCTGCAGGCTTTCCTGCTGCCTTCAGACTCAAAACCACCCTTTCCCACTTGGAATCGCGCCAGGCCCAAAAATGGCCATATATCTGGCGTTTGATCCCACGCCCAAAGAGCCAGCAGGGAAAACTATGCCTTGTTCTAAAGCTCTTTGGGAACCTGCTGCGTAGCCCCACACAAACTGGGGGCTGCAGTCTTTTCTCGCGCTTTCAGTCTCAAAACCACCCTTTCCCACTTGGCGCCAAGCCAGGCACAAAAATGGCCATATTTCTGGAGACTGGTCCCAAGCCCAAAGAGCCAGCAGGGAAAACTATGCCTTGTTCTAAAGCTCTTTGGGAACCGCTTGCGTGGCCCAACAGACCTGCGGGCTGCAGGCTTTCCTGCTCTCTTCAGCCTCAAAAGAAACCTTTCCCACTTGGTTCCGCGCCAGGCACAAAAATGGCCATATGTCTGGAGACTGGTCCCACGCCCAAAGAGCCAGCAGGGAAAATTATGCCTTGTTCTAAAGCTCTTTGGGAACCGCTTGCGTAGCCCCACACACCTGGGGGCTGCAGGCTTTCCTGCTGCCTTCAGCCTCAAAACCACCCTTTCCCACTTGGCCCCGCGCCAGGCACAAAAATGGCCATATATCTGGAGACTGGTCCCATGCCCAAAGAGCCAGCAGGGAAAATTATGTCTTGTTCTAAAGCTCTTTGGGAACGGCTGGCGTAGCCCCACACACCTGGGGGCTGCAGGCTTTCCTGCTGCCTTCAGACTCAAAACCACCCTTTCCAACTTGGCCCCGCGCCAGGCCCAAAAATGGCCATATATCTGGAGACTGGTCCCACGCCCAAAGAGCCAGCAGGGAAAACTATGCCTTGTTCTAAAGCTCTTTGGGAACCGCTTGCGTGGCCCCACAGACCTGCGGGCTGCCGGCTTTCCTGCTGCCTTGAACCTCAGAAGCACCGTTTTCCACATGGCGTCACGCCAGACACAAAAATGGCCATATGTCTGGAGACTGGTCCCACGCCCAAAGAGCCAGCAGGGAAAACTATGCCTTGTTCTAAAGCTCTTTGGGAACCGCTTGCGTAGCCCCACACACCTGGGGGCTGCAGGCTTTCCTGCTGCCTTCAGACTCAAAACCACCCTTTTCGACATGGCGTCACGCCAGACACAAAAATGGCCATATGTCTGGAGGTTGGTCCCACGCCCAAAGAGCCAGCAGGGAAAACTATGCCTTGTTCTAAAGCTCTTTGGGAACCGCTTGCGTAGCCCCACACAAACTGGGGGCTGCAGTCTTTCCTGCTCTCTTCAGCCTCAAAAGAAACCTTTCGCAATTGGCGCCGCGCCAGGCCCAAAAATGGCCATATGTCTGGAGATTGGTCCCACGCCCAAAGAGCCAGCAGGGAAAACTATGCCTTGTTCTAAAGCTCTTTGGGAACCGCTTGCGTGGCCCCACAGACCTGGGGGCTGCAGGCTTTCCTGCTGCCTTCAGCCTCAAAACCACCCTTTCCCACATGACGTCACGCCAGGCACAAAAATGGCCATATGTCTGGAGGTGGGTCCCACGCCCAAAGAGCCAGCAGGGAAAACTATGCCTTGTTCTAAAGCTCTTTGGGAACCGCTTGCGTAGCCCAACACACCTGGGGGCTGCAGGCTTTCCTGCTGCCTTCAGCCTCAAAACAACCCTTTTCCACATGGCGTCACGCCAGGCACAAAAATGGCCATATGTCTGGAGACTGGTCCCACGCCCAAAGAGCCAGCAGGGAAAACTATGCCTTGTTCTAAAGCTCTTTGGGAACCGCTTGCGTAGCCCCACACACTTGGGGGCTGCAGGCTTTCCTGCTGCCTTCAGCCTCAAAACCACCCTTTCCCACTTGGCCCCGCGCCAGGCCCAAAAATGGCCATATTTCTGGAGACTGGTCCCACGCCAAAGAGCCAGCAGGGAAAACTATGCCTTGTTCTAAAGCTCTTTGGGAACGGCTTGCGTAGCCCCACACACCTGGGGGCTGCAGGCTTTCCTGCTGCCTTCAGACTCAAAACCACCCTTTCCAACTTGGCCCCGCGCCAGGCCCAAAAATGGCCATATATCTGGAGACTGGTCCCACGCCCAAAGAGCCAGCAGGGAAAACTATGCCTTGTTCTAAAGCTCTTTGGGAACCGCTTGCGTGGCCCCACAGACCTGCGGGCTGCCGGCTTTCCTGCTGCCTTGAACCTCAGAAGCACCGTTTTCCACATGGCGTCACGCCAGACACAAAAATGGCCATATGTCTGGAGACTGGTCCCACGCCCAAAGAGCCAGCAGGGAAAACTATGCCTTGTTCTAAAGCTCTTTGGGAACCGCTTGCGTAGCCCCACACACCTGGGGGCTGCAGGCTTTCCTGCTGCCTTCAGACTCAAAACCACCCTTTTCGACATGGCGTCACGCCAGACACAAAAATGGCCATATGTCTGGAGACTGGTCCCACGCCCAAAGAGCCAGCAGGGAAAACTATGCCTTGTTCTAAAGCTCTTTGGGAACCGCTTGCGTAGCCCCACACAAACTGGGGGCTGCAGTCTTTCCTGCTCTCTTCAGCCTCAAAAGAAACCTTTCGCAATTGGCGCCGCGCCAGGCCCAAAAATGGCCATATGTCTGGAGATTGGTCCCACGCCCAAAGAGACAGCAGGGAAAACTATGCCTTGTTCTAAAGCTCTTTGGGAACCGCTTGCGTGGCCCCACAGACCTGGGGGCTGCAGGCTTTCCTGCTGCCTTCAGCCTCAAAACCACCCTTTCCCACATGACGTCACGCCAGGCACAAAAATGGCCATATGTCTGGAGGTTGGTCCCACGCCCAAAGAGCCAGCAGGGAAAATTATGCCTTGTTCTAAAGCTCTTTGGGAACCGCTTGCGTAGCCCCACACACCTGGGGGCTGCAGGCTTTCCTGCTGCCTTCAGCCTCAAAACCACCCTTTCCCACTTGGCCCCGCGCCAGGCACAAAAATGGCCATATATCTGGAGACTGGTCCCATGCCCAAAGAGCCAGCAGGGAAAACTATGCCTTGTTCTAAAGCTCTTTGGGAACCGCTTGCGTAGCCTCACACACCTGCGGGCTGCAGGCTTTCCTGCTGCCTTCAGCCTCAAAACCACCCTTTCCCACTTGGCGCCGCGCCAGGCCCAAAAATGGCCATATCTCTGGAGACTGGTCCCACGCCAAAGAGCCAGCAGGGAAAACTATGCCTTGTTCTAAAGCTCTTTGGGAACGGCTTGCGTAGCCCCACACACCTGGGGGCTGCAGGCTTTCCTGCTGCCTTCAGACTCAAAACCACCCTTTCCAACTTGGCCCCGCGCCAGGCCCAAAAATGGCCATATATCTGGAGACTGGTCCCACGCCCAAAGAGCCAGCAGGGAAAACTATGCCTTGTTCTAAAGCTCTTTGGGAACCGCTTGCGTGGCCCCACAGACCTGCGGGCTGCCGGCTTTCCTGCTGCCTTGAACCTCAGAAGCACCGTTTTCCACATGGCGTCACGCCAGACACAAAAATGGCCATATGTCTGGAGACTGGTCCCACGCCCAAAGAGCCAGCAGGGAAAACTATGCCTTGTTCTAAAGCTCTTTGGGAACCGCTTGCGTAGCCCCACACAAAATGGGGGCTGCAGGCTTTCCTGCTGCCTTCAGACTCAAAACCACCCTTTTCGACATGGCGTCACGCCAGACACAAAAATGGCCATATGTCTGGAGGTTGGTCCCACGCCCAAAGAGCCAGCAGGGAAAACTATGCCTTGTTCTAAAGCTCTTTGGGAACCGCTTGCGTAGCCCCACACAAACTGGGGGCTGCAGTCTTTCCTGCTCTCTTCAGCCTCAAAAGAAACCTTTCGCAATTGGCGCCGCGCCAGGCCCAAAAATGGCCATATGTCTGGAGATTGGTCCCACGCCCAAAGAGCCAGCAGGGAAAACTATGCCTTGTTCTAAAGCTCTTTGGGAACCGCTTGCGTGGCCCCACAGACCTGGGGGCTGCATGCTTTCCTGCTGCCTTCAGACTCAAAACCACCCTTTCCCACATGACGTCACGCCAGGCACAAAAATGGCCATATGTCTGGAGGTTGGTCCCACGCCCAAAGAGCCAGCAGGGAAAACTATGCCTTGTTCTAAAGCTCTTTGGGAACCGCTTGCGTAGCCCAACACACCTGGGGGCTGCAGGCTTTCCTGCTGCCTTCAGCCTCAAAACAACCCTTTTCCACATGGCGTCACGCCAGGCACAAAAATGGCCATATGTCTGGAGACTGGTCCCACGCCCAAAGAGCCAGCAGGGAAAACTATGCCTTGTTCTAAAGCTCTTTGGGAACCGCTTGCGTAGCCACACACACCTGGGGGCTGCAGGCTTTCCTGCTGCCTTCAGCCTCAAAACAACCCTTTCCCACTTGGCGCCGCGCCAGGCACAAAAATGGCCATATGTCTGGAGACTGGTCCCTTTCCCAAAGAGCCAGCAGGGAAAACTATGCCTTGTTCTAAAGCTCTTTGGGAACCGCTTGCGTGGCCCCACAGACCTGCGGGCTGCAGGCTTTCCTGCTGCCTTCAGCCTCAAAACCACCCTTTCCCACATGGCGTCACGCCAGGCACAAAAATGGCCATATGTCTGGAGGTTGGTCCCACGCCCAAAGAGCCAGCACGGAAAACTATGCCTTGTTCTAAAGCTCTTTGGGAACCGCTTGCGTAGCCCCACACACCTGGGGGCTGCAGGCTTTCCTGCTGCCTTCAGCCTCAAAACCACCCTTTTCCACATGGCGTCACGCCAGGCACAAAAATGGCCATATGTCTGGAGGTTGGTCCCACGCCCAAAGAGCCAGCAGGGAAAACTATGCCTTGTTCTAAAGCTCTTGGGAACCGCTTGCGTGGCCCCACACACCTGGGGGCTGCAGGCTTTCCTGCTGCCTTCAGACTCAAAACCACCCTTTCCCACTTGGAATCGCGCCAGGCCCAAAAATGGCCATATATCTGGCGTTTGATCCCACGCCCAAAGAGCCAGCAGGGAAAACTATGCCTTGTTCTAAAGCTCTTTGGGAACCTGCTGCGTAGCCCCACACAAACTGGGGGCTGCAGTCTTTTCTCGCGCTTTCAGTCTCAAAACCACCCTTTCCCACTTGGCGCCAAGCCAGGCACAAAAATGGCCATATTTCTGGAGACTGGTCCCAAGCCCAAAGAGCCAGCAGGGAAAACTATGCCTTGTTCTAAAGCTCTTTGGGAACCGCTTGCGTGGCCCAACAGACTTGCGGGCTGCAGGCTTTCCTGCTCTCTTCAGCCTCAAAAGAACCCTTTCCCACTTGGTTCCGCGCCAGGCACAAAAATGGCCATATGTCTGGAGACTGGTCCCACGCCCAAAGAGCCAGCAGGGAAAATTATGCCTTGTTCTAAAGCTCTTTGGGAACCGCTTGCGTAGCCCCACACACCTGGGGGCTGCAGGCTTTCCTGCTGCCTTCAGCCTCAAAACCACCCTTTCCCACTTGGCCCCGCGCCAGGCACAAAAATGGCCATATATCTGGAGACTGGTCCCATGCCCAAAGAGCCAGCAGGGAAAACTATGCCTTGTTCTAAAGCTCTTTGGGAACCGCTTGCGTAGCCTCACACACCTGCGGGCTGCAGGCTTTCCTGCTGCCTTCAGCCTCAAAACCACCCTTTCCCACTTGGCGCCGCGCCAGGCCCAAAAATGGCCATATTTCTGGAGACTGGTCCCACGCCAAAGAGCCAGCAGGGAAAACTATGTCTTGTTCTAAAGCTCTTTGGGAACGGCTTGCGTAGCCCCACACACCTGGGGGCTGCAGGCTTTCCTGCTGCCTTCAGACTCAAAACCACCCTTTCCAACTTGGCCCCGCGCCAGGCACAAAAATGGCCATATATCTGGAGACTGGTCCCACGCCCAAAGAGCCAGCAGGGAAAACTATGCCTTGTTCTAAAGCTCTTTGGGAACCGCTTGCGTGGCCCCACAGACCTGCGGGCTGCCGGCTTTCCTGCTGCCTTGAACCTCAGAAGCACCGTTTTCCACATGGCGTCACGCCAGACACAAAAATGGCCATATGTCTGGAGACTGGTCCCACGCCCAAAGAGCCAGCAGGGAAAACTATGCCTTGTTCTAAAGCTCTTTGGGAACCGCTTGCGTAGCCCCACACACCTGGGGGCTGCAGGCTTTCCTGCTGCCTTCAGACTCAAAACCACCCTTTTCGACATGGCGTCACGCCAGACACAAAAATGGCCATATGTCTGGAGGTTGGTCCCACGCCCAAAGAGCCAGCAGGGAAAACTATGCCTTGTTCTAAAGCTCTTTGGGAACCGCTTGCGTAGCCCCACACAAACTGGGGGCTGCAGTCTTTCCTGCTCTCTTCAGCCTCAAAAGAAACCTTTCGCAATTGGCGCCGCGCCAGGCCCAAAAATGGCCATATGTCTGGAGATTGGTCCCACGCCCAAAGAGCCAGCAGGGAAAACTATGCCTTGTTCTAAAGCTCTTTGGGAACCGCTTGCGTGGCCCCACAGACCTGGGGGCTGCAGGCTTTCCTGCTGCCTTCAGCCTCAAAACCACCCTTTTCCACATGGCGTCACGCCAGGCACAAAAATGGCCATATGTCTGGAGGTTGGTCCCACGCCCAAAGAGCCAGCAGGGAAAACTATGCCTTGTTCTAAAGCTCTTTGGGAACCGCTTGCGTAGCCCAACACACCCGGGGGCTGCAGGCTTTCCTGCTGCCTTCAGCCTCAAAACAACCCTTTTCCACATGGCGTCACGCCAGGCACAAAAATGGCCATATGTCTGGAGACTGGTCCCACGCCCAAAGAGCCAGCAGGGAAAACTATGCCTTGTTCTAAAGCTCTTTGGGAACCGCTTGCGTAGCCCCACACACCTGGGGGCTGCAGGCTTTCCTGCTGCCTTCAGCCTCAAAACCACCCTTTTCCACATGGCCCCGCGCCAGGCACAAAAATGGCCATATGTCTGGAGACTGGTCCCACGCCCAAAGAGCCAGCAGGGAAAACTATGCCTTGTTCTAAAGCTCTTTGGGAACCGCTTGCGTAGCCACACACACCTGGGGGCTGCAGGCTTTCCTGCTGCCTTCAGCCTCAAAACAACCCTTTCCCACTTGGCGCCGCGCCAGGCACAAAAATGGCCATATGTCTGGAGACTGGTCCCTTTCCCAAAGAGCCAGCAGGGAAAACTATGCCTTGTTCTAAAGCTCTTTGGGAACCGCTTGCGTGGCCCCACAGACCTGCGGGCTGCAGGCTTTCCTGCTGCCTTCAGCCTCAAAACCACCCTTTCCCACATGGTGTCACGCCAGGCACAAAAATGGCCATATGTCTGGAGGTTGGTCCCACGCCCAAAGAGCCAGCACGGAAAACTATGCCTTGTTCTAAAGCTCTTTGGGAACCGCTTGCGTAGCCCCACACACCTGGGGGCTGCAGGCTTTCCTGCTGCCTTCAGCCTCAAAACCACCCTTTTCCACATGGCGTCACGCCAGGCACAAAAATGGCCATATGTCTGGAGGTTGGTCCCACGCCCAAAGAGCCAGCAGGGAAAACTATGCCTTGTTCTAAAGCTCTTGGGAACCGCTTGCGTGGCCCCACACACCTGGGGGCTGCAGGCTTTCCTGCTGCCTTCAGACTCAAAACCACCCTTTCCCACTTGGCATCGCGCCAGGCCCAAAAATGGCCATATATCTGGAGTTTGATCCCACGCCCAAAGAGCCAGCAGGGAAAACTATGCCTTGTTCTAAAGCTCTTTGGGAACCTGCTGCGTAGCCCCACACAAACTGGGGGCTGCAGTCTTTTCTCGCGCTTTCAGCCTCAAAACCACCCTTTCCCACTTGGCGCTGCGCCAGGCACAAAAATGGCCATATTTCTGGAGACTGGACCCAAGCCCAAAGAGCCAGCAGGGAAAACTATGCCTTGTTCTAAAGCTCTTTGGGAACCGCTTGCGTGGCCCAACAGACCTGCGGGCTGCAGGCTTTCCTGCTGCCTTCAGACTCAAAACCACCCTTTTCGACATGGCGTCACGCCAGACACAAAAATGGCCATATGTCTGGAGGTTGGTCCCACGCCCAAAGAGCCAGCAGGGAAAACTATGCCTTGTTCTAAAGCTCTTTGGGAACCGCTTGCGTAGCCCCACACAAACTGGGGGCTGCAGGCTTTCCTTCTGCCTTCAACCTCAGATGCACCCTTTTCCACATGGCGTCACGCTAGACACAAGAATGGCCATATGTCTGGAGGTTGGTCCCACGCCCAAAGAGCCAGCAGGGAAAACTATGCCTTGTTCTAAAGCTCTTTGGGAACCGCTTGCGTAGCCCCACACAAACTGGGGGCTGCAGTCTTTTCTCGCGCTTTCAGCCTCAAAACCACCCTTTCCCACTTGGCGCTGCGCCAGGCACAAAAATGGCCATATGTCTGGAGGTTGGTCCCACGCCCAAAGAGCTAGAAGGGAAAAGTATGCCTTGTTCTAAAGCTCTTCGGGAAACGCTTGCGTAGCCCCACACACGTGGGGGCTGCAGGCTTTCCTGCTGCCTTCAGCCTCAAAACCACCCTTTCCCACTTGGCCCCGCGCCAGGCCGAAAAATGGCCATATATCTGGATACTGGTCCCACGCCCAAAGAGCCAGCAGGGAAAACTATGCCTTGTTCTAAAGCTCTTTGGGAACCGTTTGCGTAGCCCCACAAACCTGGGGGCTGCAGGCTTTCCTGCTCTCTTCAGCCTCAAAAGCACCCTTTCCCACTTGGCGCCAAGCCAGGCCCAAAAATGGCCATATGTCTGGAGACTGGTCCCACGCCCAAAGAGCCAGCAGGGAAAACTATGCCTTGTTTTAAAGCTCTTTGGGAACGGCTTGCGTAGCCCCACACACCTGGGGGCTGCAGGCTTTCCTGCTGCCTTCAGCCTCAAAACCACCCTTTCCCACTTGGCCCCGCGCCAGGCCCAAAAATGGCCATATGTCTGGAGACTCGTCCCACGCCCAAAGAGCCAGCAGGGAAAACTATGCCTTGTTCTAAAGCTCTTTGGGAACCGCTTGCGTAGCCCCTCACACCTGTAGGCTGCACGCTTTCCTGCTGCCTTCAACCTCAGAAGCACCCTTTTCCACATGGCGTCACGCCAGGCACAAAAATGGCCATATGTCTGGAGGTTGGTCCCACGCCCAAAGAGCCAGCAGGGAAAACTATGCCTTGTTCTAAAGCTCTTTGGGAACGGCTTGCGTAGCCCCACACACCTGGGGGCTGCAGGCTTTCCTGCTGCCTTCAGCCTCAGAACAACCCTTTTCCACATGGCGTCAGCCAGGCACAAAAATGGCCATATGTCTGGAGACTGGTCCCACGCCCAAAGAGCCAGCAGGGAAAACTATGCCTTGTTCTAAAGCTCTTTGGGAACCGCTTGCGTGGCCCCACAGACCTGCGGGCTGCAGGCTTTCCTGCTGCCTTCAGCCTCAAAACCACCCTTTCCCACATGACGTCACGCCAGGCACAAAAATGGCCATATGTCTGGAGGTTGGTCCCACGCCCAAAGAGCCAGCAGGGAAAACTATGCCTTGTTCTAAAGGTCTTTGGGAACCGCTTGCGTAGCCCAACACACCTGGGGGCTGCAGGCTTTCCTGCTGCCTTCAGCCTCAAAACAACCCTTTTCCACATGGCGTCACGCCAGGCACAAAAATGGCCATATGTCTGGAGACTGGTCCCACGCCCAAAGAGCCAGCAGGGAAAACTATGCCTTGTTCTAAAGCTCTTTGGGAACCGCTTGCGTAGCCCCACACACCTGGGGGCTGCAGGCTTTCCTGCTGCCTTCAGCCTCAAAACCACCCTTTTCCACATGGCGTCACGCCAGGCACAAAAATGGCCATATGTCTGGAGACTGGTCCCACGCCCAAAGAGCCAGCAGGGAAAACTATGCCTTGTTCTAAAGCTCTTTGGGAACCGCTTGCGTAGCCACACACACCTGGGGGCTGCAGGCTTTCCTGCTGCCTTCAGCCTCAAAACAACCCTTTCCCACTTGGCACCGCGCCAGGCACAAAAATGGCCATATGTCTGGAGACTGGTCCCTTTCCCAAAGAGCCAGCAGGGAAAACTATGCCTTGTTCTAAAGCTCTTTGGGAACCGCTTGCGTGGCCCCACAGACCTGCGGGCTGCAGGCTTTCCTGCTGCCTTCAGCCTCAAAACCACCCTTTCCCACATGGCGTCACGCCAGGCACAAAAATGGCCATATGTCTGGAGGTTGGTCCCACGCCCAAAGAGCCAGCACGGAAAACTATGCCTTGTTCTAAAGCTCTTTGGGAACCGCTTGCGTAGCCCCACACACCTGGGGGCTGCAGGCTTTCCTGCTGCCTTCAGCCTCAAAACCACCCTTTTCCACATGGCGTCACGCCAGGCACAAAAATGGCCATATGTCTGGAGGTTGGTCCCACGCCCAAAGAGCCAGCAGGGAAAACTATGCCTTGTTCTAAAGCTCTTGGGAACCGCTTGCGTGGCCCCACACACCTGGGGGCTGCAGGCTTTCCTGCTGCCTTCAGACTCAAAACCACCCTTTCCCACTTGGCATCGCGCCAGGCCCAAAAATGGCCATATATCTGGAGTTTGATCCCACGCCCAAAGAGCCAGCAGGGAAAACTATGCCTTGTTCTAAAGCTCTTTGGGAACCTGCTGCGTAGCCCCACACAAACTGGGGGCTGCAGTCTTTTCTCGCGCTTTCAGCCTCAAAACCACCCTTTCCCACTTGGCGCCAAGCCAGGCACAAAAATGGCCATATTTCTGGAGACTGGTCCCAAGCCCAAAGAGCCAGCAGGGAAAACTATGCCTTGTTCTAAAGCTCTTTGGGAACCGCTTGCGTGGCGCAACAGACCTGCGGGCTGCAGGCTTTCCTGCTGCCTTCAGACTCAAAACCACCCTTTTCGACATGGCGTCACGCCAGACACAAAAATGGCCATATGTCTGGAGACTGGTCCCACGCCCAAAGAGCCAGCAGGGAAAACTATGCCTTGTTCTAAAGCTCTTTGGGAACCGCTTGCGTAGCCCCACACAAACTGGGGGCTGCAGGCTTTCCTTCTGCCTTCAACCTCAGATGCACCCTTTTCCACATGGCGTCACGCTAGACACAAGAATGGCCATATGTCTGGAGGTTGGTCCCACGCCCAAAGAGCCAGCAGGGAAAACTATGCCTTGTTCTAAAGCTCTTTGGGAACCGCTTGCGTAGCCCCACACAAACTGGGGGCTGCAGTCTTTTCTCGCGCTTTCAGCCTCAAAACCACCCTTTCCCACTTGGCGCTGCGCCAGGCACAAAAATGGCCATATGTCTGGAGGTTGGTCCCACGCCCAAAGAGCTAGAAGGGAAAAGTATGCCTTGTTCTAAAGCTCCTCGGGAAACGCTTGCGTAGCCCCACACACGTGGGGGCTGCAGGCTTTCCTGCTGCCTTCAGCCTCAAAACCACCCTTTCCCACTTGGCCCCGCGCCAGGCCGAAAAATGGCCATATATCTGGAGACTGGTCCCACGCCCAAAGAGCCAGCAGGGAAAACTATGCCTTGTTCTAAAGCTCTTTGGGAACCGCTTGCGTGGCCCAACAGACCTGCGGGCTGCAGGCTTTCCTGCTGCCTTCAGCCTCAAAACCACCCTTTCCCACTTGGCGTTACGCCAGGCACAAAAATGGCCATATGTCTGGAGGTTGGTCCCACGCCCAAAGAGCCAGCAGGGAAAACTATGCCTTGTTCTAAAGCTCTTTGGGAACCGTTTGCGTAGCCCCTCACACCTGTAGGCTGCACGCTTTCCTGCTGCCTTCAACCTCAGAAGCACCCTTTTCCACATGGCGTCACGCCAGGCACAAAAATGGCCATATGTCTGGAGGTTGGTCCCACGCCCAAAGAGCCAGCAGGGAAAACTATGCCTTGTTCTAAAGCTCTTTGGGAACGGCTTGCGTAGCCCCACACACCTGGGGGCTGCAGGCTTTCCTGCTGCCTTCAGCCTCAGAACAACCCTTTTCCACATGGCGTCAGCCAGGCACAAAAATGGCCATATGTCTGGAGACTGGTCCCACGCCCAAAGAGCCAGCAGGGAAAACTATGCCTTGTTCTAAAGCTCTTTGGGATCCGCTTGCTTGGCCCCACAGACCTGGGGGCTGCAGGCTTTCCTGCTGCCTTCAACCTCAGAAGCACCCTTTTCAACATGGCATCGCGCCAGGCACAAAAACGGCCATATGTCTGGAGGTTGGTCCCACGCCCAAAGAGCCAGCAGGGAAAACTATGTCTTGTTCTAAACCTCTTTGGGAACCGCTTGCGTAGCCCCACAGACCTGGGGGCTGCAGGCTTTCCTGCTGCCTTCAGCCTCAAAACCACCCTTTCCCACTTGGCCCCGCGCCAGGTCCAAAAATGGCCCTATGTCTGGAGACTGGTCCCACGCCCAAAGAGCCAGCAGGGAAAATTATGCCTTGTTCTAAAGCTCTTTGGGAACCGCTTGCGTAGCCCCACACACCTGGGGGCTGCAGGCTTTCCTGCTGCCTTCAGCCTCAAAACCACCCTTTCCCACTTGGCCCCGCGCCAGGCACAAAAATGGCCATATTTATGGAGACTGGTCCCTTTCCCAAAGAGCCAGCAGGGAAAACTATGCCTTGTTCTAAAGCTCTTTGGGAACCGCTTGCGTAGCCTCACACACCTGGGGGCTGCAGGCTTTCCTGCTGCCTTCAGACTCAAAACCACCCTTTCCCACTTGGCCCCGCGCCAGGCCCAAAAATGGCCATATATCTGGAGACTGGTCCCATGTCCAAAGAGCCAGCAGGGAAAACTATGCCTTGTTCTAAAGCTCTTTGGGAACCGCTTGCGTAGCCCCACACACCTGGGGGCTGCAGGCTTTCCTGCTGCCTTCAGCCTCAAAACCACCCTTTCCCACTTGGCGCTGCGCCAGGCCCAAAAATGGCCATATTTCTGGAGACTGGTCCCACGCCAAAGAGCCAGCAGGGAAAACTATGCCTTGTTCTAAAGCTCTTTGGGAACGGCTTGCGTAGCCCCACACACCTGGGGGCTGCAGGCTTTCCTGCTGCCTTCAGACTCAAAACCACCCTTTCCAACTTGGCCCCGCGCCAGGCCCAAAAATGGCCATATATCTGGAGACTGGTCCCACGCCCAAAGAGCCAGCAGGGAAAACTATGCCTTGTTCTAAAGCTCTTTGGGAACCGCTTGCGTGGCCCCACAGACCTGCGGGCTGCCGGCTTTCCTGCTGCCTTCAACCTCAGAAGCACCCTTTTCCACATGGCGTCACGCCAGGCCCAAAAATGGCCATATGTCTGGAGACTGGTCCCACGCCCAAACAGCCAGCAGGGAAAACTATGCCTTGTTCTAAAGCTCTTTGGGAACCGCTTGCGTAGCCCCACACACCTGGGGGCTGCAGGCTTTCCTGCTGCCTTCAGCCTCAAAACCACCCTTTTCCACATGGCGTCACGCCAGGCCCAAAAATGGCCATATGTCTGGAGGTTGGTCCCACGCCCAAAGAGCCAGCAGGGAAAACTATGCCTTGTTCTAAAGCTCTTGGGGCACCGCTTGCGTAGCCCCACACACCTGGGGTCTGCAGGCTTTCCTGCTGCCTTCAGCCTCAAAACAACCCTTTTCCACATGGCGTCAGCCAGGCACAAAAATGGCCATATGTCTGGAGACTGGTCCCACGCCCAAAGAGCCAGCAGGGAAAACTATGCCTTGTTCTAAAGCTCTTTGGGAACCGCTTGCGTGGCCCCACACACCTGGGGGCTGCAGGCTTTCCTGCTGCCTTCAGACTCAAAACCACCCTTTCCCACTTGGCATCGCGCCAGGCCCAAAAATGGCCATATATCTGGAGTTTGATCCCACGCCCAAAGAGCCAGCAGGGAAAACTATGCCTTGTTCTAAAGCTCTTTGGGAACCTGTTGCGTAGCCCCACACAAACTGGGGGCTGCAGTCTTTTCTCGCGCTTTCAGCCTCAAAACCACCCTTTCCCACTTGGCATCGCGCCAGGCACAAAAATGGCCATATTTCTGGAGACTGGTCCCAAGCCCAAAGAGCCAGCAGGGAAAACTATGCCTTGTTCTAAAGCTCTTTGGGAACCGCTTGCGTGGCCCAACAGACCTGCGGGCTGCAGGCTTTCCTGCTGCCTTCAGACTCAAAACCACCCTTTTCGACATGGCGTCACGCCAGACACAAAAATGGCCATATGTCTGGAGGTTGGTCCCACGCCCAAAGAGCCAGCAGGGAAAACTATGCCTTGTTCTAAAGCTCTTTGGGAACCGCTTGCGTAGCCCCACACACCTGGGGGCTGCAGGCTTTCCTTCTGCCTTCAACCTCAGATGCACCCTTTTCCACATGGCGTCACGCTAGACACAAAAATGGCCATATGTCTGGAGGTTGGTCCCACGCCCAAAGAGCCAGCAGGGAAAACTATGCCTTGTTCTAAAGCTCTTTGGGAACGGCTTGCGTAGCCCCACACACCTGGGGGCTGCAGGCTTTCCTGCTGCCTTCAGCCTCAAAAGCACCCTTTCCCACTTGGCGCCGCGCCAGGCACAAAAATGGCCATATGTCTGCAAGATGGTCCCACGCCCAAAGAGCCAGCAGGGAAAACTATGCCTTGTTCTAAAGCTCTTTGGGAACCGCTTGCGTAGCCCCACACACCTGGGGGCTGCAGGCTTTTCTCGCGCTTTCAGCCTCAAAACCACCCTTTCCCACTTGGCGCTGCGCCAGGCACAAAAATGGCCATATGTCTGGAGGTTGGTCCCACGCCCAAAGAGCTAGAAGGGAAAAGTATGCCTTGTTCTAAAGCTCTTCGGGAAACGCTTGCGTAGCCCCACACACGTGGGGGCTGCAGGCTTTCCTGCTGCCTTCAGCCTCAAAACCACCCTTTCCCACTTGGCCCCGCGCCAGGCCGAAAAATGGCCATATCTCTGGAGACTGGTCCCACGCCCAAAGAGCCAGCAGGGAAAACTATGCCTTGTTCTAAAGCTCTTTGGGAACCGTTTGCGTAGCCCCACAAACCTGGGGGCTGCAGGCTTTCCTGCTCTCTTCAGCCTCAAAAGCACCCTTTCCCACTTGGCGCCAAGCCAGGCCCAAAAATGGCCATATGTCTGGAGACTGGTCCCACGCCCAAAGAGCCAGCAGGGAAAACTATGCCTTGTTTTAAAGCTGTTTGGGAACGGCTTGCGTAGCCCCACACACCTGGGGGCTGCAGGCTTTCCTGCTCTCTTCAGCCTCAAAAGCACCCTTTCCCACTTGGCGCCAAGCCAGGCCCAAAAATGGCCATATGTCTGGAGACTGGTCCCACGCCCAAAGAGCCAGCAGGGAAAACTATGCCTTGTTCTAAAGCTCTTTGGGAACCGCTTGCGTAGCCCCACACACCTGGGGGCTGCAGGCTTTCCTGCTGCCTTCAACCTCAGAAGCACCCTTTTCCACATGGCGTCACGCCAGGCACAAAAATGGCCATATGTCTGGAGGTTGGTCCCATGCCCAAAGAGCCAGCACGGAAAACTATGCCTTGTTCTAAAGCTCTTTGGGAACCGCTTGCGTAGCCCCACACACCCGGGGGCTGCAGGCTTTCCTGCTGCCTTCAGCCTCAAAACAACCCCTTTCCACATGGCGTCAGCCAGGCACAAAAATGGCCATATGTCTGGAGACTGGTCCCACGCCCAAAGAGCCAGCACGGAAAACTATGCCTTGTTCTAAAGCTCTTTGGGAACCGCTTGCGTGGCCCAACAGACCTGCGGGCTGCAGGCTTTCCTGCTGCCTTCAGACTCAAAACCACCCTTTCCCACTTGGCATCGCGCCAGGCCCAAAAATGGCCATATATCTGGAGTTTGATCCCACGCCCAAAGAGCCAGCAGGGAAAACTATGCCTTGTTCTAAAGCTCTTTGGGAACCTGTTGCGTAGCCCCACACACCTGAGGGCTGCAGGATTTCCTGCTCTCTTCAGCCTCAAAAGACCCTTTCCCACTTGGCTCCGCGCCAGGCATAAAAATGGCCATATGTCTGGAGATTGGTCCCACGCCCAAAGAGCCAGCAGGGAAAACTATGCCTTGTTCTAAAGCTCTTTGGGAACCGCTTGCGTAGCCCCACACAAAGTGGGGGCTGCAGGCTTTTCTCGCGCTTTCAGCCTCAAAACCACCCTTTCCCACTTGGCATCGCGCCAGGCACAAAAATGGCCATATATCTGGAGACTGGTCCCACGCCCAAAGAGCCAGCAGGGAAAACTATGCCTTGTTCTAAAGCTCTTTGGGAACGGCTTGCGTAGCCCCACACACCTGGGGGCTGCAGGCTTTCCTGCTCTCTTCAGCCTCAAAAGCACCCTTTCCCACTTGGCGCCGCGCCAGGCCAAAAAATGGCCATATGTCTGGAGACTGGTCCCACGCCCAAAGAGCCAGCAGGGAAAACTATGCCTTGTTCTAAAGCTCTTTGGGAACCGCTTGCGTAGCCCCACACACCTGGGGACTGCAGGCTTTCCTGCTGCCTTCAGCCTCAAAACCACCCTTTCCCACTTGGCCCCGCGCCAGGCACAAAAATGGCCATATGTCTGGAGACTGGTCCCACGCCCAAAGAGCCAGCAGGGAAAACTATGCCTTGTTCTAAAGCTCTTTGGGAACCGCTTGCGTGGTCCCACACACCTGGGGGCTGCAGGCTTTCCTGCTGCCTTCAGACTCAAAACCACCCTTTCCCACTTGGCATCGCGCCAGGCCCAAAAATGGCCATATATCTGGAGTTTGATCCCACGCCCAAAGAGCCAGCAGGGAAAACTATGCCTTGTTCTAAAGCTCTTTGGGAACCTGTTGCGTAGCCCCACACAAACTGGGGGCTGCAGTCTTTTCTCGCGCTTTCAGCCTCAAAACCACCCTTTCCCACTTGGCATCGCGCCAGGCACAAAAATGGCCATATTTCTGGAGACTGGTCCCAAGCCCAAAGAGCCAGCAGGGAAAACTATGCCTTGTTCTAAAGCTCTTTGGGAACCGCTTGCGTGGCCCAACAGACCTGCGGGCTGCAGGCTTTCCTGCTGCCTTCAGACTCAAAACCACCCTTTTCGACATGGCGTCACGCCAGACACAAAAATGGCCATATGTCTGGAGGTTGGTCCCACGCCCAAAGAGCCAGCAGGGAAAACTATGCCTTGTTCTAAAGCTCTTTGGGAACCGCTTGCGTAGCCCCACACACCTGGGGGCTGCAGGCTTTCCTTCTGCCTTCAACCTCAGATGCACCCATTTCCACATGGCGTCACGCTAAACACAAAAATGGCCATATGTCTGGAGGTTGGTCCCACGCCCAAAGAGCCAGCAGGGAAAACTATGCCTTGTTCTAAAGCTCTTTGGGAACGGCTTGCGTAGCCCCACACACCTGGGGGCTGCAGGCTTTCCTGCTGCCTTCAGCCTCAAAAGCACCCTTTCCCACTTGGCGCCGCGCCAGGCACAAAAATGGCCATATGTCTGCAAGATGGTCCCACGCCCAAAGAGCCAGCAGGGAAAACTATGCCTTGTTCTAAAGCTCTTTGGGAACCGCTTGCGTAGCCCCACACACCTGGGGGCTGCAGGCTTTTCTCGCGCTTTCAGCCTCAAAACCACCCTTTCCCACTTGGCGCTGCGCCAGGCACAAAAATGGCCATATGTCTGGAGGTTGGTCCCACGCCCAAAGAGCTAGAAGGGAAAAGTATGCCTTGTTCTAAAGCTCTTCGGGAAACGCTTGCGTAGCCCCACACACGTGGGGGCTGCAGGCTTTCCTGCTGCCTTCAGCCTCAAAACCACCCTTTCCCACTTGGCCCCGCGCCAGGCCGAAAAATGGCCATATCTCTGGAGACTGGTCCCACGCCCAAAGAGCCAGCAGGGAAAACTATGCCTTGTTCTAAAGCTCTTTGGGAACCGTTTGCGTAGCCCCACAAACCTGGGGGCTGCAGGCTTTCCTGCTCTCTTCAGCCTCAAAAGCACCCTTTCCCACTTGGCGCCAAGCCAGGCCCAAAAATGGCCATATGTCTGGAGACTGGTCCCACGCCCAAAGAGCCAGCAGGGAAAACTATGCCTTGTTTTAAAGCTCTTTGGGAACGGCTTGCGTAGCCCCACACACCTGGGGGCTGCAGGCTTTCCTGCTCTCTTCAGCCTCAAAAGCACCCTTTCCCACTTGGCGCCGCGCCAGGCCCAAAAATGGCCATATGTCTATAGACTGGTCCCACGCCCAAAGAGCCAGCAGGGAAAACTATGCCTTGTTCTAAAGCTCTTTGGGAACCGCTTGCGTAGCCCCACAGACCTGGGGGCTGCAGGCTTTCCTGCTGCGTTCAACCTCAGAAGCACCCTTTTCCACATGGCGTCACGCCAGGCACAAAAATGGCCATATGTCTGGAGGTTGGTCCCATGCCCAAAGAGCCAGCAGGGAAAACTATGCCTTGTTCTAAAGCTCTTTGGGAACCGCTTGCGTAGCCCCACACACCCGGGGGCTGCAGGCTTTCCTGCTGCCTTCAGCCTCAAAACCACCCTTTTCCACATGGTGTCACGCCAGGCACAAAAATGGCCATATGTCTGGAGGTTGGTCCCACGCCCAAAGAGCCAGCAGGGAAAACTATGCCTTGTTCTAAACCTCTTGGGGCACCGCTTGCGTAGCCCCACACACCTGGGGGCTGCAGGCTTTCCTGCTGCCTTCAGCCTCAAAACAACCCTTTTCCACATGGCGTCAGCCAGGCACAAAAATGGCCATATGTCTGGAGACTGGTCCCACGCCCAAAGAGCCAGCACGGAAAACTATGCCTTGTTCTAAAGCTCTTTGGGAACCGCTTGCGTGGCCCAACAGACCTGCGGGCTGCAGGCTTTCCTGCTGCCTTCAGACTCAAAACCACCCTTTCCCACTTGGCATCGCGCCAGGCCCAAAAATGGCCATATATCTGGAGTTTGATCCCACGCCCAAAGAGCCAGCAGGGAAAACTATGCCTTGTTCTAAAGCTCTTTGGGAACCTGTTGCGTAGCCCCACACACCTGAGGGCTGCAGGCTTTCCTGCTCTCTTCAGCCTCAAAAGACCCTTTCCCACTTGGCTCCGCGCCAGGCATAAAAATGGCCATATGTCTGGAGATTGGTCCCACGCCCAAAGAGCCAGCAGGGAAAACTATGCCTTGTTCTAAAGCTCTTTGGGAACCGCTTGCGTAGCACCACACAAAGTGGGGGCTGCAGGCTTTTCTCGCGCTTTCAGCCTCAAAACCACCCTTTCCCACTTGGCATCGCGCCAGGCACAAAAATGGCCATATATCTGGAGACTGGTCCCACGCCCAAAGAGCCAGCAGGGAAAACTATGCCTTGTTCTAAAGCTCTTTGGGAACCGCTTGCGTGGCCCCACAGACCTGCGGGCTACAGGCTTTCCTGCTGCCTTCAGCCTCAAAACCACCCTTTCCCACTTGGCGTCACGCCTGGCACAAAAATGGCCATATGTCTGGAGTTTGGTCCCACGCCCAAAGAGCCAGCAGGGAAAACTATGCATTGTTCTAAAGGTCTTTGGGAACCACTTGCGTAGCCCCACACACCTGGGGGCTGCAGGCTTTCCTGCTCTCTTCAGCCTCAAAAGCACCCTTTCCCACTTGGCGCCGCGCCAGGCCCAAAAATGGCCATATGTCTGGAGACTGGTCCCACGCCCAAAGAGCCAGCAGGGAAAACTATGCCTTGTTCTAAAGCTCTTTGGGAACGGCTTGCGTAGCCCCACACACCTGGGGGCTGCAGGCTTTCCTGCTCTCTTCAGCCTCAAAAGCACCCTTTCCCACTTGGCGCCGCGCCAGGCCAAAAAATGGCCATATGTCTGGAGACTGGTCCCACGCCCAAAGAGCCAGCAGGGAAAACTATGCCTTGTTCTAAAGCTCTTTGGGAACCGCTTGCGTAGCCCCACACACCTGGGGGCTGCAGGCTTTCCTGCTGCCTTCAGCCTCAAAACCACCCTTTCCCACTTGGCCCCGCGCCAGGCACAAAAATGGCCATATGTCTGGAGACTGGTCCCACGCCCAAAGAACCAGCAGGGAAAACTATGCCTTGTTCTAAAGCTCTTTGGGAACCGCTTGCGTAGCCCCACACACCTGGGGGCTGCAGGCTTTCCTGCTGCCTTCAGCCTCAAAACCACCCTTTCCCACTTGGCGTCACGCCAGGCACAAAAATGGCCATATGTCTGGAGACTGGTCCCACGCCCAAAGAGCCAGCAGGGAAAACTATGCCTTGTTCTAAAGCTCTTTGGGAACCGCTTGCGTAGCCCCACACAAACTGGGGGCTGCAGGCTTTTCTCGCGCTTTCAGCCTCAAAACCACCCTTTCCCACTTGGCCCCGCGCCAGGCACAAAAATGGTCATATGTCAGGAGACTGGTCCCACGCCCAAAGAGCTAGAAGGGAAATGTATGCCTTGTTCTAAAGCTCTTCGGGAAACTCTTGCGTAGCCCCACACACCTGGGGGCTGCAGGCTTTCCTGCTGCCTTCAGCCTCAAAACCACCCTTTCCCACTTGGCCCCGCGCCAGGCCCAAAAATGGCCATATGTCTGGAGATTGGTCCCACGCCCAAAGAGCCAGCAGGGAAAACTATGCCTTGTTCTAAAGCTCTTTGGGAACCGCTTGCGTAGCCCCACACACCTGGGGGCTGCAGGCTTTCCTGCTCTCTTCAGCCTCAAAACCACCCTTTCCCACTTGGCGCCGCACCAGGCCCAAAAATGGCCATATATCTGGAGACTGGTCCCACGCCCAAAGAGCCAGCAGGGAAAACTATGCCTTGTTCTAAAGCTCTTTGGGAACCGCTTGCGTGGCCCAACAGACCTGCGGGCTGCAGGCTTTCCTGCTGCCTTCAGCCTCAAAACCACCCTTTCCCACTTGGCGTCCCGGCAGGCACAAAGATGGCCATATGTCTGGAGGTTGGTCCCACGCCCATAGAGCCAGCAGGGAAAACTATGCCTTGTTCTAAAGCTCTTTGGGAACCGTTTGCGTAGCCCCACAAACCTGGGGGCTGCAGGCTTTCCTGCTCTCTTCAGCCTCAAAAGCACCCTTTCCCACTTGGCGCCGCGCCAGGCACAAAAATGGCCATATGTCTGGAGGTTGGTCCCACGCCCAAAGAGCCAGCAGGGAAAACTATGCCTTGTTCTAAAGCTCTTTGGGAACCGCTTGCGTAGCCACACACACCTGGGGGCTGCAGGCTTTCCTGCTGCCTTCAGACTCAAAACGACCCTTTCCCACTTGGCGCCGCGCCAGGCACAAAAATGGCCATATGTCTGGAGACTGGTCCCTTTCCCAACGAGCCAGCACGGAAAACTATGCCTTGTTCTAAAGCTCTTTGGGAACCGCTTGCGTAGCCCCACACACCTGGGGGCTGCAGGCTTTCATGCTGCCTTCAGCCTCAAAACCACCCTTTTCCACAAGGCGTCACGCCAGGCACAAAAATGGCCATATGTCTGGAGGTTGGTCCGACGCCCAAAGAGCCAGCAGGGAAAACTATGCCTTGTTCTAAAGCTCTTGGGGCACCGCTTGCGTAGCCCCACACACCTGGGGGCTGCAGGCTTTCCTGCTGCCTTCAGCCTCAAAACAACCCTTTTCCACATGGCGTCAGCCAGGCACAAAAATGGCCATATGTCTGGAGACTGGTCCCACGCCCAAAGAGCCAGCAGGGAAAGCTATGCCTTGTTCTAAAGGTCTTTGGGAACGGCTTGCGTAGCCCCACACACCTGGGGGCTGCAGGCTTTCCTGCTGCCTTCAGCCTCAAAACCACCCTTTCCCACTTGGCATCGCGCCAGGCCCAAAAATGGCCATATTTCTGGAGACTGGTCCCAAGCCCAAAGAGCCAGCAGGGAAAACTATGCCTTGTTCTAAAGCTCTTTGGGAACCGCTTGCGTGGCCCCACAGACCTGCGGGCTGCAGGCTTTCCTGCTGCCTTCAGCCTCAAAACCACCCTTTCCCACTTGGCCCCGCGCCAGGCCCAAAAATGGCCATATGTCTGGAGACTGGTCCCACGCCCAAAGAGCCAGCAGGGAAAACTATGCCTTGTTCTAAAGCTCTTTGGGAACCGTTTGCGTAGCCCCACACACCTGGGGGCTGCAGGCTTTCCTGCTCTCTTCAGCCTCAAAAGCACCCTTTCCCACTTGGCGCCGCGCCAGGCCCAAAAATGGCCATATGTCTGGAGACTGGTCCCACGCCCAAAGAGCCAGCAGGGAAAACTATGCCTTGTTCTAAAGCTCTTTGGGAACCGCTTGCGTAGCCCCACACACTTGGGGACTGCAGGCTTTCCTGCTGCCTTCAGCCTCAAAACCACCCTTTCCCACTTGGCGTCACGCCAGGCACAAAAATGGCCATATATCTGGAGACTGGTCCCATGCCGAAAGAGCCAGCAGGGAAAACTATGCCTTGTTCTAAAGCTCTTTGGGAACCGCTTGCGTAGCCCCACACACCTGGGGGCTGCAGGCTTTCCTGCTGCCTTCAGCCTCAAAACCACCCTTTCCCACTTGGCCCCGCGCCAGGCCCAAAAATGGCCATATATCTGGAGACTGGTCCCACGCCGAAAGAGCCAGCAGGGAAAACTATGCCTTGTTCTAAAGCTCTTTGGGAACCGCTTGCGTAGCCCCACACACCTGGGGGCTGCAGGCATTCCTGCTGCCTTCAGCCTCAAAAGCACCCTTTCCCACTTGGCGTCACGCCAGGCACAAAAATGGCCATATATCTGGAGACTGGTCCCACGCCCAAAGAGCCAGCAGGGAAAACTATGCCTTGTTCTAAAGCTCTTTGGGAAACGCTTGCGTAGCCCCACACACCTGGGGGCTGCAGGCTTTCCTGCTGCCTTCAGCCTCAAAACAACCCTTTCCCACTTGGCGCCGTGCCAGGCACAAAAATGGCCATATGTCTGGAGAATGGTCCTACGCCCAAAGAGCCAGCAGGGAAAACTATGCCTTGTTCTAAAGCTCTTTGGGAACCGCTTGCGTAGCCCCACAGACCTGGGGGCTGCAGGCTTTCCTGCTGCCTTCAGCCTCAAAACCACCCTTTCCCACATGGCGCCACGCCAGGCCCAAAAATGGCCATATGTCTGGAGTTTGGTCCCACGCCCAAAGAGCCAGTAGGGAAAACTATGCCTTGTTCTAAAGCTCTTTGGGAACCGCTTGCGTAGCCCCACACACCTGGGGGCTGCAGGCTTTCCTGCTGCCTTCAGCCTCAAAACCACCCTTTCCCACTTGGCATCGCGCCAGGCACAAAAACGGCCATATGTCTGGAGACTGGTCCCACGCCCAAAGAGCCAGCACGGAAAACTATGCCTTGTTCTAAAGCTCTTTGGGAACCGCTTGCGTGGCCCAACAGACCTGCGGGCTGCAGGCTTTCCTGCTGCCTTCAGCCTCAAAAGCACCCTTTCCTACTTGGCATCGCGCCAGGCCCAAAAATGGCCATATGTCTGGAGTTTGGTCCCACGCCCAAAGAGCCAGCACGGAAAATTATGCCTTGTTCTAAAGCTCTTTGGGAACCGCTTGCGTAGCCCCACACACCTGGGGGCTGCAGGCTTTCCTGCTGCCTTCAGCCTCAAAACAACCCTTTCCCACTTGGCGCTGCGCCAGGCCCAAAAATGGCCATATATCTGGGACTGATCCCACGCCCAAAGAGCCAGCAGGGAAAACTATGCCTTGTTCTAAAGCTCTTTGGGAACCGCTTGCGTAGCCCCACACACCTGGGGGCTGCAGGCTTTCCTGCTCTCTTCAGCCTCAAAAGCACCCTTTCCCACTTGGCGCCGCGCCAGGCCAAAAAATGGCCATATGTCTGGAGACTGGTCCCACGCCCAAAGAGCCAGCAGGGAAAACTATGCCTTGTTCTAAAGCTCTTTGGGAACCGCTTGCGTAGCCCCACACACCTGCGGGCTGCAGGCTTTCCTGCTGCCTTCAGCCTCAAAACCACCCTTTCCCACTTGGCGTCACGCCAGGCACAAAAATGGCCATATGTCTGGAGACTGGTCCCATGCCCAAAGAGCCAGCAGGGAAAACTATGCCTTGTTCTAAAGCTCTTTGGGAACCGCTTGCGTAGCCCCACACACCTGGGGGCTGCAGGCTTTCCTGCTGCCTTCAGCCTCAAAACCACCCTTTCCCACTTGGCGCCGTGCCAGGCACAAAAATGGCCATATTTCTGAGATTGGTTCCACGCCCAAAGAGCCAGCAGGGAAAACTATGCCTTGTTCTAAAGCTCTTTCGGAACCGCTTGCGTAGCCCCACAGACCTGGGGGCTGCAGGCTTTCCTGCTGCCTTCAGCCTCAAAACCACCCTTTCCCACTTGGCGCCGTGCCAGGCCCAAAAATGGCCATATGTCTGGAGGTTGGTCCCACACCCAAAGAGCCAGCAGGGAAAACTATGGCTTGTTCTAAAGCTCTTTGGGAACGGCTTACGTAGCCCCACACACCTGGGGGCTGCAGGCTTTCCTGCTGCCTTCAGCCTCAAAACCACCCTTTTCCACATGGCGTCACGCCAGGCACAAAAATGGCCATATGTCTGGAGACTGGTCCCACGCCCAAAGAGCCAGCAGGGAAAAATATGCCTTGTTCTAAAGCTCTTTGGGAACCACTTGCGTAGCCCCACAGACCTGGGGGCTGCAGGCTTTCCTGCTGCCTTCAGCCTCAAAACCACCCTTTTCCACATGGCGTCACGCCAGGCACAAAAATGGCCATATGTCTGGAGACTGGTCCCACGCCCAAAGAGCCAGCAGGGAAAAATATGCCTTGTTCTAAAGCTCTTTGGGAACCACTTGCGTAGCCCCACACACCTGGGGGCTGCAGGCTTTCCTGCTGCCTTCAGCCTCAAAAGAAACCTTTCGCAATTGGCGCCGCGCCAGGCACAAAAATGGCCATATGTCTGGAGGTTGGTACCATTCCCAAAGAGCCAGCAGGGAAAACTATGCCTTGTTCTAAAGCTCTTTGGGAACCGCTTGCGTAGCCCCACACACCTGGGGGCTGCAGGCTTTCCTGCTGCCTTCAGCCTCAAAACAACCCTTTCCCACTTGGCGCTGCGCCAGGCCCAAAAATGGCCATATGTCTGGAGACTGGTCCCACGCCCAAAGAGCCAGCAGGGAAAACTATGCCTTGTTCTAAAGCTCTTTGGGAACCGCTTGCGTAGCCCCACACACCTGGGGGCTGCAGGCTTTCCTGCTGCCTTCAGCCTCAAAACCACCCTTTCCCACTTGGCTTCGCGCCAGGCCCAAAAATGGCCATATGTCAGGAGACTGGTCCCACGCCCAAAGAGCCATCAGGGAAAACTATGCCTTGTTCTAAAGCTCTTTGGGAACCGCTTGCGTAGCCCCACACACCTGGGAGCTGCAGGCTTTCCTGCTCTCCCTCAGCCTCAAAAGCACGCTTTCCCACTTGGCGCCGCGCCAGGCCCAAAAATGGCCATATGTCTGGAGACTGGTCCCACGCCCAAAGAGCCAGCAGGGAAAAATATGCCTTGTTCTAAAGCTCTTTGGGAACCGCTTGCGTAGCCCCACACAAACTGGGGGCTGCAGGCTTTTCTCGCGCTTTCAACCTCAAAACCACCCTTTCCCACTTGGCGCTGCGCCAGGCACAAAAATGGCCATATGTCTGGAGGTTGGTCCCACGCCCAAAGAGCCAGCAGGGAAAACTATGTCTTGTTCTAAAGCTCTTTGGGAACCGCTTGCGTAGCCCCACACACCTGGGGGCTGCAGGCTTTCCTGCTGCCTTCAGCCTCAAAACCACCCTTTCCCACTTGGCGCTGCGCCAGGCCCAAAATTGGCCATATGTCTGGAGCTTGTCCCATGCCCAAAGAGCCAGCAGGGAATACTATTCCTTGTTCTAAAGCTCTTTGGGAACGGCTTGCGTAGCCCCACAGACCTGGGGGCTGCAGGCTTTCCTGCTGCCTTCAGCCTCAAATCCACCCTTTTCCACATGGTGCCACGCCAGGCACAAAAATGGCCATATGTCTGGAGGTTGGTACCACTCCCAAAGAGCCAGCAGGGAAAACTATGCCTTGTTCTAAAGCTCTTTGGGAACTGCTTGCGTAGCCCCACACACCTGGGGGCTGCAGGCTTTCCTGCTGCCTTCAGCCTCAAAACCACCCTTTCCCACTTGGCGCCGTGCCAGGCACAAAAATGGCCATATATCTGGAGATTGGTTCCACGCCCAAAGAGCCAGCAGGGAAAACTATGCCTTGTTCTAAAGCTCTTTGGGAACCGCTTGCGTAGCCCCACACACCTGGGGGCTGCAGGCTTTCCTGCTGCCTTCAGCCTCAAAACCACCCTTTCCCACTTGGCTTCGCGCCAGGCCCAAAAATGGCCATATGTCAGGAGACTGGTCCCACGCCCAAAGAGCCATCAGGGAAAACTATGCCTTGTTCTAAAGCTCTTTGGGAACCGCTTGCGTAGCCCCACACACCTGGGAGCTGCAGGCTTTCCTGCTCTCCCTCAGCCTCAAAAGCACGCTTTCCCACTTGGCGGCGCGCCAGGCCCAAAAATGGCCATATGTCTGGAGACTGGTCCCACGCCCAAAGAGCCAGCAGGGAGAAATATGCCTTGTTCTAAAGCTCTTTGGGAACCGCTTGCGTAGCCCCACACACCTGGGGGCTGCAGGCTTTTCTCGCGCTTTCAACCTCAAAACCACCCTTTCCCACTTGGCGCTGCGCCAGGCACAAAAATGGCCATATGTCTGGAGGTTGGTCCCACGCCCAAAGAGCCAGCAGGGAAAACTATGCCCTGTTCTAAAGCTCTTTGGGAACCGCTTGCGTAGCCCCACAGACCTGGGGGCTGCAGGCTTTCCTGCTGACTTCAGCCTCAAAACCACCCTTTCCCACTTGGTGCCTCTCCAGGCCCAAATTGGCCATATATCTGGAGACTGGTCCCTTTCCCAAACAGCCAGCAGGGAAAACTATGCCTTGTTCTAAAGCTCTTTGGGAACCGCTTGCGTAGCCCCACACACCTGGGGGCTGCAGGCTTTCCTGCTGCCTTCAGCCTCAAAACCACCCTTTCCCACTTGGCCCCACGCCAGCACAAAAATGGCCATATGTCTGGACTTTGGTCCCACGCCCAAAGAGCCAGCAGGGAAAACTATGCCTTGTTCTAAAGCTCTTTGGGAACCGCTTGCGTAGCCCCACACACCTGGGGGCTGCAGGCTTTCCTGCTGCCTTCAGCCTCAAAACCACCCTTTCCCACATGGCGTCACGCCAGGCACAAAAATGGCCATATGTCTGGAGACTGGTCCCACGCCCAAAGAGCCAGCAGGGAAAACTATGCCTTGTTCTAAAGCTCTTTGGGAACCGCTTGCATAGCCCCACACACCTGGGGGCTGCAGGCTTTCCTGCTGCCTTCAACCTCAAAACCACCCTTTCCCACTTGTCGCTGCGCCAGGCACAAAAATGGGCATATGTCAGGAGGTTGGTCCCACGCCCAAAGAGCCAGCAGGGAAAACTATGTCTTGTTCTAAAGCTCTTTTGGAATGCTTGCGTAGCCCCACACACCTGCGGGCTGCAGGCTTTCCTGCTGCCTTCAGCCTCAAAACCACCCTTTCCCACTTGGCCCCGCGCCAGGCCCAAAAATGGCCATTTGTCTGGCCTTGTTCTAAAGCTCTTTGGGAACCGCTTGCGTAGCCCCACACACCTGGGGGCTGCAGTCTTTCCTGCTGCCTTCAGCCTCAAAACCACCCTTTCCCACTTGGCCCCGCGCCAGGCACAAAAATGGCCATATGTCTGGAGACTGGTCCCACGCCCAAAGAGCCAGCAGGGAAAACTATGCCTTGTTCTAAAGCTCTTTGGGAACCGCTTGCGTAGCCCCACAGACCCTGGTGGCTGCAGGCTTTCCTGCTGCCTTCAGACTCAAAACCACCCTTTCCCACTTGGCATCGCGCCAGGCCCAAAAATGGCCATATGTCAGGAGACTGGTGCCACGCCCAAAGAGCCAGCAGGGAAAACTATGCCTTGTTCTAAAGCTCTTTGGGAACCGCTTGCGTAGCCCCACACAAACTGTGGGCAGCAAGCTTTTCTCGCGCTTTCAGCCTCAAAACCACCCTTTCCAACTTGGCGCTGTGCCAGGCCCAAAAATGGCCATATGTCTGGAGACTGGTCCCACGCCCAAAGAGCCAGCAGGGAAAACTATGCCTTGTTCTAAAGCTCTTTGGGAACGGCTTGCGTAGCCCCACACACCTGGGGGCTGCAGGCTTTCCTGCTGCCTTCAGCCTCAAAACCACCCTTTTCCACATGGCGTCAGCCAGGCACAAAAATGGCCATATATCTGGAGTTTTGTCCCACGCCCAAAGAGCCAGCAGGGAAAACTATGCCTTGTTCTAAAGCTCTTTGGGAACCTCTTGCGTAGGCCCACACACCTGGGGGCTGCAGGCTTTCCTGCTCTCTTCAGCCTCAAAAGAACCCTTTCCCACTTGGCTCCGCGCCAGGCACAAAAATGGCCATATGTCTGGAGACTGGTCCCACGCCCAAAGAGCCAGCAGGGAAAACTATGCCTTGTTCTAAAGCTCTTTGGGAACCGCTTGCGTGGCCCCACAGACCTGCGAGCTGCAGGCTTTCCTGCTGCCTTCAACCTCAGAAGCACCCTTTTCCACATGGCGTCACGCCAGGCACAAAAATGGCCATATTTCTGGAGGTTGGTCCCACGCCCAAAGAGCCAGCAGGGAAAATTATGCCTTGTTCTAAAGCTCTTTGGGAACCGCTTGCGTAGCCCCACAGACCTGGGGGCTGCAGGCTTTCCTGCTGCCTTCAGCCTCAAAACCACCCTTTCCCACTTGGCGCCGCGCCAGGCCCAAAAATGGCCATATGTCTGGAGACTGGTCCCACGCCCAAAGAGCCAGCAGGGAAAATTATGCCTTGTTCTAAAGCTCTTTGGGAACCGCTTGCGTAGCCCCACACACCTGGGGGCTGCAGGCTTTCCTGCTGGCTTCAGCCTCAAAACCACCCTTTCCCACTTGGCCCCGCGCCAGGCACAAAAATGGCCATATTTCTGGAGACTGGTCCCACGCCCAAAGAGCCAGCAGGGAAAACTATGCCTTGTTCTAAAGCTCTTTGGGAACCGCTTGCGTAGCCCCACACACCTGGGGGCTGCAGGCTTTCCTGCTGCCTTCAGACTCAAAACCACCCTTTCCCACTTGGCGCCGCGCCAGGCACAAAAATGGCCATATATCTGGAGACTGGTCCCACGCCCAAAGAGCCAGCAGGGAAAACTATGCCTTGTTCTAAAGCTCTTTGGGAACCGCTTGCGTAGCCCCACACACCTGGGGGCTGCAGGCTTTCCTGCTGCCTTCAGCCTCAAAACCACTCTTTCCCACTTGGCGCTGCGCCAGGCCCAAAAATGGCCATATGTCAGGAGACTGGTCCCACGCCCAAAGAGCCAGCAGGGAAAACTATGCCTTGTTCTAAAGCTCTTTGGGAACGGCTTGCGTAGCCCCACACACCTGGGGGCTGCAGGCTTTCCTGCTGCCTTCAGCCTCAAAACCACCCTTTCCCACTTGGCGCCGCGCCAGGCCCAAAAATGGCCATATATCTGGAGACTGGTTCCACGCCCAAAGAGCCAGCAGGGAAAACTATGCCTTGTTCTAAAGCTCTTTGGGAACCGCTTGCGTGGCCCCACAGACCTGCGGGCTGCCGGCTTTCCTGCTGCCTTCAACTTCAGAAGCACCCTTTTCCACATGGCGTCACGCCAGACACAAAAATGGCCATATGTCTGGAGACTGGTCCCAAGCCCAAAGAGCCAGCAGGGAAAACTATGCCTTGTTCTAAAGCTCTTTGGGAACCACTTGCGTAGCCCCACAGACATGGGGGCTGCAGGCTTTCCTGCTGCCTTCAGCCTCAAAACCACCCTTTTCGACATGGCATCACGCCAGACACAAAAATGGCCATATGTCTGGAGGTTGGTCCCACGCCCAAAGAGCCATCAGGGAAAACTATGCCTTGTTCTAAAGCTCTTTGGGAACCGCTTGCGTAGCCCCACACACCTGGGGGCTGCAGGCTTTCCTGCTCTCTTCAGCCTCAAAAGAAACCTTTCGCAATTGGCGCCGCGCCAGGCCCAAAAATGGCCATATGTCTGAAGATTGGTCCCACGCCCAAAGAGCCAGCAGGGAAAACTATGCCTTGTTCTAAAGCTCTTTGGGAACCGCTTGCGTAGCCCCACACACCTGGGGGCTGCAGGCTTTCCTGCTCTCTTCAGCCTCAAAAGAAACCTTTCGCAATTGGCGCCGCGCCAGGCCCAAAAATGGCCATATGTCTGAAGATTGGTCCCACGCCCAAAGAGCCAGCAGGGAAAACTATGCCTTGTTCTAAAGCTCTTTGGGAACCGCTTGCGTAGCCCCACACACCTGGGGGCTGCAGGCTTTCCTGCTGCCTTCAGCCTCAAAACCACTCTTTCCCACTTGGCCCCGCGCCAGGCCCAAAAATGGCCATATGTCAGGAGACTGGTCCCACGCCCAAAGAGCCAGCAGGGAAAAATATGCCTTGTTCTAAAGCTCTTTGGGAACGGCTTGCGTAGCCCCACACACCTGGGGGCTGCAGGCTTTCCTGCTGCCTTCAGCCTCAAAACCACCCTTTCCCACTTGGCGCCGCGCCAGGCCCAAAAATGGCCATATATCTGGAGACTGGTTCCACGCCCAAAGAGCCAGCAGGGAAAACTATGCCTTGTTCTAAAGCTCTTTGGGAACCGCTTGCGTGGCCCCACAGACCTGCGGGCTGCCGGCTTTCCTGCTGCCTTCAACTTCAGAAGCACCCTTTTCCACATGGCGTCACGCCAGACACAAAAATGGCCATATGTCTGGAGACTGGTCCCAAGCCCAAAGAGCCAGCAGGGAAAACTATGCCTTGTTCTAAAGCTCTTTGGGAACCACTTGCGTAGCCCCACAGACATGGGGGCTGCAGGCTTTCCTGCTGCCTTCAGCCTCAAAACCACCCTTTTCGACATGGCATCACGCCAGACACAAAAATGGCCATATGTCTGGAGGTTGGTCCCACGCCCAAAGAGCCATCAGGGAAAACTATGCCTTGTTCTAAAGCTCTTTGGGAACCGCTTGCGTAGCCCCACACACCTGGGGGCTGCAGGCTTTCCTGCTCTCTTCAGCCTCAAAAGAAACCTTTCGCAATTGGCGCCGCGCCAGGCCCAAAAATGGCCATATGTCTGAAGATTGGTCCCACGCCCAAAGAGCCAGCAGGGAAAACTATGCCTTGTTCTAAAGCTCTTTGGGAACCGCTTGCGTGGCCCCACACACCTGGGGGCTGCAGGCTTTCCTGCTGCCTTCAGCCTCAAAACAACCGTTTTCCACATGGCGTCACGCCAGGCACAAAAATGGCCATATGTCTGGAGACTGGTCCCACGCCCAAAGAGCCAGCAGGGAAAACTATGCCTTGTTCTAAAGCTCTTTGGGAACCGCTTGCGTAGCCCCACACACCTGGGGGCTGCAGGCTTTCCTGCTGCCTTCAGACTCAAAACGACCCTTTCCCACTTGGCCCCGCCAGGCACAAATATAGCCATATGTCTGGAGACTGGTCCCTTTCCCGAAGAGCCAGCAGGGAAAACTATGCCTTGTTCTAAAGCTCTTTGGGAACCGCTTGCGTGGCCCCACAGACCTGCGGGCTGCCGGCTTTCCTGCTGCCTTCAACCTCAGAAGCACCCTTTTCCACATGGCGTCACGCCAGACACAAAAATGGCCATATGTCTGGAGACTGGTCCCACGCCCAAAGAGCCAGCAGGGAAAAATATGCCTTGTTCTAAAGCTCTTTGGGAACCGCTTGCGTAGCCCCACACAAACTGGGGGCTGCAGGCTTTTCTCGCGCTTTCAACCTGAAAACCACCCTTTCCCACTTGGCGCTGCGCCAGGCACAAAAATGGCCATATGTCTGGAGGTTGGTCCCACGCCCAGAGAGCCAGCAGGGAAAACTATGCCCTGTTCTAAAGCTCTTTGGGAACCGCTTGCGTAGCCCCACACACCTGGGGGCTGCAGGCTTTCCTGCTGACTTCAGCCTCAAAACCACCCTTTCCCACTTGGTGCCTCTCCAGGCCCAAATTGGCCATATATCTGGAGACTGGTCCCTTTCCCAAACAGCCAGCAGGGAAAACTATGCCTTGTTCTAAAGCTCTTTGGGAACCGCTTGCGTAGCCCCAGAGACGTGGGGGCTGCAGGCTTTCCTGCTGCCTTCAGCCTCAAAACCACCCTTTCCCACTTGGCCCCACGCCAGCACAAAAATGGCCATATGTCTGGACTTTGGTCCCACGCCCAAAGAGCCAGCAGGGAAAACTATGCCTTGTTCTAAAGCTCTTTGGGAACCGCTTGCGTAGCCCCACACACCTGGGGGCTGCAGGCTTTCCTGCTGCCTTCAGCCTCAAAACCACCCTTTCCCACATGGCGTCACGCCAGGCACAAAAATGGCCATATTTCTGGAGGTTGGTCCCACGCCCAAAGAGCCAGCAGGGAAAACTATGCCTTGTTCTAAAGCTCTTTGGGAACCGCTTGCATAGCCCCACACACCTGGGGGCTGCAGGCTTTCCTGCTGCCTTCAACCTCAAAACCACCCTTTCCCACTTGTCGCTGCGCCAGGCACAAAAATGGGCATATGTCAGGAGGTTGGTCCCACGCCCAAAGAGCCAGCAGGGAAAACTATGTCTTGTTCTAAAGCTCTTTTGGAATGCTTGCGTAGCCCCACACACCTGCGGGCTGCAGGCTTTCCTGCTGCCTTCAGCCTCAAAACCACCCTTTCCCACTTGGCCCCGCGCCAGGCCCAAAAATGGCCATTTGTCTGGCCTTGTTCTAAAGCTCTTTGGGAACCGCTTGCGTAGCCCCACACACCTGGGGGCTGCAGGCTTTCCTGCTGCCTTCAGCCTCAAAACCACCCTTTCCCACTTGGCCCCGCGCCAGGCACAAAAATGGCCATATTTCTGGAGACTGGTCCCACGCCCAAAGAGCCAGCAGGGAAAACTATGCCTTGTTCTAAAGCTCTTTGGGAACCGCTTGCGTAGCCCCACACACCTGGGGGCTGCAGGCTTTCCTGCTGCCTTCAGACTCAAAACCACCCTTTCCCACTTGGCGCCGCGCCAGGCACAAAAATGGCCATATATCTGGAGACTGGTCCCACGCCCAAAGAGCCAGCAGGGAAAACTATGCCTTGTTCTAAAGCTCTTTGGGAACCGCTTGCGTAGCCCCACACACCTGGGGGCTGCAGGCTTTCCTGCTGCCTTCAGCCTCAAAACCACTCTTTCCCACTTGGCGCTGCGCCAGGCCCAAAAATGGCCATATGTCAGGAGACTGGTCCCACGCCCAAAGAGCCAGCAGGGAAAACTATGCCTTGTTCTAAAGCTCTTTGGGAACGGCTTGCGTAGCCCCACACACCTGGGGGCTGCAGGCTTTCCTGCTGCCTTCAGCCTCAAAACCACCCTTACCCACTTGGCGCCGCGCCAGGCCCAAAAATGGCCATATATCTGGAGACTGGTTCCACGCCCAAAGAGCCAGCAGGGAAAACTATGCCTTGTTCTAAAGCTCTTTGGGAACCGCTTGCGTGGCCCCACAGACCTGCGGGCTGCCGGCTTTCCTGCTGCCTTCAACTTCAGAAGCACCCTTTTCCACATGGCGTCACGCCAGACACAAAAATGGCCATATGTCTGGAGACTGGTCCCAAGCCCAAAGAGCCAGCAGGGAAAACTATGCCTTGTTCTAAAGCTCTTTGGGAACCACTTGCGTAGCCCCACAGACATGGGGGCTGCAGGCTTTCCTGCTGCCTTCAGCCTCAAAACCACCATTTTCGACATGGCATCACGCCAGACACAAAAATGGCCATATGTCTGGAGGTTGGTCCCACGCCCAAAGAGCCATCAGGGAAAACTATGCCTTGTTCTAAAGCTCTTTGGGAACCGCTTGCGTAGCCCCACACACCTGGGGGCTGCAGGCTTTCCTGCTCTCTTCAGCCTCAAAAGAAACCTTTCGCAATTGGCGCCGCGCCAGGCCCAAAAATGGCCATATGTCTGGAGACTGGTCCCACGCCCAAAGAGCCAGCAGGGAAAACTATGCCTTGTTCTAAAGCTCTTTGGGAACCGCTTGCGTAGCCCCACACACCTGGGGGCTGCAGGCTTTCCTGCTGCCTTCAGACTCAAAACGACCCTTTCCCACTTGGCCCCGCCAGGCACAAAAATAGCCATATGTCTGGAGACTGGTCCCTTTCCCGAAGAGCCAGCAGGGAAAACTATGCCTTGTTCTAAAGCTCTTTGGGAACCGCTTGCGTGGCCCCACAGACCTGCGGGCTGCCGGCTTTCCTGCTGCCTTCAACCTCAGAAGCACCCTTTTCCACATGGCGTCACGCCAGACACAAAAATGGCCATATGTCTGGAGACTGGTCCCACGCCCAAAGAGCCAGCAGGGAAAAATATGCCTTGTTCTAAAGCTCTTTGGGAACCGCTTGCGTAGCCCCACACAAACTGGGGGCTGCAGGCTTTTCTCGCGCTTTCAACCTCAAAACCACCCTTTCCCACTTGGCGCTGCGCCAGGCACAAAAATGGCCATATGTCTGGAGGTTGGTCCCACGCCCAGAGAGCCAGCAGGGAAAACTATGCCCTGTTCTAAAGCTCTTTGGGAACCGCTTGCGTAGCCCCACACACCTGGGGGCTGCAGGCTTTCCTGCTGACTTCAGCCTCAAAACCACCCTTTCCCACTTGGTGCCTCTCCAGGCCCAAATTGGCCATATATCTGGAGACTGGTCCCTTTCCCAAACAGCCAGCAGGGAAAACTATGCCTTGTTCTAAAGCTCTTTGGGAACCGCTTGCGTAGCCCCAGAGACGTGGGGGCTGCAGGCTTTCCTGCTGCCTTCAGCCTCAAAACCACCCTTTCCCACTTGGCCCCACGCCAGCACAAAAATGGCCATATGTCTGGACTTTGGTCCCACGCCCAAAGAGCCAGCAGGGAAAACTATGCCTTGTTCTAAAGCTCTTTGGGAACCGCTTGCGTAGCCCCACACACCTGGGGGCTGCAGGCTTTCCTGCTGCCTTCAGCCTCAAAACCACCCTTTCCCACATGGCGTCACGCCAGGCACAAAAATGGCCATATGTCTGGAGACTGGTCCCACGCCCAAAGAGCCAGCAGGGAAAACTATGCCTTGTTCTAAAGCTCTTTGGGAACCGCTTGCATAGCCCCACACACCTGGGGGCTGCAGGCTTTCCTGCTGCCTTCAACCTCAAAACCACCCTTTCCCACTTGTCGCTGCGCCAGGCACAAAAATGGCCATATGTCTGGAGACTGGTCCCACGCCCAAAGAGCCATCAGGGAAAACTATGCCTTGTTCTAAAGCTCTTTGGGAACCGCTTGCGTAGCCCCACACACCTGGGGGCTGCAGGCTTTCCTGCTCTCTTCAGCCTCAAAAGAAACCTTTCGCAATTGGCGCCGCGCCAGGCCCAAAAATGGCCATATGTCTGAAGATTGGTCCCACGCCCAAAGAGCCAGCAGGGAAAACTATGCCTTGTTCTAAAGCTCTTTGGGAACCGCTTGCGTGGCCCCACACACCTGGGGTCTGCAGGCTTTCCTGCTGCCTTCAGCCTCAAAACAACCGTTTTCCACATGGCGTCACGCCAGGCACAAAAATGGCCATATGTCTGGAGACTGGTCCCACGCCCAAAGAGCCAGCAGGGAAAACTATGCCTTGTTCTAAAGCTCTTTGGGAACCGCTTGCGTAGCCCCACACACCTGGGGGCTGCAGGCTTTCCTGCTGCCTTCAGACTCAAAACGACCCTTTCCCACTTGGCCCCGCCAGGCACAAAAATAGCCATATGTCTGGAGACTGGTCCCTTTCCCGAAGAGCCAGCAGGGAAAACTATGCCTTGTTCTAAAGCTCTTTGGGAACCGCTTGCGTGGCCCCACAGACCTGCGGGCTGCCGGCTTTCCTGCTGCCTTCAACCTCAGAAGCACCCTTTTCCACATGGCGTCACGCCAGACACAAAAATGGCCATATGTCTGGAGACTGGTCCCACGCCCAAAGAGCCAGCAGGGAAAAATATGCCTTGTTCTAAAGCTCTTTGGGAACCGCTTGCGTAGCCCCACACAAACTGGGGGCTGCAGGCTTTTCTCGCGCTTTCAACCTCAAAACCACCCTTTCCCACTTGGCGCTGCGCCAGGCACAAAAATGGCCATATGTCTGGAGGTTGGTCCCACGCCCAGAGAGCCAGCAGGGAAAACTATGCCCTGTTCTAAAGCTCTTTGGGAACCGCTTGCGTAGCCCCACACACCTGGGGGCTGCAGGCTTTCCTGCTGACTTCAGCCTCAAAACCACCCTTTCCCACTTGGTGCCTCTCCAGGCCCAAATTGGCCATATATCTGGAGACTGGTCCCTTTCCCAAACAGCCAGCAGGGAAAACTATGCCTTGTTCTAAAGCTCTTTGGGAACCGCTTGCGTAGCCCCAGAGACGTGGGGGCTGCAGGCTTTCCTGCTGCCTTCAGCCTCAAAACCACCCTTTCCCACTTGGCCCCACGCCAGCACAAAAATGGCCATATGTCTGGACTTTGGTCCCACGCCCAAAGAGCCAGCAGGGAAAACTATGCCTTGTTCTAAAGCTCTTTGGGAACCGCTTGCGTAGCCCCACACACCTGGGGGCTGCAGGCTTTCCTGCTGCCTTCAGCCTCAAAACCACCCTTTCCCACATGGCGTCACGCCAGGCACAAAAATGGCCATATGTCTGGAGACTGGTCCCACGCCCAAAGAGCCAGCAGGGAAAACTATGCCTTGTTCTAAAGCTCTTTGGGAACCGCTTGCATAGCCCCACACACCTGGGGGCTGCAGGCTTTCCTGCTGCCTTCAACCTCAAAACCACCCTTTCCCACTTGTCGCTGCGCCAGGCACAAAAATGGGCATATGTCTGGAGACTGGTCCCACGCCCAAAGAGCCAGCAGGGAAAACTATGTCTTGTTCTAAAGCTCTTTTGGAATGCTTGCGTAGCCCCACACACCTGCGGGCTGCAGGCTTTCCTGCTGCCTTCAGCCTCAAAACCACCCTTTCCCACTTGGCCCCGCGCCAGGCCCAAAAATGGCCATTTGTCTGGCCTTGTTCTAAAGCTCTTTGGGAACCGCTTGCGTAGCCCCACACACCTGGGGGCTGCAGTCTTTCCTGCTGCCTTCAGCCTCAAAACCACCCTTTCCCACTTGGCCCCGCGCCAGGCACAAAAATGGCCATATGTCTGGAGACTGGTCCCACGCCCAAAGAGCCAGCAGGGAAAACTATGCCTTGTTCTAAAGCTCTTTGGGAACCGCTTGCGTAGCCCCACAGACCCTGGGGGCTGCAGGCTTTCCTGCTGCCTTCAGACTCAAAACCACCCTTTCCCACTTGGCATCGCGCCAGGCCCAAAAATGGCCATATGTCAGGAGACTGGTGCCACGCCCAAAGAGCCAGCAGGGAAAACTATGCCTTGTTCTAAAGCTCTTTGGGAACCGCTTGCGTAGCCCCACACAAACTGTGGGCAGCAAGCTTTTCTCGCGCTTTCAGCCTCAAAACAACCCTTTCCAACTTGGCGCTGTGCCAGGCCCAAAAATGGCCATATGTCTGGAGACTGGTCCCACGCCCAAAGAGCCAGCAGGGAAAACTATGCCTTGTTCTAAAGCTCTTTGGGAACCGCTTGCGTAGCCCCACACACCTGGGGGCTGCAGGCTTTCCTGCTGCCTTCAGCCTCAAAACCACCCTTTTCCACATGGCGTCAGCCAGGCACAAAAATGGCCATATATCTGGAGTTTTGTCCCACGCCCAAAGAGCCAGCAGGGAAAACTATGCCTTGTTCTAAAGCTCTTTGGGAACCTATTGCGTAGGCCCACACACCTGGGGGCTGCAGGCTTTCCTGCTCTCTTCAGCCTCAAAAGAACCCTTTCCCACTTGGCTCCGCGCCAGGCACAAAAATGGCCATATGTCTGGAGACTGGTCCCACGCCCAAAGAGCCAGCAGGGAAAACTATGCCTTGTTCTAAAGCTCTTTGGGAACCGCTTGCGTGGCCCCACAGACCTGCGGGCTGCAGGCTTTCCTGCTGCCTTCAACCTCAGAAGCACCCTTTTCCACATGGCGTCACGCCAGGCACAAAAATGGCCATATTTCTGGAGGTTGGTCCCACGCCCAAAGAGCCAGCAGGGAAAATTATGCCTTGTTCTAAAGCTCTTTGGGAACCGCTTGCGTAGCCCCACACACCTGGGGGCTGCAGGCTTTCCTGCTGCCTTCAGCCTCAAAACACCCTTTCCCACTTGGCGCCGCGCCAGGCCCAAAAATGGCCATATGTCTGGAGACTGGTCCCACGCCCAAAGAGCCAGCAGGGAAAATTATGCCTTGTTCTAAAGCTCTTTGGGAACCGCTTGCGTAGCCCCACACACCTGGGGGCTGCAGGCTTTCCTGCTGCCTTCAGACTCAAAACCACCCTTTCCCACTTGGCCCCGCGCCAGGCACAAAAATGGCCATATTTCTGGAGACTGGTCCCACGCCCAAAGAGCCAGCAGGGAAAACTATGCCTTGTTCTAAAGCTCTTTGGGAACGGCTTGCGTAGCCCCACACACCTGGGGGCTGCAGGCTTTCCTGCTGCCTTCAGCCTCAAAACCACTCTTTCCCACTTGGCGCTGAGCCAGGCCCAAAAATGGCCATATGTCAGGAGACTGGTCCCACGCCCAAAGAGCCAGCAGGGAAAACTATGCCTTGTTCTAAAGCTCTTTGGGAACCGCTTGCGTAGCCACACACACCTCGGGCTGCAGGCTTTCCTGCTGCCTTCAGCCTCAAAACCACCCTTTCCCACTTGGCGCCGCGCCAGGCCCAAAAATGGCCATATATCTGGAGACTGGTTCCACGCCCAAAGAGCCAGCAGGGAAAACTATGCCTTGTTCTAAAGCTCTTTGGGAACCGCTTGCGTGGCCCCACAGACCTGCGGGCTGCCGGCTTTCCTGCTGCCTTCAACTTCAGAAGCACACTTTCCCACTTGGCGTCACGCCAGACACAAAAATGGCCATATGTCTGGAGACTGGTCCCAAGCCCAAAGAGCCAGCAGGGAAAACTATGCCTTGTTCTAAAGCTCTTTGGGAACCACTTGCGTAGCCCCACAGACATGGGGGCTGCAGGCTTTCCTGCTGCCTTCAGCCTCAAAACCACCCTTTTCGACATGGCATCACGCCAGACACAAAAATGGCCATATGTCTGGAGGTTGGTCCCACGCCCAAAGAGCCATCAGGGAAAACTATGCCTTGTTCTAAAGCTCTTTGGGAACCGCTTGCGTAGCCCCACACACCTGGGGGCTGCAGGCTTTCCTGCTCTCTTCAGCCTCAAAAGAAACCTTTCGCAATTGGCGCCGCGCCAGGCCCAAAAATGGCCATATGTCTGAAGATTGGTCCCACGCCCAAAGAGCCAGCAGGGAAAACTATGCCTTGTTCTAAAGCTCTTTGGGAACCGCTTGCGTGGCCCCACACACCTGGGGGCTGCAGGCTTTCCTGCTGCCTTCAGCCTCAAAACAACCGTTTTCCACATGGCGTCACGCCAGGCACAAAAATGGCCATATGTCTGGAGACTGGTCCCACGCCCAAAGAGCCAGCAGGGAAAACTATGCCTTGTTCTAAAGCTCTTTGGGAACCGCTTGCGTAGCCCCACACACCTGGGGGCTGCAGGCTTTCCTGCTGCCTTCAGACTCAAAACGACCCTTTCCCACTTGGCCCCGCCAGGCACAAAAATAGCCATATGTCTGGAGACTGGTCCCACGCCCAAAGAGCCAGCAGGGAAAACTATGCCTTGTTCTAAAGCTCTTTGGGAACCGCTTGCGTGGCCCCACAGACCTGCGGGCTGCCGGCTTTCCTGCTGCCTTCAACCTCAGAAGCACCCTTTTCCACATGGCGTCACGCCAGACACAAAAATGGCCATATGTCTGGAGACTGGTCCCAAGCCCAAAGAGCCAGCAGGGAAAACTATGCCTTGTTCTAAAGCTCTTTGGGAACCACTTGCGTAGCCCCACACACCTGGGGGCTGCAGGCTTTCCTGCTGCCTTCAGCCTCAAAACCACCCTTTTCGACATGGCATCACGCCAGACACAAAAATGGCCATATGTCTGGAGGTTGGTCCCACGCCCAAAGAGCCAGCAGGGAAAACTATGCCTTGTTCTAAAGCTCTTTGGGAACCGCTTGCGTAGCCCCACACACCTGGGGGCTGCAGGCTTTCCTGCTCTCTTCAGCCTCAAAAGAAACATTTCGCAATTGGCGCCGCGCCAGGCCCAAAAATGGCCATATATCTGGAGACTGGTCCCACGCCCAAAGAGCCAGCAGGGAAAACTATGCCTTGTTCTAAAGCTCTTTGGGAACCGCTTGCGTAGCCCCACACACCTGGGGGCTGCAGGCTTTCCTGCTGCCTTCAGCCTCAAAACCACTCTTTCCCACTTGGCGCTGCGCCAGGCCCAAAAATGGCCATATGTCAGGAGACTGGTCCCACGCCCAAAGAGCCAGCAGGGAAAACTATGCCTTGTTCTAAAGCTCTTTGGGAACGGCTTGCGTAGCCCCACACACCTGGGGGCTGCAGGCTTTCCTGCTGCCTTCAGCCTCAAAACCACCCTTTCCCACTTGGCCCCGCCAGGCACAAAAATAGCCATATGTCTGGAGACTGGTCCCTTTCCCGAAGAGCCAGCAGGGAAAACTATGCCTTGTTCTAAAGCTCTTTGGGAACCGCTTGCGTGGCCCCACAGACCTGCGGGCTGCCGGCTTTCCTGCTGCCTTCAACCTCAGAAGCACCCTTTTCCACATGGCGTCACGCCAGACACAAAAATGGCCATATGTCTGGAGACTGGTCCCACGCCCAAAGAGCCAGCAGGGAAAAATATGCCTTGTTCTAAAGCTCTTTGGGAACCGCTTGCGTAGCCCCACACAAACTGGGGGCTGCAGGCTTTTCTCGCGCTTTCAACCTCAAAACCACCCTTTCCCACTTGGCGCTGCGCCAGGCACAAAAGTGGCCATATGTCTGGAGGTTGGTCCCACGCCCAGAGAGCCAGCAGGGAAAACTATGCCCTGTTCTAAAGCTCTTTGGGAACCGCTTGCGTAGCCCCACACACCTGGGGGCTGCAGGCTTTCCTGCTGACTTCAGCCTCAAAACCACCCTTTCCCACTTGGTGCCTCTCCAGGCCCAAATTGGCCATATATCTGGAGACTGGTCCCTTTCCCAAACAGCCAGCAGGGAAAACTATGCCTTGTTCTAAAGCTCTTTGGGAACCGCTTGCGTAGCCCCAGAGACGTGGGGGCTGCAGGCTTTCCTGCTGCCTTCAGCCTCAAAACCACCCTTTCCCACTTGGCCCCACGCCAGCACAAAAATGGCCATATGTCTGGACTTTGGTCCCACGCCCAAAGAGCCAGCAGGGAAAACTATGCCTTGTTCTAAAGCTCTTTGGGAACCGCTTGCGTAGCCCCACACACCTGGGGGCTGCAGGCTTTCCTGCTGCCTTCAGCCTCAAAACCACCCTTTCCCACATGGCGTCACGCCAGGCACAAAAATGGCCATATGTCTGGAGACTGGTCCCACGCCCAAAGAGCCAGCAGGGAAAACTATGCCTTGTTCTAAAGCTCTTTGGGAACCGCTTGCATAGCCCCACACACCTGGGGGCTGCAGGCTTTCCTGCTGCCTTCAACCTCAAAACCACCCTTTCCCACTTGTCGCTGCGCCAGGCACAAAAATGGCCATATGTCTGGAGACTGGTCCCACGCCCAAAGAGCCATCAGGGAAAACTATGCCTTGTTCTAAAGCTCTTTGGGAACCGCTTGCGTAGCCCCACACACCTGGGGGCTGCAGGCTTTCCTGCTCTCTTCAGCCTCAAAAGAAACCTTTCGCAATTGGCGCCGCGCCAGGCCCAAAAATGGCCATATGTCTGAAGATTGGTCCCACGCCCAAAGAGCCAGCAGGGAAAACTATGCCTTGTTCTAAAGCTCTTTGGGAACCGCTTGCGTGGCCCCACACACCTGGGGTCTGCAGGCTTTCCTGCTGCCTTCAGCCTCAAAACAACCGTTTTCCACATGGCGTCACGCCAGGCACAAAAATGGCCATATGTCTGGAGACTGGTCCCACGCCCAAAGAGCCAGCAGGGAAAACTATGCCTTGTTCTAAAGCTCTTTGGGAACCGCTTGCGTAGCCCCACACACCTGGGGGCTGCAGGCTTTCCTGCTGCCTTCAGACTCAAAACGACCCTTTCCCACTTGGCCCCGCCAGGCACAAAAATAGCCATATGTCTGGAGACTGGTCCCTTTCCCGAAGAGCCAGCAGGGAAAACTATGCCTTGTTCTAAAGCTCTTTGGGAACCGCTTGCGTGGCCCCACAGACCTGCGGGCTGCCGGCTTTCCTGCTGCCTTCAACCTCAGAAGCACCCTTTTCCACATGGCGTCACGCCAGACACAAAAATGGCCATATGTCTGGAGACTGGTCCCACGCCCAAAGAGCCAGCAGGGAAAAATATGCCTTGTTCTAAAGCTCTTTGGGAACCGCTTGCGTAGCCCCACACAAACTGGGGGCTGCAGGCTTTTCTCGCGCTTTCAACCTCAAAACCACCCTTTCCCACTTGGCGCTGCGCCAGGCACAAAAATGGCCATATGTCTGGAGGTTGGTCCCACGCCCAGAGAGCCAGCAGGGAAAACTATGCCCTGTTCTAAAGCTCTTTGGGAACCGCTTGCGTAGCCCCACACACCTGGGGGCTGCAGGCTTTCCTGCTGACTTCAGCCTCAAAACCACCCTTTCCCACTTGGTGCCTCTCCAGGCCCAAATTGGCCATATATCTGGAGACTGGTCCCTTTCCCAAACAGCCAGCAGGGAAAACTATGCCTTGTTCTAAAGCTCTTTGGGAACCGCTTGCGTAGCCCCAGAGACGTGGGGGCTGCAGGCTTTCCTGCTGCCTTCAGCCTCAAAACCACCCTTTCCCACTTGGCCCCACGCCAGCACAAAAATGGCCATATGTCTGGACTTTGGTCCCACGCCCAAAGAGCCAGCAGGGAAAACTATGCCTTGTTCTAAAGCTCTTTGGGAACCGCTTGCGTAGCCCCACACACCTGGGGGCTGCAGGCTTTCCTGCTGCCTTCAGCCTCAAAACCACCCTTTCCCACATGGCGTCACGCCAGGCACAAAAATGGCCATATGTCTGGAGACTGGTCCCACGCCCAAAGAGCCAGCAGGGAAAACTATGCCTTGTTCTAAAGCTCTTTGGGAACCGCTTGCATAGCCCCACACACCTGGGGGCTGCAGGCTTTCCTGCTGCCTTCAACCTCAAAACCACCCTTTCCCACTTGTCGCTGCGCCAGGCACAAAAATGGGCATATGTCTGGAGACTGGTCCCACGCCCAAAGAGCCAGCAGGGAAAACTATGTCTTGTTCTAAAGCTCTTTTGGAATGCTTGCGTAGCCCCACACACCTGCGGGCTGCAGGCTTTCCTGCTGCCTTCAGCCTCAAAACCACCCTTTCCCACTTGGCCCCGCGCCAGGCCCAAAAATGGCCATTTGTCTGGCCTTGTTCTAAAGCTCTTTGGGAACCGCTTGCGTAGCCCCACACACCTGGGGGCTGCAGTCTTTCCTGCTGCCTTCAGCCTCAAAACCACCCTTTCCCACTTGGCCCCGCGCCAGGCACAAAAATGGCCATATGTCTGGAGACTGGTCCCACGCCCAAAGAGCCAGCAGGGAAAACTATGCCTTGTTCTAAAGCTCTTTGGGAACCGCTTGCGTAGCCCCACAGACCCTGGGGGCTGCAGGCTTTCCTGCTGCCTTCAGACTCAAAACCACCCTTTCCCACTTGGCATCGCGCCAGGCCCAAAAATGGCCATATGTCAGGAGACTGGTGCCACGCCCAAAGAGCCAGCAGGGAAAACTATGCCTTGTTCTAAAGCTCTTTGGGAACCGCTTGCGTAGCCCCACACAAACTGTGGGCAGCAAGCTTTTCTCGCGCTTTCAGCCTCAAAACCACCCTTTCCAACTTGGCGCTGTGCCAGGCCCAAAAATGGCCATATGTCTGGAGACTGGTCCCACGCCCAAAGAGCCAGCAGGGAAAACTATGCCTTGTTCTAAAGCTCTTTGGGAACCGCTTGCGTAGCCCCACACACCTGGGGGCTGCAGGCTTTCCTGCTGCCTTCAGCCTCAAAACCACCCTTTTCCACATGGCGTCAGCCAGGCACAAAAATGGCCATATATCTGGAGTTTTGTCCCACGCCCAAAGAGCCAGCAGGGAAAACTATGCCTTGTTCTAAAGCTCTTTGGGAACCTATGGCGTAGGCCCACACACCTGGGGGCTGCAGGCTTTCCTGCTCTCTTCAGCCTCAAAAGAACCCTTTCCCACTTGGCTCCGCGCCAGGCACAAAAATGGCCATATGTCTGGAGACTGGTCCCACGCCCAAAGAGCCAGCAGGGAAAACTATGCCTTGTTCTAAAGCTCTTTGGGAACCGCTTGCGTGGCCCCACAGACCTGCGGGCTGCAGGCTTTCCTGCTGCCTTCAACCTCAGAAGCACCCTTTTCCACATGGCGTCACGCCAGGCACAAAAATGGCCATATTTCTGGAGGTTGGTCCCACGCCCAAAGAGCCAGCAGGGAAAATTATGCCTTGTTCTAAAGCTCTTTGGGAACCGCTTGCGTAGCCCCACAGACCTGGGGGCTGCAGGCTTTCCTGCTGCCTTCAGCCTCAAAACACCCTTTCCCACTTGGCGCCGCGCCAGGCCCAAAAATGGCCATATGTCTGGAGACTGGTCCCACGCCCAAAGAGCCAGCAGGGAAAATTATGCCTTGTTCTAAAGCTCTTTGGGAACCGCTTGCGTAGCCCCACACACCTGGGGGCTGCAGGCTTTCCTGCTGCCTTCAGACTCAAAACCACCCTTTCCCACTTGGCCCCGCGCCAGGCACAAAAATGGCCATATTTCTGGAGACTGGTCCCACGCCCAAAGAGCCAGCAGGGAAAACTATGCCTTGTTCTAAAGCTCTTTGGGAACGGCTTGCGTAGCCCCACACACCTGGGGGCTGCAGGCTTTCCTGCTGCCTTCAGCCTCAAAACCACTCTTTCCCACTTGGCGCTGAGCCAGGCCCAAAAATGGCCATATGTCAGGAGACTGGTCCCACGCCCAAAGAGCCAGCAGGGAAAACTATGCCTTGTTCTAAAGCTCTTTGGGAACCGCTTGCGTAGCCACACACACCTCGGGCTGCAGGCTTTCTGCTGCCTTCAGCCTCAAAACCACCCTTTCCCACTTGGCGCCGCGCCAGGCCCAAAAATGGCCATATATCTGGAGACTGGTTCCACGCCCAAAGAGCCAGCAGGGAAAACTATGCCTTGTTCTAAAGCTCTTTGGGAACCGCTTGCGTGGCCCCACAGACCTGCGGGCTGCCGGCTTTCCTGCTGCCTTCAACTTCAGAAGCACCCTTTCCCACTTGGCGTCACGCCAGACACAAAAATGGCCATATGTCTGGAGACTGGTCCCAAGCCCAAAGAGCCAGCAGGGAAAACTATGCCTTGTTCTAAAGCTCTTTGGGAACCACTTGCGTAGCCCCACAGACATGGGGGCTGCAGGCTTTCCTGCTGCCTTCAGCCTCAAAACCACCCTTTTCGACATGGCATCACGCCAGACACAAAAATGGCCATATGTCTGGAGGTTGGTCCCACGCCCAAAGAGCCATCAGGGAAAACTATGCCTTGTTCTAAAGCTCTTTGGGAACCGCTTGCGTAGCCCCACACACCTGGGGGCTGCAGGCTTTCCTGCTCTCTTCAGCCTCAAAAGAAACCTTTCGCAATTGGCGCCGCGCCAGGCCCAAAAATGGCCATATGTCTGAAGATTGGTCCCACGCCCAAAGAGCCAGCAGGGAAAACTATGCCTTGTTTTAAAGCTCTTTGGGAACCGCTTGCGTGGCCCCACACACCTGGGGGCTGCAGGCTTTCCTGCTGCCTTCAGCCTCAAAACAACCGTTTTCCACATGGCGTCACGCCAGGCACAAAAATGGCCATATGTCTGGAGACTGGTCCCACGCCCAAAGAGCCAGCAGGGAAAACTATGCCTTGTTCTAAAGCTCTTTGGGAACCGCTTGCGTAGCCCCACACACCTGGGGGCTGCAGGCTTTCCTGCTGCCTTCAGACTCAAAACGACCCTTTCCCACTTGGCCCCGCCAGGCACAAAAATAGCCATATGTCTGGAGACTGGTCCCTTTCCCGAAGAGCCAGCAGGGAAAACTATGCCTTGTTCTAAAGCTCTTTGGGAACCGCTTGCGTGGCCCCACAGACCTGCGGGCTGCCGGCTTTCCTGCTGCCTTCAACCTCAGAAGCACCCTTTTCCACATGGCGTCACGCCAGACACAAAAATGGCCATATGTCTGGAGACTGGTCCCAAGCCCAAAGAGCCAGCAGGGAAAACTATGCCTTGTTCTAAAGCTCTTTGGGAACCACTTGCGTAGCCCCACACACCTGGGGGCTGCAGGCTTTCCTGCTGCCTTCAGCCTCAAAACCACCCTTTTCGACATGGCATCACGCCAGACACAAAAATGGCCATATGTCTGGAGGTTGGTCCCACGCCCAAAGAGCCAGCAGGGAAAACTATGCCTTGCTCTAAAGCTCTTTGGGAACCGCTTGCGTAGCCCCACACACCTGGGGGCTGCAGGCTTTCCTGCTCTCTTCAGCCTCAAAAGCACCCTTTCCCACTTGGCGCCGCGCCAGGCCAAAAAATGGCCATATGTCTGGAGACTGGTCCCACGCCCAAAGAGCCAGCACGGAAAACTATGCCTTGTTCTAAAGCTCTTTGGGAACCGCTTGCGTGGCCCCACACACCTGGGGGCTGCAGGCTTTCCTGCTGCCTTCAGCCTCAAAACCACCCTTTCCCACATGACGTCATGCCAGGCACAAAAATGGCCATATGTCTGGAGGTTGGTCCCACGCCCAAAGAGCCAGCAGGGAAAACTATGCCTTGTTCTAAAGCTCTTTGGGAACCGCTTGCGTAGCCCAACACACCTGGGGGCTGCAGGCTTTCCTGCTGCCTTCAGCCTCAAAACCACCCTTTTCCACATGGCGTCACGCCAGGCACAAAAATGGCCATATGTCTGGAGACTGGTCCCACGCCCAAAGAGCCAGCAGGGAAAACTATGCCTTGTTCTAAAGCTCTTTGGGAACCGCTTGCGTAGCCCCACACACCTGGGGGCTGCAGGCTTTCCTGCTGCCTTCAGACTCAAAACGACCCTTTCCCACTTGGCCCCGCCAGGCACAAAAATAGCCATATGTCTGGAGACTGGTCCCTTTCCCAAAGAGCCAGCAGGGAAAACTATGCCTTGTTCTAAAGCTCTTTGGGAACCGCTTGCGTGGCCCCACAGACCTGCGGGCTGCAGGCTTTCCTGCTGCCTTCAACCTCAGAAGCACCCTTTTCCACATGGCGTCACGCCAGGCACAAAAATGGCCATATGTCTGGAGGTTGGTCCCACGCCCAAAGAGCCAGCAGGGAAAATTATGCCTTGTTCTAAAGCTCTTTGGGAACCGCTTGCGTAGCCCCACACACCTGGGGGCTGCAGGCTTTCCTGCTGCCTTCAGCCTCAAAACACCCTTTCCCACTTGGTGCCGCGCCAGGCCCAAAAATGGCCATATGTCTGGAGACTGGTCCCACGCCCAAAGAGCCAGCAGGGAAAATTATGCCTTGTTCTAAAGCTCTTTGGGAACCGCTTGCGTAGCCCCACACACCTGGGGGCTGCAGGCTTTCCTGCTGCCTTCAGCCTCAAAACCACCCTTTCCCACTTGGCCCCGCGCCAGGCACAAAAATGGCCATATTTCTGGAGACTGGTCCCACGCCCAAAGAGCCAGCAGGGAAAACTATGCCTTGTTCTAAAGCTCTTTGGGAACCGCTTGCGTAGCCCCACACACCTGCGGGCTGCAGGCTTTCCTGCTGCCTTCAGACTCAAAACCACCCTTTCCCACTTGGCCCCGCGCCAGGCACAAAAATGGCCATATATCTGGAGACTGGTCCCACGCCCAAAGAGCCAGCAGGGAAAACTATGCCTTGTTCTAAAGCTCTTTGGGAACCGCTTGCGTAGCCCCACACACCTGGGGGCTGCAGGCTTTCCTGCTGCCTTCAGCCTCAAAACCACTCTTTCCCACTTGGCGCTGCGCCAGGCCCAAAAATGGCCATATGTCAGGAGACTGGTCCCACGCCCAAAGAGCCAGCAGGGAAAACTATGCCTTGTTCTAAAGCTCTTTGGGAACCGCTTGCGTAGCCCCACACACCTGGGGGCTGCAGGCTTTCCTGCTGCCTTCAGACTCAAAACGACCCTTTCCCACTTGGCCCCGCCAGGCACAAAAATAGCCATATGTCTGGAGACTGGTCCCTTTCCCAAAGAGCCAGCAGGGAAAACTATGCCTTGTTCTAAAGCTCTTTGGGAACCGCTTGCGTGGCCCCACAGACCTGCGGGCTGCAGGCTTTCCTGCTGCCTTCAACCTCAGAAGCACCCTTTTCCACATGGCGTCACGCCAGGCACAAAAATGGCCATATGTCTGGAGGTTGGTCCCACGCCCAAAGAGCCAGCAGGGAAAATTATGCCTTGTTCTAAAGCTCTTTGGGAACCGCTTGCGTAGCCCCACACACCTGGGGGCTGCAGGCTTTCCTGCTGCCTTCAGCCTCAAAACACCCTTTCCCACTTGGTGCCGCGCCAGGCCCAAAAATGGCCATATGTCTGGAGACTGGTCCCACGCCCAAAGAGCCAGCAGGGAAAATTATGCCTTGTTCTAAAGCTCTTTGGGAACCGCTTGCGTAGCCCCACACACCTGGGGGCTGCAGGCTTTCCTGCTGCCTTCAGCCTCAAAACCACCCTTTCCCACTTGGCCCCGCGCCAGGCACAAAAATGGCCATATTTCTGGAGACTGGTCCCACGCCCAAAGAGCCAGCAGGGAAAACTATGCCTTGTTCTAAAGCTCTTTGGGAACCGCTTGCGTAGCCCCACACACCTGCGGGCTGCAGGCTTTCCTGCTGCCTTCAGACTCAAAACCACCCTTTCCCACTTGGCCCCGCGCCAGGCACAAAAATGGCCATATATCTGGAGACTGGTCCCACGCCCAAAGAGCCAGCAGGGAAAACTATGCCTTGTTCTAAAGCTCTTTGGGAACCGCTTGCGTAGCCCCACACACCTGGGGGCTGCAGGCTTTCCTGCTGCCTTCAGCCTCAAAACCACTCTTTCCCACTTGGCGCTGCGCCAGGCCCAAAAATGGCCATATGTCAGGAGACTGGTCCCACGCCCAAAGAGCCAGCAGGGAAAACTATGCCTTGTTCTAAAGCTCTTTGGGAACCGCTTGCGTAGCCCCACACACCTGGGGGCTGCAGGCTTTCCTGCTGCCTTCAGCCTCAAAACCACTCTTTCCCACTTGGCGCTGCGCCAGGCCCAAAAATGGCCATATGTCAGGAGACTGGTCCCACGCCCAAAGAGCCAGCAGGGAAAACTATGCCTTGTTCTAAAGCTCTTTGGGAACCGCTTGCGTAGCCCCACACACCTGGGGGCTGCAGGCTTTCCTGCTGCCTTCAGCCTCAAAACCACTCTTTCCCACTTGGCGCTGCGCCAGGCCCAAAAATGGCCATATGTCAGGAGACTGGTCCCACGCCCAAAGAGCCATCAGGGAAAACTATGCCTTGTTCTAAAGCTCTTTGGGAACCGCTTGCGTAGCCCCACACACCTGGGGGCTGCAGGCTTTCCTGCTCTCTTCAGCCTCAAAAGAAACCTTTCGCAATTGGCGCCGCGCCAGGCCCAAAAATGGCCATATGTCTGAAGATTGGTCCCACGCCCAAAGAGCCAGCAGGGAAAACTATGCCTTGTTCTAAAGCTCTTTGGGAACCGCTTGCGTGGCCCCACACACCTGGGGTCTGCAGGCTTTCCTGCTGCCTTCAGCCTCAAAACAACCGTTTTCCACATGGCGTCACGCCAGGCACAAAAATGGCCATATGTCTGGAGACTGGTCCCACGCCCAAAGAGCCAGCAGGGAAAACTATGCCTTGTTCTAAAGCTCTTTGGGAACCGCTTGCGTAGCCCCACACACCTGGGGGCTGCAGGCTTTCCTGCTGCCTTCAGACTCAAAACGACCCTTTCCCACTTGGCCCCGCCAGGCACAAAAATAGCCATATGTCTGGAGACTGGTCCCTTTCCCGAAGAGCCAGCAGGGAAAACTATGCCTTGTTCTAAAGCTCTTTGGGAACCGCTTGCGTGGCCCCACAGACCTGCGGGCTGCCGGCTTTCCTGCTGCCTTCAACCTCAGAAGCACCCTTTTCCACATGGCGTCACGCCAGACACAAAAATGGCCATATGTCTGGAGACTGGTCCCACGCCCAAAGAGCCAGCAGGGAAAAATATGCCTTGTTCTAAAGCTCTTTGGGAACCGCTTGCGTAGCCCCACACAAACTGGGGGCTGCAGGCTTTTCTCGCGCTTTCAACCTCAAAACCACCCTTTCCCACTTGGCGCTGCGCCAGGCACAAAAATGGCCATATGTCTGGAGGTTGGTCCCACGCCCAGAGAGCCAGCAGGGAAAACTATGCCCTGTTCTAAAGCTCTTTGGGAACCGCTTGCGTAGCCCCACACACCTGGGGGCTGCAGGCTTTCCTGCTGACTTCAGCCTCAAAACCACCCTTTCCCACTTGGTGCCTCTCCAGGCCCAAATTGGCCATATATCTGGAGACTGGTCCCTTTCCCAAACAGCCAGCAGGGAAAACTATGCCTTGTTCTAAAGCTCTTTGGGAACCGCTTGCGTAGCCCCAGAGACGTGGGGGCTGCAGGCTTTCCTGCTGCCTTCAGCCTCAAAACCACCCTTTCCCACTTGGCCCCACGCCAGCACAAAAATGGCCATATGTCTGGACTTTGGTCCCACGCCCAAAGAGCCAGCAGGGAAAACTATGCCTTGTTCTAAAGCTCTTTGGGAACCGCTTGCGTAGCCCCACACACCTGGGGGCTGCAGGCTTTCCTGCTGCCTTCAGCCTCAAAACCACCCTTTCCCACATGGCGTCACGCCAGGCACAAAAATGGCCATATGTCTGGAGACTGGTCCCACGCCCAAAGAGCCAGCAGGGAAAACTATGCCTTGTTCTAAAGCTCTTTGGGAACCGCTTGCATAGCCCCACACACCTGGGGGCTGCAGGCTTTCCTGCTGCCTTCAACCTCAAAACCACCCTTTCCCACTTGTCGCTGCGCCAGGCACAAAAATGGGCATATGTCTGGAGACTGGTCGCACGCCCAAAGAGCCAGCAGGGAAAACTATGTCTTGTTCTAAAGCTCTTTTGGAATGCTTGCGTAGCCCCACACACCTGCGGGCTGCAGGCTTTCCTGCTGCCTTCAGCCTCAAAACCACCCTTTCCCACTTGGCCCCGCGCCAGGCCCAAAAATGGCCATTTGTCTGGCCTTGTTCTAAAGCTCTTTGGGAACCGCTTGCGTAGCCCCACACACCTGGGGGCTGCAGTCTTTCCTGCTGCCTTCAGCCTCAAAACCACCCTTTCCCACTTGGCCCCGCGCCAGGCACAAAAATGGCCATATGTCTGGAGACTGGTCCCACGCCCAAAGAGCCAGCAGGGAAAACTATGCCTTGTTCTAAAGCTCTTTGGGAACCGCTTGCGTAGCCCCACAGACCCTGGGGGCTGCAGGCTTTCCTGCTGCCTTCAGACTCAAAACCACCCTTTCCCACTTGGCATCGCGCCAGGCCCAAAAATGGCCATATGTCAGGAGACTGGTGCCACGCCCAAAGAGCCAGCAGGGAAAACTATGCCTTGTTCTAAAGCTCTTTGGGAACCGCTTGCGTAGCCCCACACAAACTGTGGGCAGCAAGCTTTTCTCGCGCTTTCAGCCTCAAAACCACCCTTTCCAACTTGGCGCTGTGCCAGGCCCAAAAATGGCCATATGTCTGGAGACTGGTCCCACGCCCAAAGAGCCAGCAGGGAAAACTATGCCTTGTTCTAAAGCTCTTTGGGAACCGCTTGCGTAGCCCCACACACCTGGGGGCTGCAGGCTTTCCTGCTGCCTTCAGCCTCAAAACCACCCTTTTCCACATGGCGTCAGCCAGGCACAAAAATGGCCATATATCTGGAGTTTTGTCCCACGCCCAAAGAGCCAGCAGGGAAAACTATGCCTTGTTCTAAAGCTCTTTGGGAACCTATTGCGTAGGCCCACACACCTGGGGGCTGCAGGCTTTCCTGCTCTCTTCAGCCTCAAAAGAACCCTTTCCCACTTGGCTCCGCGCCAGGCACAAAAATGGCCATATGTCTGGAGACTGGTCCCACGCCCAAAGAGCCAGCAGGGAAAACTATGCCTTGTTCTAAAGCTCTTTGGGAACCGCTTGCGTGGCCCCACAGACCTGCGGGCTGCAGGCTTTCCTGCTGCCTTCAACCTCAGAAGCACCCTTTTCCACATGGCGTCACGCCAGGCACAAAAATGGCCATATTTCTGGAGGTTGGTCCCACGCCCAAAGAGCCAGCAGGGAAAATTATGCCTTGTTCTAAAGCTCTTTGGGAACCGCTTGCGTAGCCCCACAGACCTGGGGGCTGCAGGCTTTCCTGCTGCCTTCAGCCTCAAAACACCCTTTCCCACTTGGTGCCGCGCCAGGCCCAAAAATGGCCATATGTCTGGAGACTGGTCCCACGCCCAAAGAGCCAGCAGGGAAAATTATGCCTTGTTCTAAAGCTCTTTGGGAACCGCTTGCGTAGCCCCACACACCTGGGGGCTGCAGGCTTTCCTGCTGCCTTCAGACTCAAAACCACCCTTTCCCACTTGGCCCCGCGCCAGGCACAAAAATGGCCATATTTCTGGAGACTGGTCCCACGCCCAAAGAGCCAGCAGGGAAAACTATGCCTTGTTCTAAAGCTCTTTGGGAACGGCTTGCGTAGCCCCACACACCTGGGGGCTGCAGGCTTTCCTGCTGCCTTCAGCCTCAAAACCACTCTTTCCCACTTGGCGCTGAGCCAGGCCCAAAAATGGCCATATGTCAGGAGACTGGTCCCACGCCCAAAGAGCCAGCAGGGAAAACTATGCCTTGTTCTAAAGCTCTTTGGGAACCGCTTGCGTAGCCACACACACCTCGGGCTGCAGGCTTTCTGCTGCCTTCAGCCTCAAAACCACCCTTTCCCACTTGGCGCCGCGCCAGGCCCAAAAATGGCCATATATCTGGAGACTGGTTCCACGCCCAAAGAGCCAGCAGGGAAAACTATGCCTTGTTCTAAAGCTCTTTGGGAACCGCTTGCGTGGCCCCACAGACCTGCGGGCTGCCGGCTTTCCTGCTGCCTTCAACTTCAGAAGCACCCTTTCCCACTTGGCGTCACGCCAGACACAAAAATGGCCATATGTCTGGAGACTGGTCCCAAGCCCAAAGAGCCAGCAGGGAAAACTATGCCTTGTTCTAAAGCTCTTTGGGAACCACTTGCGTAGCCCCACAGACATGGGGGCTGCAGGCTTTCCTGCTGCCTTCAGCCTCAAAACCACCCTTTTCGACATGGCATCACGCCAGACACAAAAATGGCCATATGTCTGGAGGTTGGTCCCACGCCCAAAGAGCCATCAGGGAAAACTATGCCTTGTTCTAAAGCTCTTTGGGAACCGCTTGCGTAGCCCCACACACCTGGGGGCTGCAGGCTTTCCTGCTCTCTTCAGCCTCAAAAGAAACCTTTCGCAATTGGCGCCGCGCCAGGCCCAAAAATGGCCATATGTCTGAAGATTGGTCCCACGCCCAAAGAGCCAGCAGGGAAAACTATGCCTTGTTCTAAAGCTCTTTGGGAACCGCTTGCGTGGCCCCACACACCTGGGGGCTGCAGGCTTTCCTGCTGCCTTCAGCCTCAAAACAACCGTTTTCCACATGGCGTCACGCTAGGCACAAAAATGGCCATATGTCTGGAGACTGGTCCCACGCCCAAAGAGCCAGCAGGGAAAACTATGCCTTGTTCTAAAGCTCTTTGGGAACCGCTTGCGTAGCCCCACACACCTGGGGGCTGCAGGCTTTCCTGCTGCCTTCAGACTCAAAACGACCCTTTCCCACTTGGCCCCGCCAGGCACAAAAATAGCCATATGTCTGGAGACTGGTCCCTTTCCCGAAGAGCCAGCAGGGAAAACTATGCCTTGTTCTAAAGCTCTTTGGGAACCGCTTGCGTGGCCCCACAGACCTGGGGGCTGCAGGCTTTCCTGCTGCCTTCAGCCTCAAAACACCCTTTCCCACTTGGCGCCGCGCCAGGCCCAAAAATGGCCATATGTCTGGAGACTGGTCCCACGCCCAAAGAGCCAGCAGGGAAAATTATGCCTTGTTCTAAAGCTCTTTGGGAACCGCTTGCGTAGCCCCACACACCTGGGGGCTGCAGGCTTTCCTGCTGCCTTCAGCCTCAAAACCACCCTTTTCGACATGGCATCACGCCAGACACAAAAATGGCCATATGTCTGGAGGTTGGTCCCACGCCCAAAGAGCCAGCAGGGAAAACTATGCCTTGTTCTAAAGCTCTTTGGGAACCGCTTGCGTAGCCCCACACACCTGGGGGCTGCAGGCTTTCCTGCTCTCTTCAGCCTCAAAAGAAACATTTCGCAATTGGCGCCGCGCCAGGCCCAAAAATGGCCATATGTCTGGAGACTGGTCCCACGCCCAAAGAGCCAGCAGGGAAAACTATGCCTTGTTCTAAAGCTCTTTGGGAACCGCTTGCGTGGCCCCACACACCTGGGGGCTGCAGGCTTTCCTGCTGCCTTCAGCCTCAAAACCACCCTTTCCCACATGACGTCATGCCAGGCACAAAAATGGCCATATGTCTGGAGGTTGGTCCCACGCCCAAAGAGCCAGCAGGGAAAACTATGCCTTGTTCTAAAGCTCTTTGGGAACCGCTTGCGTAGCCCAACACACCTGGGGGCTGCAGGCTTTCCTGCTGCCTTCAGCCTCAAAACCACCCTTTTCCACATGGCGTCACGCCAGGCCCAAAAATGGCCATATGTCTGGAGACTGGTCCCACGCCCAAAGAGCCAGCAGGGAAAACTATGCCTTGTTCTAAAGCTCTTTGGGAACCGCTTGCGTAGCCCCACACACCTGGGGGCTGCAGGCTTTCCTGCTGCCTTCAGACTCAAAACGACCCTTTCCCACTTGGCCCCGCCAGGCACAAAAATAGCCATATGTCTGGAGACTGGTCCCTTTCCCAAAGAGCCAGCAGGGAAAACTATGCCTTGTTCTAAAGCTCTTTGGGAACCGCTTGCGTGGCCCCACAGACCTGCGGGCTGCAGGCTTTCCTGCTGCCTTCAACCTCAGAAGCACCCTTTTCCACATGGCGTCACGCCAGGCACAAAAATGGCCATATGTCTGGAGGTTGGTCCCACGCCCAAAGAGCCAGCAGGGAAAATTATGCCTTGTTCTAAAGCTCTTTGGGAACCGCTTGCGTAGCCCCACACACCTGGGGGCTGCAGGCTTTCCTGCTGCCTTCAGCCTCAAAACACCCTTTCCCACTTGGTGCCGCGCCAGGCCCAAAAATGGCCATATGTCTGGAGACTGGTCCCACGCCCAAAGAGCCAGCAGGGAAAATTATGCCTTGTTCTAAAGCTCTTTGGGAACCGCTTGCGTAGCCCCACACACCTGGGGGCTGCAGGCTTTCCTGCTGCCTTCAGCCTCAAAACCACCCTTTCCCACTTGGCCCCGCGCCAGGCACAAAAATGGCCATATTTCTGGAGACTGGTCCCACGCCCAAAGAGCCAGCAGGGAAAACTATGCCTTGTTCTAAAGCTCTTTGGGAACCGCTTGCGTAGCCCCACACACCTGCGGGCTGCAGGCTTTCCTGCTGCCTTCAGACTCAAAACCACCCTTTCCCACTTGGCCCCGCGCCAGGCACAAAAATGGCCATATGTCAGGAGACTGGTCCCACGCCCAAAGAGCCAGCAGGGAAAACTATGCCTTGTTCTAAAGCTCTTTGGGAACCGCTTGCGTAGCCCCACACACCTGGGGGCTGCAGGCTTTCCTGCTGCCTTCCGCCTCAAAACCACTCTTTCCCACTTGGCGCTGCGCCAGGCCCAAAAATGGCCATATGTCAGGAGACTGGTCCCACGCCCAAAGAGCCAGCAGGGAAAACTATGCCTTGTTCTAAAGCTCTTTGGGAACCGCTTGCGTAGCCCCACACACCTGGGGGCTGCAGGCTTTCCTGCTGCCTTCAGACTCAAAACGACCCTTTCCCACTTGGCCCCGCCAGGCACAAAAATAGCCATATGTCTGGAGACTGGTCCCTTTCCCAAAGAGCCAGCAGGGAAAACTATGCCTTGTTCTAAAGCTCTTTGGGAACCGCTTGCGTGGCCCCACAGACCTGCGGGCTGCAGGCTTTCCTGCTGCCTTCAACCTCAGAAGCACCCTTTTCCACATGGCGTCACGCCAGGCACAAAAATGGCCATATGTCTGGAGGTTGGTCCCACGCCCAAAGAGCCAGCAGGGAAAATTATGCCTTGTTCTAAAGCTCTTTGGGAACCGCTTGCGTAGCCCCACACACCTGGGGGCTGCAGGCTTTCCTGCTGCCTTCAGCCTCAAAACACCCTTTCCCACTTGGTGCCGCGCCAGGCCCAAAAATGGCCATATGTCTGGAGACTGGTCCCACGCCCAAAGAGCCAGCAGGGAAAACTATGCCTTGTTCTAAAGCTCTTTGGGAACCGCTTGCGTAGCCCCACACACCTGGGGGCTGCAGGCTTTCCTGCTGCCTTCAGCCTCAAAACCACCCTTTCCCACTTGGCCCCGCGCCAGGCACAAAAATGGCCATATTTCTGGAGACTGGTCCCACGCCCAAAGAGCCAGCAGGGAAAACTATGCCTTGTTCTAAAGCTCTTTGGGAACCGCTTGCGTAGCCCCACACACCTGCGGGCTGCAGGCTTTCCTGCTGCCTTCAGACTCAAAACCACCCTTTCCCACTTGGCCCCGCGCCAGGCACAAAAATGGCCATATATCTGGAGACTGGTCCCACGCCCAAAGAGCCAGCAGGGAAAACTATGCCTTGTTCTAAAGCTCTTTGGGAACCGCTTGCGTAGCCCCACACACCTGGGGGCTGCAGGCTTTCCTGCTGCCTTCAGCCTCAAAACCACTCTTTCCCACTTGGCGCTGCGCCAGGCCCAAAAATGGCCATATGTCAGGAGACTGGTCCCACGCCCAAAGAGCCAGCAGGGAAAACTATGCCTTGTTCTAAAGCTCTTTGGGAACCGCTTGCGTAGCCCCACACACCTGGGGGCTGCAGGCTTTCCTGCTGCCTTCAGCCTCAAAACCACCCTTTCCCACTTGGCGCCGCGCCAGGCCCAAAAATGGCCATATATCTGGAGACTGGTTCCACGCCCAAAGAGCCAGCAGGGAAAACTATGCCTTGTTCTAAAGCTCTTTGGGAACCGCTTGCGTGGCCCCACAGACCTGCGGGCTGCCTGCTTTCCTGCTGCCTTCAACTTCAGAAGCACCCTTTTCCACATGGCGTCACGCCAGACACAAAAATGGCCATATGTCTGGAGACTGGTCCCAAGCCCAAAGAGCCAGCAGGGAAAACTATGCCTTGTTCTAAAGCTCTTTGGGAACCACTTGCGTAGCCCCACAGACATGGGGGCTGCAGGCTTTCCTGCTGCCTTCAGCCTCAAAACCACACTTTTCGACATGGCATCACGCCAGACACAAAAATGGCCATATGTCTGGAGGTTGGTCCCACGCCCAAAGAGCCATCAGGGAAAACTATGCCTTGTTCTAAAGCTCTTTGGGAACCGCTTGCGTAGCCCCACACACCTGGGGGCTGCAGGCTTTCCTGCTCTCTTCAGCCTCAAAAGAAACCTTTCGCAATTGGCGCCGCGCCAGGCCCAAAAATGGCCATATGTCTGAAGATTGGTCCCACGCCCAAAGAGCCAGCAGGGAAAACTATGCCTTGTTCTAAAGCTCTTTGGGAACCGCTTGCGTGGCCCCACACACCTGGGGGCTGCAGGCTTTCCTGCTGCCTTCAGCCTCAAAACAACCGTTTTCCACATGGCGTCGCGCCAGGCACAAAAATGGCCATATATCTGGAGACTGGTCCCACGCCCAAAGAGCCAGCAGGGAAAACTATGCCTTGTTCTAAAGCTCTTTGGGAACCGCTTGCGTAGCCCCACACACCTGGGGGCTGCAGGCTTTCCTGCTGCCTTCAGACTCAAAACGACCCTTTCCCACTTGGCCTTGCCAGGCACAAAAATAGCCATATGTCTGGAGACTGGTCCCTTTCCCGAAGAGCCAGCAGGGAAAACTATGCCTTGTTCTAAAGCTCTTTGGGAACCGCTTGCGTGGCCCCACAGACCTGCGGGCTGCCGGCTTTCCTGCTGCCTTCAACCTCAGAAGCACCCTTTTCCACATGGCGTCACGCCAGACACAAAAATGGCCATAAGTCTGGAGACTGGTCCCAAGCCCAAAGAGCCAGCAGGGAAAACTATGCCTTGTTCTAAAGCTCTTTGGGAACCACTTGCGTAGCCCCACACATTGGGGGCTGCAGGCTTTCCTGCTGCCTTCAGCCTCAAAACCACCCTTTTCGACATGGCATCACGCCAGACACAAAAATGGCCATATGTCTGGAGACTGGTCCCACGCCCAAAGAGCCAGCAGGGAAAACTATGCCTTGTTCTAAAGCTCTTTGGGAACCGCTTGCGTGGCCCCACAGACCTGCGGGCTGCAGGCTTTCCTGCTGCCTTCAACCTCAGAAGCACCCTTTTCCACATGGCGTCACGCCAGGCACAAAAATGGCCATATTTCTGGAGGTTGGTCCCACGCCCAAAGAGCCAGCAGGGAAAATTATGCCTTGTTCTAAAGCTCTTTGGGAACCGCTTGCGTAGCCCCACAGACCTGGGGGCTGCAGGCTTTCCTGCTGCCTTCAGCCTCAAAACACCCTTTCCCACTTGGCGCCGCGCCAGGCCCAAAAATGGCCATATGTCTGGAGACTGGTCCCACGCCCAAAGAGCCAGCAGGGAAAATTATGCCTTGTTCTAAAGCTCTTTGGGAACCGCTTGCGTAGCCCCACACACCTGGGGGCTGCAGGCTTTCCTGCTGCCTTCAGACTCAAAACCACCCTTTCCCACTTGGCCCCGCGCCAGGCACAAAAATGGCCATATTTCTGGAGACTGGTCCCACGCCCAAAGAGCCAGCAGGGAAAACTATGCCTTGTTCTAAAGCTCTTTGGGAACCGCTTGCGTAGCCCCACACACCTGGGGGCTGCAGGCTTTCCTGCTGCCTTCAGACTCAAAACCACCCTTTCCCACTTGGCGCCGCGCCAGGCACAAAAATGGCCATATATCTGGAGACTGGTCCCACGCCCAAAGAGCCAGCAGGGAAAACTATGCCTTGTTCTAAAGCTCTTTGGGAACCGCTTGCGTAGCCCCACACACCTGGGGGCTGCAGGCTTTCCTGCTGCCTTCAGCCTCAAAACCACCCTTTCCCACATGACGTCATGCCAGGCACAAAAATGGCCATATGTCTGGAGGTTGGTCCCACGCCCAAAGAGCCAGCAGGGAAAACTATGCCTTGTTCTAAAGCTCTTTGGGAACCGCTTGCGTAGCCCAACACACCTGGGGGCTGCAGGCTTTCCTGCTGCCTTCAGCCTCAAAACCACCCTTTTCCACATGGCGTCACGCCAGGCACAAAAATGGCCATATGTCTGGAGACTGGTCCCACGCCCAAAGAGCCAGCAGGGAAAACTATGCCTTGTTCTAAAGCTCTTTGGGAACCGCTTGCGTAGCCCCACACACCTGGGGGCTGCAGGCTTTCCTGCTGCCTTCAGACTCAAAACGACCCTTTCCCACTTGGCCCCGCCAGGCACAAAAATAGCCATATGTCTGGAGACTGGTCCCTTTCCCAAAGAGCCAGCAGGGAAAACTATGCCTTGTTCTAAAGCTCTTTGGGAACCGCTTGCGTGGCCCCACAGACCTGCGGGCTGCAGGCTTTCCTGCTGCCTTCAACCTCAGAAGCACCCTTTTCCACATGGCGTCACGCCAGGCACAAAAATGGCCATATGTCTGGAGGTTGGTCCCACGCCCAAAGAGCCAGCAGGGAAAATTATGCCTTGTTCTAAAGCTCTTTGGGAACCGCTTGCGTAGCCCCACACACCTGGGGGCTGCAGGCTTTCCTGCTGCCTTCAGCCTCAAAACACCCTTTCCCACTTGGTGCCGCGCCAGGCCCAAAAATGGCCATATGTCTGGAGACTGGTCCCACGCCCAAAGAGCCAGCAGGGAAAATTATGCCTTGTTCTAAAGCTCTTTGGGAACCGCTTGCGTAGCCCCACACACCTGGGGGCTGCAGGCTTTCCTGCTGCCTTCAGCCTCAAAACCACCCTTTCCCACTTGGCCCCGCGCCAGGCACAAAAATGGCCATATTTCTGGAGACTGGTCCCACGCCCAAAGAGCCAGCAGGGAAAACTATGCCTTGTTCTAAAGCTCTTTGGGAACCGCTTGCGTAGCCCCACACACCTGCGGGCTGCAGGCTTTCCTGCTGCCTTCAGACTCAAAACCACCCTTTCCCACTTGGCCCCGCGCCAGGCACAAAAATGGCCATATATCTGGAGACTGGTCCCACGCCCAAAGAGCCAGCAGGGAAAACTATGCCTTGTTCTAAAGCTCTTTGGGAACCGCTTGCGTAGCCCCACACACCTGGGGGCTGCAGGCTTTCCTGCTGCCTTCAGCCTCAAAACCACTCTTTCCCACTTGGCGCTGCGCCAGGCCCAAAAATGGCCATATGTCAGGAGACTGGTCCCACGCCCAAAGAGCCAGCAGGGAAAACTATGCCTTGTTCTAAAGCTCTTTGGGAACCGCTTGCGTAGCCCCACACACCTGGGGGCTGCAGGCTTTCCTGCTGCCTTCAGCCTCAAAACCACCCTTTCCCACTTGGCGCCGCGCCAGGCCCAAAAATGGCCATATATCTGGAGACTGGTTCCACGCCCAAAGAGCCAGCAGGGAAAACTATGCCTTGTTCTAAAGCTCTTTGGGAACCGCTTGCGTGGCCCCACAGACCTGCGGGCTGCCTGCTTTCCTGCTGCCTTCAACTTCAGAAGCACCCTTTTCCACATGGCGTCACGCCAGACACAAAAATGGCCATATGTCTGGAGACTGGTCCCAAGCCCAAAGAGCCAGCAGGGAAAACTATGCCTTGTTCTAAAGCTCTTTGGGAACCACTTGCGTAGCCCCACAGACATGGGGGCTGCAGGCTTTCCTGCTGCCTTCAGCCTCAAAACCACACTTTTCGACATGGCATCACGCCAGACACAAAAATGGCCATATGTCTGGAGGTTGGTCCCACGCCCAAAGAGCCATCAGGGAAAACTATGCCTTGTTCTAAAGCTCTTTGGGAACCGCTTGCGTAGCCCCACACACCTGGGGGCTGCAGGCTTTCCTGCTCTCTTCAGCCTCAAAAGAAACCTTTCGCAATTGGCGCCGCGCCAGGCCCAAAAATGGCCATATGTCTGAAGATTGGTCCCACGCCCAAAGAGCCAGCAGGGAAAACTATGCCTTGTTCTAAAGCTCTTTGGGAACCGCTTGCGTGGCCCCACACACCTGGGGGCTGCAGGCTTTCCTGCTGCCTTCAGCCTCAAAACAACCGTTTTCCACATGGCGTCGCGCCAGGCACAAAAATGGCCATATATCTGGAGACTGGTCCCACGCCCAAAGAGCCAGCAGGGAAAACTATGCCTTGTTCTAAAGCTCTTTGGGAACCGCTTGCGTAGCCCCACACACCTGGGGGCTGCAGGCTTTCCTGCTGCCTTCAGACTCAAAACGACCCTTTCCCACTTGGCCTTGCCAGGCACAAAAATAGCCATATGTCTGGAGACTGGTCCCTTTCCCGAAGAGCCAGCAGGGAAAACTATGCCTTGTTCTAAAGCTCTTTGGGAACCGCTTGCGTGGCCCCACAGACCTGCGGGCTGCCGGCTTTCCTGCTGCCTTCAACCTCAGAAGCACCCTTTTCCACATGGCGTCACGCCAGACACAAAAATGGCCATAAGTCTGGAGACTGGTCCCAAGCCCAAAGAGCCAGCAGGGAAAACTATGCCTTGTTCTAAAGCTCTTTGGGAACCACATGCGTAGCCCCACACATTGGGGGCTGCAGGCTTTCCTGCTGCCTTCAGCCTCAAAACCACCCTTTTCGACATGGCATCACGCCAGACACAAAAATGGCCATATGTCTGGAGGTTGGTCCCACGCCCAAAGAGCCAGCAGGGAAAACTATGCCTTGTTCTAAAGCTCTTTGGGAACCGCTTGCGTAGCCCCACACACCTGGGGGCTGCAGGCTTTCCTGCTCTCTTCAGCCTCAAAAGAAACCTTTCGCAATTGGCGCCGCGCCAGGCCCAAAAATGGCCATATGTCTGGAGGTTGGTCCCACGCCCAAAGAGCCAGCAGGGAAAACTATGCCTTGTTCTAAAGCTCTTTGGGAACCGCTTGCGTGGCCCCACACACCTGGGGGCTGCAGGCTTTCCTGCTGCCTTCAGCCTCAAAACCACCCTTTCCCACATGACGTCATGCCAGGCACAAAAATGGCCATATGTCTGGAGGTTGGTCCCACGCCCAAAGAGCCAGCAGGGAAAACTATGCCTTGTTCTAAAGCTCTTTGGGAACCGCTTGCGTAGCCCAACACACCTGGGGGCTGCAGGCTTTCCTGCTGCCTTCAGCCTCAAAACCACCCTTTTCCACATGGCGTCACGCCAGGCACAAAAATGGCCATATGTCTGGAGACTGCTCCCACGCCCAAAGAGCCAGCAGGGAAAACTATGCCTTGTTCTAAAGCTCTTTGGGAACCGCTTGCGTAGCCCCACACACCTGGGGGCTGCAGGCTTTCCTGCTGCCTTCAGACTCAAAACGACCCTTTCCCACTTGGCCCCGCAAGGCACAAAAATAGCCATATGTCTGGAGACTGGTCCCTTTCCCAAAGAGCCAGCAGGGAAAACTATGCCTTGTTCTAAAGCTCTTTGGGAACCGCTTGCGTGGCCCCACAGACCTGGGGGCTGCAGGCTTTCCTGCTGCCTTCAGCCTCAAAACCACCCTTTCCCACTTGGCGTCACGCCAGGCACAAAAATGGCCATATGTCTGGAGGTTGGTCCCACGCCCAAAGAGCCAGCAGGGAAAACTATGCCTTGCTCTAAAGCTCTTTGGGAACCGTTTGTGTAGAGCCACACACCTGGGGGCTGCAGGCTTTCCTGCTCTCTTCAGCCTCAAAAGCACCCTTTCCCACTTGGAGCCAAGCCAGGCCCAAAAATGGCCATATGTCTGGAGACTGGTCCCACGCCCAAAGAGCCAGCAGGGAAAACTATGCCTTGTTCTAAAGCTCTTTGGGAACCGCTTGCGTAGCCCCACACACCTGGGGGCTGCAGGCTTTCCTGCTGCCTTCAGCCTCAAAACCACCCTTTCCCACATGGCGTCACGCCAGGCACAAAAATGGCCATATGTCTGGAGGCTGGTCCCATGCCCAAAGAGCCAGCAGGGAAAACTATGCCTTGTTCTAAAGCTCTTTGGGAACCGCTTGCGTAGCCCCACACACCTGGGGGCTGCAGGCTTTCCTGCTGCCTTCAGCCTCAAAACCACCCTTTCCCACTTGGCGTCACGCCAGGCACAAAAATGGCCATATGTCTGGAGGTTGGTCCCACGCCCAAAGAGCCAGCAGGGAAAACTATGCCTTGTTCTAAAGCTCTTTGGGAACCGCTTGCGTAGCCCCACACACCTGGGGGCTGCAGGCTTTCCTGCTGCCTTCAGACTCAAAACGACCCTTTCCCACTTGGCGCCGCGCCAGGCACAAAAATGGCCATATGTCTGGAGACTGGTCCCTTTCCCAAAGAGCCAGCAGGGAAAACTATGCCTTGTTCTAAAGCTCTTTGGGAACCGCTTGCGTGGCCCCACAGACCTGCGGGCTGCAGGCTTTCCTGCTGCCTTCAGCCTCAAAACCACCCTTTCCCACTTGGCGTCACGCCAGGCACAAAAATGGCCATATGTCTGGAGGTTGGTCCCACGCCCAAAGAGCCAGCAGGGAAAACTATGCCTTGCTCTAAAGCTTTTTGGGAACGGCTTGCGTAGCCCCACACACCTGGGGGCTGCAGGCTTTCCTGCTCTCTTCAGCCTCAAAAGCACCCTTTCCCACTTGGCGCCGCGCCAGGCCCAAAAATGGCCATATGTCTGGAGACTGCTCCCACGCCCAAAGAGCCAGCAGGGAAAACTATGCCTTGTTCTAAAGCTCTTTGGGAACCGCTTGCGTAGCCCCAGAGACGTGGGGGCTGCAGGCTTTCCTGCTGCCTTCAGCCTCAAAACCACCCTTTCCCACTTGGCCCCGAGCCAGGCGCAAAAATGGCCATATCTCTGGAGACTGGTCCCACGCCCAAAGAGCCAGCAGGGAAAACTATGCCTTGTTCTAAAGCTCTTTGGGAACGGCTTGCGTAGCCCCACACACCTGGGGGCTGCAGGCTTTCCTGCTGCCTTCAGTCTCAAAACCACCCTTTTCCACATGGCGTCACGCCATGCACAAAAATGGCCATATGTCTGGAGACTGGTCCCACGCCCAAAGAGCCAGCAGGGAAAACTATGCCTTGTTCTAAAGCTCTTTGGGAACCGCTTGCGTAGCCCCACACACCTGGGGGCTGCAGGCTTTCCTGCTGCCTTCAGCCTCAAAACCACCCTTTCCCACATGGCGTCACGCCAGGCCCAAAAATGGCCATATCTCTGGAGACTGGTCCCACGCCCAAAGAGCCAGCAGGGAAAACTATGCCTTGTTCTAAAGCTCTTTGGGAACCGCTTGCGTAGGCCCACACACCTGGGGGCTGCAGGCTTTCCTGCTGCCTTCAGCCTCAAAACCACCCTTTCCCACTTGGCGCCAAGCCAGGCCCAAAAATGGCCATATGTCTGGAGACTGGTCCCACGCCCAAAGAGCCAGCAGGGAAAACTATGCCTTGTTCTAAAGCTCTTTGGGAACCGCTTGCGTAGCCCCACACACCTGGGGGCTGCAGGCTTTCCTGCTGCCTTCAGCCTCAAAACCACCCTTTTCCACATGGCGTCACGCCAGGCACAAAAATGGCCATATGTCTGGAGGTTAGTCCCACGCCCAAAGAGCCAGCAGGGAAAACTATGCCTTGTTCTAAAGCTCTTTGGGAACGGCTTGCGTAGCCACACAGAAACGGGGGGCTGCAGGCTTTCCTGCTCTCTTCAGCATCAGAAGAACCCTTTCGCACTTGACGCTGCGCCAGGCCCAAAAATGGCCATATGTCTGGAGACTGGTCCCACGCCCAAAGAGCCAGCAGGGAAAACTATGCCTTGTTCTAAAGCTCTTTGGGAACCGCTTGCGTAGCCCCAGAGACGTGGGGGCTGCAGGCTTTCCTGCTGCCTTCAGCCTCAAAACCACCCTTTCCCACTTGGCCCCGAGCCAGGCACAAAAATGGCCATATCTCTGGAGACTGGTCCCACGCCCAAAGAGCCAGCAGGGAAAACTATGCCTTGTTCTAAAGCTCTTTGGGAACCGCTTGCGTAGCCCCACACACCTGGGGGCTGCAGGCTTTCCTGCTGCCTTCAGACTCAAAACCACCCTTTCCCACTTGGCGCTGCGCCATGCACAAAAATGGCCATATGTCTGTAGGTTGGTCCCACGCCCAAAGAGCCAGCAGGGAAAACTATGCCTTGTTCTAAAGCTCTTTGGGAACCGCTTGCGTAGGCCCACACACCTGGGGGCTGCAGGCTTTCCTGCTGCCTTCAGCCTCAAAACCACCCTTTCCCACTTGGCGCCAAGCCAGGCCCAAAAATGGCCATATGTCTGGAGACTGGTCCCACGCCCAAAGAGCCAGCAGGGAAAACTATGCCTTGTTCTAAAGCTCTTTGGGAACCGCTTGCGTAGCCCCACACACCTGGGGGCTGCAGGCTTTCCTGCTGCCTTCAGCCTCAAAACCACCCTTTCCCACTTGGCCCCGCGCCAGGCACAAAAATGGCCATATTTCTGGAGACTGGTCCCACGCCCAAAGAGCCAGCAGGGAAAACTATGCCTTGTTCTAAAGCTCTTTGGGAACCGCTTGCGTAGCCCCACACACCTGTGGGCTGCAGGCTTTCCTGCTGCCTTCAGCCTCAAAACCACACTTTTCGACATGGCATCACGCCAGACACAAAAATGGCCATATGTCTGGAGGTTGGTCCCACGCCCAAAGAGCCATCAGGGAAAACTATGCCTTGTTCTAAAGCTCTTTGGGAACCGCTTGCGTAGCCCCACACACCTGGGGGCTGCAGGCTTTCCTGCTCTCTTCAGCCTCAAAAGAAACCTTTCGCAATTGGCGCCGCGCCAGGCCCAAAAATGGCCATATGTCTGAAGATTGGTCCCACGCCCAAAGAGCCAGCAGGGAAAACTATGCCTTGTTCTAAAGCTCTTTGGGAACCGCTTGCGTGGCCCCACACACCTGGGGGCTGCAGGCTTTCCTGCTGCCTTCAGCCTCAAAACCACCCTTTCCCACTTGGCCTTGCCAGGCACAAAAATAGCCATATGTCTGGAGACTGGTCCCTTTCCCGAAGAGCCAGCAGGGAAAACTATGCCTTGTTCTAAAGCTCTTTGGGAACCGCTTGCGTGGCCCCACAGACCTGCGGGCTGCCGGCTTTCCTGCTGCCTTCAACCTCAGAAGCACCCTTTTCCACATGGCGTCACGCCAGACACAAAAATGGCCATAAGTCTGGAGACTGGTCCCAAGCCCAAAGAGCCAGCAGGGAAAACTATGCCTTGTTCTAAAGCTCTTTGGGAACCACTTGCGTAGCCCCACACATTGGGGGCTGCAGGCTTTCCTGCTGCCTTCAGCCTCAAAACCACCCTTTTCGACATGGCATCACGCCAGACACAAAAATGGCCATATGTCTGGAGGTTGGTCCCACGCCCAAAGAGCCAGCAGGGAAAACTATGCCTTGTTCTAAAGCTCTTTGGGAACCGCTTGCGTAGCCCCACACACCTGGGGGCTGCAGGCTTTCCTGCTCTCTTCAGCCTCAAAAGAAACCTTTCGCAATTGGCGCCGCGCCAGGCCCAAAAATGGCCATATGTCTGGAGGCTGGTCCCATGCCCAAAGAGCCAGCAGGGAAAACTATGCCTTGTTCTAAAGCTCTTTGGGAACCGCTTGCGTGGCCCCACACACCTGGGGGCTGCAGGCTTTCCTGCTGCCTTCAGCCTCAAAACCACCCTTTCCCACATGACGTCATGCCAGGCACAAAAATGGCCATATGTCTGGAGGTTGGTCCCACGCCCAAAGAGCCAGCAGGGAAAACTATGCCTTGTTCTAAAGCTCTTTGGGAACCGCTTGCGTAGCCCAACACACCTGGGGGCTGCAGGCTTTCCTGCTGCCTTCAGCCTCAAAACCACCCTTTTCCACATGGCGTCACGCCAGGCACAAAAATGGCCATATGTCTGGAGACTGCTCCCACGCCCAAAGAGCCAGCAGGGAAAACTATGCCTTGTTCTAAAGCTCTTTGGGAACCGCTTGCGTAGCCCCACACACCTGGGGGCTGCAGGCTTTCCTGCTGCCTTCAGACTCAAAACGACCCTTTCCCACTTGGCCCCGCAAGGCACAAAAATAGCCATATGTCTGGAGACTGGTCCCTTTCCCAAAGAGCCAGCAGGGAAAACTATGCCTTGTTCTAAAGCTCTTTGGGAACCGCTTGCGTGGCCCCACAGACCTGGGGGCTGCAGGCTTTCCTGCTGCCTTCAGCCTCAAAACCACCCTTTCCCACTTGGCGTCACGCCAGGCACAAAAATGGCCATATGTCTGGAGGTTGGTCCCACGCCCAAAGAGCCAGCAGGGAAAACTATGCCTTGCTCTAAAGCTCTTTGGGAACCGTTTGTGTAGAGCCACACACCTGGGGGCTGCAGGCTTTCCTGCTCTCTTCAGCCTCAAAAGCACCCTTTCCCACTTGGAGCCAAGCCAGGCCCAAAAATGGCCATATGTCTGGAGACTGGTCCCACGCCCAAAGAGCCAGCAGGGAAAACTATGCCTTGTTCTAAAGCTCTTTGGGAACCGCTTGCGTAGCCCCACACACCTGGGGGCTGCAGGCTTTCCTGCTGCCTTCAGCCTCAAAACCACCCTTTCCCACATGGCGTCACGCCAGGCACAAAAATGGCCATATGTCTGGAGGCTGGTCCCATGCCCAAAGAGCCAGCAGGGAAAACTATGCCTTGTTCTAAAGCTCTTTGGGAACCGCTTGCGTAGCCCCACACACCTGGGGGCTGCAGGCTTTCCTGCTGCCTTCAGCCTCAAAACCACCCTTTCCCACTTGGCGTCACGCCAGGCACAAAAATGGCCATATGTCTGGAGGTTGGTCCCACGCCCAAAGAGCCAGCAGGGAAAACTATGCCTTGTTCTAAAGCTCTTTGGGAACCGCTTGCGTAGCCCCACACACCTGGGGGCTGCAGGCTTTCCTGCTGCCTTCAGACTCAAAACGACCCTTTCCCACTTGGCGCCGCGCCAGGCACAAAAATGGCCATATGTCTGGAGACTGGTCCCTTTCCCAAAGAGCCAGCAGGGAAAACTATGCCTTGTTCTAAAGCTCTTTGGGAACCGCTTGCGTGGCCCCACAGACCTGCGGGCTGCAGGCTTTCCTGCTGCCTTCAGCCTCAAAACCACCCTTTCCCACTTGGCGTCACGCCAGGCACAAAAATGGCCATATGTCTGGAGGTTGGTCCCACGCCCAAAGAGCCAGCAGGGAAAACTATGCCTTGCTCTAAAGCTTTTTGGGAACGGCTTGCGTAGCCCCACACACCTGGGGGCTGCAGGCTTTCCTGCTCTCTTCAGCCTCAAAAGCACCCTTTCCCACTTGGCGCCGCGCCAGGCCCAAAAATGGCCATATGTCTGGAGACTGGTCCCACGCCCAAAGAGCCAGCAGGGAAAACTATGCCTTGTTCTAAAGCTCTTTGGGAACCGCTTGCGTAGCCCCAGAGACGTGGGGGCTGCAGGCTTTCCTGCTGCCTTCAGCCTCAAAACCACCCTTTCCCACTTGGCCCCGAGCCAGGCGCAAAAATGGCCATATCTCTGGAGACTGGTCCCACGCCCAAAGAGCCAGCAGGGAAAACTATGCCTTGTTCTAAAGCTCTTTGGGAACGGCTTGCGTAGCCCCACACACCTGGGGGCTGCAGGCTTTCCTGCTGCCTTCAGTCTCAAAACCACCCTTTTCCACATGGCGTCATGCCATGCACAAAAATGGCCATATGTCTGGAGACTGGTCCCACGCCCAAAGAGCCAGCAGGGAAAACTATGCCTTGTTCTAAAGCTCTTTGGGAACCGCTTGCGTAGCCCCACACACCTGGGGGCTGCAGGCTTTCCTGCTGCCTTCAGCCTCAAAACCACCCTTTCCCACATGGCGTCACGCCAGGCCCAAAAATGGCCATATCTCTGGAGACTGGTCCCACGCCCAAAGAGCCAGCAGGGAAAACTATGCCTTGTTCTAAAGCTCTTTGGGAACCGCTTGCGTAGGCCCACACACCTGGGGGCTGCAGGCTTTCCTGCTGCCTTCAGCCTCAAAACCACCCTTTCCCACTTGGCGCCAAGCCAGGCCCAAAAATGGCCATATGTCTGGAGACTGGTCCCACGCCCAAAGAGCCAGCAGGGAAAACTATGCCTTGTTCTAAAGCTCTTTGGGAACCGTTTGCGTAGCCCCACACACCTGGGGGCTGCAGGCTTTCCTGCTCTCTTCAGCCTCAAAACCACCCTTTTCCACATGGCGTCACGCCAGGCACAAAAATGGCCATATGTCTGGAGGTTAGTCCCACGCCCAAAGAGCCAGCAGGGAAAACTATGCCTTGTTCTAAAGCTCTTTGGGAACGGCTTGCGTAGCCACACAGAAACGGGGGGCTGCAGGCTTTCCTGCTCTCTTCAGCATCAGAAGAACCCTTTCGCACTTGACGCTGCGCCAGGCCCAAAAATGGCCATATGTCTGGAGACTGGTCCCACGCCCAAAGAGCCAGCAGGGAAAACTATGCCTTGTTCTAAAGCTCTTTGGGAACCGCTTGCGTAGCCCCAGAGACGTGGGGGCTGCAGGCTTTCCTGCTGCCTTCAGCCTCAAAACCACCCTTTCCCACTTGGCCCCGAGCCAGGCACAAAAATGGCCATATCTCTGGAGACTGGTCCCACGCCCAAAGAGCCAGCAGGGAAAACTATGCCTTGTTCTAAAGCTCTTTGGGAACCGCTTGCGTAGCCCCACACACCTGGGGGCTGCAGGCTTTCCTGCTGCCTTCAGACTCAAAACCACCCTTTCCCACTTGGCGCTGCGCCATGCACAAAAATGGCCATATGTCTGTAGGTTGGTCCCACGCCCAAAGAGCCAGCAGGGAAAACTATGCCTTGTTCTAAAGCTCTTTGGGAACCGCTTGCGTAGGCCCACACACCTGGGGGCTGCAGGCTTTCCTGCTGCCTTCAGCCTCAAAACCACCCTTTCCCACTTGGCGCCGCGCCAGGCCCAAAAATGGCCATATGTCTGGAGACTGGTCCCACGCCCAAAGAGCCAGCAGGGAAAACTATGCCTTGTTCTAAAGCTCTTTGGGAACCGCTTGCGTAGCCCCACACACCTGGGGGCTGCAGGCTTTCCTGCTGCCTTCAGCCTCAAAACCACCCTTTCCCACTTGGCCCCGCGCCAGGCACAAAAATGGCCATATTTCTGGAGACTGGTCCCACGCCCAAAGAGCCAGCAGGGAAAACTATGCCTTGTTCTAAAGCTCTTTGGGAACCGCTTGCGTAGCCCCACACACCTGTGGGCTGCAGGCTTTCCTGCTGCCTTCAGTCTCAAAACCACCCTTTTCCACATGGCATCACGCCAGACACAAAAATGGCCATATGTCTGGAGGTTGGTCCCACGCCCAAAGAGCCATCAGGGAAAACTATGCCTTGTTCTAAAGCTCTTTGGGAACCGCTTGCGTAGCCCCACACACCTGGGGGCTGCAGGCTTTCCTGCTGCCTTCAGCCTCAAAAGAAACCTTTCGCAATTGGCGCCGCGCCAGGCCCAAAAATGGCCATATGTCTGAAGATTGGTCCCACGCCCAAAGAGCCAGCAGGGAAAACTATGCCTTGTTCTAAAGCTCTTTGGGAACCGCTTGCGTGGCCCCACACACCTGGGGGCTGCAGGCTTTCCTGCTGCCTTCAGCCTCAAAACAACCGTTTTCCACATGGCGTCACGCCAGGCACAAAAATGGCCATATATCTGGAGACTGGTCCCACGCCCAAAGAGCCAGCAGGGAAAACTATGCCTTGTTCTAAAGCTCTTTGGGAACCGCTTGCGTAGCCCCACACACCTGGGGGCTGCAGGCTTTCCTGCTGCCTTCAGACTCAAAACGACCCTTTCCCACTTGGCCTTGCCAGGCACAAAAATAGCCATATGTCTGGAGACTGGTCCCTTTCCCGAAGAGCCAGCAGGGAAAACTATGCCTTGTTCTAAAGCTCTTTGGGAACCGCTTGCGTGGCCCCACAGACCTGCGGGCTGCCGGCTTTCCTGCTGCCTTCAACCTCAGAAGCACCCTTTTCCACATGGCGTCACGCCAGACACAAAAATGGCCATAAGTCTGGAGACTGGTCCCAAGCCCAAAGAGCCAGCAGGGAAAACTATGCCTTGTTCTAAAGCTCTTTGGGAACCACTTGCGTAGCCCCACACATTGGGGGCTGCAGGCTTTCCTGCTGCCTTCAGCCTCAAAACCACCCTTTTCGACATGGCATCACGCCAGACACAAAAATGGCCATATGTCTGGAGGTTGGTCCCACGCCCAAAGAGCCAGCAGGGAAAACTATGCCTTGTTCTAAAGCTCTTTGGGAACCGCTTGCGTAGCCCCACACACCTGGGGGCTGCAGGCTTTCCTGCTGCCTTCAGACTCAAAACGACCCTTTCCCACTTGGCCCCGCAAGGCACAAAAATAGCCATATGTCTGGAGACTGGTCCCTTTCCCAAAGAGCCAGCAGGGAAAACTATGCCTTGTTCTAAAGCTCTTTGGGAACCGCTTGCGTGGCCCCACAGACCTGCGGGCTGCAGGCTTTCCTGCTGCCTTCAGCCTCAAAACCACCCTTTCCCACTTGGCGTCACGCCAGGCACAAAAATGGCCATATGTCTGGAGGTTGGTCCCACGCCCAAAGAGCCAGCAGGGAAAACTATGCCTTGCTCTAAAGCTCTTTGGGAACCGTTTGTGTAGAGCCACACACCTGGGGGCTGCAGGCTTTCCTGCTCTCTTCAGCCTCAAAAGCACCCTTTCCCACTTGGAGCCGCGCCAGGCCAAAAAATGGCCATATGTCTGGAGACTGGTCCCACGCCCAAAGAGCCAGCAGGGAAAACTATGCCTTGTTCTAAAGCTCTTTGGGAACCGCTTGCGTAGCCCCACACACCTGGGGGCTGCAGGCTTTCCTGCTGCCTTCAGCCTCAAAACCACCCTTTCCCACATGGCGTCACGCCAGGCACAAAAATGGCCATATGTCTGGAGGCTGGTCCCATGCCCAAAGAGCCAGCACGGAAAACTATGCCTTGTTCTAAAGCTCTTTGGGAACCGCTTGCGTAGCCCCACACACCTGGGGGCTGCAGGCTTTCCTGCTGCCTTCAGCCTCAAAACCACCCTTTTCCACATGGCGTCACGCCAGGCACAAAAATGGCCATATGTCTGGAGGTTGGTCCCACGCCCAAAGAGCCAGCAGGGAAAACTATGCCTTGTTCTAAAGCTCTTTGGGAACCGCTTGCGTAGCCCAACACACCTGGGGGCTGCAGGCTTTCCTGCTGCCTTCAGCCTCAAAACCACCCTTTTCCACATGGCGTCACGCCAGGCACAAAAATGGCCATATGTCTGGAGACTGGTCCCACGCCCAAAGAGCCAGCAGGGAAAACTATGCCTTGTTCTAAAGCTCTTTGGGAACCGCTTGCGTAGCCCCACACACCTGGGGGCTGCAGGCTTTCCTGCTGCCTTCAGACTCAAAACGACCCTTTCCCACTTGGCCCCGCAAGGCACAAAAATAGCCATATGTCTGGAGACTGGTCCCTTTCCCAAAGAGCCAGCAGGGAAAACTATGCCTTGTTCTAAAGCTCTTTGGGAACCGCTTGCGTGGCCCCACAGACCTGGGGGCTGCAGGCTTTCCTGCTGCCTTCAGCCTCAAAACCACCCTTTCCCACTTGGCGTCACGCCAGGCACAAAAATGGCCATATGTCTGGAGGTTGGTCCCACGCCCAAAGAGCCAGCAGGGAAAACTATGCCTTGCTCTAAAGCTCTTTGGGAACCCTTTGTGTAGAGCCACACACCTGGGGGCTGCAGGCTTTCCTGCTCTCTTCAGCCTCAAAAGCACCCTTTCCCACTTGGAGCCGCGCCAGGCCCAAAAATGGCCATATGTCTGGAGACTGGTCCCACGCCCAAAGAGCCAGCAGGGAAAACTATGCCTTGTTCTAAAGCTCTTTGGGAACCGCTTGCGTAGCCCCACACACCTGGGGGCTGCAGGCTTTCCTGCTGCCTTCAGCCTCAAAACCACCCTTTCCCACATGGCGTCACGCCAGGCACAAAAATGGCCATATGTCTGGAGGCTGGTCCCATGCCCAAAGAGCCAGCACGGAAAACTATGCCTTGTTCTAAAGCTCTTTGGGAACCGCTTGCGTAGCCCCACACACCTGGGGGCTGCAGGCTTTCCTGCTGCCTTCAGCCTCAAAACCACCCTTTTCCACATGGCGTCACGCCAGGCACAAAAATGGCCATATGTCTGGAGACTGGTCCCACGCCCAAAGAGCCAGCAGGGAAAACTATGCCTTGTTCTAAAGCTCTTTGGGAACCGCTTGCGTAGCCCCACACACCTGGGGGCTGCAGGCTTTCCTGCTGCCTTCAGACTCAAAACGACCCTTTCCCACTTGGCGCCGCGCCAGGCACAAAAATGGCCATATGTCTGGAGACTGCTCCCTTTCCCAAAGAGCCAGCAGGGAAAACTATGCCTTGTTCTAAAGCTCTTTGGGAACCGCTTGCGTGGCCCCACAGACCTGCGGGCTGCAGGCTTTCCTGCTGCCTTCAGCCTCAAAACCACCCTTTCCCACTTGGCGTCACGCCAGGCACAAAAATGGCCATATGTCTGGAGGTTGGTCCCACGCCCAAAGAGCCAGCAGGGAAAACTATGCCTTGCTCTAAAGCTTTTTGGGAACCGTTTGCGTAGCCCCACACACCTGGGGGCTGCAGGCTTTCCTGCTCTCTTCAGCCTCAAAAGCACCCTTTCCCACTTGGCGCCGCGCCAGGCCCAAAAATGGCCATATGTCTGGAGACTGGTCCCACGCCCAAAGAGCCAGCAGGGAAAACTATGCCTTGTTCTAAAGCTCTTTGGGAACCGCTTGCGTAGCCCCAGAGACGTGGGGGCTGCAGGCTTTCCTGCTGCCTTCAGCCTCAAAACCACCCTTTCCCACTTGGCCCCGAGCCAGGCGCAAAAATGGCCATATCTCTGGAGACTGGTCCCACGCCCAAAGAGCCAGCAGGGAAAACTATGCCTTGTTCTAAAGCTCTTTGGGAACGGCTTGCGTAGCCCCACACACCTGGGGGCTGCAGGCTTTCCTGCTGCCTTCAGTCTCAAAACCACCCTTTTCCACATGGCGTCACGCCATGCACAAAAATGGCCATATGTCTGGAGACTGGTCCCACGCCCAAAGAGCCAGCAGGGAAAACTATGCCTTGTTCTAAAGCTCTTTGGGAACCGCTTGCGTAGCCCCACACACCTGGGGGCTGCAGGCTTTCCTGCTGCCTTCAGCCTCAAAACCACCCTTTCCCACATGGCGTCACGCCAGGCCCAAAAATGGCCATATCTCTGGAGACTGGTCCCACGCCCAAAGAGCCAGCAGGGAAAACTATGCCTTGTTCTAAAGCTCTTTGGGAACGGCTTGCGTAGCCACACAGAAACGGGGGGCTGCAGGCTTTCCTGCTCTCTTCAGCATCAGAAGAACCCTTTCGCACTTGACGCTGCGCCAGGCCCAAAAATGGCCATATATCTGGAGACTGGTCCCACGCCCAAAGAGCCAGCAGGGAAAACTATGCCTTGTTCTAAAGCTCTTTGGGAACCGCTTGCGTAGCCCCAGAGACGTGGGGGCTGCAGACTTTCCTGCTGCCTTCAGCCTCAAAACCACCCTTTCCCACTTGGCCCCGAGCCAGGCACAAAAATGGCCATATCTCTGGAGACTGGTCCCACGCCCAAAGAGCCAGCAGGGAAAACTATGCCTTGTTCTAAAGCTCTTTGGGAACCGCTTGCGTAGCCCCACACACCTGGGGGCTGCAGGTTTTCCTGCTGCCTTCAGACTCAAAACCACCCTTTCCCACTTGGCGCTGCGCCATGCACAAAAATGGCCATATGTCTGTAGGTTGGTCCCACGCCCAAAGAGCCAGCAGGGAAAACTATGCCTTGTTCTAAAGCTCTTTGGGAACCGCTTGCGTAGGCCCACACACCTGGGGGCTGCAGGCTTTCCTGCTGCCTTCAGCCTCAAAACCACCCTTTCCCACTTGGCGCCGCGCCAGGCCCAAAAATGGCCATATGTCTGGAGACTGGTCCCACGCCCAAAGAGCCAGCAGGGAAAACTATGCCTTGTTCTAAAGCTCTTTGGGAACCGCTTGCGTAGCCCCACACACCTGGGGGCTGCAGGCTTTCCTGCTGCCTTCAGCCTCAAAACCACCCTTTCCCACTTGGCCCCGCGCCAGGCACAAAAATGGCCATATTTCTGGAGACTGGTCCCACGCCCAAAGAGCCAGCAGGGAAAACTATGCCTTGTTCTAAAGCTCTTTGGGAACCGCTTGCGTAGCCCCACACACCTGGGGGCTGCAGGCTTTCCTGCTGCCTTCAGTCTCAAAACCACCCTTTTCCACATGGCATCACGCCAGACACAAAAATGGCCATATGTCTGGAGGTTGGTCCCACGCCCAAAGAGCCATCAGGGAAAACTATGCCTTGTTCTAAAGCTCTTTGGGAACCGCTTGCGTAGCCCCACACACCTGGGGGCTGCAGGCTTTCCTGCTCTCTTCAGCCTCAAAAGAAACCTTTCGCAATTGGCGCCGCGCCAGGCCCAAAAATGGCCATATGTCTGAAGATTGGTCCCACGCCCAAAGAGCCAGCAGGGAAAACTATGCCTTGTTCTAAAGCTCTTTGGGAACCGCTTGCGTGGCCCCACACACCTGGGGGCTGCAGGCTTTCCTGCTGCCTTCAGCCTCAAAACAACCGTTTTCCACATGGCGTCACGCCAGGCACAAAAATGGCCATATATCTGGAGACTGGTCCCACGCCCAAAGAGCCAGCAGGGAAAACTATGCCTTGTTCTAAAGCTCTTTGGGAACCGCTTGCGTAGCCCCACACACCTGGGGGCTGCAGGCTTTCCTGCTGCCTTCAGACTCAAAACGACCCTTTCCCACTTGGCCTTGCCAGGCACAAAAATAGCCATATGTCTGGAGACTGGTCCCTTTCCCGAAGAGCCAGCAGGGAAAACTATGCCTTGTTCTAAAGCTCTTTGGGAACCGCTTGCGTGGCCCCACAGACCTGCGGGCTGCCGGCTTTCCTGCTGCCTTCAACCTCAGAAGCACCCTTTTCCACATGGCGTCACGCCAGACACAAAAATGGCCATAAGTCTGGAGACTGGTCCCAAGCCCAAAGAGCCAGCAGGGAAAACTATGCCTTGTTCTAAAGCTCTTTGGGAACCACTTGCGTAGCCCCACACATTGGGGGCTGCAGGCTTTCCTGCTGCCTTCAGCCTCAAAACCACCCTTTTCGACATGGCATCACGCCAGACACAAAAATGGCCATATGTCTGGAGGTTGGTCCCACGCCCAAAGAGCCAGCAGGGAAAACTATGCCTTGTTCTAAAGCTCTTTGGGAACCGCTTGCGTAGCCCCACACACCTGGGGGCTGCAGGCTTTCCTGCTGCCTTCAGACTCAAAACGACCCTTTCCCACTTGGCCCCGCAAGGCACAAAAATAGCCATATGTCTGGAGACTGGTCCCTTTCCCAAAGAGCCAGCAGGGAAAACTATGCCTTGTTCTAAAGCTCTTTGGGAACCGCTTGCGTGGCCCCACAGACCCTGGGGGCTGCAGGCTTTCCTGCTGCCTTCAGCCTCAAAACCACCCTTTCCCACTTGGCGTCACGCCAGGCACAAAAATGGCCATATGTCTGGAGGTTGGTCCCACGCCCAAAGAGCCAGCAGGGAAAACTATGCCTTGCTCTAAAGCTCTTTGGGAACCGTTTGTGTAGAGCCACACACCTGGGGGCTGCAGGCTTTCCTGCTCTCTTCAGCCTCAAAAGCACCCTTTCCCACTTGGAGCCGCGCCAGGCCAAAAAATGGCCATATGTCTGGAGACTGGTCCCACGCCCAAAGAGCCAGCAGGGAAAACTATGCCTTGTTCTAAAGCTCTTTGGGAACCGCTTGCGTAGCCCCACACACCTGGGGGCTGCAGGCTTTCCTGCTGCCTTCAGCCTCAAAACCACCCTTTCCCACATGGCGTCACGCCAGGCACAAAAATGGCCATATGTCTGGAGGCTGGTCCCATGCCCAAAGAGCCAGCACGGAAAACTATGCCTTGTTCTAAAGCTCTTTGGGAACCGCTTGCGTAGCCCCACACACCTGGGGGCTGCAGGCTTTCCTGCTGCCTTCAGCCTCAAAACCACCCTTTCCCACATGGCGTCACGCCAGGCCCAAAAATGGCCATATCTCTGGAGACTGGTCCCACGCCCAAAGAGCCAGCAGGGAAAACTATGCCTTGTTCTAAAGCTCTTTGGGAACGGCTTGCGTAGCCACACAGAAACGGGGGGCTGCAGGCTTTCCTGCTCTCTTCAGCATCAGAAGAACCCTTTCGCACTTGACGCTGCGCCAGGCCCAAAAATGGCCATATGTCTGGAGACTGGTCCCACGCCCAAAGAGCCAGCAGGGAAAACTATGCCTTGTTCTAAAGCTCTTTGGGAACCGCTTGCGTAGCCCCAGAGACGTGGGGGCTGCAGGCTTTCCTGCTGCCTTCAGCCTCAAAACCACCCTTTCCCACTTGGCCCCGAGCCAGGCACAAAAATGGCCATATCTCTGGAGACTGGTCCCACGCCCAAAGAGCCAGCAGGGAAAACTATGCCTTGTTCTAAAGCTCTTTGGGAACCGCTTGCGTAGCCCCACACACCTGGGGGCTGCAGGCTTTCCTGCTGCCTTCAGACTCAAAACCACCCTTTCCCACTTGGCGCTGCGCCATGCACAAAAATGGCCATATGTCTGTAGGTTGGTCCCACGCCCAAAGAGCCAGCAGGGAAAACTATGCCTTGTTCTAAAGCTCTTTGGGAACCGCTTGCGTAGGCCCACACACCTGGGGGCTGCAGGCTTTCCTGCTGCCTTCAGCCTCAAAACCACCCTTTCCCACTTGGCGCCAAGCCAGGCCCAAAAATGGCCATATGTCTGGAGACTGGTCCCACGCCCAAAGAGCCAGCAGGGAAAACTATGCCTTGTTCTAAAGCTCTTTGGGAACCGCTTGCGTAGCCCCACACACCTGGGGGCTGCAGGCTTTCCTGCTGCCTTCAGCCTCAAAACCACCCTTTCCCACTTGGCCCCGCGCCAGGCACAAAAATGGCCATATTTCTGGAGACTGGTCCCACGCCCAAAGAGCCAGCAGGGAAAACTATGCCTTGTTCTAAAGCTCTTTGGGAACCGCTTGCGTAGCCCCACACACCTGGGGGCTGCAGGCTTTCCTGCTGCCTTCAGTCTCAAAACCACCCTTTTCCACATGGCATCACGCCAGACACAAAAATGGCCATATGTCTGGAGGTTGGTCCCACGCCCAAAGAGCCATCAGGGAAAACTATGCCTTGTTCTAAAGCTCTTTGGGAACCGCTTGCGTAGCCCCACACACCTGGGGGCTGCAGGCTTTCCTGCTCTCTTCAGCCTCAAAAGAAACCTTTCGCAATTGGCGCCGCGCCAGGCCCAAAAATGGCCATATGTCTGAAGATTGGTCCCACGCCCAAAGAGCCAGCAGGGAAAACTATGCCTTGTTCTAAAGCTCTTTGGGAACCGCTTGCGTGGCCCCACACACCTGGGGGCTGCAGGCTTTCCTGCTGCCTTCAGCCTCAAAACAACCGTTTTCCACATGGCGTCACGCCAGGCACAAAAATGGCCATATATCTGGAGACTGGTCCCACGCCCAAAGAGCCAGCAGGGAAAACTATGCCTTGTTCTAAAGCTCTTTGGGAACCGCTTGCGTAGCCCCACACACCTGGGGGCTGCAGGCTTTCCTGCTGCCTTCAGACTCAAAACGACCCTTTCCCACTTGGCCTTGCCAGGCACAAAAATAGCCATATGTCTGGAGACTGGTCCCTTTCCCGAAGAGCCAGCAGGGAAAACTATGCCTTGTTCTAAAGCTCTTTGGGAACCGCTTGCGTGGCCCCACAGACCTGCGGGCTGCCGGCTTTCCTGCTGCCTTCAACCTCAGAAGCACCCTTTTCCACATGGCGTCACGCCAGACACAAAAATGGCCATAAGTCTGGAGACTGGTCCCAAGCCCAAAGAGCCAGCAGGGAAAACTATGCCTTGTTCTAAAGCTCTTTGGGAACCACTTGCGTAGCCCCACACATTGGGGGCTGCAGGCTTTCCTGCTGCCTTCAGCCTCAAAACCACCCTTTTCGACATGGCATCACGCCAGACACAAAAATGGCCATATGTCTGGAGGTTGGTCCCACGCCCAAAGAGCCAGCAGGGAAAACTATGCCTTGTTCTAAAGCTCTTTGGGAACCGCTTGCGTAGCCCCACACACCTGGGGGCTGCAGGCTTTCCTGCTGCCTTCAGACTCAAAACGACCCTTTCCCACTTGGCCCCGCAAGGCACAAAAATAGCCATATGTCTGGAGACTGGTCCCTTTCCCAAAGAGCCAGCAGGGAAAACTATGCCTTGTTCTAAAGCTCTTTGGGAACCGCTTGCGTGGCCCCACAGACCTGCGGGCTGCAGGCTTTCCTGCTGCCTTCAGCCTCAAAACCACCCTTTCCCACTTGGCGTCACGCCAGGCACAAAAATGGCCATATGTCTGGAGGTTGGTCCCACGCCCAAAGAGCCAGCAGGGAAAACTATGCCTTGCTCTAAAGCTCTTTGGGAACCGTTTGTGTAGAGCCACACACCTGGGGGCTGCAGGCTTTCCTGCTCTCTTCAGCCTCAAAAGCACCCTTTCCCACTTGGAGCCGCGCCAGGCCAAAAAATGGCCATATGTCTGGAGACTGGTCCCACGCCCAAAGAGCCAGCAGGGAAAACTATGCCTTGTTCTAAAGCTCTTTGGGAACCGCTTGCGTAGCCCCACACACCTGGGGGCTGCAGGCTTTCCTGCTGCCTTCAGCCTCAAAACCACCCTTTCCCACATGGCGTCACGCCAGGCACAAAAATGGCCATATGTCTGGAGGCTGGTCCCATGCCCAAAGAGCCAGCACGGAAAACTATGCCTTGTTCTAAAGCTCTTTGGGAACCGCTTGCGTAGCCCCACACACCTGGGGGCTGCAGGCTTTCCTGCTGCCTTCAGCCTCAAAACCACCCTTTTCCACATGGCGTCACGCCAGGCACAAAAATGGCCATATGTCTGGAGGTTGGTCCCACGCCCAAAGAGCCAGCAGGGAAAACTATGCCTTGTTCTAAAGCTCTTTGGGAACCGCTTGCGTAGCCCCACACACCTGGGGGCTGCAGGCTTTCCTGCTGCCTTCAGACTCAAAACGACCCTTTCCCACTTGGCGCCGCGCCAGGCACAAAAATGGCCATATGTCTGGAGACTGGTCCCTTTCCCAAAGAGCCAGCAGGGAAAACTATGCCTTGTTCTAAAGCTCTTTGGGAACCGCTTGCGTGGCCCCACAGACCTGCGGGCTGCAGGCTTTCCTGCTGCCTTCAGCCTCAAAACCACCCTTTCCCACTTGGCGTCACGCCAGGCACAAAAATGGCCATATGTCTGGAGGTTGGTCCCACGCCCAAAGAGCCAGCAGGGAAAACTATGCCTTGCTCTAAAGCTTTTTGGGAACCGTTTGCGTAGCCCCACACACCTGGGGGCTGCAGGCTTTCCTGCTCTCTTCAGCCTCAAAAGCACCCTTTCCCACTTGGCGCCGCGCCAGGCCCAAAAATGGCCATATGTCTGGAGACTGGTCCCACGCCCAAAGAGCCAGCACGGAAAACTATGCCTTGTTCTAAAGCTCTTTGGGAACCGCTTGCGTAGCCCCAGAGACGTGGGGGCTGCAGGCTTTCCTGCTGCCTTCAGCCTCAAAACCACCCTTTCCCACTTGGCCCCGAGCCAGGCACAAAAATGGCCATATCTCTGGAGACTGGTCCCACGCCCAAAGAGCCAGCAGGGAAAACTATGCCTTGTTCTAAAGCTCTTTGGGAACGGCTTGCGTAGCCCCACACACCTGGGGGCTGCAGGCTTTCCTGCTGCCTTCAGCCTCAAAACCACCCTTTCCCACATGGCGTCACGCCAGGCACAAAAATGGCCATATGTCTGGAGGCTGGTCCCATGCCCAAAGAGCCAGCACGGAAAACTATGCCTTGTTCTAAAGCTCTTTGGGAACCGCTTGCGTAGCCCCACACACCTGGGGGCTGCAGGCTTTCCTGCTGCCTTCAGCCTCAAAACCACCCTTTTCCACATGGCGTCACGCCAGGCACAAAAATGGCCATATGTCTGGAGGTTGGTCCCACGCCCAAAGAGCCAGCAGGGAAAACTATGCCTTGTTCTAAAGCTCTTTGGGAACCGCTTGCGTAGCCCCACACACCTGGGGGCTGCAGGCTTTCCTGCTGCCTTCAGACTCAAAACGACCCTTTCCCACTTGGCGCCGCGCCAGGCACAAAAATGGCCATATGTCTGGAGACTGGTCCCTTTCCCAAAGAGCCAGCAGGGAAAACTATGCCTTGTTCTAAAGCTCTTTGGGAACCGCTTGCGTGGCCCCACAGACCTGCGGGCTGCAGGCTTTCCTGCTGCCTTCAGCCTCAAAACCACCCTTTCCCACTTGGCGTCACGCCAGGCACAAAAATGGCCATATGTCTGGAGGTTGGTCCCACGCCCAAAGAGCCAGCAGGGAAAACTATGCCTTGCTCTAAAGCTTTTTGGGAACCGTTTGCGTAGCCCCACACACCTGGGGGCTGCAGGCTTTCCTGCTCTCTTCAGCCTCAAAAGCACCCTTTCCCACTTGGCGCCGCGCCAGGCCCAAAAATGGCCATATGTCTGGAGACTGGTCCCACGCCCAAAGAGCCAGCACGGAAAACTATGCCTTGTTCTAAAGCTCTTTGGGAACCGCTTGCGTAGCCCCAGAGACGTGGGGGCTGCAGGCTTTCCTGCTGCCTTCAGCCTCAAAACCACCCTTTCCCACTTGGCCCCGAGCCAGGCACAAAAATGGCCATATCTCTGGAGACTGGTCCCACGCCCAAAGAGCCAGCAGGGAAAACTATGCCTTGTTCTAAAGCTCTTTGGGAACGGCTTGCGTAGCCCCACACACCTGGGGGCTGCAGGCTTTCCTGCTGCCTTCAGTCTCAAAACCACCCTTTTCCACATGGCGTCACGCCATGCACAAAAATGGCCATATGTCTGGAGGTTGGTCCCACGCCCAAAGAGCCAGCAGGGAAAACTATGCCTTGTTCTAAAGCTCTTTGGGAACCGCTTGCGTAGCCCCACACACCTGGGGGCTGCAGGCTTTCCTGCTGCCTTCAGCCTCAAAACCACCCTTTCCCACATGGCGTCACGCCAGGCCCAAAAATGGCCATATCTCTGGAGACTGGTCCCACGCCCAAAGAGCCAGCAGGGAAAACTATGCCTTGTTCTAAAGCTCTTTGGGAACCGCTTGCGTAGCCCCACACACCTGGGGGCTGCAGGCTTTCCTGCTGCCTTCAGACTCAAAACCACCCTTTCCCACTTGGCGCCAAGCCAGGCCCAAAAATGGCCATATGTCTGGAGACTGGTCCCTTTCCCAAAGAGCCAGCAGGGAAAACTATGCCTTGTTCTAAAGCTCTTTGGGAACCGCTTGCGTAGCCCCACACACCTGGGGGCTGCAGGCTTTCCTGCTGCCTTCAGCCTCAAAACCACCCTTTCCCACATGGCGTCACGCCAGGCACAAAAATGGCCATATGTCTGGAGGTTAGTCCCACGCCCAAAGAGCCAGCAGGGAAAACTATGCCTTGTTCTAAAGCTCTTTGGGAACCGCTTGCGTAGCCACACAGAAACGGGGGGCTGCAGGCTTTCCTGCTCTCTTCAGCATCAGAAGAACCCTTTCGCACTTGACGCTGCGCCAGGCCCAAAAATGGCCATATGTCTGGAGACTGGTCCCACGCCCAAAGAGCCAGGAGGGAAAACTATGCCTTGTTCTAAAGCTCTTTGGGAACCGCTTGCGTAGCCCCAGAGACGTGGGGGCTGCAGGCTTTCCTGCTGCCTTCAGCCTCAAAACCACCCTTTCCCACTTGGCCCCGAGCCAGGCACAAAAATGGCCATATCTCTGGAGACTGGTCCCACGCCCAAAGAGCCAGCAGGGAAAACTATGCCTTGTTCTAAAGCTCTTTGGGAACCGCTTGCGTAGCCCCACACACCTGGGGGCTGCAGGCTTTCCTGCTGCCTTCAGACTCAAAACCACCCTTTCCCACTTGGCGCTGCGCCATGCACAAAAATGGCCATATGTCTGTAGGTTGGTCCCACGCCCAAAGAGCCAGCAGGGAAAACTATGCCTTGTTCTAAAGCTCTTTGGGAAACGCTTGCGTAGGCCCACACACCTGGGGGCTGCAGGCTTTCCTGCTGCCTTCAGTCTCAAAACCACCCTTTTCCACATGGCGTCACGCCATGCACAAAAATGGCCATATGTCTGGAGGTTGGTCCCACGCCCAAAGAGCCAGCAGGGAAAACTATGCCTTGTTCTAAAGCTCTTTGGGAACCGCTTGCGTAGCCCCACACACCTGGGGGCTGCAGGCTTTCCTGCTGCCTTCAGCCTCAAAACCACCCTTTCCCACATGGCGTCACGCCAGGCCCAAAAATGGCCATATCTCTGGAGACTGGTCCCACGCCCAAAGACCCAGCAGGGAAAACTATGCCTTGTTCTAAAGCTCTTTGGGAACCGCTTGCGTAGGCCCACACACCTGGGGGGTGCAGGCTTTCCTGCTGCCTTCAGCCTCAAAACCACCCTTTCCCACTTGGCGCCAAGCCAGGCCCAAAAATGGCCATATGTCTGGAGACTGGTCCCACGCCCAAAGAGCCAGCAGGGAAAACTATGCCTTGTTCTAAAGCTCTTTGGGAACCGCTTGCGTAGCCCCACACACCTGGGGGCTGCAGGCTTTCCTGCTGCCTTCAGCCTCAAAACCACCCTTTTCCACATGGCGTCACGCCAGGCACAAAAATGGCCATATGTCTGGAGGTTAGTCCCACGCCCAAAGAGCCAGCAGGGAAAACTATGCCTTGTTCTAAAGCTCTTTGGGAACGGCTTGCGTAGCCACACAGAAACGGGGGGCTGCAGGCTTTCCTGCTCTCTTCAGCATCAGAAGAACCCTTTCGCACTTGACGCTGCGCCAGGCCCAAAAATGGCCATATGTCTGGAGACTGGTCCCACGCCCAAAGAGCCAGGAGGGAAAACTATGCCTTGTTCTAAAGCTCTTTGGGAACCGCTTGCGTAGCCCCAGAGACGTGGGGGCTGCAGGCTTTCCTGCTGCCTTCAGCCTCAAAACCACCCTTTCCCACTTGGCCCCGAGCCAGGCACAAAAATGGCCATATCTCTGGAGACTGGTCCCACGCCCAAAGAGCCAGCAGGGAAAACTATGCCTTGTTCTAAAGCTCTTTGGGAACCGCTTGCGTAGCCCCACACACCTGGGGGCTGCAGGCTTTCCTGCTGCCTTCAGACTCAAAACCACCCTTTCCCACTTGGCGCTGCGCCATGCACAAAAATGGCCATATGTCTGTAGGTTGGTCCCACGCCCAAAGAGCCAGCAGGGAAAACTATGCCTTGTTCTAAAGGTCTTTGGGAACCGCTTGCGTAGCCCCACACACCTGGGGGCTGCAGGCTTTCCTGCTGCCTTCAGACTCAAAACCACCCTTTCCCACTTGGCGCCAAGCCAGGCCCAAAAATGGCCATATGTCTGGAGACTGGTCCCACGCCCAAAGAGCCAGCAGGGAAAACTATGCCTTGTTCTAAAGCTCTTTGGGAACCGGTTGCGTAGCTCCACACACCTGGGGGCTGCAGGCTTTCCTGCTGCCTTCAGCCTCAAAACCACCCTTTCCCACTTGGCCCCGCGCCAGGCACAAAAATGGCCATATTTCTGGAGACTGGTCCCACGCCCAAAGAGCCAGCAGGGAAAACTATGCCTTGTTCTAAAGCTCTTTGGGAACCGCTGCGTAGCCCCACACACCTGCGGGGCTGCAGGCTTTCCTGCTGCCTTCAGACTCAAAACCACCCTTTCCCACTTGGCCCCGCGCCAGGCACAAAAATGGCCATATATCTGGAGACTGGTCCCACGCCCAAAGAGCCAGCAGGGAAAACTATGCCTTGTTCTAAAGCTCTTTGGGAACCGCTTGCGTAGCCCCACACACCTGGGGGCTGCAGGCTTTCCTGCTGCCTTCAGCCTCAAAACCACTCTTTCCCACTTGGCGCTGCGCCAGGCCCAAAAATGGCCATATGTCAGGAGACTGGTCCCACGCCCAAAGAGCCAGCAGGGAAAACTATGCCTTGTTCTAAAGCTCTTTGGGAACGGCTTGCGTAGCCCCACACACCTGGGGGCTGCAGGCTTTCCTGCTGCCTTCAGCCTCAAAAACACCCTTTCCCACTTGGCGCCGCGCCAGGCCCAAAAATGGCCATATATCTGGAGACTGGTTCCACGCCCAAAGAGCCAGCAGGGAAAACTATGCCTTGTTCTAAAGCTCTTTGGGAACCGCTTGCGTGGCCCCACAGACCTGCGGGCTGCCGGCTTTCCTGCTGCCTTCAACTTCAGAAGCACCCTTTTCCACATGGCGTCACGCCAGACACAAAAATGGCCATATGTCTGGAGACTGGTCCCAAGCCCAAAGAGCCAGCAGGGAAAACTATGCCTTGTTCTAAAGCTCTTTGGGAACCACTTGCGTAGCCCCACAGACATGGGGGCTGCAGGCTTTCCTGCTGCCTTCAGCCTCAAAACCACCCTTTTCGACATGGCATCACGCCAGACACAAAAATGGCCATATGTCTGGAGGTTGGTCCCACGCCCAAAGAGCCAGCAGGGAAAACTATGCCTTGTTCTAAAGCTCTTTGGGAACCGCTTGCGTAGCCCCACACACCTGGGGGCTGCAGGCTTTCCTGCTCTCTTCAGCCTCAAAAGAAACCTTTCGCAATTGGCGCCGCGCCAGGCCCAAAAATGGCCATATGTCTGAAGATTGGTCCCACGCCCAAAGAGCCAGCAGGGAAAACTATGCCTTGTTCGAAAGCTCTTTGGGAACCGCTTGCGTGGCCCCACACACCTGGGGGCTGCAGGCTTTCCTGCTGCCTTCAGCCTCAAAACAACCGTTTTCCACATGGCGTCACGCCAGGCACAAAAATGGCCATATGTCTGGAGACTGGTCCCACGCCCAAAGAGCCAGCAGGGAAAACTATGCCTTGTTCTAAAGCTCTTTGGGAACCGCTTGCGTAGCCCCACACACCTGGGGGCTGCAGGCTTTCCTGCTGCCTTCAGACTCAAAACGACCCTTTCCCACTTGGCCCCGCCAGGCACAAAAATAGCCATATGTCTGGAGACTGGTCCCTTTCCCGAAGAGCCAGCAGGGAAAACTATGCCTTGTTCTAAACCTCTTTGGGAACCGCTTGCGTGGCCCCACAGACCTGCGGGCTGCCGGCTTTCCTGCTGCCTTCAACCTCAGAAGCACCCTTTTCCACATGGCGTCACGCCAGACACAAAAATGGCCATATGTCTGGAGACTGGTCCCAAGCCCAAAGAGCCAGCAGGGAAAACTATGCCTTGTTCTAAAGCTCTTTGGGAACCACTTGCGTAGCCCCACACACCTGGGGGCTGCAGGCTTTCCTGCTGCCTTCAGCCTCAAAACCACCCTTTTCGACATGGCATCACGCCAGACACAAAAATGGCCATATGTCTGGAGGTTGGTCCCACGCCCAAAGAGCCAGCAGGGAAAACTATGCCTTGTTCTAAAGCTCTTTGGGAACCGCTTGCGTAGCCCCACACACCTGGGGGCTGCAGGCTTTCCTGCTCTCTTCAGCCTCAAAAGAAACCTTTCGCAATTGGCGCCGCGCCAGGCCCAAAAATGGCCATATGTCTGAAGATTGGTCCCACGCCCAAAGAGCCAGCAGGGAAAACTATGCCTTGTTCTAAAGCTCTTTGGGAACCGCTTGCGTGGCCCCACACACCTGGGGGCTGCAGGCTTTCCTGCTGCCTTCAGCCTCAAAACCACCCTTTCCCACATGACGTCATGCCAGGCACAAAAATGGCCATATGTCTGGAGGTTGGTCCCACGCCCAAAGAGCCAGCAGGGAAAACTATGCCTTGTTCTAAAGCTCTTTGGGAACCGCTTGCGTAGCCCAACACACCTGGGGGCTGCAGGCTTTCCTGCTGCCTTCAGCCTCAAAACCACCCTTTTCCACATGGCGTCACGCCAGGCACAAAAATGGCCATATGTCTGGAGACTGGTCCCACGCCCAAAGAGCCAGCAGGGAAAACTATGCCTTGTTCTAAAGCTCTTTGGGAACCGCTTGCGTAGCCCCACACACCTGGGGGCTGCAGGCTTTCCTGCTGCCTTCAGACTCATAACGACCCTTTCCCACTTGGCCCCGCAAGGCACAAAAATAGCCATATGTCTGGAGACTGGTCCCTTTCCCAAAGAGCCAGCAGGGAAAACTATGCCTTGTTCTAAAGCTCTTTGGGAACCGCTTGCGTGGCCCCACAGACCTGCGGGCTGCAGGCTTTCCTGCTGCCTTCAGCCTCAAAACCACCCTTTCCCACTTGGCGTCACGCCAGGCACAAAAATGGCCATATGTCTGGAGGTTGGTCCCACGCCCAAAGAGCCAGCAGGGAAAACTATGCCTTGTTCTAAAGCTCTTTGGGAACCGTTTGTGTAGAGCCACACACCTGGGGGCTGCAGGCTTTCCTGCTCTCTTCAGCCTTAAAAGCACCCTTTCCCACTTGGAGCCGCGCCAGGCCAAAAAATGGCCATATGTCTGGAGACTGGTCCCACGCCCAAAGAGCCAGCAGGGAAAACTATGCCTTGTTCTAAAGCTCTTTGGGAACGGCTTGCGTAGCCCCACACACCTGGGGGCTGCAGGCTTTCCTGCTGCCTTCAGCCTCAAAACCACCCTTTCCCACAAGGCGTCACGCCAGGCACAAAAATGGCCATATGTCTGGAGGTTGGTCCCACGCCCAAAGAGCCAGCACGGAAAACTATGCCTTGTTCTAAAGCTCTTTGGGAACCGCTTGCGTAGCCCAACACACCTGGGGGCTGCAGGCTTTCCTGCTGCCTTCAGCCTCAAAACCACCCTTTTCCACATGGCGTCACGCCAGGCACAAAAATGGCCATATGTCTGGAGGTTGGTCCCACGCCCAAAGAGCCAGCAGGGAAAACTATGCCTTGTTCTAAAGCTCTTTGGGAACCGCTTGCGTAGCCCCACACACCTGCGGGCTGCAGGCTTTCCTGCTGCCTTCAGACTCAAAACGACCCTTTCCCACTTGGCGCCGCGCCAGGCACAAAAATGGCCATATGTCTGGAGACTGGTCCCTTTCCCAAAGAGCCAGCAGGGAAAACTATGCCTTGTTCTAAAGCTCTTTGGGAACCGCTTGCGTGGCCCCACAGACCTGCGGGCTGCAGGCTTTCCTGCTGCCTTCAGCCTCAAAACCACCCTTTCCCACTTGGCGTCACGCCAGGCACAAAAATGGCCATATGTCTGGAGGTTGGTCCCACGCCCAAAGAGCCAGCAGGGAAAACTATGCCTTGCTCTAAAGCTCTTTGGGAACCGTTTGCGTAGCCCCACACACCTGGGGGCTGCAGGCTTTCCTGCTGCCTTCAGACTCAAAACGACCCTTTCCCACTTGGCGCCGCGCCAGGCACAAAAATGGCCATATGTCTGGAGACTGGTCCCTTTCCCAAAGAGCCAGCAGGGAAAACTATGCCTTGTTCTAAAGCTCTTTGGGAACCGCTTGCGTGGCCCCACAGACCTGCGGGCTGCAGGCTTTCCTGCTGCCTTCAGCCTCAAAACCACCCTTTCCCACTTGGCGTCACGCCAGGCACAAAAATGGCCATATGTCTGGAGGTTGGTCCCACGCCCAAAGAGCCAGCAGGGAAAAATATGCCTTGCTCTAAAGCTTTTTGGGAACCGTTTGCGTAGCCCCACACACCTGGGGGCTGCAGGCTTTCCTGCTCTCTTCAGCCTCAAAAGCACCCTTTCCCACTTGGCGCCGCGCCAGGCCCAAAAATGGCCATATGTCTGGAGACTGGTCCCACGCCCAAAGAGCCAGCAGGGAAAACTATGCCTTGTTCTAAAGCTCTTTGGGAACCGCTTGCGTAGCCCCAGAGACGTGGGGGCTGCAGGCTTTCCTGCTGCCTTCAGCCTCAAAACCACCCTTTCCCACTTGGCCCCGAGCCAGGCACAAAAATGGCCATATCTCTGGAGACTGGTCCCACGCCCAAAGAGCCAGCAGGGAAAACTATGCCTTGTTCTAAAGCTCTTTGGGAACGGCTTGCGTAGCCCCACACACCTGGGGGCTGCAGGCTTTCCTGCTGCCTTCAGTCTCAAAACCACCCTTTTCCACATGGCGTCACGCCATGCACAAAAATGGCCATATGTCTGGAGGTTGGTCCCACGCCCAAAGAGCCAGCAGGGAAAACTATGCCTTGTTCTAAAGCTCTTTGGGAACCGCTTGCGTAGCCCCACACACCTGGGGGCTGCAGGCTTTCCTGCTGCCTTCAGCCTCAAAACCACCCTTTCCCACATGGCGTCACGCCAGGCCCAAAAATGGCCATATCTCTGGAGACTGGTCCCACGCCCAAAGAGCCAGCAGGGAAAACTATGCCTTGTTCTAAAGCTCTTTGGGAACCGCTTGCGTAGCCCCACACACCTGGGGGCTGCAGGCTTTCCTGCTGCCTTCAGACTCAAAACCACCCTTTCCCACTTGGCGCCAAGCCAGGCCCAAAAATGGCCATATGTCTGGAGACTGGTCCCACGCCCAAAGAGCCAGCAGGGAAAACTATGCCTTGTTCTAAAGCTCTTTGGGAACCGCTTGCGTAGCCCCACACACCTGGGGGCTGCAGGCTTTCCTGCTGCCTTCAGCCTCAAAACCACCCTTTCCCACATGGCGTCACGCCAGGCACAAAAATGGCCATATGTCTGGAGGTTAGTCCCACGCCCAAAGAGCCAGCAGGGAAAACTATGCCTTGTTCTAAAGCTCTTTGGGAACCGCTTGCGTAGCCACACAGAAACGGGGGGCTGCAGGCTTTCCTGCTCTCTTCAGCATCAGAAGAACCCTTTCGCACTTGACGCTGCGCCAGGCCCAAAAATGGCCATATGTCTGGAGACTGGTCCCACGCCCAAAGAGCCAGCAGGGAAAACTATGCCTTGTTCTAAAGCTCTTTGGGAACCGCTTGCGTAGCCCCAGAGACGTGGGGGCTGCAGGCTTTCCTGCTGCCTTCAGCCTCAAAACCACCCTTTCCCACTTGGCCCCGCGCCAGGCACAAAAATGGCCATATCTCTGGAGACTGGTCCCACGCCCAAAGAGCCAGCAGGGAAAACTATGCCTTGTTCTAAAGCTCTTTGGGAACCGCTTGCGTAGCCCCACACACCTGGGGGCTGCAGGCTTTCCTGCTGCCTTCAGACTCAAAACCACCCTTTCCCACTTGGCGCTGCGCCATGCACAAAAATGGCCATATGTCTGTAGGTTGGTCCCACGCCCAAAGAGCCAGCAGGGAAAACTATGCCTTGTTCTAAAGCTCTTTGGGAAACGCTTGCGTAGGCCCACACACCTGGGGGCTGCAGGCTTTCCTGCTGCCTTCAGTCTCAAAACCACCCTTTTCCACATGGCGTCACGCCATGCACAAAAATGGCCATATGTCTGGAGGTTGGTCCCACGCCCAAAGAGCCAGCAGGGAAAACTATGCCTTGTTCTAAAGCTCTTTGGGAACCGCTTGCGTAGCCCCACACACCTGGGGGCTGCAGGCTTTCCTGCTGCCTTCAGCCTCAAAACCACCCTTTCCCACATGGCGTCACGCCAGGCCCAAAAATGGCCATATCTCTGGAGACTGGTCCCACGCCCAAAGAGCCAGCAGGGAAAACTATGCCTTGTTCTAAAGCTCTTTGGGAACCGCTTGCGTAGGCCCACACACCTGGGGGCTGCAGGCTTTCCTGCTGCCTTCAGCCTCAAAACCACCCTTTCCCACTTGGCGCCAAGCCAGGCCCAAAAATGGCCATATGTCTGGAGACTGGTCCCACGCCCAAAGAGCCAGCAGGGAAAACTATGCCTTGTTCTAAAGCTCTTTGGGAACCGCTTGCGTAGCCCCACACACCTGGGGGCTGCAGGCTTTCCTGCTGCCTTCAGCCTCAAAACCACCCTTTCCCACTTGGCGTCACGCCAGGCACAAAAATGGCCATATGTCTGGAGGTTAGTCCCACGCCCAAAGAGCCAGCAGGGAAAACTATGCCTTGTTCTAAAGCTCTTTGGGAACGGCTTGCGTAGCCACACAGAAACGGGGGGCTGCAGGCTTTCCTGCTCTCTTCAGCATCAGAAGAACCCTTTCGCACTTGACGCTGCGCCAGGCCCAAAAATGGCCATATGTCTGGAGACTGGTCCCACGCCCAAAGAGCCAGGAGGGAAAACTATGCCTTGTTCTAAAGCTCTTTGGGAACCGCTTGCGTAGCCCCAGAGACGTGGGGGCTGCAGGCTTTCCTGCTGCCTTCAGCCTCAAAACCACCCTTTCCCACTTGGCCCCGAGCCAGGCACAAAAATGGCCATATCTCTGGAGACTGGTCCCACGCCCAAAGAGCCAGCAGGGAAAACTATGCCTTGTTCTAAAGCTCTTTGGGAACCGCTTGCGTAGCCCCACACACCTGGGGGCTGCAGGCTTTCCTGCTGCCTTCAGACTCAAAACCACCCTTTCCCACTTGGCGCTGCGCCATGCACAAAAATGGCCATATGTCTGTAGGTTGGTCCCACGCCCAAAGAGCCAGCAGGGAAAACTATGCCTTGTTCTAAAGGTCTTTGGGAACCGCTTGCGTAGCCCCACACACCTGGGGGCTGCAGGCTTTCCTGCTGCCTTCAGCCTCAAAACCACCCTTTCCCACTTGGCGCCAAGCCAGGCCCAAAAATGGCCATATGTCTGGAGACTGGTCCCACGCCCAAAGAGCCAGCAGGGAAAACTATGCCTTGTTCTAAAGCTCTTTGGGAACCGGTTGCGTAGCCCCACACACCTGGGGGCTGCAGGCTTTCCTGCTGCCTTCAGCCTCAAAACCACTCTTTCCCACTTGGCGCTGCGCCAGGCCCAAAAATGGCCATATGTCAGGAGACTGGTCCCACGCCCAAAGAGCCAGCAGGGAAAACTATGCCTTGTTCTAAAGCTCTTTGGGAACGGCTTGCGTAGCCCCACACACCTGGGGGCTGCAGGCTTTCCTGCTGCCTTCAGCCTCAAAACAACCCTTTCCCACTTGGCGCCGCGCCAGGCCCAAAAATGGCCATATATCTGGAGACTGGTTCCACGCCCAAAGAGCCAGCAGGGAAAACTATGCCTTGTTCTAAAGCTCTTTGGGAACCGCTTGCGTGGCCCCACAGACCTGCGGGCTGCCGGCTTTCCTGCTGCCTTCAACTTCAGAAGCACCCTTTTCCACATGGCGTCACGCCAGACACAAAAATGGCCATATGTCTGGAGACTGGTCCCAAGCCCAAAGAGCCAGCAGGGAAAACTATGCCTTGTTCTAAAGCTCTTTGGGAACCACTTGCGTAGCCCCACAGACATGGGGGCTGCAGGCTTTCCTGCTGCCTTCAGCCTCAAAACCACCCTTTTCGACATGGCATCACGCCAGACACAAAAATGGCCATATGTCTGGAGGTTGGTCCCACGCCCAAAGAGCCAGCAGGGAAAACTATGCCTTGTTCTAAAGCTCTTTGGGAACCGCTTGCGTAGCCCCACACACCTGGGGGCTGCAGGCTTTCCTGCTCTCTTCAGCCTCAAAAGAAACCTTTCGCAATTGGCGCCGCGCCAGGCCCAAAAATGGCCATATGTCTGAAGATTGGTCCCACGCCCAAAGAGCCAGCAGGGAAAACTATGCCTTGTTCGAAAGCTCTTTGGGAACCGCTTGCGTGGCCCCACACACCTGGGGGCTGCAGGCTTTCCTGCTGCCTTCAGCCTCAAAACAACCGTTTTCCACATGGCGTCACGCCAGGCACAAAAATGGCCATATGTCTGGAGACTGGTCCCACGCCCAAAGAGCCAGCAGGGAAAACTATGCCTTGTTCTAAAGCTCTTTGGGAACCGCTTGCGTAGCCCCACACACCTGGGGGCTGCAGGCTTTCCTGCTGCCTTCAGACTCAAAACGACCCTTTCCCACTTGGCCCCGCCAGGCACAAAAATAGCCATATGTCTGGAGACTGGTCCCTTTCCCGAAGAGCCAGCAGGGAAAACTATGCCTTGTTCTAAACCTCTTTGGGAACCGCTTGCGTGGCCCCACAGACCTGGGGGCTGCCGGCTTTCCTGCTGCCTTCAACCTCAGAAGCACCCTTTTCCACATGGCGTCACGCCAGACACAAAAATGGCCATATGTCTGGAGACTGGTCCCAAGCCCAAAGAGCCAGCAGGGAAAACTCTGCCTTGTTCTAAAGCTCTTTGGGAACCACTTGCGTAGCCCCACACACCTGGGGGCTGCAGGCTTTCCTGCTGCCTTCAGCCTCAAAACCACCCTTTTCGACATGGCATCACGCCAGACACAAAAATGGCCATATGTCTGGAGGTTGGTCCCACGCCCAAAGAGCCAGCAGGGAAAACTATGCCTTGTTCTAAAGCTCTTTGGGAACCGCTTGCGTAGCCCCACACACCTGGGGGCTGCAGGCTTTCCTGCTCTCTTCAGCCTCAAAAGAAACCTTTCGCAATTGGCGCCGCGCCAGGCCCAAAAATGGCCATATGTCTGGAGACTGGTCCCTTTCCCAAAGAGCCAGCAGGGAAAACTATGCCTTGTTCTAAAGCTCTTTGGGAACCGCTTGCGTGGCCCCACAGACCTGCGGGCTGCAGGCTTTCCTGCTGCCTTCAGCCTCAAAACCACCCTTTCCCACTTGGCGTCACGCCAGGCACTAAAATGGCCATATGTCTGGAGGTTGGTCCCACGCCCAAAGAGCCAGCAGGGAAAACTATGCCTTGCTCTAAAGCTCTTTGGGAACCGTTTGCGTAGCCCCACACACCTGGGGGCTGCAGGCTTTCCTGCTCTCTTCAGCCTCAAAAGCACCCTTTCCCACTTGGCGCCGCGCCAGGCCCAAAAATGGCCATATGTCTGGAGACTGGTCCCACGCCCAAAGAGCCAGGAGGGAAAACTATGCCTTGTTCTAAAGCTCTTTGGGAACCGCTTGCGTAGCCCCAGAGACGTGGGGGCTGCAGGCTTTCCTGCTGCCTTCAGCCTCAAAACCACCCTTTCCCACTTGGCCCCGAGCCAGGCACAAAAATGGCCATATCTCTGGAGACTGGTCCCACGCCCAAAGAGCCAGCAGGGAAAACTATGCCTTGTTCTAAAGCTCTTTGGGAACCGCTTGCGTAGCCCCACACACCTGGGGGCTGCAGGCTTTCCTGCTGCCTTCAGACTCAAAACCACCCTTTCCCACTTGGCGCTGCGCCATGCACAAAAATGGCCATATGTCTGTAGGTTGGTCCCACGCCCAAAGAGCCAGCAGGGAAAACTATGCCTTGTTCTAAAGGTCTTTGGGAACCGCTTGCGTAGCCCCACACACCTGGGGGCTGCAGGCTTTCCTGCTGCCTTCAGCCTCAAAACCACCCTTTCCCACTTGGCGCCAAGCCAGGCCCAAAAATGGCCATATGTCTGGAGACTGGTCCCACGCCCAAAGAGCCAGCAGGGAAAACTATGCCTTGTTCTAAAGCTCTTTGGGAACCGGTTGCGTAGCCCCACACACCTGGGGGCTGCAGGCTTTCCTGCTGCCTTCAGCCTCAAAACCACCCTTTCCCACTTGGCCCCGCGCCAGGCACAAAAATGGCCATATTTCTGGAGACTGGTCCCACGCCCAAAGAGCCAGCAGGGAAAACTATGCCTTGTTCTAAAGCTCTTTGGGAACCGCTTGCGTAGCCCCACACACCTGGGGGCTGCAGGCTTTCCTGCTGCCTTCAGACTCAAAACCACCCTTTCCCACTTGGCCCCGCGCCAGGCACAAAAATGGCCATATATCTGGAGACTGGTCCCACGCCCAAAGAGCCAGCAGGGAAAACTATGCCTTGTTCTAAAGCTCTTTGGGAACCGCTTGCGTAGCCCCACACACCTGGGGGCTGCAGGCTTTCCTGCTGCCTTCAGCCTCAAAACCACTCTTTCCCACTTGGCGCTGCGCCAGGCCCAAAAATGGCCATATGTCAGGAGACTGGTCCCACGCCCAAAGAGCCAGCAGGGAAAACTATGCCTTGTTCTAAAGCTCTTTGGGAACGGCTTGCGTAGCCCCACACACCTGGGGGCTGCAGGCTTTCCTGCTGCCTTCAGCCTCAAAACAACCCTTTCCCACTTGGCGCCGCGCCAGGCCCAAAAATGGCCATATATCTGGAGACTGGTTCCACGCCCAAAGAGCCAGCAGGGAAAACTATGCCTTGTTCTAAAGCTCTTTGGGAACCGCTTGCGTGGCCCCACAGACCTGCGGGCTGCCGGCTTTCCTGCTGCCTTCAACTTCAGAAGCACCCTTTTCCACATGGCGTCACGCCAGACACAAAAATGGCCATATGTCTGGAGACTGGTCCCAAGCCCAAAGAGCCAGCAGGGAAAACTATGCCTTGTTCTAAAGCTCTTTGGGAACCACTTGCGTAGCCCCACAGACATGGGGGCTGCAGGCTTTCCTGCTGCCTTCAGCCTCAAAACCACCCTTTTCGACATGGCATCACGCCAGACACAAAAATGGCCATATGTCTGGAGGTTGGTCCCACGCCCAAAGAGCCAGCAGGGAAAACTATGCCTTGTTCTAAAGCTCTTTGGGAACCGCTTGCGTAGCCCCACACACCTGGGGGCTGCAGGCTTTCCTGCTCTCTTCAGCCTCAAAAGAAACCTTTCGCAATTGGCGCCGCGCCAGGCCCAAAAATGGCCATATGTCTGAAGATTGGTCCCACGCCCAAAGAGCCAGCAGGGAAAACTATGCCTTGTTCGAAAGCTCTTTGGGAACCGCTTGCGTGGCCCCACACACCTGGGGGCTGCAGGCTTTCCTGCTGCCTTCAGCCTCAAAACAACCGTTTTCCACATGGCGTCACGCCAGGCACAAAAATGGCCATATGTCTGGAGACTGGTCCCACGCCCAAAGAGCCAGCAGGGAAAACTATGCCTTGTTCTAAAGCTCTTTGGGAACCGCTTGCGTAGCCCCACACACCTGGGGGCTGCAGGCTTTCCTGCTGCCTTCAGACTCAAAACGACCCTTTCCCACTTGGCCCCGCCAGGCACAAAAATAGCCATATGTCTGGAGACTGGTCCCTTTCCCGAAGAGCCAGCAGGGAAAACTATGCCTTGTTCTAAACCTCTTTGGGAACCGCTTGCGTGGCCCCACAGACCTGCGGGCTGCCGGCTTTCCTGCTGCCTTCAACCTCAGAAGCACCCTTTTCCACATGGCGTCACGCCAGACACAAAAATGGCCATATGTCTGGAGACTGGTCCCAAGCCCAAAGAGCCAGCAGGGAAAACTATGCCTTGTTCTAAAGCTCTTTGGGAACCACTTGCGTAGCCCCACACACCTGGGGGCTGCAGGCTTTCCTGCTGCCTTCAGCCTCAAAACCACCCTTTTCGACATGGCATCACGCCAGACACAAAAATGGCCATATGTCTGGAGGTTGGTCCCACGCCCAAAGAGCCAGCAGGGAAAACTATGCCTTGTTCTAAAGCTCTTTGGGAACCGCTTGCGTAGCCCCACACACCTGGGGGCTGCAGGCTTTCCTGCTCCCCTCAGCCTCAAAAGAAACCTTTCGCAATTGGCGCCGCGCCAGGCCCAAAAATGGCCATATGTCTGAAGATTGGTCCCACGCCCAAAGAGCCAGCAGGGAAAACTATGCCTTGTTCTAAAGCTCTTTGGGAACCGCTTGCGTGGCCCCACACACCTGGGGGCTGCAGGCTTTCCTGCTGCCTTCAGCCTCAAAACCACCCTTTCCCACATGACGTCATGCCAGGCACAAAAATGGCCATATGTCTGGAGGTTGGTCCCACGCCCAAAGAGCCAGCAGGGAAAACTATGCCTTGTTCTAAAGCTCTTTGGGAACCGCTTGCGTAGCCCAACACACCTGGGGGCTGCAGGCTTTCCTGCTGCCTTCAGCCTCAAAACCACCCTTTTCCACATGGCGTCACGCCAGGCACAAAAATGGCCATATGTCTGGAGACTGGTCCCACGCCCAAAGAGCCAGCAGGGAAAACTATGCCTTGTTCTAAAGCTCTTTGGGAACCGCTTGCGTAGCCCCACACACCTGGGGGCTGCAGGCTTTCCTGCTGCCTTCAGCCTCAAAACCACCCTTTTCCACATGGCGTCACGCCAGGCACAAAAATGGCCATATGTCTGGAGGTTGGTCCCACGCCCAAAGAGCCAGCAGGGAAAACTATGCCTTGTTCTAAAGCTCTTTGGGAACCGCTTGCGTAGCCCCACACACCTGCGGGCTGCAGGCTTTCCTGCTGCCTTCAGACTCAAAACGACCCTTTCCCACTTGGCGCCGCGCCAGGCACAAAAATGGCCATATGTCTGGAGACTGGTCCCTTTCCCAAAGAGCCAGCAGGGAAAACTATGCCTTGTTCTAAAGCTCTTTGGGAACCGCTTGCGTGGCCCCACAGACCTGCGGGCTGCAGGCTTTCCTGCTGCCTTCAGCCTCAAAACCACCCTTTCCCACTTGGCGTCACGCCAGGCACTAAAATGGCCATATGTCTGGAGGTTGGTCCCACGCCCAAAGAGCCAGCAGGGAAAACTATGCCTTGCTCTAAAGCTCTTTGGGAACCGTTTGCGTAGCCCCACACACCTGGGGGCTGCAGGCTTTCCTGCTCTCTTCAGCCTCAAAAGCACCCTTTCCCACTTGGCGCCGCGCCAGGCCCAAAAATGGCCATATGTCTGGAGACTGGTCCCACGCCCAAAGAGCCAGCAGGGAAAACTATGCCTTGTTCTAAAGCTCTTTGGGAACCGCTTGCGTAGCCCCAGAGACGTGGGGGCTGCAGGCTTTCCTGCTGCCTTCAGCCTCAAAACCACCCTTTCCCACTTGGCGCCGCGCCAGGCCCAAAAATGGCCATATATCTGGAGACTGGTTCCACGCCCAAAGAGCCAGCAGGGAAAACTATGCCTTGTTCTAAAGCTCTTTGGGAACCGCTTGCGTGGCCCCACAGACCTGCGGGCTGCCGGCTTTCCTGCTGCCTTCAACTTCAGAAGCACCCTTTTCCACATGGCGTCACGCCAGACACAAAAATGGCCATATGTCTGGAGACTGGTCCCAAGCCCAAAGAGCCAGCAGGGAAAACTATGCCTTGTTCTAAAGCTCTTTGGGAACCACTTGCGTAGCCCCACAGACATGGGGGCTGCAGGCTTTCCTGCTGCCTTCAGCCTCAAAACCACCCTTTTCGACATGGCATCACGCCAGACACAAAAATGGCCATATGTCTGGAGGTTGGTCCCACGCCCAAAGAGCCAGCAGGGAAAACTATGCCTTGTTCTAAAGCTCTTTGGGAACCGCTTGCGTAGCCCCACACACCTGGGGGCTGCAGGCTTTCCTGCTCTCTTCAGCCTCAAAAGAAACCTTTCGCAATTGGCGCCGCGCCAGGCCCAAAAATGGCCATATGTCTGAAGATTGGTCCCACGCCCAAAGAGCCAGCAGGGAAAACTATGCCTTGTTCGAAAGCTCTTTGGGAACCGCTTGCGTGGCCCCACACACCTGGGGGCTGCAGGCTTTCCTGCTGCCTTCAGCCTCAAAACAACCGTTTTCCACATGGCGTCACGCCAGGCACAAAAATGGCCATATGTCTGGAGACTGGTCCCACGCCCAAAGAGCCAGCAGGGAAAACTATGCCTTGTTCTAAAGCTCTTTGGGAACCGCTTGCGTAGCCCCACACACCTGGGGGCTGCAGGCTTTCCTGCTGCCTTCAGACTCAAAACGACCCTTTCCCACTTGGCCCCGCCAGGCACAAAAATAGCCATATGTCTGGAGACTGGTCCCTTTCCCGAAGAGCCAGCAGGGAAAACTATGCCTTGTTCTAAACCTCTTTGGGAACCGCTTGCGTGGCCCCACAGACCTGGGGGCTGCCGGCTTTCCTGCTGCCTTCAACCTCAGAAGCACCCTTTTCCACATGGCGTCACGCCAGACACAAAAATGGCCATATGTCTGGAGACTGGTCCCAAGCCCAAAGAGCCAGCAGGGAAAACTCTGCCTTGTTCTAAAGCTCTTTGGGAACCACTTGCGTAGCCCCACACACCTGGGGGCTGCAGGCTTTCCTGCTGCCTTCAGCCTCAAAACCACCCTTTTCGACATGGCATCACGCCAGACACAAAAATGGCCATATGTCTGGAGGTTGGTCCCACGCCCAAAGAGCCAGCAGGGAAAACTATGCCTTGTTCTAAAGCTCTTTGGGAACCGCTTGCGTAGCCCCACACACCTGGGGGCTGCAGGCTTTCCTGCTCTCTTCAGCCTCAAAAGAAACCTTTCGCAATTGGCGCCGCGCCAGGCCCAAAAATGGCCATATGTCTGGAGACTGGTCCCTTTCCCAAAGAGCCAGCAGGGAAAACTATGCCTTGTTCTAAAGCTCTTTGGGAACCGCTTGCGTGGCCCCACAGACCTGCGGGCTGCAGGCTTTCCTGCTGCCTTCAGCCTCAAAACCACCCTTTCCCACTTGGCGTCACGCCAGGCACTAAAATGGCCATATGTCTGGAGGTTGGTCCCACGCCCAAAGAGCCAGCAGGGAAAACTATGCCTTGCTCTAAAGCTCTTTGGGAACCGTTTGCGTAGCCCCACACACCTGGGGGCTGCAGGCTTTCCTGCTCTCTTCAGCCTCAAAAGCACCCTTTCCCACTTGGCGCCGCGCCAGGCCCAAAAATGGCCATATGTCTGGAGACTGGTCCCACGCCCAAAGAGCCAGGAGGGAAAACTATGCCTTGTTCTAAAGCTCTTTGGGAACCGCTTGCGTAGCCCCAGAGACGTGGGGGCTGCAGGCTTTCCTGCTGCCTTCAGCCTCAAAACCACCCTTTCCCACTTGGCCCCGAGCCAGGCACAAAAATGGCCATATCTCTGGAGACTGGTCCCACGCCCAAAGAGCCAGCAGGGAAAACTATGCCTTGTTCTAAAGCTCTTTGGGAACCGCTTGCGTAGCCCCACACACCTGGGGGCTGCAGGCTTTCCTGCTGCCTTCAGACTCAAAACCACCCTTTCCCACTTGGCGCTGCGCCATGCACAAAAATGGCCATATGTCTGTAGGTTGGTCCCACGCCCAAAGAGCCAGCAGGGAAAACTATGCCTTGTTCTAAAGGTCTTTGGGAACCGCTTGCGTAGCCCCACACACCTGGGGGCTGCAGGCTTTCCTGCTGCCTTCAGCCTCAAAACCACCCTTTCCCACTTGGCGCCAAGCCAGGCCCAAAAATGGCCATATGTCTGGAGACTGGTCCCACGCCCAAAGAGCCAGCAGGGAAAACTATGCCTTGTTCTAAAGCTCTTTGGGAACCGGTTGCGTAGCCCCACACACCTGGGGGCTGCAGGCTTTCCTGCTGCCTTCAGCCTCAAAACCACCCTTTCCCACTTGGCCCCGCGCCAGGCACAAAAATGGCCATATTTCTGGAGACTGGTCCCACGCCCAAAGAGCCAGCAGGGAAAACTATGCCTTGTTCTAAAGCTCTTTGGGAACCGCTTGCGTAGCCCCACACACCTGGGGGCTGCAGGCTTTCCTGCTGCCTTCAGACTCAAAACCACCCTTTCCCACTTGGCCCCGCGCCAGGCACAAAAATGGCCATATATCTGGAGACTGGTCCCACGCCCAAAGAGCCAGCAGGGAAAACTATGCCTTGTTCTAAAGCTCTTTGGGAACCGCTTGCGTAGCCCCACACACCTGGGGGCTGCAGGCTTTCCTGCTGCCTTCAGCCTCAAAACCACTCTTTCCCACTTGGCGCTGCGCCAGGCCCAAAAATGGCCATATGTCAGGAGACTGGTCCCACGCCCAAAGAGCCAGCAGGGAAAACTATGCCTTGTTCTAAAGCTCTTTGGGAACGGCTTGCGTAGCCCCACACACCTGGGGGCTGCAGGCTTTCCTGCTGCCTTCAGCCTCAAAACAACCCTTTCCCACTTGGCGCCGCGCCAGGCCCAAAAATGGCCATATATCTGGAGACTGGTTCCACGCCCAAAGAGCCAGCAGGGAAAACTATGCCTTGTTCTAAAGCTCTTTGGGAACCGCTTGCGTGGCCCCACAGACCTGCGGGCTGCCGGCTTTCCTGCTGCCTTCAACTTCAGAAGCACCCTTTTCCACATGGCGTCACGCCAGACACAAAAATGGCCATATGTCTGGAGACTGGTCCCAAGCCCAAAGAGCCAGCAGGGAAAACTATGCCTTGTTCTAAAGCTCTTTGGGAACCACTTGCGTAGCCCCACAGACATGGGGGCTGCAGGCTTTCCTGCTGCCTTCAGCCTCAAAACCACCCTTTTCGACATGGCATCACGCCAGACACAAAAATGGCCATATGTCTGGAGGTTGGTCCCACGCCCAAAGAGCCAGCAGGGAAAACTATGCCTTGTTCTAAAGCTCTTTGGGAACCGCTTGCGTAGCCCCACACACCTGGGGGCTGCAGGCTTTCCTGCTCTCTTCAGCCTCAAAAGAAACCTTTCGCAATTGGCGCCGCGCCAGGCCCAAAAATGGCCATATGTCTGAAGATTGGTCCCACGCCCAAAGAGCCAGCAGGGAAAACTATGCCTTGTTCGAAAGCTCTTTGGGAACCGCTTGCGTGGCCCCACACACCTGGGGGCTGCAGGCTTTCCTGCTGCCTTCAGCCTCAAAACAACCGTTTTCCACATGGCGTCACGCCAGGCACAAAAATGGCCATATGTCTGGAGACTGGTCCCACGCCCAAAGAGCCAGCAGGGAAAACTATGCCTTGTTCTAAAGCTCTTTGGGAACCGCTTGCGTAGCCCCACACACCTGGGGGCTGCAGGCTTTCCTGCTGCCTTCAGACTCAAAACGACCCTTTCCCACTTGGCCCCGCCAGGCACAAAAATAGCCATATGTCTGGAGACTGGTCCCTTTCCCGAAGAGCCAGCAGGGAAAACTATGCCTTGTTCTAAACCTCTTTGGGAACCGCTTGCGTGGCCCCACAGACCTGCGGGCTGCCGGCTTTCCTGCTGCCTTCAACCTCAGAAGCACCCTTTTCCACATGGCGTCACGCCAGACACAAAAATGGCCATATGTCTGGAGACTGGTCCCAAGCCCAAAGAGCCAGCAGGGAAAACTATGCCTTGTTCTAAAGCTCTTTGGGAACCACTTGCGTAGCCCCACACACCTGGGGGCTGCAGGCTTTCCTGCTGCCTTCAGCCTCAAAACCACCCTTTTCGACATGGCATCACGCCAGACACAAAAATGGCCATATGTCTGGAGGTTGGTCCCACGCCCAAAGAGCCAGCAGGGAAAACTATGCCTTGTTCTAAAGCTCTTTGGGAACCGCTTGCGTAGCCCCACACACCTGGGGGCTGCAGGCTTTCCTGCTCCCCTCAGCCTCAAAAGAAACCTTTCGCAATTGGCGCCGCGCCAGGCCCAAAAATGGCCATATGTCTGAAGATTGGTCCCACGCCCAAAGAGCCAGCAGGGAAAACTATGCCTTGTTCTAAAGCTCTTTGGGAACCGCTTGCGTGGCCCCACACACCTGGGGGCTGCAGGCTTTCCTGCTGCCTTCAGCCTCAAAACCACCCTTTCCCACATGACGTCATGCCAGGCACAAAAATGGCCATATGTCTGGAGGTTGGTCCCACGCCCAAAGAGCCAGCAGGGAAAACTATGCCTTGTTCTAAAGCTCTTTGGGAACCGCTTGCGTAGCCCAACACACCTGGGGGCTGCAGGCTTTCCTGCTGCCTTCAGCCTCAAAACCACCCTTTTCCACATGGCGTCACGCCAGGCACAAAAATGGCCATATGTCTGGAGACTGGTCCCACGCCCAAAGAGCCAGCAGGGAAAACTATGCCTTGTTCTAAAGCTCTTTGGGAACCGCTTGCGTAGCCCCACACACCTGGGGGCTGCAGGCTTTCCTGCTGCCTTCAGCCTCAAAACCACCCTTTTCCACATGGCGTCACGCCAGGCACAAAAATGGCCATATGTCTGGAGGTTGGTCCCACGCCCAAAGAGCCAGCAGGGAAAACTATGCCTTGTTCTAAAGCTCTTTGGGAACCGCTTGCGTAGCCCCACACACCTGCGGGCTGCAGGCTTTCCTGCTGCCTTCAGACTCAAAACGACCCTTTCCCACTTGGCGCCGCGCCAGGCACAAAAATGGCCATATGTCTGGAGACTGGTCCCTTTCCCAAAGAGCCAGCAGGGAAAACTATGCCTTGTTCTAAAGCTCTTTGGGAACCGCTTGCGTGGCCCCACAGACCTGCGGGGTGCAGGCTTTCCTGCTGCCTTCAGCCTCAAAACCACCCTTTCCCACTTGGCGTCACGCCAGGCACTAAAATGGCCATATGTCTGGAGGTTGGTCCCACGCCCAAAGAGCCAGCAGGGAAAACTATGCCTTGCTCTAAAGCTCTTTGGGAACCGTTTGCGTAGCCCCACACACCTGGGGGCTGCAGGCTTTCCTGCTCTCTTCAGCCTCAAAAGCACCCTTTCCCACTTGGCGCCGCGCCAGGCCCAAAAATGGCCATATGTCTGGAGACTGGTCCCACGCCCAAAGAGCCAGCAGGGAAAACTATGCCTTGTTCTAAAGCTCTTTGGGAACCGCTTGCGTAGCCCCAGAGACGTGGGGGCTGCAGGCTTTCCTGCTGCCTTCAGCCTCAAAACCACCCTTTCCCACTTGGCCCCGAGCCAGGCACAAAAATGGCCATATCTCTGGAGACTGGTCCCACGCCCAAAGAGCCAGCAGGGAAAACTATGCCTTGTTCTAAAGCTCTTTGGGAACGGCTTGCGTAGCCCCACACACCTGGGGGCTGCAGGCTTTCCTGCTGCCTTCAGTCTCAAAACCACCCTTTTCCACATGGCGTCACGCCATGCACAAAAATGGCCATATGTCTGGAGGTTGGTCCCACGCCCAAAGAGCCAGCAGGGAAAACTATGCCTTGTTCTAAAGCTCTTTGGGAACCGCTTGCGTAGCCCCACACACCTGGGGGCTGCAGGCTTTCCTGCTGCCTTCAGCCTCAAAACCACCCTTTCCCACATGGCGTCACGCCAGGCCCAAAAATGGCCATATATCTGGAGACTGGTCCCACGCCCAAAGAGCCAGCAGGGAAAACTATGCCTTGTTCTAAAGCTCTTTGGGAACCGCTTGCGTAGCCCCACACACCTGGGGGCTGCAGGCTTTCCTGCTGCCTTCAGCCTCAAAACCACCCTTTTCCACATGGCGTCACGCCAGGCACAAAAATGGCCATATGTCTGGAGGTTAGTCCCACGCCCAAAGAGCCAGCAGGGAAAACTATGCCTTGTTCTAAAGCTCTTTGGGAACGGCTTGCGTAGCCACACAGAAACGGGGGGCTGCAGGCTTTCCTGCTCTCTTCAGCATCAGAAGAACCCTTTCGCACTTGACGCTGCGCCAGGCCCAAAAATGGCCATATGTCTGGAGACTGGTCCCACGCCCAAAGAGCCAGCAGGGAAAACTATGCCTTGTTCTAAAGCTCTTTGGGAACCGCTTGCGTAGCCCCAGAGACGTGGGGGCTGCAGGCTTTCCTGCTGCCTTCAGCCTCAAAACCACCCTTTCCCACTTGGCCCCGAGCCAGGCACAAAAATGGCCATATCTCTGGAGACTGGTCCCACGCCCAAAGAGCCAGCAGGGAAAACTATGCCTTGTTCTAAAGCTCTTTGGGAACCGCTTGCGTAGCCCCACACACCTGGGGGCTGCAGGCTTTCCTGCTGCCTTCAGACTCAAAACCACCCTTTCCCACTTGGCGCTGCGCCATGCACAAAAATGGCCATATGTCTGTAGGTTGGTCCCACGCCCAAAGAGCCAGCAGGGAAAACTATGCCTTGTTCTAAAGCTCTTTGGGAACCGCTTGCGTAGGCCCACAGACCAGGGGGCTGCAGGCTTTCCTGCTGCCTTCAGCCTCAAAACCACCCTTTCCCACATGGCGTCACGCCAGGCACAAAAATGGCCATATGTCTGGAGGTTGGTCCCACGCCCAAAGAGCCAGCAGGGAAAAGTATGCCTTGTTCTAAAGCTCTTTGGGAACCGCTTGCGTAGGCCCACACACCTGGGGGCTGCAGGCTTTCCTGCTGCCTTCAGCCTCAAAACCACCCTTTCCCACTTGGCGCCAAGCCAGGCCCAAAAATGGCCATATGTCTGGAGGTTAGTCCCACGCCCAAAGAGCCAGCAGGGAAAACTATGCCTTGTTCTAAAGCTCTTTGGGAACGGCTTGCGTAGCCACACAGAAACGGGGGGCTGCAGGCTTTCCTGCTCTCTTCAGCATCAGAAGAACCCTTTCGCACTTGACGCTGCGCCAGGCCCAAAAATGGCCATATGTCTGGAGACTGGTCCCACGCCCAAAGAGCCAGCAGGGAAAACTATGCCTTGTTCTAAAGCTCTTTGGGAACGGATTGCGTAGCCCCACACACCTGGGGGCTGCAGGCTTTCCTGCTGCCTTCAGACTCAAAACCACCCATTCCCACTTGGCGCTGCGCCATGCACAAAAATGGCCATATGTCTGTAGGTTGGTCCCACGCCCAAAGAGCCAGCAGGGAAAACTATGCCTTGTTCTAAAGCTCTTTGGGAACCGCTTGCGTAGCCCCACACACCTGGGGGCTGCAGGCTTTCCTGCTGCCTTCAGCCTCAAAACCACCCTTTCCCACTTGGCGCCAAGCCAGGCCCAAAAATGGCCATATGTCTGGAGACTGGTCCCACGCCCAAAGAGCCAGCAGGGAAAACTATGCCTTGTTCTAAAGCTCTTTGGGAACCGCTTGCGTAGCCCCACACACCTGGGGGCTGCAGGCTTTCCTGCTGCCTTCAGCCTCAAAACCACCCTTTTCCACATGGCGTCACGCCAGGCACAAAAATGGCCATATGTCTGGAGGTTAGTCCACGCCCAAAGAGCCAGCAGGGAAAACTATGCCTTGTTCTAAAGCTCTTTGGGAACGGCTTGCGTAGCCCCACACACCTGGGGGCTGCAGGCTTTCCTGCTGCCTTCAGCCTCAAAACCACCCTTTCCCACATGGCGTCACGCCAGGCCCAAAAATGGCCATATATCTGGAGACTGGTCCCACGCCCAAAGAGCCAGCAGGGAAAACTATGCCTTGTTCTAAAGCTCTTAGGGAATTGCTTGCGTAGCCCCACACACCTGGGGGCTGCAGGCTTTCCTGCTGCCTTCAGCCTCAAAACCACCCTTTCCCACTTGGCGCTGCGCCAGGCCCAAGAATGGCCATATATCTGGAGACTGATCCCACGCCCAAAGAGCCAGCAGGGAAAACTATGCCTTGTTCTAAAGCTCTTTGGGAACCTCTTGCGTAGCCCCACACACCTGGGGGCTGCACGCTTTCCTGCTGCCTTCCGCCTCAAAACCACCCTTTCCCACATGGCGTCACGCCAGGCCCAAAAATGGCCATATGTCTGGAGGTTGGTCCCACGCCCAAAGAGCCAGCAGGGAAAACTATGCCTTGTTCTAGAGCTCTTTGGGAACGGCTTGCGTAGCCCCACACACCTGGGGGCTGCAGGCTTTCCTGCTGCCTTCAGCCTCAAAACCACCCTTTCCCACTTGGCGCCAAGCCAGGCCCAAAAATGGCCATATGTCTGGAGACTGGTCCCACGCCCAAAGAGCCAGCAGGGAAAACTATGCCTTGTTCTAAAGCTCTTTGGGAACCGCTTGCGTAGCCCCACAGAAACGGGGGGCTGCAGGCTTTCCTGCTCTCTTCAGCATCAGAAGAACCCTTTCGCACTTGACGCTGCGCCAGGCCCAAAAATGGCCATATGTCTGGAGACTGGTCCCACGCCCAAAGAGCCAGCAGGGAAAACTATGCCTTGTTCTAAAGCTCTTTGGGAACCGCTTGCGTGGCCCCACAGACCTGCGGGCTGCAGGCTTTCCTGCTGCCTTCAGCCTCAAAACCACCCTTTCCCACTTGGCGTCACGCCAGGCACAAAAATGGCCATATGTCTGGAGACTGGTCCCACGCCCAAAGAGCCAGGAGGGAAAACTATGCCTTGTTCTAAAGCTCTTTGGGAACCGTTTGCGTAGCCCCACACACCTGGGGGCTGCAGGCTTTCCTGCTCTCTTCAGCCTCAAAAGCACCCTTTCCCACTTGGCGCCGCGCCAGGCCCAAAAATGGCCATATGTCTGGAGACTGGTCCCACGCCCAAAGAGCCAGCAGGGAAAACTATGCCTTGTTCTAAAGCTCTTTGGGAACCGCTTGCGTAGCCCCAGAGACGTGGGGGCTGCAGGCTTTCCTGCTGCCTTCAGCCTCAAAACCACCCTTTCCCACTTGGCCCCGAGCCAGGCACAAAAATGGCCATATCTCTGGAGACTGGTCCCACGCCCAAAGAGCCAGCAGGGAAAACTATGCCTTGTTCTAAAGCTCTTTGGGAACGGCTTGCGTAGCCCCACACACCTGGGGGCTGCAGGCTTTCCTGCTGCCTTCAGTCTCAAAACCACCCTTTTCCACATGGCGTCACGCCATGCACAAAAATGGCCATATGTCTGGAGGTTGGTCCCACGCCCAAAGAGCCAGCAGGGAAAACTATGCCTTGTTCTAAAGCTCTTTGGGAACCGCTTGCGTAGCCCCACACACCTGGGGGCTGCAGGCTTTCCTGCTGCCTTCAGCCTCAAAACCACCCTTTCCCACATGGCGTCACGCCAGGCCCAAAAATGGCCATATATCTGGAGACTGGTCCCACGCCCAAAGAGCCAGCAGGGAAAACTATGCCTTGTTCTAAAGCTCTTTGGGAACCGCTTGCGTAGCCCCACACACCTGGGGGCTGCAGGCTTTCCTGCTGCCTTCAGCCTCAAAACCACCCTTTTCCACATGGCGTCACGCCAGGCACAAAAATGGCCATATGTCTGGAGGTTAGTCCCACGCCCAAAGAGCCAGCAGGGAAAACTATGCCTTGTTCTAAAGCTCTTTTGGAACGGCTTGCGTAGCCACACAGAAACGGGGGGCTGCAGGCTTTCCTGCTCTCTTCAGCATCAGAAGAACCCTTTCGCACTTGACGCTGCGCCAGGCCCAAAAATGGCCATATGTCTGGAGACTGGTCCCACGCCCAAAGAGCCAGCAGGGAAAACTATGCCTTGTTCTAAAGCTCTTTGGGAACCGCTTGCGTAGCCCCAGAGACGTGGAGGCTGCAGGCTTTCCTGCTGCCTTCAGCCTCAAAACCACCCTTTCCCACTTGGCCCCGAGCCAGGCACAAAAATGGCCATATCTCTGGAGACTGGTCCCACGCCCAAAGAGCCAGCAGGGAAAACTATGCCTTGTTCTAAAGCTCTTTGGGAACCGCTTGCGTAGCCCCACACACCTGGGGGCTGCAGGCTTTCCTGCTGCCTTCAGACTCAAAACCACCCTTTCCCACTTGGCGCTGCGCCATGCACAAAAATGGCCATATGTCTGTAGGTTGGTCCCACGCCCAAAGAGCCAGCAGGGAAAACTATGCCTTGTTCTAAAGCTCTTTGGGAACCGCTTGCGTAGGCCCACAGACCAGGGGGCTGCAGGCTTTCCTGCTGCCTTCAGCCTCAAAACCACCCTTTCCCACATGGCGTCACGCCAGGCCCAAAAATGGCCATATGTCTGGAGGTTGGTCCCACGCCCAAAGAGCCAGCAGGGAAAAGTATGCCTTGTTCTAAAGCTCTTTGGGAACCGCTTGCGTAGGCCCACACACCTGGGGGCTGCAGGCTTTCCTGCTGCCTTCAGCCTCAAAACCACCCTTTCCCACTTGGCGCCAAGCCAGGCCCAAAAATGGCCATATGTCTGGAGACTGGTCCCACGCCCAAAGAGCCAGCAGGGAAAACTATGCCTTGTTCTAAAGCTCTTTGGGAACCGCTTGCGTAGCCCCACACACCTGGGGGCTGCAGGCTTTCCTGCTGCCTTCAGCCTCAAAACCACCCTTTTCCACATGGCGTCACGCCAGGCACAAAAATGGCCATATGTCTGGAGGTTAGTCCCACGCCCAAAGAGCCAGCAGGGAAAACTATGCCTTGTTCTAAAGCTCTTTGGGAACGGCTTGCGTAGCCACACAGAAACGGGGGGCTGCAGGCTTTCCTGCTCTCTTCAGCATCAGAAGAACCCTTTCGCACTTGACGCTGCGCCAGGCCCAAAAATGGCCATATGTCTGGAGACTGGTCCCACGCCGAAAGAGCCAGCAGGGAAAACTATGCCTTGTTCTAAAGCTCTTTGGGAACGGATTGCGTAGCCCCACACACCTGGGGGCTGCAGGCTTTCCTGCTGCCTTCAGACTCAAAACCACCCATTCCCACTTGGCGCTGCGCCATGCACAAAAATGGCCATATGTCTGTAGGTTGGTCCCACGCCCAAAGAGCCAGCAGGGAAAACTATGCCTTGTTCTAAAGCTCTTTGGGAACCGCTTGCGTAGGCCCACAGACCAGGGGGCTGCAGGCTTTCCTGCTGCCTTCAGCCTCAAAACCACCCTTTCCCACTTGGCGCCAAGCCAGGCCCAAAAATGGCCATATGTCTGGAGACTGGTCCCACGCCCAAAGAGCCAGCAGGGAAAACTATGCCTTGTTCTAAAGCTCTTTGGGAACCGCTTGCGTAGCCCCACACACCTGGGGGCTGCAGGCTTTCCTGCTGCCTTCAGCCTCAAAACCACCCTTTTCCACATGGCGTCACGCCAGGCACAAAAATGGCCATATGTCTGGAGGTTAGTCCCACGCCCAAAGAGCCAGCAGGGAAAACTATGCCTTGTTCTAAAGCTCTTTGGGAACGGCTTGCGTAGCCCCACACACCTGGGGGCTGCAGGCTTTCCTGCTGCCTTCAGCCTCAAAACCACCCTTTCCCACATGGCGTCACGCCAGGCCCAAAAATGGCCATATATCTGGAGACTGGTCCCACGCCCAAAGAGCCAGCAGGGAAAACTATGCCTTGTTCTAAAGCTCTTAGGGAATTGCTTGCGTAGCCCCACACACCTGGGGGCTGCAGGCTTTCCTGCTGCCTTCAGCCTCAAAACCACCCTTTCCCACTTGGCGCTGCGCCAGGCCCAAAAATGGCCATATATCTGGAGACTGATCCCACGCCCAAAGAGCCAGCAGGGAAAACTATGCCTTGTTCTAAAGCTCTTTGGGAACCTCTTGCGTAGCCCCACACACCTGGGGGCTGCACGCTTTCCTGCTGCCTTCCGCCTCAAAACCACCCTTTCCCACATGGCGTCACGCCAGGCCCAAAAATGGCCATATGTCTGGAGGTTGGTCCCACGCCCAAAGAGCCAGCAGGGAAAACTATGCCTTGTTCTAGAGCTCTTTGGGAACCGCTTGCGTAGCCCCACACACCTGGGGGCTGCAGGCTTTCCTGCTGCCTTCAGCCTCAAAACCACCCTTTCCCACATGGCGCCAAGCCAGGCCCAAAAATGGCCATATGTCTGGAGACTGGTCCCACGCCCAAAGAGCCAGCAGGGAAAACTATGCCTTGTTCTAAAGCTCTTTGGGAACCGCTTGCGTAGCCCCACAGAAACGGGGGGCTGCAGGCTTTCCTGCTCTCTTCAGCATCAGAAGAACCCTTTCGCACTTGACGCTGCGCCAGGCCCAAAAATGGCCATATGTCTGGAGACTGGTCCCACGCCCAAAGAGCCAGCAGGGAAAACTATGCCTTGTTCTAAAGCTCTTTGGGAACCGCTTGCGTAGCCCCAGAGACGTGGGGGCTGCAGGCTTTCCTGCTGCCTTCAGCCTCAAAGCCACCCTTTCCCACTTTGCCCCGAGCCAGGCACAAAAATGGCCATATCTCTGGAGACTGGTCCCACGCCCAAAGAGCCAGCAGGGAAAACTATGCCTTGTTCTAAAGCTCTTTGGGAACCGCTTGCGTAGCCCCACACACCTGGGGGCTGCAGGCTTTCCTGCTGCCTTCAGACTCAAAACCACCCTTTCCCACTTGGCGCTGCGCCATGCACAAAAATGGCCATATGTCTGGAGGTTGGTCCCACGCCCAAAGAGCCAGCAGGGAAAACTATGCCTTGTTCTAAAGCTCTTTGGGAACCGCTTGCGTAGGCCCACAGACCAGGGGGCTGCAGGCTTTCCTGCTGCCTTCAGCCTCAAAACCACCCTTTCCCACTTGGCGCCAAGCCAGGCCCAAAAATGGCCATATGTCTGGAGACTGGTCCCACGCCCAAAGAGCCAGCAGGGAAAACTATGCCTTGTTCTAAAGCTCTTTGGGAACCGCTTGCGTAGCCCCACACACCTGGGGGCTGCAGGCTTTCCTGCTGCCTTCAGACTCAAAACCACCCTTTTCCACATGGCGTCACGCCAGGCACAAAAATGGCCATATGTCTGGAGGTTAGTCCCACGCCCAAAGAGCCAGCAGGGAAAACTATGCCTTGTTCTAAAGCTCTTTGGGAACCGCTTGCGTAGCCCCACACACCTGGGGGCTGCAGGCTTTCCTGCTCTCTTCAGCATCAGAAGAACCCTTTCGCACTTGACGCTGCGCCATGCCCAAAAATGGCCATATCTCTGGAGGTTGGTCCCACGCCCAAAGAGCCAGCAGGGAAAACTATGCCTTGTTCTAAAGCTCTTAGGGAATTGCTTGCGTAGCCCCAGACACCTGGGGGCTGCAGGCTTTCCTGCTGCCTTCAGCCTCAAAACCACCCTTTCCCACTTGGCGCTGCGCCAGGCCCAAAAATGGCCATATGTCTGGAGACTGATCCCACGCCCAAAGAGCCAGCAGGGAAAACTATGCCTTGTTCTAAAGCTCTTTGGGAACCTCTTGCGTAGCCCCACACACCTGGGGGCTGCACGCTTTCCTGCTGCCTTCCGCCTCAAAACCACCCTTTCCCACATGGCGTCACGCCAGGCCCAAAAATGGCCATATGTCTGGAGGTTGGTCCCACGCCCAAAGAGCCAGCAGGGAAAACTATGCCTTGTTCTAAAGCTCTTTGGGAACCGCTTGCGTAGCCCCACACACCTGGGGGCTGCAGGCTTTCCTGCTGCCTTCAGCCTCAAAACCACCCTTTTCCACATGGCGTCACGCCAGGCCCAAAAATGGCCATATGTCTGGAGACTGGTCCCACGCCCAAAGAGCCAGCAGGGAAAACTATGCCTTGTTCTAAAGCTCTTTGGGAACCGCTTGCGTAGCCCCAGAGACATGGGGGCTGCAGGCTTTCCTGCTGCCTTCAGCCTCAAAGCCACCCTTTCCCACTTGGCCCCGAGCCAGGCACAAAAATGGCCATATCTCTGGAGACTGGTCCAACGCCCAAAGAGCCAGCAGGGAAAACTATGCCTTGTTCTAAAGCTCTTTGGGAACCGCTTGCGTAGCCCCACACACCTGGGGGCTGCAGGCTTTCCTGCTGCCTTCAGACTCAAAACCACCCTTTCCCACTTGGCGCTGCGCCATGCACAAAAATGGCCATATGTCTGGAGGTTGGTCCCACGCCCAAAGAGCCAGCAGGGAAAACTATGCCTTGTTCTAAAGCTCTTTGGGAACCGCTTGCGTAGCCCCACACACCTGGGGGCTGCAGGCTTTCCTGCTGCCTTCAGCCTCAAAACCACCCTTTCCCACATGGGACTCCGCCAGGCCCAAAAATGGCCATATGTCTGGAGACTGGTCCCACGCCCAAAGAGCCAGCAGGGAAAACTATGCCTTGTTCTAAAGCTCTTTGGGAACCGCTTGCGTAGGCCCACACACCTGTGGGCTGCAGGCTTTCCTGCTGCCTTCAGCCTCAAAACCACCCTTTTCCACATGGCGTCACGCCAGGCACAAAAATGGCTATATGTCTGGAGGTTAGTCCCACGCCCAAAGAGCCAGCAGGGAAAACTATGCCTTGTTCTAAAGCTCTTTGGGAACGGCTTGCGTAGCCCCACACACCTGGGGGCTGCAGGCTTTCCTGCTCTCTTCAGCATCAGAAGAACCCTTTCGCACTTGACGCTGCGCCAGGCCCAAAAATGGCCATATGTCTGGAGACTGGTCCCACGCCCAAAGAGCCAGCAGGGAAAACTATGCCTTGTTCTAAAGCTCTTTGGGAACCGCTTGCGTAGCCCCAGAGACGTGGGGGCTGCAGGCTTTCCTGCTGCCTTCAGCCTCAAAGCCACCCTTTCCCACTTTGCCCCGAGCCAGGCACAAAAATGGCCATATCTCTGGAGACTGGTCCCACGCCCAAAGAGCCAGCAGGGAAAACTATGCCTTGTTCTAAAGCTCTTTGGGAACCGCTTGCGTAGCCCCACACACCTGGGGGCTGCAGGCTTTCCTGCTGCCTTCAGACTCAAAACCACCCTTTCCCACTTGGCGCTGCGCCATGCACAAAAATGGCCATATGTCTGGAGGTTGGTCCCACGCCCAAAGAGCCAGCAGGGAAAACTATGCCTTGTTCTAAAGCTCTTTGGGAACCGCTTGCGTAGGCCCACAGACCAGGGGGCTGCAGGCTTTCCTGCTGCCTTCAGCCTCAAAACCACCCTTTCCCACTTGGCGCCAAGCCAGGCCCAAAAATGGCCATATGTCTGGAGACTGGTCCCACGCCCAAAGAGCCAGCAGGGAAAACTATGCCTTGTTCTAAAGCTCTTTGGGAACCGCTTGCGTAGGCCCACACACCTGTGGGCTGCAGGCTTTCCTGCTGCCTTCAGCCTCAAAACCACCCTTTTCCACATGGCGTCACGCCAGGCACAAAAATGGCCATATGTCTGGAGGTTAGTCCCACGCCCAAAGAGCCGGCAGGGAAAAATATGCCTTGTTCTAAAGCTCTTTGGGAACCGCTTGCGTAGCCCCACACACCTGGGGGCTGCAGGCTTTCCTGCTCTCTTCAGCATCAGAAGAACCCTTTCGCACTTGACGCTGCGCCATGCCCAAAAATGGCCATATCTCTGGAGGTTGGTCCCACGCCCAAAGAGCCAGCAGGGAAAACTATGCCTTGTTCTAAAGCTCTTAGGGAATTGCTTGCGTAGCCCCAGACACCTGGGGGCTGCAGGCTTTCCTGCTGCCTTCAGCCTCAAAACCACCCTTTCCCACTTGGCGCTGCGCCAGGCCCAAAAATGGCCATATGTCTGGAGACTGATCCCACGCCCAAAGAGCCAGCAGGGAAAACTATGCCTTGTTCTAAAGCTCTTTGGGAACCTCTTGCGTAGCCCCACACACCTGGGGGCTGCAGGCTTTCCTGCTGCCTTCAGACTCAAAACCACCCTTTCCCACTTGGCGCTGCGCCATGCACAAAAATGGCCATATGTCTGGAGGTTGGTCCCACGCCCAAAGAGCCAGCAGGGAAAACTATGCCTTGTTCTAAAGCTCTTTGGGAACCGCTTGCGTAGCCCCACACACCTGGGGGCTGCAGGCTTTCCTGCTGCCTTCAGCCTCAAAACCACCCTTTCCCACATGGGACTCCGCCAGGCCCAAAAATGGCCATATGTCTGGAGACTGGTCCCACGCCCAAAGAGCCAGCAGGGAAAACTATGCCTTGTTCTAAAGCTCTTTGGGAACCGCTTGCGTAGGCCCACACACCTGTGGGCTGCAGGCTTTCCTGCTGCCTTCAGCCTCAAAACCACCCTTTTCCACATGGCGTCACGCCAGGCACAAAAATGGCTATATGTCTGGAGGTTAGTCCCACGCCCAAAGAGCCAGCAGGGAAAACTATGCCTTGTTCTAAAGCTCTTTGGGAACGGCTTGCGTAGCCCCACACACCTGGGGGCTGCAGGCTTTCCTGCTCTCTTCAGCATCAGAAGAACCCTTTCGCACTTGACGCTGCGCCAGGCCCAAAAATGGCCATATGTCTGGAGACTGGTCCCACGCCCAAAGAGCCAGCAGGGAAAACTATGCCTTGTTCTAAAGCTCTTTGGGAACCGCTTGCGTAGCCCCAGAGACGTGGGGGCTGCAGGCTTTCCTGCTGCCTTCAGCCTCAAAGCCACCCTTTCCCACTTTGCCCCGAGCCAGGCACAAAAATGGCCATATCTCTGGAGACTGGTCCCACGCCCAAAGAGCCAGCAGGGAAAACTATGCCTTGTTCTAAAGCTCTTTGGGAACCGCTTGCGTAGCCCCACACACCTGGGGGCTGCAGGCTTTCCTGCTGCCTTCAGACTCAAAACCACCCTTTCCCACTTGGCGCTGCGCCATGCACAAAAATGGCCATATGTCTGGAGGTTGGTCCCACGCCCAAAGAGCCAGCAGGGAAAACTATGCCTTGTTCTAAAGCTCTTTGGGAACCGCTTGCGTAGCCCCACACACCTGGGGGCTGCAGGCTTTCCTGCTGCCTTCAGCCTCAAAACCACCCTTTCCCACATGGGACTCCGCCAGGCCCAAAAATGGCCATATGTCTGGAGACTGGTCCCACGCCCAAAGAGCCAGCAGGGAAAACTATGCCTTGTTCTAAAGCTCTTTGGGAACCGCTTGCGTAGGCCCACACACCTGTGGGCTGCAGGCTTTCCTGCTGCCTTCAGCCTCAAAACCACCCTTTTCCACATGGCGTCACGCCAGGCACAAAAATGGCTATATGTCTGGAGGTTAGTCCCACGCCCAAAGAGCCAGCAGGGAAAACTATGCCTTGTTCTAAAGCTCTTTGGGAACGGCTTGCGTAGCCCCACACACCTGGGGGCTGCAGGCTTTCCTGCTCTCTTCAGCATCAGAAGAACCCTTTCGCACTTGACGCTGCGCCAGGCCCAAAAATGGCCATATGTCTGGAGACTGGTCCCACGCCCAAAGAGCCAGCAGGGAAAACTATGCCTTGTTCTAAAGCTCTTTGGGAACCGCTTGCGTAGCCCCAGAGACGTGGGGGCTGCAGGCTTTCCTGCTGCCTTCAGCCTCAAAGCCACCCTTTCCCACTTTGCCCCGAGCCAGGCACAAAAATGGCCATATCTCTGGAGACTGGTCCCACGCCCAAAGAGCCAGCAGGGAAAACTATGCCTTGTTCTAAAGCTCTTTGGGAACCGCTTGCGTAGCCCCACACACCTGGGGGCTGCAGGCTTTCCTGCTGCCTTCAGACTCAAAACCACCCTTTCCCACTTGGCGCTGCGCCATGCACAAAAATGGCCATATGTCTGGAGGTTGGTCCCACGCCCAAAGAGCCAGCAGGGAAAACTATGCCTTGTTCTAAAGCTCTTTGGGAACCGCTTGCGTAGGCCCACAGACCAGGGGGCTGCAGGCTTTCCTGCTGCCTTCAGCCTCAAAACCACCCTTTCCCACTTGGCGCCAAGCCAGGCCCAAAAATGGCCATATGTCTGGAGACTGGTCCCACGCCCAAAGAGCCAGCAGGGAAAACTATGCCTTGTTCTAAAGCTCTTTGGGAACCGCTTGCGTAGGCCCACACACCTGTGGGCTGCAGGCTTTCCTGCTGCCTTCAGCCTCAAAACCACCCTTTTCCACATGGCGTCACGCCAGGCACAAAAATGGCCATATGTCTGGAGGTTAGTCCCACGCCCAAAGAGCCAGCAGGGAAAACTATGCCTTGTTCTAAAGCTCTTTGGGAACCGCTTGCGTAGCCCCACACACCTGGGGGCTGCAGGCTTTCCTGCTCTCTTCAGCATCAGAAGAACCCTTTCGCACTTGACGCTGCGCCATGCCCAAAAATGGCCATATCTCTGGAGGTTGGTCCCACGCCCAAAGAGCCAGCAGGGAAAACTATGCCTTGTTCTAAAGCTCTTAGGGAATTGCTTGCGTAGCCCCAGACACCTGGGGGCTGCAGGCTTTCCTGCTGCCTTCAGCCTCAAAACCACCCTTTCCCACTTGGCGCTGCGCCAGGCCCAAAAATGGCCATATGTCTGGAGACTGATCCCACGCCCAAAGAGCCAGCAGGGAAAACTATGCCTTGTTCTAAAGCTCTTTGGGAACCTCTTGCGTAGCCCCACACACCTGGGGGCTGCACGCTTTCCTGCTGCCTTCCGCCTCAAAACCACCCTTTCCCACATGGCGTCACGCCAGGCACAAAAATGGCCATATGTCTGGAGGTTGGTCCCACGCCCAAAGAGCCAGCAGGGAAAACTATGCCTTGTTCTAAAGCTCTTTGGGAACCGCTTGCGTAGCCCCACACACCTGGGGGCTGCAGGCTTTCCTGCTGCCTTCAGCCTCAAAACCACCCTTTTCCACATGGCGTCACGCCAGGCCCAAAAATGGCCATATGTCTGGAGACTGGTCCCACGCCCAAAGAGCCAGCAGGGAAAACTATGCCTTGTTCTAAAGCTCTTTGGGAACCGCTTGCGTAGCCCCAGAGACATGGGGGCTGCAGGCTTTCCTGCTGCCTTCAGCCTCAAAGCCACCCTTTCCCACTTGGCCCCGAGCCAGGCACAAAAATGGCCATATCTCTGGAGACTGGTCCAACGCCCAAAGAGCCAGCAGGGAAAACTATGCCTTGTTCTAAAGCTCTTTGGGAACCGCTTGCGTAGCCCCACACACCTGGGGGCTGCAGGCTTTCCTGCTGCCTTCAGACTCAAAACCACCCTTTCCCACTTGGCGCTGCGCCATGCACAAAAATGGCCATATGTCTGGAGGTTGGTCCCACGCCCAAAGAGCCAGCAGGGAAAACTATGCCTTGTTCTAAAGCTCTTTGGGAACCGCTTGCGTAGGCCCACAGACCAGGGGGCTGCAGGCTTTCCTGCTGCCTTCAGCCTCAAAACCACCCTTTCCCACTTGGCGCCAAGCCAGGCCCAAAAATGGCCATATGTCTGGAGACTGGTCCCACGCCCAAAGAGCCAGCAGGGAAAACTATGCCTTGTTCTAAAGCTCTTTGGGAACCGCTTGCGTAGGCCCACACACCTGTGGGCTGCAGGCTTTCCTGCTGCCTTCAGCCTCAAAACCACCCTTTTCCACATGGCGTCACGCCAGGCACAAAAATGGCTATATGTCTGGAGGTTAGTCCCACGCCCAAAGAGCCAGCAGGGAAAACTATGCCTTGTTCTAAAGCTCTTTGGGAACGGCTTGCGTAGCCCCACACACCTGGGGGCTGCAGGCTTTCCTGCTCTCTTCAGCATCAGAAGAACCCTTTCGCACTTGACGCTGCGCCATGCCCAAAAATGGCCATATCTCTGGAGACTGGTCCCACGCCCAAAGAGCCAGCAGGGAAAACTATGCCTTGTTCTAAAGCTCTTTGGGAACCGCTTGCGTAGCCCCAGAGACGTGGGGGCTGCAGGCTTTCCTGCTGCCTTCAGCCTCAAAAACACCCTTTCCCACTTGGCCCCGAGCCAGGCACAAAAATGGCCATATCTCTGGAGACTGGTCCCACGCCCAAAGAGCCAGCAGGGAAAACTATGCCTTGTTCTAAAGCTCTTTGGGAACCGCTTGCGTAGCCCCACACACCTGGGGGCTGCAGGCTTTCCTGCTGCCTTCAGACTCAAAACCACCCTTTCCCACTTGGCGCTGCGCCATGCACAAAAATGGCCATATGTCTGGAGGTTGGTCCCACGCCCAAAGAGCCAGCAGGGAAAACTATGCCTTGTTCTAAAGCTCTTTGGGAACCGCTTGCGTAGCCCCACACACCTGGGGGCTGCAGGCTTTCCTGCTGCCTTCAGCCTCAAAAACACCCTTTCCCACTTGGCCCCGAGCCAGGCACAAAAATGGCCATATGTCTGGAGACTGGTCCCACGCCCAAAGAGCCAGCAGGGAAAACTATGCCTTGTTCTAAAGCTCTTTGGGAACCGCTTGCGTAGCCCCACACAAACTGGGGCGGGCAGGCTTTTCTCGCGCTTTCAGCCTCAAAACCACCCTTTCCCACTTGGCCCCGCGCCAGGCCCAAAAATGGCCATATGTCTGGAGGTTGGTCCCACGCCCAAATAGCCAGAAGGGAAAACTATGCCTTGTTCTAAAGCTCTTTGGGAAATGCTTGCGTAGCCCCACACACCTGGGGGCTGCAGGCTTTCCTGCTCTCTTCAGCCTCAGAAGAACCCTTTCGCACTTGGAGCCGTGCCAGGCCCAAAAATGGCCATATGTCTGAAGATTGGTCCCACGCCCAAAGAGCCAGCAGGGAAAACTATGCCTTGTTCTAAAGCTCTTTGGGAACCACTTGCGTAGCCCCACACACCTGGGGGCTGCAGGCTTTCCTGCTGCCTTCAGCCTCAAAACAACCCTTTCCCACTTGGCGCTGCGCCAGGCCCAAAAATGGCCATATGTCTGGAGTCTGGTCCCACGCCCAAAGAGCCAGCAGGGAAAACTATGCCTTGTTCTAAAGCTCTTTGGGAACCGCTTGCGTAGCCCCACACACCTGGGGGCTGCAGGCTTTCCTGCTGCCTTCAGACTCAAAACCACCCTTTCCCACTTGTCGCTGCGCCAGGCCAAAAAATGGCCATATATCTGGAGACTGATCCCACGCCCATTGAGCCAGCAGAGAAAAGTATGCCTTGTTCTAAAGCTCTTTGGGAACCTCTTGCGTAGGCACACACACCTGGGGGCTGCAGGCTTTCCTTCTGCCTTCAGCCTCAAAACCACCCTTTCCCACTTGGCCCCGCGCCAGGCACAAAAATGGCCATATGTCTGGAGACTGGTCCCACGCCCAAAGAGCCAGCAGGGAAAACTATGCCTTGTTCTAAAGCTCTTTGGGAACGGCTTGCGTAGCCCCACACACCTGGGGGCTGCAGGCTTTCCTGCTCTCTTCAGCATCAGAAGAACCCTTTCGCACTTGACGCTGCGCCAGGCCCCAAAATGGCCATATCTCTGGAGACTGGTCCCACGCCCAAAGAGCCAGCAGGGAAAACTATGCCTTGTTCTAAAGCTCTTTGGGAACCGCTTGCGTAGCCCCACACACCTGGGGGCTGCAGGCTTTCCTGCTCTCTTCAGCATCAGAAGAACCCTTTCGCACTTGACGCTGCGCCAGGCCCCAAAATGGCCATATCTCTGGAGACTGGTCCCACGCCCAAAGAGCCAGCAGGGAAAACTATGCCTTGTTCTAAAGCTCTTTGGGAACCGCTTGCGTAGCCCCACACACCTGGGGGCTGCAGGCTTTCCTGCTGCCTTCAGCCTCAAAGCCACCCTTTCCCACTTGGCCCCGAGCCAGGCACAAAAATGGCCATATGTCTGGAGACTGGTCCCACGCCCAAAGAGCCAGCAGGGAAAACTATGCCTTGTTCTAAAGCTCTTTGGGAACCGCTTGCGTAGCCCCACACACCTGGGGGCTGCAGGCTTTCCTGCTGCCTTCAGCCTCAAAACCACCCTTTCCCACTTGGCGCTGCGCCAGGCCCAAAAATGGCCATATATCTGGAGACTGATCCCACGCCCAAAGAGCCAGCAGGGAAAACTATGCCTTGTTCTAAAGCTCTTTGGGAACCGCTTGCGTAGGCCCACACACCTGGGGGCTGCAGGCTTTCCTGCTCTCTTCAGCATCAGAAGAACCCTTTCGCACTTGACGCTGCGCCATGCCCAAAAATGGCCATATCTCTGGAGACTGGTCCCACGCCCAAAGAGCCAGCAGGGAAAACTATGCCTTGTTCTAAAGCTCTTTGGGAACCGCTTGCGTAGCCCCAGAGACGTGGGGGCTGCAGGCTTTCCTGCTGCCTTCAGCATCAAAAACACCCTTTCCCACTTGGCCCCGAGCCAGGCACAAAAATGGCCATATCTCTGGAGACTGGTCCCACGCCCAAAGAGCCAGCAGGGAAAACTATGCCTTGTTCTAAAGCTCTTTGGGAACCGCTTGCGTAGCCCCACACACCTGGGGGCTGCAGGCTTTCCTGCTGCCTTCAGCCTCAAAACCACCCTTTCCCACTTGGCGCTGCGCCAGGCCCAAAAATGGCTATATATCTGGAGACTGATCCCACGCCCAAAGAGCCAGCAGGGAAAACTATGCCTTGTTCTAAAGCTCTTTGGGAATCGCTTGCGTAGCCCCACACACCTGGGGGCTGCAGGCTTTCCTGCTGCCTTCAGCCTCAAAAACACCCTTTCCCACTTGGCCCCGAGCCAGGCACAAAAATGGCCATATGTCTGGAGACTGGTCCCACGCCCAAAGAGCCAGCAGGGAAAACTATGCCTTGTTCTAAAGCTCTTTGGGAACGGCTTGCGTAGCCCCACACACCAGGGGGCTGCAGGCTTTCCTGCTGCCTTCAGCCTCAAAACCACCCTTTTCCACATGGCGTCACGCCAGGCACAAAAATGACCATATGTCTGGAGACTGGTCCCACGCCCAAAGAGCCAGCAGGGAAAACTATGCCTTGTTCTAAAGCTCTTTGGGAACGGCTTGCGTAGCCCCACAGAAACGGGGGGCTGCAGGCTTTCCTGCTCTCTTCAGCATCAGAAGAACCCTTTCGCACTTGACGCTGCGCCAGGCCCAAAAATGGCCATATGTCTGGAGACTGGTCCCACGCCCAAAGAGCCAGCAGGGAAAACTATGCCTTGTTCTAAAGCTCTTTGGGAACCGCTTGCGTAGCCCCACACACGTGGGGGCTGCAGGCTTTCCTGCTGCCTTCAGCCTCAAAACCACCCTTTCCCACTTGGCCCCGAGCCAGGCACAAAAATGGCCATATCTCTGGAGACTGGTCCCACGCCCAAAGAGCCAGCAGGGAAAACTATGCCTTGTTCTAAAGCTCTTTGGGAACCGCTTGCGTAGCCCCACACACCTGGGGGCTGCAGGCTTTCCTGCTGCCTTCAGACTCAAAACCACCCTTTCCCACTTGGCGCTGCGCCATGCACAAAAATGGCCATATGTCTGGAGGTTGGTCCCACGCCCAAAGAGCCAGCAGGGAAAACTATGCCTTGTTCTAAAGCTCTTTGGGAACCGCTTGCGTAGGCCCACAGACCTGGGGGCTGCAGGCTTTCCTGCTGCCTTCAGCCTCAAAACCACCCTTTCCCACTTGGCGCCAAGCCAGGCCCAAAAATGGCCATATGTCTGGAGACTGGTCCCACGCCCAAAGAGCCAGCAGGGAAAACTATGCCTTGTTCTAAAGCTCTTTGGGAACCGCTTGCGTAGGCCCACACACCTGTGGGCTGCAGGCTTTCCTGCTGCCTTCAGCCTCAAAACCACCCTTTTCCACATGGCGTCACGCCAGGCACAAAAATGGCCATATGTCTGGAGGTTAGTCCCACGCCCAAAGAGCCAGCAGGGAAAACTATGCCTTGTTCTAAAGCTCTTTGGGAACGGCTTGCGTAGCCCCACACACCTGGGGGCTGCAGGCTTTCCTGCTCTCTTCAGCATCAGAAGAACCCTTTCGCACTTGACGCTGCGCCAGGCCCAAAAATGGCCATATCTCTGGAGACTGGTCCCACGCCCAAAGAGCCAGCAGGGAAAACTATGCCTTGTTCTAAAGCTCTTTGGGAACCGCTTGCGTAGCCCCAGAGACGTAGGGGCTGCAGGCTTTCCTGCTGCCTTCAGCATCAAAAACACCCTTTCCCACTTGGCCCCGAGCCAGGCACAAAAATGGCCATATCTCTGGAGACTGGTCCCACGCCCAAAGAGCCAGCAGGGAAAACTATGCCTTGTTCTAAAGCTCTTTGGGAACCGCTTGCGTAGCCCCACACACCTGGGGGCTGCAGGCTTTCCTGCTGCCTTCAGACTCAAAACCACCCTTTCCCACTTGGCGCTGCGCCATGCACAAAAATGGCCATATGTCTGGAGACTGGTCCCACGCCCAAAGAGCCAGCAGGGAAAACTATGCCTTGTTCTAAAGCTCTTTGGGAACCGTTTGCGTAGCCCCACACACCTGGGGGCTGCAGGCTTTCCTGCTGCCTTCAGCCTCAAAAACACCCTTTTCCACATGGCGTCACGCCAGGCACAAAAATGGCCATATGTCTGGAGACTGGTCCCACGCCCAAAGAGCCAGCAGGGAAAACTATGCCTTGTTCTAAAGCTCTTTGGGAACGGCTTGCGTAGCCCCACACACCTGCGGGCTGCAGGCTTTCCTGCTGCCTTCAGCCTCAAAACCACCCTTTCCCAAATGGCGCCACGCCAGGCCCAAAAATGGCCATATGTCTGGAGGTTGGTCCCACGCCCAAAGAGCCGGCAGGGAAAACTATGCCTTGTTCTAAAGCTCTTTGGGAACCTCTTGCGTAGGCCCACACACCTGGGGGCTGCAGGCTTTCCTGCTGCCTTCAGCCTCAAAACCACCCTTTTCCACATGGCGTCACGCCAGGCCCAAAAATGGCCATATGTCTGGAGACTGGTCCCACGCCCAAAGAGCCAGCAGGGAAAACTATGCCTTGTTCTAAAGCTCTTTGGGAACCGCTTGCGTAGCCCCACACACCTGGGGGCTGCAGGCTTTCCTGCTGCCTTCAGACTCAAAACCACCCTTTCCCAATTGGCGCTGCGCCAGGCCCAAAAATGGCCATATGTCTGGAGACTGATCCCACGCCCATTGAGCCAGCAGAGAAAACTATGCCTTGTTCTAAAGCTCTTTGGGAACCGCTTGCGTAGCCCCACACACCTGGGGGCTGCAGGCTTTCCTGCTGCCTTCAGCCTCAAAACCACCCTTTCCCAAATGGCGCCACGCCAGGCCCAAAAATGGCCATATGTCTGGAGGTTGGTCCCACGCCCAAAGAGCCGGCAGGGAAAACTATGCCTTGTTCTAAAGCTCTTTGGGAACCTCTTGCGTAGGCCCACACACCTGGGGGCTGCAGGCTTTCCTGCTGCCTTCAGCCTCAAAACCACCCTTTCCCACTTGGCCCCGCGCCAGGCACAAAAATGGCCATATGTCTGGAGACTGGTCCCACGCCCAAAGAGCCAGCAGGGAAAACTATGCCTTGTTCTAAAGCTCTTTGGGAACCGCTTGCGTAGCCCCACACAAACTGGGGCGGGCAGGCTTTTCTCGCGCTTTCAGCCTCAAAACCACCCTTTCCCACTTGGCCCCGCGCCAGGCCCAAAAATGGCCATATGTCTGGAGGTTGGTCCCACGCCCAAATAGCCAGAAGGGAAAACTATGCCTTGTTCTAAAGCTCTTTGGGAAATGCTTGCGTAGCCCCACACACCTGGGGGCTGCAGGCTTTCCTGCTCTCTTCAGCCTCAGAAGAACCCTTTCGCACTTGGAGCCGTGCCAGGCCCAAAAATGGCCATATGTCTGAAGATTGGTCCCACGCCCAAAGAGCCAGCAGGGAAAACTATGCCTTGTTCTAAAGCTCTTTGGGAACCGCTTGCGTAGCCCCACACACCTGGGGGCTGCAGGCTTTCCTGCTGCCTTCAGCCTCAAAACAACCCTTTCCCACTTGGCGCTGCGCCAGGCCCAAAAATGGCCATATATCTGGAGACTGGTCCCACGCCCAAAGAGCCAGCAGGGAAAACTATGCCTTGTTCTAAAGCTCTTTGGGAACCGCTTGCGTAGCCCCACACAAACTGGGGCGGGCAGGCTTTTCTCGCGCTTTCAGCCTCAAAACCACCCTTTCCCACTTGGCCCCGCGCCAGGCCCAAAAATGGCCATATGTCTGGAGGTTGGTCCCACGCCCAAATAGCCAGAAGGGAAAACTATGCCTTGTTCTAAAGCTCTTTGGGAAATGCTTGCGTAGCCCCACACACCTGGGGGCTGCAGGCTTTCCTGCTCTCTTCAGCCTCAGAAGAACCCTTTCGCACTTGGAGCCGTGCCAGGCCCAAAAATGGCCATATGTCTGAAGATTGGTCCCACGCCCAAAGAGCCAGCAGGGAAAACTATGCCTTGTTCTAAAGCTCTTTGGGAACCGCTTGCGTAGCCCCACACACCTGGGGGCTGCAGGCTTTCCTGCTGCCTTCAGCCTCAAAACAACCCTTTCCCACTTGGCGCTGCGCCAGGCCCAAAAATGGCCATATATCTGGAGACTGGTCCCACGCCCAAAGAGCCAGCAGGGAAAACTATGCCTTGTTCTAAAGCTCTTTGGGAACCGCTTGCGTAGCCCCACACACCTGGGGGCTGCAGGCTTTCCTGCTGCCTTCAGCCTCAAAACCACCCTTTCCCACTTGGCATCGCGCCAGGCCCAAAAATGGCCATATATCTGGAGACTGGTCCCACGCCCAAAGAGCCAGCAGGGAAAACTATGCCTTGTTCTAAAGCTCTTTGGGAACCGCTTGCGTAGCCCCACACACCTGGGGGCTGCAGGCTTTCCTGCTGCCTTCAGACTCAAAAACACCCTTTCCCACTTGGCTCCGAGCCAGGCACAAAAATGGCCATATCTCTGGAGACTGGTCCCACGCCCAAAGAGCCAGCAGGGAAAACTATGCCTTGTTCTAAAGCTCTTTGGGAACCGCTTGCGTAGCCCCACACACCTGGGGGCTGCAGGCTTTCCTGCTGCCTTCAGCCTCAAAAACACCCTTTCCCACTTGGCCCCGAGCCAGGCACAATAATGGCCATATGTCTGGAGACTGGTCCCACGCCCAAAGAGCCAGCAGGGAAAACTATGCCTTGTTCTAAAGCTCTTTGGGAACCGCTTGCGTAGCCACACACACCTGCGGGCTGCAGGCTTTCCTGCTGCCTTCAGCCTCAAAACCACCCTTTCCCACTTGGCGCTGCGCCAGGCCCAAAAATGGCCATATATCTGGAGACTGATCCCACGCCCAAAGAGCCAGCAGGGAAAACTATGCCTTGTTCTAAAGCTCTTTGGGAACCGCTTGCGTAGCCCCACACACCTGGGGGCTGCAGGCTTTCCTGCTCTCTTCAGCATCAGAAGAACCCTTTCGCTCTTGACGCTGCGCCATGCCCAAAACTGGCCATATCTCTGGAGACTGGTCCCACGCCCAAAGAGCCAGCAGGGAAAACTATGCCTTGTTCTAAAGCTCTTTGGGAACCGCTTGCGTAGCCCCAGAGACGTGGGGGCTGCAGGCTTTCCTGCTGCCTTCAGCATCAAAAACACCCTTTCCCACTTGGCCCCAAGCCAGGCACAAAAATGGCCATATCTCTGGAGACTGGTCCCACGCCCAAAGAGCCAGCAGGGAAAACTATGCCTTGTTCTAAAGCTCTTTGGGAACCGCTTGCGTAGCCCCACACACCTGGGGGCTGCAGGCTTTCCTGCTGCCTTCAGACTCAAAACCACCCTTTCCCACTTGGCGCTGCGCCATGCACAAAAATGGCCATATGTCTGGAGGTTGGTCCCACGCCCAAAGAGCCAGCAGGGAAAACTATGCCTCGTTCTAAAGCTCTTTGGGAACCGCTTGCGTAGCCCCACACACCTGGGGGCTGCAGTCTTTCCTGCTGCCTTCAGCCTCAAAAACACCCTTTCCCACTTGGCCCCGAGCCAGGCCCAAAAATGGCCATATGTCTGGAGACTGGTCCCACGCCCAAAGAGCCAGCAGGGAAAACTATGGCTTGTTCTAAAGCTCTTTGGGAACCGCTTGCGTAGCCCCACACACCTGGGGGCTGCAGGCTTTCCTGCTGCCTTCAGCCTCAAAACCACCCTTTTCCACATGGCGTCACGCCATGCCCAAAAATGGTCATATCTCTGGAGACTGGTCCCACGCCCAAAGAGCCAGCAGGGAAAACTATGCCTTGTTCTAAAGCTCTTTGGGAACCGCTTGCGTAGCCCCACACACCTGGGGGCTGCAGGCTTTCCTGCTGCCTTCAGCATCAAAAACACCCTTTCCCACTTGGCCCCGAGCCAGGCACAAAAATGGCCATATGTCTGGAGACTGGTCCCACGCCCAAAGAGCCAGCAGGGAAAACTATGCCTTGTTCTAAAGCTCTTTGGGAACCGCTTGCGTAGCCCCACACACCTGGGGGCTGCAGGCTTTCCTGCTGCCTTCAGACTCAAAACCACCCTTTCCCACTTGGCGCTGCGCCATGCACAAAAATGGCCATATGTCTGGAGGTTGGTCCCACGCCCAAAGAGCCAGCAGGGAAAACTATGCCTTGTTCTAAAGCTCTTTGGGAACCGCTTGCGTAGCCCCACACACCTGGGGGCTGCAGGCTTTCCTGCTGCCTTCAGACTCAAAAACACCCTTTCCCACTTGGCCCCGAGCCAGGCACAAAAATGGCCATATGTCTGGAGACTGGTCCCACGCCCAAAGAGCCAGCAGGGAAAACTATGCCTTGTTCTAAAGCTCTTTGGGAACGGCTTGCGTAGCCCCACACACCTGCGGGCTGCAGGCTTTCCTGCTGCCTTCAGCCTCAAAACCACCCTTTCCCACTTGGCGCTGCGCCAGGCCCAAAAATGGCCATATGTCTGGAGACTGGTCCCACGCCCAAAGAGCCAGCAGGGAAAACTATGCCTTGTTCTAAAGCTCTTTGGGAACCGCTTGCGTAGGCCCACACACCTGGGGGCTGCAGGCTTTCCTGCTGCCTTCAGCCTCAAAACCACCCTTTCCCAAATGGCGCCACGCCAGGCCCAAAAATGGCCATATGTCTGGAGGTTGGTCCCACGCCCAAAGAGCCGGCAGGGAAAACTATGCCTTGTTCTAAAGCTCTTTGGGAACCTCTTGCGTAGGCCCACACACCTGGGGGCTGCAGGCTTTCCTGCTGCCTTCAGCCTCAAAACCACCCTTTTCCACATGGCGTCACGCCAGGCACAAAAATGGCCATATGTCTGGAGGTTAGTCCCACGCCCAAAGAGCCAGCAGGGAAAACTATGCCTTGTTCTAAAGCTCTTTGGGAACGGCTTGCGTAGCCCCACACACCTGGGGGCTGCAGGCTTTCCTGCTCTCTTCAGCATCAGAAGAACCCTTTCGCACTTGACGCTGCGCCAGGCCCAAAAATGGCCATATCTCTGGAGACTGGTCCCACGCCCAAAGAGCCAGCAGGGAAAACTATGCCTTGTTCTAAAGCTCTTTGGGAACCGCTTGCATAGCCCCACACACCTGGGGGCTGCAGGCTTTCCTGCTGCCTTCAGACTCAAAACCACCCTTTCCCACTTGGCGCTGCGCCATGCACAAAAATGGCCATATGTCTGGAGGTTGGTCCCACGCCCAAAGAGCCAGCAGGGAAAACTATGCCTTGTTCTAAAGCTCTTTGGGAACCGCTTGCGTAGCCCCACACACCTGGGGGCTGCAGGCTTTCCTGCTCTCTTCAGCATCAGAAGAACCCTTTCGCTCTTGACGCTGCGCCATGCCCAAAAATGGCCATATCTCTGGAGACTGGTCCCACGCCCAAAGAGCCAGCAGGGAAAACTATGCCTTGTTCTAAAGCTCTTTGGGAACCGCTTGCGTAGCCCCAGAGACGTGGGGGCTGCAGGCTTTCCTGCTGCCTTCAGCATCAAAAACACCCTTTCCCACTTGGCCCCAAGCCAGGCACAAAAATGGCCATATCTCTGGAGACTGGTCCCACGCCCAAAGAGCCAGCAGGGAAAACTATGCCTTGTTCTAAAGCTCTTTGGGAACCGCTTGCGTAGCCCCACACACCTGGGGGCTGCAGGCTTTCCTGCTGCCTTCAGACTCAAAACCACCCTTTCCCACTTGGCGCTGCGCCATGCACAAAAATGGCCATATGTCTGGAGGTTGGTCCCACGCCCAAAGAGCCAGCAGGGAAAACTATGCCTCGTTCTAAAGCTCTTTGGGAACCGCTTGCGTAGCCCCACACACCTGGGGGCTGCAGTCTTTCCTGCTGCCTTCAGCCTCAAAAACACCCTTTCCCACTTGGCCCCGAGCCAGGCCCAAAAATGGCCATATGTCTGGAGACTGGTCCCACGCCCAAAGAGCCAGCAGGGAAAACTATGGCTTGTTCTAAAGCTCTTTGGGAACCGCTTGCGTAGCCCCACACACCTGGGGGCTGCAGGCTTTCCTGCTGCCTTCAGCCTCAAAACCACCCTTTTCCACATGGCGTCACGCCATGCCCAAAAATGGTCATATCTCTGGAGACTGGTCCCACGCCCAAAGAGCCAGCAGGGAAAACTATGCCTTGTTCTAAAGCTCTTTGGGAACCGCTTGCGTAGCCCCACACACCTGGGGGCTGCAGGCTTTCCTGCTGCCTTCAGCATCAAAAACACCCTTTCCCACTTGGCCCCGAGCCAGGCACAAAAATGGCCATATGTCTGGAGACTGGTCCCACGCCCAAAGAGCCAGCAGGGAAAACTATGCCTTGTTCTAAAGCTCTTTGGGAACCGCTTGCGTAGCCCCACACACCTGGGGGCTGCAGGCTTTCCTGCTGCCTTCAGACTCAAAACCACCCTTTCCCACTTGGCGCTGCGCCATGCACAAAAATGGCCATATGTCTGGAGGTTGGTCCCACGCCCAAAGAGCCAGCAGGGAAAACTATGCCTTGTTCTAAAGCTCTTTGGGAACCGCTTGCGTAGCCCCACACACCTGGGGGCTGCAGGCTTTCCTGCTGCCTTCAGACTCAAAAACACCCTTTCCCACTTGGCCCCGAGCCAGGCACAAAAATGGCCATATGTCTGGAGACTGGTCCCACGCCCAAAGAGCCAGCAGGGAAAACTATGCCTTGTTCTAAAGCTCTTTGGGAACGGCTTGCGTAGCCCCACACACCTGCGGGCTGCAGGCTTTCCTGCTGCCTTCAGCCTCAAAACCACCCTTTCCCACTTGGCGCTGCGCCAGGCCCAAAAATGGCCATATGTCTGGAGACTGGTCCCACGCCCAAAGAGCCAGCAGGGAAAACTATGCCTTGTTCTAAAGCTCTTTGGGAACCGCTTGCGTAGCCCCACACACCTGGGGGCTGCAGGCTTTCCTGCTGCCTTCAGCCTCAAAACCACCCTTTCCCAAATGGCGCCACGCCAGGCCCAAAAATGGCCATATGTCTGGAGGTTGGTCCCACGCCCAAAGAGCCGGCAGGGAAAACTATGCCTTGTTCTAAAGCTCTTTGGGAACCTCTTGCGTAGGCCCACACACCTGGGGGCTGCAGGCTTTCCTGCTGCCTTCAGCCTCAAAACCACCCTTTTCCACATGGCGTCACGCCAGGCACAAAAATGGCCATATGTCTGGAGGTTAGTCCCACGCCCAAAGAGCCAGCAGGGAAAACTATGCCTTGTTCTAAAGCTCTTTGGGAACGGCTTGCGTAGCCCCACACACCTGGGGGCTGCAGGCTTTCCTGCTCTCTTCAGCATCAGAAGAACCCTTTCGCACTTGACGCTGCGCCAGGCCCAAAAATGGCCATATCTCTGGAGACTGGTCCCACGCCCAAAGAGCCAGCAGGGAAAACTATGCCTTGTTCTAAAGCTCTTTGGGAACCGCTTGCGTAGCCCCACACACCTGGGGGCTGCAGGCTTTCCTGCTGCCTTCAGCCTCAAAAACACCCTTTCCCACTTGGTCCCGAGCCAGGCACAAAAATGGCCATATCTCTCGAGACTGGTCCCACGCCCAAAGAGCCAGCAGGGAAAACTATGCCTTGTTCTAAAGCTCTTTGGGAACCGCTTGCATAGCCCTACACACCTGGGGGCTGCAGGCTTTCCTGCTGCCTTCAGACTCAAAACCACCCTTTCCCACTTGGCGCTGCGCCATGCACAAAAATGGCCATATGTCTGGAGGTTGGTCCCACGCCCAAAGAGCCAGCAGGGAAAACTATGCCTTGTTCTAAAGCTCTTTGGGAACCGCTTGCGTAGCCCCACACACCTGGGGGCTGCAGGCTTTCCTGCTGCCTTCAGCCTCAAAAACACCCTTTCCCACTTGGCGCTGCGCCAGGCACAAAAATGGCCATATGTCTGGAGACTGGTCCCACGCCCAAAGAGCCAGCAGGGAAAACTATGCCTTGTTCTAAAGCTCTTTGGGAACGGCTTGCGTAGCCCCACACACCTGCGGGCTGCAGGCTTTCCTGCTGCCTTCAGCCTCAAAACCACCCTTTCCCACTTGGCGCTGCGCCAGGCACAAAAATGGCCATATATCTGGAGACTGATCCCACGCCCAAAGAGCCAGCAGGGAAAACTATGCCTTGTTCTAAAGCTCTTTGGGAACCGCTTGCGTAGCCCCACACACCTGGGGGCTGCAGGCTTTCCTGCTCTCTTCAGCATCAGAAGAACCCTTTCGCACGTGACGCTGCGCCATGCCCAAAAATGGCCATATGTCTGGAGACTGGTCCCACGCCCAAAGAGCCAGCAGGGAAAACTATGCCTTGTTCTAAAGCTCTTTGGGAACCGCTTGCGTAGCCCCAGAGACGTGGGGGCTGCAGGCTTTCCTGCTGCCTTCAGCATCAAAAACACCCTTTCCCACTTGGCCCCGAGCCAGGCACAAAAATGGCCATATCTCTGGAGACTGGTCCCACGCCCAAAGAGCCAGCAGGGAAAACTATGCCTTGTTCTAAAGCTCTTTGGGAACCGCTTGCGTAGCCCCACACACCTGGGGGCTGCAGGCTTTCCTGCTGCCTTCAGACTCAAAACCACCCTTTCCCACTTGGCGCTGCGCCATGCACAAAAATGGCCATATGTCTGGAGGTTGGTCCCACGCCCAAAGAGCCAGCAGGGAAAACTATGCCTTGTTCTAAAGCTCTTTGGGAACCGCTTGCGTAGCCCCACACACCTGGGGGCTGCAGGCTTTCCTGCTGCCTTCAGCCTCAAAAACACCCTTTCCCACTTGGCCCCGAGCCAGGCACAAAAATGGCCATATGTCTGGAGACTGGTCCCACGCCCAAAGAGCCAGCAGGGAAAACTATGCCTTGTTCTAAAGCTCTTTGGGAACCGCTTGCGTAGCCCCACACACCTGGGGGCTGCAGGCTTTCCTGCTGCCTTCAGCCTCAAAACCACCCTTTTCCACATGGCGTCACGCCAGGCACAGAAATGGCCATATGTCTGGAGGTTAGTCCCACGCCCAAAGAGCCAGCAGGGAAAACTATGCCTTGTTCTAAAGCTCTTTGGGAACGGCTTGCGTAGCCCCACACACCTGGGGGCTGCAGGCTTTCCTGCTCTCTTCAGCATCAGAAGAACCCTTTCGCACTTGACGCTGCGCCAGGCCCAAAAATGGCCATATCTCTGGAGACTGGTCCCACGCCCAAAGAGCCAGCAGGGAAAACTATGCCTTGTTCTAAAGCTCTTTGGGAACCGCTTGCGTAGCCCCACACACCTGGGGGCTGCAGGCTTTCCTGCTGCCTTCAGCCTCAAAACCACCCTTTCCCACTTGGCCCCGCGCCAGGCACAAAAATGGCCATATGTCTTGAGACTGGTCCCACGCCCAAAGAGCCAGCAGGGAAAACTATGCCTTGTTCTAAGGCTCTTTGGGAACCGCTTGCGTAGCCCCACACAAACTGGGGCGGGCAGGCTTTTCTCGCGCTTTCAGCCTCAAAACCACCCTTTCCCACTTGGCCCCGCGCCAGGCCCAAAAATGGCCATATGTCTGGAGGTTGGTCCCACGCCCAAATAGCCAGAAGGGAAAACTATGCCTTGTTCTAAAGCTCTTTGGGAACTGCTTGCGTAGCCCCACACACCTGGGGGCTGCAGGCTTTCCTGCTCTCTTCAGCCTCAGAAGAACCCTTTCGCACTTGGAGCCGTGCCAGGCCCAAAAATGGCCATATGTCTGAAGATTGGTCCCACGCCCAAAGAGCCAGCAGGGAAAACTATGCCTTGTTCTAAAGCTCTTTGGGAACCGCTTGCGTAGCCCCACACACCTGGGGGCTGCAGGCTTTCCTGCTCTCTTCAGACTCAAAACCACCCTTTCCCACTTGTCGCTGCGCCAGGCCCAAAAATGGCCATATATCTGGAGACTGATCCCACGCCCATTGAGCCAGCAGAGAAAAGTATGCCTTGTTCTAAAGCTCTTTGGGAACCTCTTGCGTAGGCACACACACCTGGGGGCTGCAGGCTTTCCTGCTGCCTTCAGCCTCAAAACCACCCTTTCCCACTGGGCCCCGCGCCAGGCACAAAAATGGCCATATGTCTGGAGACTGGTCCCACGCCCAAAGAGCCAGCAGGGAAAACTATGCCTTGTTCTAAAGCTCTTTGGGAACCGCTTGCGTAGCCCCACACACCTGGGGGCTGCAGGCTTTCCTGCTCTCTTCAGCATCAGAAGAACCCTTTCGCACTTGACGCTGCGCCATGCCCCAAAATGGCCATATCTCTGGAGACTGGTCCCACGCCCAAAGAGCCAGCAGGGAAAACTATGCCTTGTTCTAAAGCTCTTTGGGAACCGCTTGCGTAGCCCCAGAGACGTGGGGGCTGCAGGCTTTCCTGCTGCCTTCAGCATCAAAAACACCCTTTCCCACTTGGCCCCGAGCCAGGCACAAAAATGGCCATATCTCTGGAGACTGGTCCCACGCCCAAAGAGCCAGCAGGGAAAACTATGCCTTGTTCTAAAGCTCTTTGGGAACCGCTTGCGTAGCCCCACACACCTGGGGGCTGCAGGCTTTCCTGCTGCCTTCAGACTCAAAACCACCCTTTCCCACTTGGCGCTGCGCCATGCACAAAAATGGCCATATGTCTGGAGGTTGGTCCCACGCCCAAAGAGCCAGCAGGGAAAACTATGCCTTGTTCTAAAGCTCTTTGGGAACCGCTTGCGTAGCCCCACACACCTGGGGGCTGCAGTCTTTCCTGCTGCCTTCAGCCTCAAAAACACCCTTTCCCACTTGGCCCCGAGCCAGGCACAAAAATGGCCATATGTCTGGAGACTGGTCCCACGCCCAAAGAGCCAGCAGGGAAAACTATGCCTTGTTCTAAAGCTCTTTGGGAACGGCTTGCGTAGCCCCACACACCTGCGGGCTGCAGGCTTTCCTGCTGCCTTCAGCCTCAAAACCACCCTTTCCCACTTGGCGCTGCGCCAGGCCCAAAAATGGCCATATGTCTGGAGACTGGTCCCACGCCCAAAGAGCCAGCAGGGAAAACTATGCCTTGTTCTAAAGCTCTTTGGGAACCGCTTGCGTAGCCCCACACACCTGGGGGCTGCAGGCTTTCCTGCTGCCTTCAGCCTCAAAACCACCCTTTCCCAAATGGCGCCACGCCAGGCCCAAAAATGGCCATATGTCTGGAGGTTGGTCCCACGCCCAAAGAGCCGGCAGGGAAAACTATGCCTTGTTCTAAAGCTCTTTGGGAACCTCTTGCGTAGGCCCACACACCTGGGGGCTGCAGGCTTTCCTGCTGCCTTCAGCCTCAAAACCACCCTTTCCCACTTGGCGCTGCACCAGGCACAAAAATGGCCATATGTCTGGAGGTTGGTCCCACGCCCAAAGAGCCAGCAGGGAAAACTATGCCTTGTTCTAAAGCTCTTTGGGAACGGCTTGCGTAGCCCCACACACCTGGGGGCTGCAGGCTTTCCTGCTGCCTTCAGCCTCAAAACCACCCTTTCCCACTTGGCATCGCGCCAGGCCCAAAAATGGCCATATGTCTGGAGACTGGTCCCACGCCCAAAGAGCCAGCAGGGAAAACTATGCCTTGTTCTAAAGCTCTTTGGGAACCGCTTGCGTAGCCCCACAGACCTGGGGGCTGCAGGCTTTCCTGCTCTCTTCAGACTCAAAACCACCCTTTCCCACTTGTCGCTGCGCCAGGCCCAAAAATGGCCATATATCTGGAGACTGATCCCACGCCCATTGAGCCAGCAGAGAAAAGTATGCCTTGTTCTAAAGCTCTTTGGGAACCTCTTGCGTAGGCACACACACCTGGGGGCTGCAGGCTTTCCTGCTGCCTTCAGCCTCAAAACCACCCTTTCCCACTGGGCCCCGCGCCAGGCACAAAAATGGCCATATGTCTGGAGACTGGTCCCACGCCCAAAGAGCCAGCAGGGAAAACTATGCCTTGTTCTAAAGCTCTTTGGGAACCGCTTGCGTAGCCCCACACACCTGGGGGCTGCAGGCTTTCCTGCTCTCTTCAGCATCAGAAGAACCCTTTCGCACTTGACGCTGCGCCATGCCCAAAAATGGCCATATCTCTGGAGACTGGTCCCACGCCCAAAGAGCCAGCAGGGAAAACTATGCCTTGTTCTAAAGCTCTTTGGGAACCGCTTGCGTAGCCCCACACACCTGGGGGCTGCAGGCTTTCCTGCTGCCTTCAGCATCAAAAACACCCTTTCCCACTTGGCCCCGAGCCAGGCACAAAAATGGCCATATCTCTGGAGACTGGTCCTACGCCCAAAGAGCCAGCAGGGAAAACTATGCCTTGTTCTAAAGCTCTTTGGGAACCGCTTGCGTAGCCCCACACACCTGGGGGCTGCAGGCTTTCCTGCTGCCTTCAGACTCAAAACCACCCTTTCCCACTTGGCGCTGCGCCATGCACAAAAATGGCCATATGTCTGGAGGTTGGTCCCACGCCCAAAGAGCCAGCAGGGAAAACTATGCCTTGTTCTAAAGCTCTTTGGGAACCGCTTGCGTAGCCCCACACACCTGGGGGCTGCAGTCTTTCCTGCTGCCTTCAGCCTCAAAAACACCCTTTCCCACTTGGCCCCGAGCCAGGCACAAAAATGGCCATATGTCTGGAGACTGGTCCCACGCCCAAAGAGCCAGCAGGGAAAACTATGCCTTGTTCTAAAGCTCTTTGGGAACGGCTTGCGTAGCCCCACACACCTGCGGGCTGCAGGCTTTCCTGCTGCCTTCAGCCTCAAAACCACCCTTTCCCACTTGGCGCTGCGCCAGGCCCAAAAATGGCCATATGTCTGGAGACTGGTCCCACGCCCAAAGAGCCAGCAGGGAAAACTATGCCTTGTTCTAAAGCTCTTTGGGAACCGCTTGCGTAGCCCCACACACCTGGGGGCTGCAGGCTTTCCTGCTGCCTTCAGCCTCAAAACCACCCTTTCCCAAATGGCGCCACGCCAGGCCCAAAAATGGCCATATGTCTGGAGGTTGGTCCCACGCCCAAAGAGCCGGCAGGGAAAACTATGCCTTGTTCTAAAGCTCTTTGGGAACCTCTTGCGTAGGCCCACACACCTGGGGGCTGCAGGCTTTCCTGCTGCCTTCAGCCTCAAAACCACCCTTTCCCACTTGGCCCCGCGCCAGGCACAAAAATGGCCATATGTCTGGAGACTGGTCCCACGCCCAAAGAGCCAGCAGGGAAAACTATGCCTTGTTCTAAAGCTCTTTGGGAACGGCTTGCGTAGCCCCACACACCTGGGGGCTGCAGGCTTTCCTGCTGCCTTCAGCCTCAAAACCACCCTTTTCCACATGGCGTCACGCCAGGCTCAAAAATGGCCATATGTCTGGAGGTTAGTCCCACGCCCAAAGAGCCAGCAGGGAAAACTATGCCTTGTTCTAAAGCTCTTTGGGAACGGCTTGCGTAGCCCCACACACCTGGGGGCTGCAGGCTTTCCTGCTCTCTTCAGCATCAGAAGAACCCTTTCGCACTTGACGCTGCGCCAGGCCCAAAAATGGCCATATCTCTGGAGACTGGTCCCACGCCCAAAGAGCCAGCAGGGAAAACTATGCCTTGTTCTAAAGCTCTTTGGGAACCGCTTGCGTAGCCCCACACACCTGGGGGCTGCAGGCTTTCCTGCTGCCTTCAGCCTCAAAACCACCCTTTTCCACATGGCGTCACGCCAGGCACAAAAATGGCCATATGTCTGGAGGTTAGTCCCACGCCCAAAGAGCCAGCAGGGAAAACTATGCCTTGTTCTAAAGCTCTTTGGGAACGGCTTGCGTAGCCCCACACACCTGGGGGCTGCAGGCTTTCCTGCTCTCTTCAGCATCAGAAGAACCCTTTCGCACTTGACGCTGCGCCAGGCCCAAAAATGGCCATATCTCTGGAGACTGGTCCCACGCCCAAAGAGCCAGCAGGGAAAAGTATGCCTTGTTCTAAAGCTCTTTGGGAACCGCTTGCGTAGCCCCACACACCTGGGGGCTGCAGGCTTTCCTGCTGCCTTCAGCCTCAAGAACACCCTTTCCCACTTGGCCCCGAGCCAGGCACAAAAATGGCCATATATCTGGGACTGATCCCACGCCCAAAGAGCCAGCAGGGAAAACTATGCCTTGTTCTAAAGCTCTTTGGGAACCGCTTGCGTAGCCCCACACACCTGGGGGCTGCAGGCTTTCCTGCTGCCTTCAGACTCAAAACCACCCTTTCCCACTTGACGCTGCGCCATGCACAAAAATGGCCATATGTCTGGAGGTTGGTCCCACGCCCAAAGAGCCGGCAGGGAAAACTATGCCTTGTTCTAAAGCTCTTTGGGAACCTCTTGCGTAGGCCCACACACCTGGGGGCTGCAGGCTTTCCTGCTGCCTTCAGCCTCAAAACCACCCTTTCCCACTTGGCCCCGCGCCAGGCACAAAAATGGCCATATGTCTGGAGACTGGTCCCACGCCCAAAGAGCCAGCAGGGAAAACTATGCCTTGTTCTAAAGCTCTTTGGGAACGGCTTGCGTAGCCCCACAAACCTGGGGGCTGCAGGCTTTCCTGCTGCCTTCAGCCTCAAAACCACCCTTTTCCACATGGCGTCACGCCAGGCTCAAAAATGGCCATATGTCTGGAGGTTAGTCCCACGCCCAAAGAGCCAGCAGGGAAAACTATGCCTTGTTCTAAAGCTCTTTGGGAACGGCTTGCGTAGCCCCACACACCTGGGGGCTGCAGGCTTTCCTGCTCTCTTCAGCATCAGAAGAACCCTTTCGCACTTGACGCTGCGCCAGGCCCAAAAATGGCCATATCTCTGGAGACTGGTCCCACGCCCAAAGAGCCAGCAGGGAAAACTATGCCTTGTTCTAAAGCTCTTTGGGAACTGCTTGCGTAGCCCCACACACCTGGGGGCTGCAGGCTTTCCTGCTGCCTTCAGCCTCAAAACCACCCTTTTCCACATGGCGTCACGCCAGGCACAAAAATGGCCATATGTCTGGAGGTTAGTCCCACGCCCAAAGAGCCAGCAGGGAAAACTATGCCTTGTTCTAAAGCTCTTTGGGAACGGCTTGCGTAGCCCCACACACCTGGGGGCTGCAGGCTTTCCTGCTCTCTTCAGCATCAGAAGAACCCTTTCGCACTTGACGCTGCGCCAGGCCCAAAAATGGCCATATCTCTGGAGACTGGTCCCACGCCCAAAGAGCCAGCAGGGAAAAGTATGCCTTGTTCTAAAGCTCTTTGGGAACCGCTTGCGTAGCCCCACACACCTGGGGGCTGCAGGCTTTCCTGCTGCCTTCAGCCTCAAGAACACCCTTTCCCACTTGGCCCGAGCCAGGCACAAAAATGGCCATATATCTGGGACTGATCCCACGCCCAAAGAGCCAGCAGGGAAAACTATGCCTTGTTCTAAAGCTCTTTGGGAACCGCTTGCGTAGCCCCACACACCTGGGGGCTGCAGGCTTTCCTGCTGCCTTCAGACTCAAAACCACCCTTTCCCATTTGACGCTGCGCCATGCACAAAAATGGCCATATGTCTGGAGGTTGGTCCCACGCCCAAAGAGCCAGCAGGGAAAACTATGCCTTGTTCTAAAGCTCTTTGGGAACGGCTTGCGTAGCCCCACACACCTGCGGGCTGCAGGCTTTCCTGCTGCCTTCAGCCTCAAAACCACCCTTTCCCACTTGGCGCTGCGCCAGGCCCAAAAATGGCCATATATCTGGAGACTGATCCCACGCCCATTGAGCCAGCAGAGAAAACTATGCCTTGTTCTAAAGCTCTTTGGGAACCGCTTGCGTAGCCCCACACACCTGGGGGCTGCAGGCTTTCCTGCTGCCTTCAGCCTCAAAACCACCCTTTCCCAAATGGCGCCACGCCAGGCCCAAAAATGGCCATATGTCTGCAAGTTGGTCCCACGCCCAAAGAGCCGGCAGGGAAAACTATGCCTTGTTCTAAAGCTCTTTGGGAACCGCTTGCGTAGGCCCACACACCTGGGGGCTGCAGGCTTTCCTGCTGCCTTCAGCCTCAAAACCACCCTTTCCCACTTGGCCCCGCGCCAGGCACAAAAATGGCCATATGTCTGGAGACTGGTCCCACGCCCAAAGAGCCAGCAGAGAAAACTATGCCTTGTTCTAAAGCTCTTTGGGAACCGCTTGCGTAGCCCCACACAAACTGGGGCGGGCAGGCTTTTCTCGCGCTTTCAGCCTCAAAACCACCCTTTCCCACTTGGCCCCGCGCCAGGCCCAAAAATGGCCATATGTCTGGAGGTTGGTCCCACGCCCAAATAGCCAGAAGGGAAAACTATGCCTTGTTCTAAAGCTCTTTGGGAACCGCTTGCGTAGCCCCACACACCTCGGGGCTGCAGGCTTTCCTGCTGCCTTCAGCCTCAAAAACACCCTTTCCCACTTGGCCCCGAGCCAGGCACAAAAATGGCCATATCTCTGGAGACTGGTCCCACGCCCAAAGAGCCAGCAGGGAAAACTATGCCTTGTTCTAAAGCTCTTTGGGAACCGCTTGCGTAGCCCCACACACCTGGGGGCTGCAGGCTTTCCTGCTGCCTTCCGCCTCAAAACCACCCTTTCCCACTTGGCGCTGAGCCATGCACAAAAATGGCCATATGTCTGGAGGTTGGTCCCAAGCCCAAAGAGCCAGCAGGGAAAACTATGCCTTGTTCTAAAGCTCTTTGGGAACGGCTTGCGTAGCCCCACACACCTGGGGGCTGCAGGCTTTCCTGCTGCCTTCAGCCTCAAAACCACCTTTTCCCACTTGGCGCTGCGCCAGGCCCAAAAATGGCCATATATCTGGAGACTGATCCCACGCCCATTGAGCCAGCAGAGAAAACTATGCCTTGTTCTAAAGCTCTTTGGGAACCGCTTGCGTAGCCCCACACACCTGGGGGCTGCAGGCATTCCTGCTGCCTTCAGCCTCAAAACCACCCTTTCCCAAATGGCGCCACGCCAGGCCCAAAAATGGCCATATGTCTGCAAGTTGGTCCCACGCCCAAAGAGCCGGCAGGGAAAACTATGCCTTGTTCTAAAGCTCTTTGGGAACCTCTTGCGTAGGCCCACACACCTGGGGGCTGCAGGCTTTCCTGCTGCCTTCAGCCTGAAAACCACCCTTTCCCACTTTGCCCCGCGCCAGGCACAAAAATGGCCATATGTCAGGAGACTGGTCCCACGCCCAAAGAGCCAGCAGAGAAAACTATGCCTTGTTCTAAAGCTCTTTGGGAACCGCTTGCGTAGCCCCACACAAACTGGGGCGGGCAGGCTTTTCTCGCGCTTTCAGCCTCAAAACCACCCTTTCCCACTTGGCCCCGCGCCAGGCCCAAAAATGGCCATATGTCTGGAGGTTGGTCCCACGCCCAAATAGCCAGAAGGGAAAACTATGCCTTGTTCTAAAGCTCTTTGGGAACTGCTTGCGTAGCCCCACACACCTGGGGGCTGCAGGCTTTCCTGCTCTCTTCAGCCTCAGAAGAACCCTTTCGCACTTGGAGCCGTGCCAGGCCCAAAAATGGCCATATGTCTGAAGATTGGTCCCACGCCCAAAGAGCCAGCAGGGAAAACTATGCCTTGTTCTAAAGCTCTTTGGGAACCGCTTGCGTAGCCCCAGAGACATGGGGGCTGCAGGCTTTCCTGCTGCCTTCAGCCTCAAAACAACCCTTTCCCACTTGGCGCTGCGCCAGGCCCAAAAATGGCCATATATCTGGAGACTGGTCCCACGCCCAAAGAGCCAGCAGGGAAAACTATGCCTTGTTCTAAAGCTCTTTGGGAACCGCTTGCGTAGCCCCACACACCTGGGGGCTGCAGGCTTTCCTGCTGCCTTCAGACTCTAAACCACCCTTTCCCACTTGGCATCGCGCCAGGCCCAAAAATGGCCATATGTCTGGAGACTGGTCCCACGCCCAAAGAGCCAGCAGGGAAAACTATGCCTTGTTCTAAAGCTCTTTGGGAACCGCTTGCGTAGCCCCACACACCTGGGGGCTGCAGGCTTTCCTGCTGCCTTCAGACTCAAAACAACCCTTTCCCACTTGGCGCTGCGCCAGGCCCAAAAATGGCCATATATCTGGAGACTGGTCCCACGCCCAAAGAGCCAGCAGGGAAAACTATGCCTTGTTCTAAAGCTCTTTGGGAACCTCTTGCGTAGGCACACACACCTGGGGGCTGCAGGCTTTCCTGCTGCCTTCAGCCTCAAAACCACCCTTTCCCACTTGGCCCCGCGCCAGGCACAAAAATGGCCATATGTCTGGAGACTGGTCCCACGCCCAAAGAGCCAGCAGGGAAAACTATGCCTTGTTCTAAAGCTCTTTGGGAACTGCTTGCGTAGCCCCACACACCTGCGGGCTGCAGGCTTTCCTGCTGCCTTCAGCCTCAAAACCACCCTTTTCCACATGGCGTCACGCCAGGCCCAAAAATGGCCATATGTCTGGAGGTTAGTCCCACGCCCAAAGAGCCAGCAGGGAAAACTATGCCTTGTTCTAAAGCTCTTTGGGAACCGCTTGCGTAGCCCCACACACCTGGGGGCTGCAGGCTTTCCTGCTCTCTTCAGCATCAGAAGAACCCTTTCGCACTTGACACTGCGCCAGGCCCAAAAATGGCCATATCTCTGGAGACTGGTCCCACGCCCAAAGAGCCAGCAGGGAAAACTATGCCTTGTTCTAAAGCTCTTTGGGAACCGCTTGCGTAGCCCCACACACCTGGGGGCTGCAGGCTTTCCTGCTGCCTTCAGACTCAAAACCACCCTTTCCCACTTGGCGCTGCGCCATGCACAAAAATGGCCATATGTCTGGAGGTTGGTCCCACGCCCAAAGAGCCAGCAGGGAAAACTATGCCTTGTTCTAAAGCTCTTTGGGAACCGCTTGCGTAGCCCCACACACCTGCGGGCTGCAGGCTTTCCTGCTGCCTTCAGCCTCAAAACCACCCTTTCCCACTTGGCCCCGCGCCATGCACAAAAATGGCCATATGTCTGGAGACTGGTCCCACGCCCAAAGAGCCAGCAGAGAAAACTATGCCTTGTTCTAAAGCTCTTTGGGAACCGCTTGCGTAGCCCCACACAAACTGGGGCGGGCAGGCTTTTCTCGCGCTTTCAGCCTCAAAACCACCCTTTCCCACTTGGCCCCGCGCCAGGCCCAAAAATGGCCATATGTCTGGAGGTTGGTCCCACGCCCAAAGAGCCAGAAGGGAAAACTATGCCTTGTTCTAAAGCTCTTTGGGAACTGCTTGAGTAGCCCCACACACCTGGGGGCTGCAGGCTTTCCTGCTCTCTTCAGCCTCAGAAGAACCCTTTCGCACTTGGAGCCGTGCCAGGCCCAAAAATGGCCATATGTCTGAAGATTGGTCCCACGCCCAAAGAGCCAGCAGGGAAAACTATGCCTTGTTCTAAAGCTCTTTGGGAACCGCTTGCGTAGCCCCACACACCTGGGGGCTGCAGGCTTTCCTGCTGCCTTCAGCCTCAAAACAACCCTTTCCCACTTGGCGCTGCGCCAGGCCCAAAAATGGCCATATATCTGGAGACTGGTCCCACGCCCAAAGAGCCAGCAGGGAAAACTATGCCTTGTTCTAAAGCTCTTTGGGAACCGCTTGCGTAGCCCCACACACCTGGGGGCTGCAGGCTTTCCTGCTGCCTTCAGACTCAAAACCACCCTTTCCCACTTGGCCCCGCGCCAGGCACAAAAATGGCCATATGTCTGGAGAGTGGTCCCACGCCCAAAGAGCCAGCAGGGAAAACTATGCCTTGTTCTAAAGCTCTTTGGGAACCGCTTGCGTAGCCCCACACACCTGGGGGCTGCAGGCTTTCCTGCTGCCTTCAGACTCAAAACCACCCTTTCCCACTTGTCGCTGCGCCAGGCCCAAAAATGGCCATATATCTGGAGACTGATCCCACGCCCATTGAGCCAGCAGAGAAAAGTATGCCTTGTTCTAAAGCTCTTTGGGAACCTCTTGCGTAGGCACACACACCTGGGGGCTGCAGGCTTTCCTGCTGCCTTCAGCCTCAAAACCACCCTTTCCCACTTGGCCCCGCGCCAGGCACAAAAATGGCCATATGTCTGGAGACTGGTCCCACGCCCAAAGAGCCAGCAGGGAAAACTATGCCTTGTTCTAAAGCTCTTTGGGAACCGCTTGCGTAGCCCCACACACCTGCGGGCTGCAGGCTTTCCTGCTGCCTTCAGCCTCAAAACCACCCTTTTCCACATGGCGTCACGCCAGGCACAAAAATGGCCATATGTCTGGAGGTTAGTCCCACGCCCAAAGAGCCAGCAGGGAAAACTATGCCTTGTTCTAAAGCTCTTTGGGAACGGCTTGCGTAGCCCCACACACCTGGGGGCTGCAGGCTTTCCTGCTCTCTTCAGCATCAGAAGAACCCTTTCGCACTTGACGCTGCGCCAGGCCCAAAAATGGCCATATCTCTGGAGACTGGTCCCACGCCAAAGAGCCAGCAGGGAAAACTATGCCTTGTTCTAAAGCTCTTTGGGAACCGCTTGCGTAGCCCCACACACCTGGGGGCTGCAGGCTTTCCTGCTGCCTTCAGACTCAAAACCACCCTTTCCCACTTGGCGCTGCGCCATGCACAAAAATGGCCATATGTCTGGAGGTTGGTCCCACACCCAAAGAGCCAGCAGGGAAAACTATGCCTTGTTCTAAAGCTCTTTGGGAACCGCTTGCGTAGCCCCAGAGACGTGGGGGCTGCAGGCTTTCCTGCTGCCTTCAGCCTCAAAAACACCCTTTCCCACTTGGCCCCGAGCCAGGCACAAAAATGGCCATATGTCTGGAGACTGGTCCCACGCCCAAAGAGCCAGCAGGGAAAACTATGCCTTGTTCTAAAGCTCTTTGGGAACGGCTTGCGTAGCCCCACACACCTGGGGGCTGCAGGCTTTCCTGCTACCTTCAGCCTCAAAACCACCCTTTCCCACTTGGCGCTGCGCCAGGCCCAAAAATGGCCATATATCTGGAGACTGATCCCACGCCCAAAGAGCCAGCAGGGAAAACTATGCCTTGTTCTAAAGCTCTTTGGGAACCGCTTGCGTAGCCCCACACACCTGGGGGCTGCAGGCTTTCCTGCTATTTTCAGCATCAGAAGAACCCTTTCGCACTTGACGCTGCGCCATGCCCAAAAATGGCCATATTTCTGGAGACTGGTCCCTTTCCCAAAGAGCCAGCAGGGAAAACTATGCCTTGTTCTAAATCTCTTTGGGAACCGCTTGCGTAGCCCCACACACCTGGGGGCTGCAGGCTTTCCTGCTGCCTTCAGCATCAAAAACACCCTTTCCCACTTGGCCCCGAGCCAGGCACAAAAATGGCCATATCTCTGGAGACTGGTCCCACGCCCAAAGAGCCAGCAGGGAAAACTATGCCTTGTTCTAAAGCTCTTTGGGAACCGCTTCCGTAGCCCCACACACCTGGGGGCTGCAGGCTTTCCTGCTGCCTTCAGACTCAAAACAACCCTTTCCCACTTGGCGCTGCGCCATGCACAAAAATGGCCATATGTCTGGAGGTTGGTCCCACGCCCAAAGAGCCATCAGGGAAAACTATGCCTTGTTCTAAAGCTCTTTGGGAACGGCTTGCGTAGCCCCACACACCTGGGGGCTGCAGGCTTTCCTGCTCTCTTCAGCATCAGAAGAACCCTTTCGCACTTGACGCTGCGCCAGGCCCAAAAATGGCCATATGTCTGGAGACTGGTCCCACGCCCAAAGAGCCAGCAGGGAAAACTATGCCTTGTTCTAAAGCTCTTTGGGAACCGCTTGCGTAGCCCCACACACCTGGGGGTGCAGGCTTTCCTGCTGCCTTCAGCCTCAAAACCACCCTTTTCCACATGGCGTCACGCCATGCCCAAAAATGGCCATATGTCTGGAGACTGGTCCCACGCCCAAAGAGCCAGCAGGGAAAACTATGCCTTGTTCTAAAGCTCTTTGGGAACCGCTTGCGTAGCCCCACACACCTGGGGGCTGCAGGCTTTCCTGCTGCCTTCAGCATCAAAAACACCCTTTCCCACTTGGCCCCGAGCCAGGCACAAAAATGGCCATATCTCTGGAGACTGGTCCCACGCCCAAAGAGCCAGCAGGGAAAACTATGCCTTGTTCTAAAGCTCTTTGGGAACCGCTTGCGTAGCCCCACACACCTGGGGGCTGCAGGCTTTCCTGCTGCCTTCAGCCTCAAAACCACCCTTTCCCACTTGGCGCTGCGCCATGCACAAAAATGGCCATATGTCTGGAGGTTGGTCCCACGCCCAAAGAGCCAGCAGGGAAAACTATGCCTTGTTCTAAAGCTCTTTGGGAACCGCTTGCGTAGCCCCACACACCTGGGGGCTGCAGGCTTTCCTGCTGCCTTCAGCCTCAAAAACACCCTTTCCCACTTGGCCCCGAGCCAGGCACAAAAATGGCCATATGTCTGGAGACTGGTCCCACGCCCAAAGAGCCAGCAGGGAAAACTATGCCTTGTTCTAAAGGTCTTTGGGAACCGCTTGCGTAGCACCACACACCTGGGGGCTGCAGGCTTTCCTGCTGCCTTCCGCCTCAAAACCACCCTTTTCCACATGGCGTCACGCCAGGCCCAAAAATGGCCATATATCTGGAGACTGATCCCACGCCCAAAGAGCCAGCAGGGAAAAGTATGCCTTGTTCTAAAGCTCTTTGGGAACCTCTTGCGTAGGCACACACACCTGGGGGCTGCAGGCTTTCCTGCTCCCTTCAGCCTCAAAACCACCCTTTCCTACTTGGCCCCGCGCCAGGCACAAAAATGGCCATATGTCTGGAGACTGGTCCCACGCCCAAAGAGCCAGCAGGGAAAACTATGCCTTGTTCTAAAGCTCTTTGGGAACCGCTTGCGTAGCCCCACACACCTGGGGGCTGCAGGCTTTCCTGCTGCCTTCAGCCTCAAAACCACCCTTTTCCACATGGCGTCACGCCAGGCACAAAAATGGCCATATGTCTGGAGGTTAGTCCCACGCCGAAAGAGCCAGCAGGGAAAACTATGCCTTGTTCTAAAGCTCTTTGGGAACGGCTTGCGTAGCCCCACACACCTGGGGGCTGCAGGCTTTCCTGCTCTCTTCAGCATCAGAAGAACCCTTTCGCACTTGACGCTGCGCCAGGCCCAAAAATGGCCATATCTCTGGAGACTGGTCCCACGCCCAAAGAGCCAGCAGGGAAAACTATGCCTTGTTCTAAAGCTCTTTGGGAACCGCTTGCGTAGCCCCACACACCTGGGGGCTGCAGGCTTTCCTGCTGCCTTCAGCCTCAAAACCACCCTTTCCCACTTGGCGTCACGCCATGCACAAAAATGGCCATATGTCTGGAGGTTGGTCCCACGCCCAAAGAGCCAGCAGGGAAAACTATGCCTTGTTCTAAAGCTCTTTGGGAACCGCTTGCGTAGCCCCACACACCTGGGGGCTGCAGGCTTTCCTGCTGCCTTCAGCCTCAAAAACACCCTTTCCCACTTGGCCCCGAGCCAGGCACAAAAATGGCCATATGTCTGGAGACTGGTCCCACGCCCAAAGAGCCAGCAGGGAAAACTATGCCTTGTTCTAAAGCTCTTTGGGAACGGCTTGCGTAGCCCCACACACCTGCGGGCTGCAGGCTTTCCTGCTGCCTTCAGCCTCAAAACCACCCTTTCCCACTTGGCGCTGCGCCAGGCCCAAAAATGGCCATATATCTGGAGACTGATCCCACGCCCAAAGAGCCAGCAGGGAAAACTATGCCTTGTTCTAAAGCTCTTTGGGAACCGCTTGCGTAGCCCCACACACCTGGGGGCTGCAGGCTTTCCTGCTCTCTTCAGCATCAGAAGAACCCTTTCGCACTTGACGCTGCGCCATGCCCAAAAATGGCCATATCTCTGGAGACTGGTCCCACGCCCAAAGAGCCAGCAGGGAAAACTATGCCTTGTTCTAAAGCTCTTTGGGAACCGCTTGCGTAGCCCCAGAGACGTGGGGGCTGCAGGCTTTCCTGCTGCCTTCAGCATCAAAAACACCCTTTCCCACTTGGCCCCGAGCCAGGCACAAAAATGGCCATATCTCTGGAGACTGGTCCCACGCCCAAAGATCCAGCAGGGAAAACTATGCCTTGTTCTAAAGCTCTTTGGGAACCGCTTGCGTAGCCCCACACACCTGGGGGCTGCAGGCTTTCCTGCTGCCTTCAGACTCAAAACCACCCTTTCCCACTTGGCGTCACGCCAGGCACAAAAATGGCCATATGTCTGGAGGTTGGTCCCACGCCCAAAGAGCCAGCAGGGAAAACTATGCCTTGTTCTAAAGCTCTTTGGGAACGGCTTGCGTAGCCCCACACACCTGGGGGCTGCAGGCTTTCCTGCTCTCTTCAGCATCAGAAGAACCCTTTCGCACTTGACGCTGCGCCAGGCCCAAAAATGGCCATATGTCTGGAGACTGGTCCCACGCCCAAAGAGCCAGCAGGGAAAACTATGCCTTGTTCTAAAGCTCTTTGGGAAACGCTTGCGTAGCCCCACACACCTGGGGGCTGCAGGCTTTCCTGCTGCCTTCAGCCTCAAAACCACCCTTTCCCACTTGGCCCCGCGCCAGGCACAAAAATGGCCATATCTCTGGAGACTGGTCCCACGCCCAAAGAGCCAGCAGGGAAAACTATGCCTTGTTCTAAAGCTCTTTGGGAACCGCTTGCGTAGCCCCACACACCTGGGGGCTGCAGGCTTTCCTGCTGCCTTCAGACTCAAAACCACCCTTTCCCACTTGGCGCTGCGCCATGCACAAAAATGGCCATATGTCTGGAGGTTGGTCCCACGCCCAAAGAGCCAGCAGGGAAAACTATGCCTTGTTCTAAAGCTCTTTGGGAACCGCTTGCGTAGCCCCACACACCTGGGGGCTGCAGGCTTTCCTGCTGCCTTCAGCCTCAAAAACACCCTTTCCCACTTGGCCCCGAGCCAGGCCCAAAAATGGCCATATGTCTGGAGACTGGTCCCACGCCCAAAGAGCCAGCAGGGAAAACTATGCCTTGTTCTAAAGCTCTTTGGGAACGGCTTGCGTAGCCCCACACACCTGCGGGCTGCAGGCTTTCCTGCTGCCTTCAGCCTCAAAACCACCCTTTCCCACTTGGCGCTGCGCCAGGCCCAAAAATGGCTATATATCTGGAGACTGATCCCACGCCCAAAGAGCCAGCAGGGAAAACTATGCCTTGTTCTAAAGCTCTTTGGGAACCGCTTGCGTAGCCCCACACACCTGGGGGCTGCAGGCTTTCCTGCTCTCTTCAGCATCAGAAGAACCCTTTCGCACTTGACGCTGCGCCATGCCCAAAAATGGCCATATCTCTGGAGACTGGTCCCACGCCCAAAGAGCCAGCAGGGAAAATTATGCCTTGTTCTAAAGCTCTTTGGGAACCGCTTGCGTAGCCCCAGAGACGTGGGGGCTGCAGGCTTTCCTGCTGCCTTCAGCATCAAAAACACCCTTTCCCACTTGGCCCCGAGCCAGGCACAAAAATGGCCATATCTCTGGAGACTGGTCCCACGCCCAAAGAGCCAGCAGGGAAAACTATGCCTTGTTCTAAAGCTCTTTGGGAACCGCTTGCGTAGCCCCACACACCTGGGGGCTGCAGGCTTTCCTGCTGCCTTCAGACTCAAAACCACCCTTTCCCACTTGGCGCTGCGCCATGCACAAAAATGGCCATATGTCTGGAGGTTGGTCCCACGCCCAAAGAGCCAGCAGGGAAAACTATGCCTTGTTCTAAAGCTCTTTGGGAACCGCTTGCGTAGCCCCACACACCTGCGGGCTGCAGGCTTTCCTGCTGCCTTCAGCCTCAAAACCACCCTTTCCCACATGGCGTCACGCCAGGCCCAAAAATGGCCATATGTCTGGAGACTGGTCCCACGCCCAAAGAGCCAGCAGGGAAAACTATGCCTTGTTCTAAAGCTCTTTGGGAACCGCTTGCGTAGCCCCACACACCTGGGGGCTGCAGGCTTTCCTGCTGCCTTCAGCCTCAAAGCACTCTTTCCCAAATGGCGCCACGCCAGGCCCAAAAATGGCCATATGTCTGCAAGTTGGTCCCACGCCCAAAGAGCCGGCAGGGAAAAATATGCCTTGTTCTAAAGCTCTTTGGGAACCTCTTGCGTAGTCCCACACACCTGGGGGCTGCAGGCTTTCCTGCTGCCTTCAGCCTCAAAACAACCCTTTCCCACTTGGCCCCGCGCCAGGCACAAAAATGGCCATATGTCTGGAGACTGGTCCCACGCCCAAAGAGCCAGCAGGGAAAACTATGCCTTGTTCTAAAGCTCTTTGGGAACGGCTTGCGTAGCCCCACACACCTGGGGGCTGCAGGCTTTCCTGCTCTCTTCAGCATCAGAAGAACCCTTTCGCACTTGACGCTGCGCCAGGCCCAAAAATGGCCATATGTCTGGAGACTGGTCCCACGCCCAAAGAGCCAGCAGGGAAAACTATGCCTTGTTCTAAAGCTCTTTGGGAACCGCTTGCGTAGCCCCACACACCTGGGGGCTGCAGGCTTTCCTGCTGCCTTCAGCCTCAAAACCACCCTTTCCCACTTGGCCCCGCGCCAGGCACAAAAATGGCCATATCTCTGGAGACTGGTCCCACGCCCAAAGAGCCAGCAGGGAAAACTATGCCTTGTTCTAAAGCTCTTTGGGAACCGCTTGCGTAGCCCCACACACCTGGGGGCTGCAGGCTTTCCTGCTGCCTTCAGACTCAAAACCACCCTTTCCCACTTCGCGCTGCGCCATGCACAAAAATGGCCATATGTCTGGAGGTTGGTCCCACGCCCAAAGAGCCAGCAGGGAAAACTATGCCTTGTTCTAAAGCTCTTTGGGAACCGCTTGCGTAGCCCCACACACCTGGGGGCTGCAGGCTTTCCTGCTGCCTTCAGCCTCAAAAACACCCTTTCCCACTTGGCCCCGAGCCAGGCACAAAAATGGCCATATGTCTGGAGACTGGTCCCACGCCCAAAGAGCCAGCAGGGAAAACTATGCCTTGTTCTAAAGCTCTTTGGGAACGGCTTGCGTAGCCCCACACACCTGCGGGCTGCAGGCTTTCCTGCTGCCTTCAGCCTCAAAACCACCCTTTCCCACTTGGCGCTGCGCCAGGCCCAAAAATGGCCATATATCTGGAGACTGATCCCACGCCCAAAGAGCCAGCAGGGAAAACTATGCCTTGTTCTAAAGCTCTTTGGGAACCGCTTGCGTAGCCCCACACACCTGGGGGCTGCAGGCTTTCCTGCTCTCTTCAGCATCAGAAGAACCCTTTCGCACTTGACGCTGCGCCATGCCCAAAAATGGCCATATCTCTGGAGACTGGTCCCACGCCCAAAGAGCCAGCAGGGAAAACTATGCCTTGTTCTAAAGCTCTTTGGGAACCGCTTGCGCAGCCCCAGAGACGTGGGGGCTACAGTCTTTCCTGCTGCCTTCAGCCTCAAAACCACCCTTTCCCACATGGCGCCGTGCCAGGCACAAAAATGGCCATATATCTGGAGATTGGTTCCACGCCCAAAGAGCCAGCAGGGAAAACTATGCCTTGTTCTAAAGCTCTTTGGGAACCGCTTGCATAGCCCCACACACCTGGGGGCTGCAGGCTTTCCTGCTGCCTTCAGCCTCAAAACCACCCTTTCCCACTTGTCGCTGCGCCAGGCACAAAAATGGCCATTTGTCTGAAGATTAGTCCCACGCCCAAAGAGCCAGCAGGGAAAAATATGCCTTATTCTAAAGCTCTTTGGGAAACGCTTGCGTAGTCCCACACACCTGGGGGCTGCAGGCTTTCCTGCTGCCTTCAGCCTCAAAACAACCCTTTCCCACTTGGCGCTGCGCCAGGCCCAAAAATGGCCATATGTCTGGAGAATGGTCCCACGCCCAAAGAGCCAGCAGGGAAAAATATGCCTTGTTCTAAAGCTCTTTGGGAACCGCTTGCGTAGCCCCACAAACGTGGGGGCTGCAGGCTTTCCTGCTGCCTTCAGCCTCAAAACCACCCTTTCCCACTTGGTGCCGTGCCAGGCCCAAAAATGGCCATATGTCTGGAGACTGGTCCCACGCCCAAAGAGCCAGCAGGGAAAACTATGCCTTGTTCTAAAGCTCTTTGGGAACCGCTTGCGTAGCCCCACACACCTGGGGGCTGCAGGCTTTCCTGCTCTCTTCAGCCTCAAAACCACCCTTTTCCACTTGGCGCCAAGCCAGGCCCAAAAATGGCCATATGTCTGGAGACTGGTCCCACGCCCAAAGAGCCATCAGGGAAAACTATGCCTTGTTCTAAAGCTCTTTGGGAACCGCTTGCGTAGCCCCACACACCTGGGGGCTGCAGGCTTTCCTGCTGCCTTCAGCCTCAAAACCACCCTTTCCCACTTGGCGCTGCACCAGGCCCAAAAATGGCCATATGTCTGGAGACTAGTCCCATGCCCAAAGAGCCAGCAGGGAAAACTATGCCTTGTTCTAAAGCTCTTTGGGAACCGCTTGCGTAGCCCCACACACCTGGGGGCTGCAGGCTTTCCTGCTGCCTTCAACCTCAAAAGCACACCATTTCCACATGGCGTCACGCCAGGCACAAAAATGGCCATATGTCTGGAGACTGGTCCCACGCCCAAAGAGCCAGCAGGGAAAACTATGCCTTGTTCTAAAGCTCTTTGGGAACCGCTTGCGTAGCCCCACACACCTGGGGGCTGCAGGCTTTCCTGCTGCCTTCAGCCTCAAAACCACCCTTTCCCACTTGGCGCCAAACCAGGCACAAAAATAGCCATATGTCTGGAGACTGGTCCCACGCCCAAAGAGCCAGCAGGGAAAACTATGCCTTGTTCTAAAGCTCTTTGGGAAAGGCTTGCGTAGCCCCACACACCTGGGGGCTGCAGGCTTTCCTGCTGCCTTCAGCCTCAAAACCACCCTTTCCCACATGGCGCCGTGCCAGGCACAAAAATGGCCATATATCTGGAGATTGGTTCCACGCCCAAAGAGCCAGCAGGGAAAACTATGCCTTGTTCTAAAGCTCTTTGGGAACCGCTTGCGTAGCCCCACACACCTGGGGGCTGCAGGCTTTCCTGCTGCCTTCAGACTCAAAACCACCCTTTCCCGCTTCGCATCGTGCCAGGCACAAAAATGGCCATATGTCTGGAGTTTGGTCCCACGACCAAAGAGCCAGCAGGGAAAACTATGCCTTGTTCTAAATCTCTTTGGGAACCGCTTGCATAGCCCCACACACCTGGGGGCTGCAGGCTTTCCTGCTGCCTTCAGCCTCAAAACCCCCCTTTCCCACTTGGCCCCGCGCCAGGCCCAAAAATGGCCATATGTCTGGAGACTGGTCCCACGCCCAAAGAGCCAGCAGGGAAAACTATGCCTTGTTCTAAAGCTCTTTGGGAACCGCTTGCGTAGCCCCACACACCTGGGGGCTGCAGGCTTTCCTGCTGCCTTCAGCCTCAAAACCACCCTTTTCCACATGGCGTCACGCCAGGCCCAAAAATGGCCATATGTCTGGAGACTGGTCCCACGCTCAAAGAGCCAGCAGGGAAAACTATGCCTTGTTCTAAAGCTCTTTTGGAACCGCTTGCGTAGCCCCACATACCTGGGGGCTGCAGGCTTTCCTGCTGCCTTCAGCCTAAAAACAACCCTTTCCCACATGGCGCCGTGCCAGGCACAAAAATGGCCATATATCTGGAGATTGGTTCCACGCCCAAAGAGCCAGCAGGGAAAACTATGCCTTGTTCTAAAGCTCTTTGGGAACCGCTTGCGTAGCCCCACACACCTGGGGGCTGCAGGCTTTCCTGCTGCCTTCAGCCTCAAAACCACCCTTTCCCACATGGCGTCACGCCAGGCCCAAAAATGGCCATATGTCTGGAGACTGGTCCCACGCCCAAAGAGCCAGCAGGGAAAACTGTGCCTTGTTCTAAAGCTCTTTGGGAACCGCTTGCATAGCCCCACACACCTGGGGGCTGCAGGCTTTCCTGCTGCCTTCAGCCTCAAAACCACCCTTTCCCACTTGTCGCTGCGCCAGGCACAAAAATGGCCATTTGTCTGAAGATTAGTCCCACGCCCAAAGAGCCAGCAGGGAAAACTATGCCTTGTTCTAAAGCTCTTTGGGAAACGCTTGCGTAGTCCCACACACCTGGGGGCTGCAGGCTTTCCTGCTGCCTTCAGCCTCAAAACAACCCTTTCCCACTTGGCGCTGCGCCAGGCCCAAAAATGGCCATATGTCTGGAGAATGGTCCCACGCCCAAAGAGCCAGCAGGGAAAAATATGCCTTGTTCTAAAGCTCTTTGGGAACCGCTTGCGTAGCCCCACAAACGTGGGGGCTGCAGGCTTTCCTGCTGCCTTCAGCCTCAAAACCACCCTTTCCCACTTGGTGCCGTGCCAGGCCCAAAAATGGCCATATGTCTGGAGACTGGTCCCACGCCCAAAGAGCCAGCAGGGAAAACTATGCCTTGTTCTAAAGCTCTTTGGGAACCGCTTGCGTAGCCCCACACACCTGGGGGCTGCAGGCTTTCCTGCTCTCTTCAGCCTCAAAACCACCCTTTTCCACTTGGCGCCAAGCCAGGCCCAAAAATGGCCATATGTCTGGAGACTGGTCCCACGCCCAAAGAGCCATCAGGGAAAACTATGCCTTGTTCTAAAGCTCTTTGGGAACCGCTTGCGTAGCCCCACACACCTGGGGGCTGCAGGCTTTCCTGCTGCCTTCAGCCTCAAAACCACCCTTTCCCACTTGGCGCTGCACCAGGCCCAAAAATGGCCATATGTCTGGAGACTAGTCCCATGCCCAAAGAGCCAGCAGGGAAAACTATGCCTTGTTCTAAAGCTCTTTGGGAACCGCTTGCGTAGCCCCACACACCTGGGGGCTGCAGGCTTTCCTGCTGCCTTCAACCTCAAAAGCACACCATTTCCACATGGCGTCACGCCAGGCACAAAAATGGCCATATGTCTGGAGACTGGTCCCACGCCCAAAGAGCCAGCAGGGAAAACTATGCCTTGTTCTAAAGCTCTTTGGGAACCGCTTGCGTAGCCCCACACACCTGGGGGCTGCAGGCTTTCCTGCTGCCTTCAGCCTCAAAACCACCCTTTCCCACTTGGCGCCAAACCAGGCACAAAAATAGCCATATGTCTGGAGACTGGTCCCACGCCCAAAGAGCCAGCAGGGAAAACTATGCCTTGTTCTAAAGCTCTTTGGGAAAGGCTTGCGTAGCCCCACACACCTGGGGGCTGCAGGCTTTCCTGCTGCCTTCAGCCTCAAAACCACCCTTTCCCACATGGCGCCGTGCCAGGCACAAAAATGGCCATATATCTGGAGATTGGTTCCACGCCCAAAGAGCCAGCAGGGAAAACTATGCCTTGTTCTAAAGCTCTTTGGGAACCGCTTGCGTAGCCCCACACACCTGGGGGCTGCAGGCTTTCCTGCTGCCTTCAGACTCAAAACCACCCTTTCCCGCTTCGCATCGTGCCAGGCACAAAAATGGCCATATGTCTGGAGTTTGGTCCCACGACCAAAGAGCCAGCAGGGAAAACTATGCCTTGTTCTAAATCTCTTTGGGAACCGCTTGCATAGCCCCACACACCTGGGGGCTGCAGGCTTTCCTGCTGCCTTCAGCCTCAAAACCCCCCTTTCCCACTTGGCCCCGCGCCAGGCCCAAAAATGGCCATATGTCTGGAGACTGGTCCCACGCCCAAAGAGCCAGCAGGGAAAACTATGCCTTGTTCTAAAGCTCTTTGGGAACCGCTTGCGTAGCCCCACACACCTGGGGGCTGCAGGCTTTCCTGCTGCCTTCAGCCTCAAAACCACCCTTTTCCACATGGCGTCACGCCAGGCCCAAAAATGGCCATATGTCTGGAGACTGGTCCCACGCTCAAAGAGCCAGCAGGGAAAACTATGCCTTGTTCTAAAGCTCTTTTGGAACCGCTTGCGTAGCCCCACATACCTGGGGGCTGCAGGCTTTCCTGCTGCCTTCAGCCTAAAAACAACCCTTTCCCACATGGCGCCGTGCCAGGCACAAAAATGGCCATATATCTGGAGATTGGTTCCACGCCCAAAGAGCCAGCAGGGAAAACTATGCCTTGTTCTAAAGCTCTTTGGGAACCGCTTGCGTAGCCCCACACACCTGGGGGCTGCAGGCTTTCCTGCTGCCTTCAGCCTCAAAACCACCCTTTCCCACATGGCGTCACGCCAGGCCCAAAAATGGCCATATGTCTGGAGACTGGTCCCACGCCCAAAGAGCCAGCAGGGAAAACTATGCCTTGTTCTAAAGCTCTTTGGGAACCGCTTGCATAGCCCCACACACCTGGGGGCTGCAGGCTTTCCTGCTGCCTTCAGCCTCAAAACCACCCTTTCCCACTTGTCGCTGCGCCAGGCACAAAAATGGCCATTTGTCTGAAGATTAGTCCCACGCCCAAAGAGCCAGCAGGGAAAACTATGCCTTGTTCTAAAGCTCTTTGGGAAACGCTTGCGTAGTCCCACACACCTGGGGGCTGCAGGCTTTCCTGCTGCCTTCAGCCTCAAAACAACCCTTTCCCACTTGGCGCTGCGCCAGGCCCAAAAATGGCCATATGTCTGGAGAATGGTCCCACGCCCAAAGAGCCAGCAGGGAAAAATATGCCTTGTTCTAAAGCTCTTTGGGAACCGCTTGCGTAGCCCCACAAACGTGGGGGCTGCAGGCTTTCCTGCTGCCTTCAGCCTCAAAACCACCCTTTCCCACTTGGTGCCGTGCCAGGCCCAAAAATGGCCATATGTCTGGAGACTGGTCCCACGCCCAAAGAGCCAGCAGGGAAAACTATGCCTTGTTCTAAAGCTCTTTGGGAACCGCTTGCGTAGCCCCACACACCTGGGGGCTGCAGGCTTTCCTGCTCTCTTCAGACTCAAAACCACCCTTTTCCACTTGGCGCCAAGCCAGGCCCAAAAATGGCCATATGTCTGGAGACTGGTCCCACGCCCAAAGAGCCAGCAGGGAAAACTATGCCTTGTTCTAAAGCTCTTTGGGAACCGCTTGCGTAGCCCCACACACCTGGGGGCTGCAGGCTTTCCTGCTGCCTTCAGCATCAAAACCACCCTTTCCCACTTGGCGCTGCACCAGGCCCAAAAATGGCCATATGTCTGGAGACTAGTCCCATGCCCAAAGAGCCAGCAGGGAAAACTATGCCTTGTTCTAAAGCTCTTTGGGAACCGCTTGCGTAGCCCCACACACCTGGGGGCTGCAGGCTTTCCTGCTGCCTTCAACCTCAAAAGCACACCATTTCCACATGGCGTCACGCCAGGCACAAAAATGGCCATATGTCTGGAGACTGGTCCCACGCCCAAAGAGCCAGCAGGGAAAAATATGCCTTGTTCTAAAGCTCTTTGGGAACCGCTTGCGTAGCCCCACACACCTGGGGGCTGCAGGCTTTCCTGCTGACTTCAGCCTCAAAACCACCCTTTTCCACTTGGCTCCAAGCCAGGCCCAAAAATGGCCATATGTCTGGAGACTGGTCCCACGCCCAAAGAGCCAGCAGGGAAAAATATGCCTTGTTCTAAAGCTCTTTGGGAACCGCTTGCGTAGCCCCACACACCTGGGGGCTGCAGGCTTTCCTGCTGCCTTCAGCCTCAAAACCACCCTTTCCCACTTGGCGCTGCACCAGGCCCAAAAATGGCCATATGTCTGGAGACTAGTCCCATGCCCAAAGAGCCAGCAGGGAAAACTATGCCTTGTTCTAAAGCTCTTTGGGAACCGCTTGCGTAGCCCCACACACCTGGGGGCTGCAGGCTTTCCTGCTGCCTTCAACCTCAAAAGCACACCATTTCCACATGGCGTCACGCCAGGCACAAAAATGGCCATATGTCTGGAGACTGGTCCCACGCCCAAAGAGCCAGCAGGGAAAACTATGCCTTGTTCTAAAGCTCTTTGGGAACCGCTTGCGTAGCCCCACACACCTGGGGGCTGCAGGCTTTCCTGCTGCCTTCAGCCTCAAAACCACCCTTTCCCACTTGGCGCCAAACCAGGCACAAAAATGGCCATATGTCTGGAGACTGGTCCCACGCCCAAAGAGCCAGCAGGGAAAACTATGCCTTGTTCTAAAGCTCTTTGGTAACCGCTTGCGTAGCCCCACACACCTGGGGGCTGCAGGCTTTCCTGCTGCCTTCAGCCTCAAAACCACCCTTTCCCACATGGCGCCGTGCCAGGCACAAAAATGGCCATATATCTGGAGATTGGTTCCACGCCCAAAGAGCCAGCAGGGAAAACTATGCCTTGTTCTAAAGCTCTTTGGGAACCGCTTGCGTAGCCCCACACACCTGGGGGCTGCAGGCTTTCCTGCTGCCTTCAGACTCAAAACCACCCTTTCCCGCTTCGCATCGTGCCAGGCACAAAAATGGCCATATGTCTGGAGTTTGGTCCCACGACCAAAGAGCCAGCAGGGAAAACTATGCCTTGTTCTAAATCTCTTTGGGAACCGCTTGCATAGCCCCACACACCTGGGGGCTGCAGGCTTTCCTGCTGCCTTCAGCCTCAAAACCCCCCTTTCCCACTTGGCCCCGCGCCAGGCCCAAAAATGGCCATATGTCTGGAGACTGGTCCCACGCCCAAAGAGCCAGCAGGGAAAACTATGCCTTGTTCTAAAGCTCTTTGGGAACCGCTTGCGTAGCCCCACACACCTGGGGGCTGCAGGCTTTCCTGCTGCCTTCAGCCTCAAAACCACCCTTTTCCACATGGCGTCACGCCAGGCCCAAAAATGGCCATATGTCTGGAGACTGGTCCCACGCTCAAAGAGCCAGCAGGGAAAACTATGCCTTGTTCTAAAGCTCTTTTGGAACCGCTTGCGTAGCCCCACATACCTGGGGGCTGCAGGCTTTCCTGCTGCCTTCAGCCTAAAAACAACCCTTTCCCACATGGCGCCGTGCCAGGCACAAAAATGGCCATATATCTGGAGATTGGTTCCACGCCCAAAGAGCCAGCAGGGAAAACTATGCCTTGTTCTAAAGCTCTTTGGGAACCGCTTGCGTAGCCCCACACACCTGGGGGCTGCAGGCTTTCCTGCTGCCTTCAGCCTCAAAAGCACGCTTTCCCACTTGGCGCCGCGCCAGGCCCAAAAATGGCCATATGTCTGGAGACTGGTCCCACGCCCAAAGAGCCAGCAGGGAAAACTATGCCTTGTTCTAAAGCTCTTTGGGAACCGCTTGCATAGCCCCACACACCTGGGGGCTGCAGGCTTTCCTGCTGCCTTCAGCCTCAAAACCACCCTTTCCCACTTGTCGCTGCGCCAGGCACAAAAATGGCCATTTGTCTGAAGATTAGTCCCACGCCCAAAGAGCCAGCAGGGAAAACTATGCCTTGTTCTAAAGCTCTTTGGGAAACGCTTGCGTAGTCCCACACACCTGGGGGCTGCAGGCTTTCCTGCTGCCTTCAGCCTCAAAACAACCCTTTCCCACTTGGCGCTGCGCCAGGCCCAAAAATGGCCATATGTCTGGAGAATGGTCCCACGCCCAAAGAGCCAGCAGGGAAAAATATGCCTTGTTCTAAAGCTCTTTGGGAACCGCTTGCGTAGCCCCACAGACCTGGGGGCTGCAGGCTTTCCTGCTGCCTTCAGCCTCAAAACCACCCTTTCCCACTTGGCGCTGCACCAGGCCCAAAAATGGCCATATGTCTGGAGACTAGTCCCATGCCCAAAGAGCCAGCAGGGAAAACTATGCCTTGTTCTAAAGCTCTTTGGGAACCGCTTGCGTAGCCCCACACACCTGGGGGCTGCAGGCTTTCCTGCTGCCTTCAACCTCAAAAGCACACCATTTCCACATGGCGTCACGCCAGGCACAAAAATGGCCATATGTCTGGAGACTGGTCCCACGCCCAAAGAGCCAGCAGGGAAAACTATGCCTTGTTCTAAAGCTCTTTGGGAACCGCTTGCGTAGCCCCACACAAACTGGGGGCTGCAGGCTTTTCTCGCGCTTTCAACCTCAAACCCACCCTTTCCCACTTGGCGCTGCGCCAGGCACAAAAATGGCCATATGTCTGGAGGTTGGTCCCACGCCTAAAGAGCCAGCAGGGAAAACTATGTCTTGTTCTAAAGCTCTTTGGGAACCGCTTGCGTAGCCCCACACACCTGGGGGCTGCAGGCTTTCCTGCTGCCTTCAGCCTCAAAACCACCCTTTCCCACTTGGCGCTGCGCCAGGCCCAAAAATGGCCATATGTCTGGAGCTTGTCCCACGCCCAAAGAGCCAGCAGGGAAAACTATGCCCTGTTCTAAAGCTCTTTGGGAACCGCTTGCGTAGCCCCACAGACCTGGGGGCTGCAGGCTTTCCTGCTGACTTCAGCCTCAAAACCACCCTTTCCCACTTGGTGCCTCTCCAGGCCCAAATTGGCCATATATCTGGAGACTGGTCCCTTTCCCAAACAGCCAGCAGGGAAAACTATGCCTTGTTCTAAAGCTCTTTGGGAACCGCTTGCGTAGCCCCACACACCTGGGGGCTGCAGGCTTTCCTGGTGCCTTCAGCCTCAAAACAACCCTTTCCAACTTGGCGCCGCGCCAGGCCCAAAAATGGCCATATGTCTGGAGACTGGTTCCACGCCCAAAGAGCCAGCAGGGAAAACTATGCCTTGTTCTAAAGCTCTTTGGGAACCGCTTGCGTAGCCCCACACACCTGGGGGCTGCAGGCTTTCCTGCTGCCTTCAGCCTCAAAACCACCCTTTCCGACATGGCACTCCGCCAGGCACAAAAATGGCCATATGTCTGGAGACTGGTCCCACGCCCAAAGAGCCAGCAGGGAAAACTATGCCTTGTTCTAAAGCTCTTTGGGAACCACTTGCGTAGCCCCACACACCTGGGGGCTGAAGGCTTTCCTGCTGCCTTCAGCCTCAAAAGAAACCTTTCGCAATTGGCGCCGCGCCAGGCACAAAAATGGCCATATGTCTGGAGGTTGGTCCCATTCCCAAAGAGCCAGCAGGGAAAACTATGCCTTGTTCTAAAGCTCTTTGGGAACCGCTTGCGTAGCCCCACACACCTGGGGGCTGCAGTCTTTCCTGCTGCCTTCAGCCTCAAAACAACCCTTTCCCACTTGGCGCTGCGCCAGGCCCAAAAATGGCCATATGTCTGGAGACTGGTCCCACGCCCAAAGAGCCAGCAGGGAAAACTATGCCTTGTTCTAAAGCTCTTTGGGAACCGCTTGCGTAGCCCCACACACCTGGGGGCTGCAGGCTTTCCTGCTGCCTTCAGCCTCAAAACCACCCTTTCCAACTTGGCTTCGCGCCAGGCCCAAAAATGGCCATATGTCAGGAGACTGGTCCCACGCCCAAAGAGCCATCAGGGAAAACTATGCCTTGTTCTAAAGCTCTTTGGGAACCGCTTGCGTAGCCCCACATACCTGGGAGCTGCAGGCTTTCCTGCTCTCCCTCAGCCTCAAAAGCACGCTTTCCCACTTGGCGCCGCGCCAGGCCCAAAAATGGCCATATGTCTGGAGACTGGTCCCACGCCCAAAGAGCCAGCAGGGAAAAATATGCCTTGTTCTAAAGCTCTTTGGGAACCGCTTGCGTAGCCCCACACAAACTGGGGGCTGCAGGCTTTTCTCGCGCTTTCAACCTCAAACCCACCCTTTCCCACTTGGCGCTGCGCCAGGCACAAAAATGGCCATATATCTGGAGACTGGTCCCACGCCCAAAGAGCCAGCAGGGAAAACTATGTCTTGTTCTAAAGCTCTTTGGGAACCGCTTGCGTAGCCCCACACACCTGGGGGCTGCAGGCTTTCCTGCTGCCTTCAGCCTCAAAACCACCCTTTCCCACTTGGCGCTGCGCCAGGCCCAAAAATGGCCATATGTCTGGAGCTTGTCCCACGCCCAAAGAGCCAGCAGGGAAAACTATTCCTTGTTCTAAAGCTCTTTGGGAACGGCTTGCGTAGCCCCACAGACCTGGGGGCTGCAGGCTTTCCTGCTGCCTTCAGCCTCAAAACCACCCTTTTCCACATGGTGCCACGCCAGGCACAAAAATGGCCATATGTCTGGAGGTTGGTCCCACGCCCAAAGAGCCAGCAGGGAAAACTATGCCTTGTTCTAAAGCTCTTTGGGAACCGCTTGCGTAGCCCCACAGACCTGGGGGCTGCAGGCTTTCCTGCTGACTTCAGCCTCAAAACCACCCTTTCCCACTTGGTGCCTCTCCAGGCCCAAATTGGCCATATATCTGGAGACTGGTCCCTTTCCCAAACAGCCAGAAGGGAAAACTATGCCTTGTTCTAAAGCTCTTTGGGAACCGCTTGCGCAGCCCCAGAGACGTGGGGGCTACAGTCTTTCCTGCTGCCTTCAGCCTCAAAACCACCCTTTCCCACATGGCGCCGTGCCAGGCACAAAAATGGCCATATATCTGGAGATTGGTTCCACGCCCAAAGAGCCAGCAGGGAAAACTATGCCTTGTTCTAAAGCTCTTTGGGAACCGCTTGCATAGCCCCACACACCTGGGGGCTGCAGGCTTTCCTGCTGCCTTCAGCCTCAAAACCACCCTTTCCCACTTGTCGCTGCGCCAGGCACAAAAATGGCCATTTGTCTGAAGATTAGTCCCACGCCCAAAGAGCCAGCAGGGAAAAATATGCCTTGTTCTAAAGCTCTTTGGGAAACGCTTGCGTAGTCCCACACACCTGGGGGCTGCAGGCTTTCCTGCTGCCTTCAGCCTCAAAACAACCCTTTCCCACTTGGCGCTGCGCCAGGCCCAAAAATGGCCATATGTCTGGAGAATGGTCCCACGCCCAAAGAGCCAGCAGGGAAAAATATGCCTTGTTCTAAAGCTCTTTGGGAACCGCTTGCGTAGCCCCACAAACGTGGGGGCTGCAGGCTTTCCTGCTGCCTTCAGCCTCAAAACCACCCTTTCCCACTTGGTGCCGTGCCAGGCCCAAAAATGGCCATATGTCTGGAGACTGGTCCCACGCCCAAAGAGCCAGCAGGGAAAACTATGCCTTGTTCTAAAGCTCTTTGGGAACCGCTTGCGTAGCCCCACACACCTGGGGGCTGCAGGCTTTCCTGCTCTCTTCAGCCTCAAAACCACCCTTTTCCACTTGGCGCCAAGCCAGGCCCAAAAATGGCCATATGTCTGGAGACTGGTCCCACGCCCAAAGAGCCATCAGGGAAAACTATGCCTTGTTCTAAAGCTCTTTGGGAACCGCTTGCGTAGCCCCACACACCTGGGGGCTGCAGGCTTTCCTGCTGCCTTCAGCCTCAAAACCACCCTTTCCCACTTGGCGCTGCACCAGGCCCAAAAATGGCCATATGTCTGGAGACTAGTCCCATGCCCAAAGAGCCAGCAGGGAAAACTATGCCTTGTTCTAAAGCTCTTTGGGAACCGCTTGCGTAGCCCCACACACCTGGGGGCTGCAGGCTTTCCTGCTGCCTTCAACCTCAAAAGCACACCATTTCCACATGGCGTCACGCCAGGCACAAAAATGGCCATATGTCTGGAGACTGGTCCCACGCCCAAAGAGCCAGCAGGGAAAACTATGCCTTGTTCTAAAGCTCTTTGGGAACCGCTTGCGTAGCCCCACACACCTGGGGGCTGCAGGCTTTCCTGCTGCCTTCAGCCTCAAAACCACCCTTTCCCACTTGGCGCCAAACCAGGCACAAAAATAGCCATATGTCTGGAGACTGGTCCCACGCCCAAAGAGCCAGCAGGGAAAACTATGCCTTGTTCTAAAGCTCTTTGGGAAAGGCTTGCGTAGCCCCACACACCTGGGGGCTGCAGGCTTTCCTGCTGCCTTCAGCCTCAAAACCACCCTTTCCCACATGGCGCCGTGCCAGGCACAAAAATGGCCATATATCTGGAGATTGGTTCCACGCCCAAAGAGCCAGCAGGGAAAACTATGCCTTGTTCTAAAGCTCTTTGGGAACCGCTTGCGTAGCCCCACACACCTGGGGGCTGCAGGCTTTCCTGCTGCCTTCAGACTCAAAGCCACCCTTTCCCGCTTCGCATCGTGCCAGGCACAAAAATGGCCATATGTCTGGAGTTTGGTCCCACGACCAAAGAGCCAGCAGGGAAAACTATGCCTTGTTCTAAATCTCTTTGGGAACCGCTTGCATAGCCCCACACACCTGGGGGCTGCAGGCTTTCCTGCTGCCTTCAGCCTCAAAACCCCCCTTTCCCACTTGGCCCCGCGCCAGGCCCAAAAATGGCCATATGTCTGGAGACTGGTCCCACGCCCAAAGAGCCAGCAGGGAAAACTATGCCTTGTTCTAAAGCTCTTTGGGAACCGCTTGCGTAGCCCCACACACCTGGGGGCTGCAGGCTTTCCTGCTGCCTTCAGCCTCAAAACCACCCTTTTCCACATGGCGTCACGCCAGGCCCAAAAATGGCCATATGTCTGGAGACTGGTCCCACGCTCAAAGAGCCAGCAGGGAAAACTATGCCTTGTTCTAAAGCTCTTTTGGAACCGCTTGCGTAGCCCCACATACCTGGGGGCTGCAGGCTTTCCTGCTGCCTTCAGCCTAAAAACAACCCTTTCCCACATGGCGCCGTGCCAGGCACAAAAATGGCCATATATCTGGAGATTGGTTCCACGCCCAAAGAGCCAGCAGGGAAAACTATGCCTTGTTCTAAAGCTCTTTGGGAACCGCTTGCGTAGCCCCACACACCTGGGGGCTGCAGGCTTTCCTGCTGCCTTCAGCCTCAAAACCACCCTTTCCCACATGGCGTCACGCCAGGCCCAAAAATGGCCATATGTCTGGAGACTGGTCCCACGCCCAAAGAGCCAGCAGGGAAAACTATGCCTTGTTCTAAAGCTCTTTGGGAACCGCTTGCATAGCCCCACACACCTGGGGGCTGCAGGCTTTCCTGCTGCCTTCAGCCTCAAAACCACCCTTTCCCACTTGTCGCTGCGCCAGGCACAAAAATGGCCATTTGTCTGAAGATTAGTCCCACGCCCAAAGAGCCAGCAGGGAAAACTATGCCTTGTTCTAAAGCTCTTTGGGAAACGCTTGCGTAGTCCCACACACCTGGGGGCTGCAGGCTTTCCTGCTGCCTTCAGCCTCAAAACAACCCTTTCCCACTTGGCGCTGCGCCAGGCCCAAAAATGGCCATATGTCTGGAGAATGGTCCCACGCCCAAAGAGCCAGCAGGGAAAAATATGCCTTGTTCTAAAGCTCTTTGGGAACCGCTTGCGTAGCCCCACAAACGTGGGGGCTGCAGGCTTTCCTGCTGCCTTCAGCCTCAAAACCACCCTTTCCCACTTGGTGCCGTGCCAGGCCCAAAAATGGCCATATGTCTGGAGACTGGTCCCACGCCCAAAGAGCCAGCAGGGAAAACTATGCCTTGTTCTAAAGCTCTTTGGGAACCGCTTGCGTAGCCCCACACACCTGGGGGCTGCAGGCTTTCCTGCTCTCTTCAGACTCAAAACCACCCTTTTCCACTTGGCGCCAAGCCAGGCCCAAAAATGGCCATATGTCTGGAGACTGGTCCCACGCCCAAAGAGCCAGCAGGGAAAACTATGCCTTGTTCTAAAGCTCTTTGGGAACCGCTTGCGTAGCCCCACACACCTGGGGGCTGCAGGCTTTCCTGCTGCCTTCAGCATCAAAACCACCCTTTCCCACTTGGCGCTGCACCAGGCCCAAAAATGGCCATATGTCTGGAGACTAGTCCCATGCCCAAAGAGCCAGCAGGGAAAACTATGCCTTGTTCTAAAGCTCTTTGGGAACCGCTTGCGTAGCCCCACACACCTGGGGGCTGCAGGCTTTCCTGCTGCCTTCAACCTCAAAAGCACACCATTTCCACATGGCGTCACGCCAGGCACAAAAATGGCCATATGTCTGGAGACTGGTCCCACGCCCAAAGAGCCAGCAGGGAAAAATATGCCTTGTTCTAAAGCTCTTTGGGAACCGCTTGCGTAGCCCCACACAAACTGGGGGCTGCAGGCTTTTCTCGCGCTTTCAACCTCAAACCCACCCTTTCCCACTTGGCGCTGCGCCAGGCACAAAAATGGCCATATGTCTGGAGGTTGGTCCCACGCCTAAAGAGCCAGCAGGGAAAACTATGTCTTGTTCTAAAGCTCTTTGGGAACCGCTTGCGTAGCCCCACACACCTGGGGGCTGCAGGCTTTCCTGCTGCCTTCAGCCTCAAAACCACCCTTTCCCACTTGGCGCTGCGCCAGGCCCAAAAATGGCCATATGTCTGGAGCTTGTCCCACGCCCAAAGAGCCAGCAGGGAAAACTATGCCCTGTTCTAAAGCTCTTTGGGAACCGCTTGCGTAGCCCCACAGACCTGGGGGCTGCAGGCTTTCCTGCTGACTTCAGCCTCAAAACCACCCTTTCCCACTTGGTGCCTCTCCAGGCCCAAATTGGCCATATATCTGGAGACTGGTCCCTTTCCCAAACAGCCAGCAGGGAAAACTATGCCTTGTTCTAAAGCTCTTTGGGAACCGCTTGCGTAGCCCCACACACCTGGGGGCTGCAGGCTTTCCTGGTGCCTTCAGCCTCAAAACAACCCTTTCCAACTTGGCGCCGCGCCAGGCCCAAAAATGGCCATATGTCTGGAGACTGGTTCCACGCCCAAAGAGCCAGCAGGGAAAACTATGCCTTGTTCTAAAGCTCTTTGGGAACCGCTTGCGTAGCCCCACACACCTGGGGGCTGCAGGCTTTCCTGCTGCCTTCAGCCTCAAAACCACCCTTTCCCACATGGCACTCCGCCAGGCACAAAAATGGCCATATGTCTGGAGACTGGTCCCACGCCCAAAGAGCCAGCAGGGAAAACTATGCCTTGTTCTAAAGCTCTTTGGGAACCACTTGCGTAGCCCCACACACCTGGGGGCTGAAGGCTTTCCTGCTGCCTTCAGCCTCAAAAGAAACCTTTCGCAATTGGCGCCGCGCCAGGCACAAAAATGGCCATATGTCTGGAGGTTGGTCCCATTCCCAAAGAGCCAGCAGGGAAAACTATGCCTTGTTCTAAAGCTCTTTGGGAACCGCTTGCGTAGCCCCACACACCTGGGGGCTGCAGGCTTTCCTGCTGCCTTCAGCCTCAAAACAACCCTTTCCCACTTGGCGCTGCGCCAGGCCCAAAAATGGCCATATGTCTGGAGACTGGTCCCACGCCCAAAGAGCCAGCAGGGAAAACTATGCCTTGTTCTAAAGCTCTTTGGGAACCGCTTGCGTAGCCCCACACACCTGGGGGCTGCAGGCTTTCCTGCTGCCTTCAGCCTCAAAACCACCCTTTCCAACTTGGCTTCGCGCCAGGCCCAAAAATGGCCATATGTCAGGAGACTGGTCCCACGCCCAAAGAGCCATCAGGGAAAACTATGCCTTGTTCTAAAGCTCTTTGGGAACCGCTTGCGTAGCCCCACATACCTGGGAGCTGCAGGCTTTCCTGCTCTCCCTCAGCCTCAAAAGCACGCTTTCCCACTTGGCGCCGCGCCAGGCCCAAAAATGGCCATATGTCTGGAGACTGGTCCCACGCCCAAAGAGCCAGCAGGGAAAAATATGCCTTGTTCTAAAGCTCTTTGGGAACCGCTTGCGTAGCCCCACACAAACTGGGGGCTGCAGGCTTTTCTCGCGCTTTCAACCTCAAACCCACCCTTTCCCACTTGGCGCTGCGCCAGGCACAAAAATGGCCATATATCTGGAGACTGGTCCCACGCCCAAAGAGCCAGCAGGGAAAACTATGTCTTGTTCTAAAGCTCTTTGGGAACCGCTTGCGTAGCCCCACACACCTGGGGGCTGCAGGCTTTCCTGCTGCCTTCAGCCTCAAAACCACCCTTTCCCACTTGGCGCTGCGCCAGGCCCAAAAATGGCCATATGTCTGGAGCTTGTCCCACGCCCAAAGAGCCAGCAGGGAAAACTATTCCTTGTTCTAAAGCTCTTTGGGAACGGCTTGCGTAGCCCCACAGACCTGGGGGCTGCAGGCTTTCCTGCTGCCTTCAGCCTCAAAACCACCCTTTTCCACATGGTGCCACGCCAGGCACAAAAATGGCCATATGTCTGGAGGTTGGTCCCACGCCCAAAGAGCCAGCAGGGAAAACTATGCCTTGTTCTAAAGCTCTTTGGGAACCGCTTGCGTAGCCCCACAGACCTGGGGGCTGCAGGCTTTCCTGCTGACTTCAGCCTCAAAACCACCCTTTCCCACTTGGTGCCTCTCGAGGCCCAAATTGGCCATATATCTGGAGACTGGTCCCTTTCCCAAACAGCCAGAAGGGAAAACTATGCCTTGTTCTAAAGCTCTTTGGGAACCGCTTGCGCAGCCCCAGAGACGTGGGGGCTACAGTCTTTCCTGCTGCCTTCAGCCTCAAAACCACCCTTTCCCACATGGCGCCGTGCCAGGCACAAAAATGGCCATATATCTGGAGATTGGTTCCACGCCCAAAGAGCCAGCAGGGAAAACTATGCCTTGTTCTAAAGCTCTTTGGGAACCGCTTGCATAGCCCCACACACCTGGGGGCTGCAGGCTTTCCTGCTGCCTTCAGCCTCAAAACCACCCTTTCCCACTTGTCGCTGCGCCAGGCACAAAAATGGCCATTTGTCTGAAGATTAGTCCCACGCCCAAAGAGCCAGCAGGGAAAAATATGCCTTGTTCTAAAGCTCTTTGGGAAACGCTTGCGTAGTCCCACACACCTGGGGGCTGCAGGCTTTCCTGCTGCCTTCAGCCTCAAAACAACCCTTTCCCACTTGGCGCTGCGCCAGGCCCAAAAATGGCCATATGTCTGGAGAATGGTCCCACGCCCAAAGAGCCAGCAGGGAAAAATATGCCTTGTTCTAAAGCTCTTTGGGAACCGCTTGCGTAGCCCCACAAACGTGGGGGCTGCAGGCTTTCCTGCTGCCTTCAGCCTCAAAACCACCCTTTCCCACTTGGTGCCGTGCCAGGCCCAAAAATGGCCATATGTCTGGAGACTGGTCCCACGCCCAAAGAGCCAGCAGGGAAAACTATGCCTTGTTCTAAAGCTCTTTGGGAACCGCTTGCGTAGCCCCACACACCTGGGGGCTGCAGGCTTTCCTGCTCTCTTCAGCCTCAAAACCACCCTTTTCCACTTGGCGCCAAGCCAGGCCCAAAAATGGCCATATGTCTGGAGACTGGTCCCACGCCCAAAGAGCCATCAGGGAAAACTATGCCTTGTTCTAAAGCTCTTTGGGAACCGCTTGCGTAGCCCCACACACCTGGGGGCTGCAGGCTTTCCTGCTGCCTTCAGCCTCAAAACCACCCTTTCCCACTTGGCGCTGCACCAGGCCCAAAAATGGCCATATGTCTGGAGACTAGTCCCATGCCCAAAGAGCCAGCAGGGAAAACTATGCCTTGTTCTAAAGCTCTTTGGGAACCGCTTGCGTAGCCCCACACACCTGGGGGCTGCAGGCTTTCCTGCTGCCTTCAACCTCAAAAGCACACCATTTCCACATGGCGTCACGCCAGGCACAAAAATGGCCATATGTCTGGAGACTGGTCCCACGCCCAAAGAGCCAGCAGGGAAAACTATGCCTTGTTCTAAAGCTCTTTGGGAACCGCTTGCGTAGCCCCACACACCTGGGGGCTGCAGGCTTTCCTGCTGCCTTCAGCCTCAAAACCACCCTTTCCCACTTGGCGCCAAACCAGGCACAAAAATAGCCATATGTCTGGAGACTGGTCCCACGCCCAAAGAGCCAGCAGGGAAAACTATGCCTTGTTCTAAAGCTCTTTGGGAAAGGCTTGCGTAGCCCCACACACCTGGGGGCTGCAGGCTTTCCTGCTGCCTTCAGCCTCAAAACCACCCTTTCCCACATGGCGCCGTGCCAGGCACAAAAATGGCCATATATCTGGAGATTGGTTCCACGCCCAAAGAGCCAGCAGGGAAAACTATGCCTTGTTCTAAAGCTCTTTGGGAACCGCTTGCGTAGCCCCACACACCTGGGGGCTGCAGGCTTTCCTGCTGCCTTCAGACTCAAAACCACCCTTTCCCGCTTCGCATCGTGCCAGGCACAAAAATGGCCATATGTCTGGAGTTTGGTCCCACGACCAAAGAGCCAGCAGGGAAAACTATGCCTTGTTCTAAATCTCTTTGGGAACCGCTTGCATAGCCCCACACACCTGGGGGCTGCAGGCTTTCCTGCTGCCTTCAGCCTCAAAACCCCCCTTTCCCACTTGGCCCCGCGCCAGGCCCAAAAATGGCCATATGTCTGGAGACTGGTCCCACGCCCAAAGAGCCAGCAGGGAAAACTATGCCTTGTTCTAAAGCTCTTTGGGAACCGCTTGCGTAGCCCCACACACCTGGGGGCTGCAGGCTTTCCTGCTGCCTTCAGCCTCAAAACCACCCTTTTCCACATGGCGTCACGCCAGGCCCAAAAATGGCCATATGTCTGGAGACTGGTCCCACGCTCAAAGAGCCAGCAGGGAAAACTATGCCTTGTTCTAAAGCTCTTTTGGAACCGCTTGCGTAGCCCCACATACCTGGGGGCTGCAGGCTTTCCTGCTGCCTTCAGCCTAAAAACAACCCTTTCCCACATGGCGCCGTGCCAGGCACAAAAATGGCCATATATCTGGAGATTGGTTCCACGCCCAAAGAGCCAGCAGGGAAAACTATGCCTTGTTCTAAAGCTCTTTGGGAACCGCTTGCGTAGCCCCACACACCTGGGGGCTGCAGGCTTTCCTGCTGCCTTCAGCCTCAAAACCACCCTTTCCCACATGGCGTCACGCCAGGCCCAAAAATGGCCATATGTCTGGAGACTGGTCCCACGCCCAAAGAGCCAGCAGGGAAAACTATGCCTTGTTCTAAAGCTCTTTGGGAACCGCTTGCATAGCCCCACACACCTGGGGGCTGCAGGCTTTCCTGCTGCCTTCAGCCTCAAAACCACCCTTTCCCACTTGTCGCTGCGCCAGGCACAAAAATGGCCATTTGTCTGAAGATTAGTCCCACGCCCAAAGAGCCAGCAGGGAAAACTATGCCTTGTTCTAAAGCTCTTTGGGAAACGCTTGCGTAGTCCCACACACCTGGGGGCTGCAGGCTTTCCTGCTGCCTTCAGCCTCAAAACAACCCTTTCCCACTTGGCGCTGCGCCAGGCCCAAAAATGGCCATATGTCTGGAGAATGGTCCCACGCCCAAAGAGCCAGCAGGGAAAAATATGCCTTGTTCTAAAGCTCTTTGGGAACCGCTTGCGTAGCCCCACAAACGTGGGGGCTGCAGGCTTTCCTGCTGCCTTCAGCCTCAAAACCACCCTTTCCCACTTGGTGCCGTGCCAGGCCCAAAAATGGCCATATGTCTGGAGACTGGTCCCACGCCCAAAGAGCCAGCAGGGAAAACTATGCCTTGTTCTAAAGCGCTTTGGGAACCGCTTGCGTAGCCCCACACACCTGGGGGCTGCAGGCTTTCCTGCTCTCTTCAGACTCAAAACCACCCTTTTCCACTTGGCGCCAAGCCAGGCCCAAAAATGGCCATATGTCTGGAGACTGGTCCCACGCCCAAAGAGCCAGCAGGGAAAACTATGCCTTGTTCTAAAGCTCTTTGGGAACCGCTTGCGTAGCCCCACACACCTGGGGGCTGCAGGCTTTCCTGCTGCCTTCAGCATCAAAACCACCCTTTCCCACTTGGCGCTGCACCAGGCCCAAAAATGGCCATATGTCTGGAGACTAGTCCCATGCCCAAAGAGCCAGCAGGGAAAACTATGCCTTGTTCTAAAGCTCTTTGGGAACCGCTTGCGTAGCCCCACACACCTGGGGGCTGCAGGCTTTCCTGCTGCCTTCAACCTCAAAAGCACACCATTTCCACATGGCGTCACGCCAGGCACAAAAATGGCCATATGTCTGGAGACTGGTCCCACGCCCAAAGAGCCAGCAGGGAAAACTATGCCTTGTTCTAAAGCTCTTTGGGAACCGCTTGCGTAGCCCCACACACCTGGGGGCTGCAGGCTTTCCTGCTGACTTCAGCCTCAAAACCACCCTTTTCCACTTGGCTCCAAGCCAGGCCCAAAAATGGCCATATGTCTGGAGACTGGTCCCACGCCCAAAGAGCCAGCAGGGAAAAATATGCCTTGTTCTAAAGCTCTTTGGGAACCGCTTGCGTAGCCCCACACACCTGGGGGCTGCAGGCTTTCCTGCTGCCTTCAGCCTCAAAACCACCCTTTCCCACTTGGCGCTGCACCAGGCCCAAAAATGGCCATATGTCTGGAGACTGGTCCCACGCCCAAAGAGCCAGCAGGGAAAACTATGCCTTGTTCTAAAGCTCTTTGGGAACCGCTTGCGTAGCCCCACACACCTGGGGGCTGCAGGCTTTCCTGCTGCCTTCAACCTCAAAAGCACACCATTTCCACATGGCGTCACGCCAGGCACAAAAATGGCCATATGTCTGGAGACTGGTCCCACGCCCAAAGAGCCAGCAGGGAAAACTATGCCTTGTTCTAAAGCTCTTTGGGAACCGCTTGCGTAGCCCCACACACCTGGGGGCTGCAGGCTTTCCTGCTGCCTTCAGCCTCAAAACCACCCTTTCCCACTTGGCGCCAAACCAGGCACAAAAATGGCCATATGTCTGGAGACTGGTCCCACGCCCAAAGAGCCAGCAGGGAAAACTATGCCTTGTTCTAAAGCTCTTTGGTAACCGCTTGCGTAGCCCCACACACCTGGGGGCTGCAGGCTTTCCTGCTGCCTTCAGCCTCAAAACCACCCTTTCCCACATGGCGCCGTGCCAGGCACAAAAATGGCCATATATCTGGAGATTGGTTCCACGCCCAAAGAGCCAGCAGGGAAAACTATGCCTTGTTCTAAAGCTCTTTGGGAACCGCTTGCGTAGCCCCACACACCTGGGGGCTGCAGGCTTTCCTGCTGCCTTCAGACTCAAAACCACCCTTTCCCGCTTCGCATCGTGCCAGGCACAAAAATGGCCATATGTCTGGAGTTTGGTCCCACGACCAAAGAGCCAGCAGGGAAAACTATGCCTTGTTCTAAATCTCTTTGGGAACCGCTTGCATAGCCCCACACACCTGGGGGCTGCAGGCTTTCCTGCTGCCTTCAGCCTCAAAACCCCCCTTTCCCACTTGGCCCCGCGCCAGGCCCAAAAATGGCCATATGTCTGGAGACTGGTCCCACGCCCAAAGAGCCAGCAGGGAAAACTATGCCTTGTTCTAAAGCTCTTTGGGAACCGCTTGCGTAGCCCCACACACCTGGGGGCTGCAGGCTTTCCTGCTGCCTTCAGCCTCAAAACCACCCTTTTCCACATGGCGTCACGCCAGGCCCAAAAATGGCCATATGTCTGGAGACTGGTCCCACGCTCAAAGAGCCAGCAGGGAAAACTATGCCTTGTTCTAAAGCTCTTTTGGAACCGCTTGCGTAGCCCCACATACCTGGGGGCTGCAGGCTTTCCTGCTGCCTTCAGCCTAAAAACAACCCTTTCCCACATGGCGCCGTGCCAGGCACAAAAATGGCCATATATCTGGAGATTGGTTCCACGCCCAAAGAGCCAGCAGGGAAAACTATGCCTTGTTCTAAAGCTCTTTGGGAACCGCTTGCGTAGCCCCACACACCTGGGGGCTGCAGGCTTTCCTGCTGCCTTCAGCCTCAAAACCACCCTTTCCCACATGGCGTCACGCCAGGCCCAAAAATGGCCATATGTCTGGAGACTGGTCCCACGCCCAAAGAGCCAGCAGGGAAAACTATGCCTTGTTCTAAAGCTCTTTGGGAACCGCTTGCATAGCCCCACACACCTGGGGGCTGCAGGCTTTCCTGCTGCCTTCAGCCTCAAAACCACCCTTTCCCACTTGTCGCTGCGCCAGGCACAAAAATGGCCATTTGTCTGAAGATTAGTCCCACGCCCAAAGAGCCAGCAGGGAAAACTATGCCTTGTTCTAAAGCTCTTTGGGAAACGCTTGCGTAGTCCCACACACCTGGGGGCTGCAGGCTTTCCTGCTGCCTTCAGCCTCAAAACAACCCTTTCCCACTTGGCGCTGCGCCAGGCCCAAAAATGGCCATATGTCTGGAGAATGGTCCCACGCCCAAAGAGCCAGCAGGGAAAAATATGCCTTGTTCTAAAGCTCTTTGGGAACCGCTTGCGTAGCCCAACACACCTGGGGGCTGCAGGCTTTCCTGCTGCCTTCAGCCTCAAAACCACCCTTTCCCACTTGGTGCCGTGCCAGGCCCAAAAATGGCCATATGTCTGGAGACTGGTCCCACGCCCAAAGAGCCAGCAGGGAAAACTATGCCTTGTTCTAAAGCTCTTTGGGAACCGCTTGCGTAGCCCCACACACCTGGGGGCTGCAGGCTTTCCTGCTCTCTTCAGACTCAAAACCACCCTTTTCCACTTGGCGCCGCGCCAGGCCCAAAAATGGCCATATGTCTGGAGACTGGTCCCACGCCCAAAGAGCCAGCAGGGAAAACTATGCCTTGTTCTAAAGCTCTTTGGGAACCGCTTGCGTAGCCCCACACACCTGGGGGCTGCAGGCTTTCCTGCTGCCTTCAGCATCAAAACCACCCTTTCCCACTTGGCGCTGCACCAGGCCCAAAAATGGCCATATGTCTGGAGACTGGTCCCACGCCCAAAGAGCCAGCAGGGAAAACTATGCCTTGTTCTAAAGCTCTTTGGGAACCGCTTGCGTAGCCCCACACACCTGGGGGCTGCAGGCTTTCCTGCTGCCTTCAGCATCAAAACCACCCTTTCCCACTTGGCGCTGCACCAGGCCCAAAAATGGCCATATGTCTGGAGACTAGTCCCATGCCCAAAGAGCCAGCAGGGAAAACTATGCCTTGTTCTAAAGCTCTTTGGGAACCGCTTGCGTAGCCCCACACACCTGGGGGCTGCAGGCTTTCCTGCTGCCTTCAACCTCAAAAGCACACCATTTCCACATGGCGTCACGCCAGGCACAAAAATGGCCATATGTCTGGAGACTGGTCCCACGCCCAAAGAGCCAGCAGGGAAAACTATGCCTTGTTCTAAAGCTCTTTGGGAACCGCTTGCGTAGCCCCACACACCTGGGGGCTGCAGGCTTTCCTGCTGACTTCAGCCTCAAAACCACCCTTTTCCACTTGGCTCCAAGCCAGGCCCAAAAATGGCCATATGTCTGGAGACTGGTCCCACGCCCAAAGAGCCAGCAGGGAAAAATATGCCTTGTTCTAAAGCTCTTTGGGAACCGCTTGCGTAGCCCCACACACCTGGGGGCTGCAGGCTTTCCTGCTGCCTTCAGCCTCAAAACCACCCTTTCCCACTTGGCGCTGCACCAGGCCCAAAAATGGCCATATGTCTGGAGACTAGTCCCATGCCCAAAGAGCCAGCAGGGAAAACTATGCCTTGTTCTAAAGCTCTTTGGGAACCGCTTGCGTAGCCCCACACACCTGGGGGCTGCAGGCTTTCCTGCTGCCTTCAACCTCAAAAGCACACCATTTCCACATGGCGTCACGCCAGGCACAAAAATGGCCATATGTCTGGAGACTGGTCCCACGCCCAAAGAGCCAGCAGGGAAAACTATGCCTTGTTCTAAAGCTCTTTGGGAACCGCTTGCGTAGCCCCACACACCTGGGGGCTGCAGGCTTTCCTGCTGCCTTCAGCCTCAAAACCACCCTTTCCCACTTGGCGCCAAACCAGGCACAAAAATGGCCATATGTCTGGAGACTGGTCCCACGCCCAAAGAGCCAGCAGGGAAAACTATGCCTTGTTCTAAAGCTCTTTGGTAACCGCTTGCGTAGCCCCACACACCTGGGGGCTGCAGGCTTTCCTGCTGCCTTCAGCCTCAAAACCACCCTTTCCCACATGGCGCCGTGCCAGGCACAAAAATGGCCATATATCTGGAGATTGGTTCCACGCCCAAAGAGCCAGCAGGGAAAACTATGCCTTGTTCTAAAGCTCTTTGGGAACCGCTTGCGTAGCCCCACACACCTGGGGGCTGCAGGCTTTCCTGCTGCCTTCAGACTCAAAACCACCCTTTCCCGCTTCGCATCGTGCCAGGCCCAAAAATGGCCATATGTCTGGAGACTGGTCCCACGCCCAAAGAGCCAGCAGGGAAAACTATGCCTTGTTCTAAAGCTCTTTGGGAACCGCTTGCGTAGCCCCACACACCTGGGGGCTGCAGGCTTTCCTGCTGCCTTCAGCCTCAAAACCACCCTTTTCCACATGGCGTCACGCCAGGCCCAAAAATGGCCATATGTCTGGAGACTGGTCCCACGCTCAAAGAGCCAGCAGGGAAAACTATGCCTTGTTCTAAAGCTCTTTGGGAACCGCTTGTGTAGCCCCACATACCTGGGGGCTGCAGGCTTTCCTGCTGCCTTCAGCCTAAAAACAACCCTTTCCCACATGGCGCCGTGCCAGGCACAAAAATGGCCATATATCTGGAGATTGGTTCCACGCCCAAAGAGCCAGCAGGGAAAACTATGCCTTGTTCTAAAGCTCTTTGGGAACCGCTTGCGTAGCCCCACACACCTGGGGGCTGCAGGCTTTCCTGCTGCCTTCAGCCTCAAAACCACCCTTTCCCACATGGCGTCACGCCAGGCCCAAAAATGGCCATATGTCTGGAGACTGGTCCCACGCCCAAAGAGCCAGCAGGGAAAACTATGCCTTGTTCTAAAGCTCTTTGGGAACCGCTTGCATAGCCCCACACACCTGGGGGCTGCAGGCTTTCCTGCTGCCTTCAGCCTCAAAACCACCCTTTCCCACTTGTCGCTGCGCCAGGCACAAAAATGGCCATTTGTCTGAAGATTAGTCCCACGCCCAAAGAGCCAGCAGGGAAAACTATGCCTTGTTCTAAAGCTCTTTGGGAAACGCTTGCGTAGTCCCACACACCTGGGGGCTGCAGGCTTTCCTGCTGCCTTCAGCCTCAAAACAACCCTTTCCCACTTGGCGCTGCGCCAGGCCCAAAAATGGCCATATGTCTGGAGAATGGTCCCACGCCCAAAGAGCCAGCAGGGAAAAATATGCCTTGTTCTAAAGCTCTTTGGGAACCGCTTGCGTAGCCCCACAAACGTGGGGGCTGCAGGCTTTCCTGCTGCCTTCAGCCTCAAAACCACCCTTTCCCACTTGGTGCCGTGCCAGGCCCAAAAATGGCCATATGTCTGGAGACTGGTCCCACGCCCAAAGAGCCAGCAGGGAAAACTATGCCTTGTTCTAAAGCTCTTTGGGAACCGCTTGCGTAGCCCCACACACCTGGGGGCTGCAGGCTTTCCTGCTCTCTTCAGCCTCAAAACCACCCTTTTCCACTTGGCGCCAAGCCAGGCCCAAAAATGGCCATATGTCTGGAGACTGGTCCCACGCCCAAAGAGCCAGCAGGGAAAACTATGCCTTGTTCTAAAGCTCTTTGGGAACCGCTTGCGTAGCCCCACAGACCTGGGGGCTGCAGGCTTTCCTGCTGCCTTCAGCCTCAAAACCACCCTTTCCCACTTGGCGCTGCACCAGGCCCAAAAATGGCCATATGTCTGGAGACTAGTCCCATGCCCAAAGAGCCAGCAGGGAAAACTATGCCTTGTTCTAAAGCTCTTTGGGAACCGCTTGCGTAGCCCCACACACCTGGGGGCTGCAGGCTTTCCTGCTGCCTTCAACCTCAAAAGCACACCATTTCCACATGGCGTCACGCCAGGCACAAAAATGGCCATATGTCTGGAGACTGGTCCCACGCCCAAAGAGCCAGCAGGGAAAACTATGCCTTGTTCTAAAGCTCTTTGGGAACCGCTTGCGTAGCCCCACACACCTGGGGGCTGCAGGCTTTCCTGCTGCCTTCAGACTCAAAACCACCCTTTCCCACTTGGCGCCGTGCCAGGCACAAAAATGGCCATATATCTGGAGATTGGTTCCACGCCCAAAGAGCCAGCAGGGAAAACTATGCCTTGTTCTAAAGCTCTTTGGGAACCGCTTGCGTAGCCCCACACACCTGGGGGCTGCAGGCTTTCCTGCTGCCTTCAGACTCAAAACCACCCTTTCCCGCTTCGCATCGTGCCAGGCACAAAAATGGCCATATGTCTGGAGTTTCGTCCCACGACCGAAGAGCCAGCAGGGAAAACTATGCCTTGTTCTAAATCTCTTTGGGAACCGCTTGCATAGCCCCACACACCTGGGGGCTGCAGGCTTTCCTGCTGCCTTCAGCCTCAAAACCACCCTTTCCCACTTGGCCCCGCGCCAGGCCCAAAAATGGCCATATGTCTGGAGACTGGTCCCACGCCCAGAGAGCCAGCAGGGAAAACTATGCCTTGTTCTAAAGCTCTTTGGGAACCGCTTGCGTAGCCCCACACACCTGGGGGCTGCAGGCTTTCCTGCTGCCTTCAGCCTCAAAACCACCCTTTTCCACATGGCGTCACGCCAGGCCCAAAAATGGCCATATGTCTGGAGACTGGTCCCACGCTCAAAGAGCCAGCAGGGAAAACTATGCCTTGTTCTAAAGCTCTTTGGGAACCGCTTGCGTAGCCCCACATACCTGGGGGCTGCAGGCTTTCCTGCTCTCTTCAGCCTCAAAAGCACGCTTTCCCACTTGGCGCCGCGCCAGGCCCAAAAATGGCCATATGTCTGGAGAATGGTCCCACGCCCAAAGAGCCAGCAGGGAAAACTATGCCTTGTTCTAAAGCTCTTTGGGAACCGCTTGCGTAGCCCCACACACCTGGGGGCTGCAGGCTTTCCTGCTGCCTTCAGCCTCAAAACCACCCTTTCCCACATGGCGCCACGCCAGGCACAAAAATGGCCATATGTCTGGAGTTTGGTCCCACGCCCAAAGAGCCAGCAGGGAAAACTATGCCTTGTTCTAAAGCTCTTTGGGAACCTCTTGCGTAGCCCCAAACACCTGGGGGCTGCAGGCTTTCCTGCTGCCTTCAGCCTCAAAACCACCCTTTCCCACTTGGCCCCGCACCAGGTCCAAAAATGGCCATATGTCTGGAGACTGGTCCCTTTCCCAAAGAGCCAGCAGGGAAAACTATGCCTTGTTCTAAAGCTCTTTGGGAACCGCTTGCGTAGCCCCACACACCTGGGGGCTGCAGGCTTTCCTGCTCTCTTCAGCCTCAAAACAACCCTTTCCCACTTGGCGCTGCGCCAGGCCCAAAAATGGCCATATGTCTGGAGGTTGGTCCCACGCCCAAAGAGCCAGCAGGGAAAACTATGCCTTGTTCTAAAGCTCTTTGGGAACCGCTTGCGTAGCCCCACAGACCTGGGGGCTGCAGGCTTTCCTGCTGCCTTCAGCCTCAAAACCACCCTTTTCCACATGCGCCACGCCAGGCACAAAAATGGCCATATGTCTGGAGGTTGGTGCCACGCCCAAAGAGCCAGCAGGGAAAACTATGCCTTGTTCTAAAGCTCTTTGGGAACCGCTTGCGTAGCCCTACACACCTGGGGGCTGCAGGCTTTCCTGCTGACTTCAGCCTCAAAACCACCCTTTCCCACTTGGTGCCTCTCCAGGCCCAAATTGGCCATATATCTGGAGACTGGTCCCTTTCCTAAACAGCCAGCAGGGAAAACTATGCCTTGTTCTAAAGCTCTTTGGGAACCTCTTGCGTAGCCCCACAGACCTGGGGGCTGCAGGCTTTCCTGCTGCCTTCAGCCTCAAAACCACCCTTTCCCACTTGGCGCCGTGCCAGGCACAAAAATGGCCATATATCTGGAGATTGGTTCCACGCCCAAAGAGCCAGCAGGGAAAACTATGCCTTGTTCTAAAGCTCTTTGGGAACCGCTTGCGTAGCCCCAGAGACGTGGGGGCTGCAGGCTTTCCTGCTGCCTTCAGCCTCAAAACCACCCTTTCCCACATGGCGCCGTGCCAGGCCCAAAAATGGCCATATGTCTGGAGACTGGTCCCACGCCCAAAGAGCCAGCAGGGAAAACTATGCCTTGTTCTAAAGCTCTTTGGGAACCGCTTGCGTAGCCCCACACACCTGGGGGCTGCAGGCTTTCCTGCTGCCTTCAGCCTCAAAACAACCCTTTCCAACTTGGCCCCGCGCCAGGCCCAAAAATGGCCATATGTCTGGAGACTGGTCCCACGCCCAAAGAGCCAGCAGGGAAAACTATGCCTTGTTCTAAAGCTCTTTGGGAACCGCTTGCGTAGCCCAACACACCTGCGGGCTGCAGGCTTTCCTGCTGCCTTCAGCCTCAAAACCACCCTTTCCCACATGGCACTCCGCCAGGCACAAAAATGGCCATATGTCTGGAGACTGGTCCCACGCCCAAAGAGCCAGCAGGGAAAACTATGCCTTGTTCTAAAGCTCTTTGGGAACCGCTTGCGTAGCCCCACACACCTGGGGGCTGCAGGCTTTCCTGCTGCCTTCAGCCTCAAAACCACCCTTTCCCACTTGGCGTCACGCCAGGCACATAAATGGCCATATGTCTGGAGACTGGTCCCACGCTCAAAGAGCCAGCAGGGAAAACTATGCCTTGTTCTAAAGCTCTTTGGGAACCGCTTGCGTAGCCCCACACACCTGGGGGCTGCAGGCTTTCCTGCTGCCTTCAGACTCAAAACCACCCTTTTCCACATGGCGCCACGCCAGGCACAAAAATGGCCATATGTCTGGAGGTTGGTCCCACGCCCAAAGAGCCAGCAGGGAAAACTATGCCTTGTTCTAAAGCTCTTTGGGAACCGCTTGCGTAGCCCCACACACCTGGGGGCTGCAGGTTTTCCTGCTGACTTCAGCCTCAAAACCACCCTTTCCCACTTGGTGCCTCTCCAGGCCCAAATTGGCCATATATCTGGAGACTGGTCCCCTTCCCAAACAGCCAGCAGGAAAAACTATGCCTTGTTCTAAAGCTCTTTGGGAACCGCTTGCGTAGCCCCACAGACCTGGGGGCTGCAGGCTTTCCTGCTGCCTTCAGCCTCAAAACCACCCTTTCCCACTTGGCGCCGTGCCAGGCACAAAAATGGCCATATATCTGGAGATTGGTTCCACGCCCAAAGAGCCAGCAGGGAAAACTATGCCTTGTTCTAAAGCTCTTTGGGAACCGCTTGCGTAGCCCCACACACCTGGGGGCTGCAGGCTTTCCTGCTGCCTTCAGCCTCAAAACCACCCTTTCCCACATGGCACTCCGCCAGGCACAAAAATGGCCATATGTCTGGAAGTTGGTCCCACGCCCAAAGAGCCAGCAGGGAAAACTATGCCTCGTTCTAAAGCTCTTTGGGATCCGCTTGCGTAGCCCCACACACCTGGGGGCTGCACTTGGCGCCGCGCCAGGCCCAAAAATGGCCATATGTCTGGAGACTGGTCCCACGCCCAAAGAGCCAGCAGGGAAAACTATGCCTTGTTCTAAAGCTCTTTGGGAACGGCTTGCGTAGCCCCACACACCTGGGGGCTGCAGGCTTTCCTGCTGCCTTCAGCCTCAAAACCACCCTTTCCCACTTGGCTCCGCGCCAGGCACAAAAATGGCCGTATGTCTGGAGACTGGTCCCACGCCCAAAGAGCCAGCAGGGAAAACTATGCCTTGTTCTAAAGCTCTTTGGGAACCGCTTGCGTAGCCCCACACACCTGGGAGCTGCAGGCTTTCCTGCTGCCTTCAGCCTCAAAACCACCCTTTCCCACATGGCGTCACGCCAGGCACAAAAATGGCCATATGTCTGGAGACTGGTCCCACGCCCAAAGAGCCAGCAGGGAAAACTATGCCTTGTTCTAAAGCTCTTTGGGAACCGCTTGCGTAGCCCCACAGAAACTGGGGGCTGCAGGCTTTTCTTGCGGTTTTAGCCTCAAAACCACCCTTTCCCACTTGGCGCCGCGCCAGGCACAAAAATGGCCATATATCTGGAGACTGGTCCCACGCCCAAAGAGCCAGCAGGGAAAATTATGCCTGTTCTAAAGCTCTTTGGCAACCGCTTGCGTAGCCCCACACACCTGGGGGCTGCAGGCTTTCCTGCTGCCTTCAGCCTCAAAACCACCCTTTCCCACTTGGCCCCGCGCCAGGCACAAAAATGGCCGTATTTCTTGAGACTGGTCCCTTTCCCAAAGAGCCAGCAGGGAAAACTATGCCTCGTTCTAAAGCTCTTTGGGAACCGCTTGCGTAGCCCCACACACCTGGGGGCTGCAGGCTTTCCTGCTGCCTTCAGCCTCAAAACCACCCTTTCCCACTTGGCATCGCGCCAGGCCCAAAAATGGCCATATATCTGGAGTTTGGTCCCACGCCCAAAGAGCCAGCAGGGAAAACTATGCCTTGTTCTAAAGCTCTTTGGGAACCTCTTGCGTAGCCCCACACACCTGGGGGCTGCAGGCTTTCCTGCTCTCTTCAGCCTCAAAAGAACCCTTTCCCACTTGGTTCCGCGCCAGGCACAAAAATGGCCATATGTCTGGAGACTGGTCCCACGCCCAAAGAGCCAGCAGGGAAAACTATGCCTTGTTCTAAAGCTCTTTGGGAACCGCTTGCGTGGCCCCACACACCTGCGGGCTGCAGGCTTTCCTGCTGCCTTCAACCTCAGAAGCACCCTTTTCCACATGGCGTCACGCCAGACACAAAAATGGCCATATGTCTGGAGGTTGGTCCCACGCCCAAAGAGCCAGCAGGGAAAACTATGCCTTGTTCTAAACCTCTTTGGGAACCGCTTGCGTAGCCCCACACACCTGGGGGCTGCAGGATTTCCTGCTGCCTTCAGCCTCAAAACCACCCTTTCCCACTTGGCGCCGCACCAGGCCCAAAAATGGCCATATGTCTGGAGACTGGTCCCACGCCCAAAGAGCCAGCAGGGAAAATTATGCCTTGTTCTAAAGCTCTTTGGCAACCGCTTGCGTAGCCCCACACACCTGGGGGCTGCAGGCTTTCCTGCTGCCTTCAGACTCAAAACCACCCTTTCCCACTTGGCGCTCCGCCAGGCACAAAAATGGCCATATATCTGGAGACTGGTCCCATGCCCAAAGAGCCAGCAGAGAAAACTATGCCTTGTTCTAAAGCTCTTTGGGAACCGCTTGCGTAGCCCCACACACCTGGGGGCTGCAGGCTTTCCTGCTGCCTTCAGCCTCAAAACCACCCTTTCCCACTTGGCGCCGCGCCAGGCCCAAAAATGGCCATATATCTGGAGACTGGTCCAACGCCCAAAGAGCCAGCAGGGAAAACTATGCCTTGTTCTAAAGCTCTTTTGGAACCGCTTGCGTAGCCCCACAGACCTGTGGGCTGCAGGCTTTCCTGCTGCCTTCAGCCTCAAAACCACCCTTTCCCACATGGCGCCGCGCCAGGCCCAAAAATGGCCATATGGCTGGAGACTGGTCCCACGCCCAAAGAGCCAGCAGGGAAAACTATGCCTTGTTCTAAAGCTCTTTGGGAAACGCTTGCGTAGCCCCACACACCTGGGGGCTGCAGGCTTTCCTGCTGCCTTCAGCCTCAAAACCACCCTTTCCCACTTGGCGCCGCGCCAGGCCCAAAAATGGCCATATATCTGGAGACTGATCCCACGCCCAAAGAGACAGCAGGGAAAACTATGCCTTGTTCTAAAGCTCTTTGGGAACCGCTTGCGTAGCCCCACACACCTGGGGGCTGCAGGCTTTCCTGCTGCCTTCAGCCTCAAAACCACCCTTTCCCACTTGGCATCGCGCCAGGCACATAAATGGCCATATGTCTGGAGAATGGTCCCACGCCCAAAGAGCCAGCACGGAAAACTATGCCTTGTTCTAAAGCTCTTTGGGAACCGCTTGCGTAGCCCGACACACCTGGGGGCTGCAGGCTTTCCTGCTGCCTTCAGCCTCAAAAGAACCCTTTCCCACTTGGCACCGCGCCAGGCCCAAAAATGGCCATATGTCTGGAGACTCGTCCCACGCCCAAAGAGCCAGCAGGGAAAAATATGCCTTGTTCTAAAGCTCTTTGGGAACCGCTTGCGTAGACCCACACACCTGCGGGCTGCAGGCTTTCCTGCTCTCTTCAGCCTCAAAAGCACGCTTTCCCACTTGGCGCCGCGCCAGGCCCAAAAATGGCCATATGTCTGGAGACTGGTCCCACGCTCAAAGAGCCAGCAGGGAAAACTATGCCTTGTTCTAAAGCTCTTTGGGAACCGCTTGCGTAGCCCCACACACCTGGGGGCTGCAGGCTTTCCTGCTGCCTTCAGCCTCAAAACCACCCTTTCCCACTTGGCGCCGCGCCAGGCACAAAAATGGCCATATGTCTGGAGACTGGTCCCACGCCCAAAGAGCCAGCAGGGAAAACTATGCCTTGTTCTAAAGCTCTTTGGGAACGGCTTGCGTAGCCCCACACACCTGGGGGCTGCAGGCTTTCCTGCTGCCTTCAGACTCAAAACCACCCTTTCCCACTTGGCTCCAAGCCAGGCCCAAAAATGGCCATATGGCTGGAGACTGGTCCCACGCCCAAAGAGCCAGCACGGAAAACTATGCCTTGTTCTAAAGCTCTTTGGGAACCGTTTGCGTAGCCCGACACTCCTGGGGGCTGCAGGCTTTCCTGCTGCCTTCAGACTCAAAAGCACCCTCTCCTACTTGGCATCGCGCCAGGCCCAAAAATGGCCATATGTCTGGAGACTGGTCCCACGCCCAAAGAGCCAGCACGGAAAACTATGCCTTGTTCTAAAGCTCTTTTGGAACCGCTTGCGTAGCCCCACAGACCTGGGGGCTGCAGGCTTTCCTGCTGCCTTCAGACTCAAAACCACCCTTTCCCAAATGGCGCCACGCCAGGCCCAAAAATGGCCATATGTCTGGAGTTTGGTCCCACGCCCAAAGAGCCAGCAGGTAAAACTATGCCTTGTTCTAAAGCTCTTTGGGAACGGCTTGCGTAGCCCCACCAACCTGGGGGCTGCAGGCTTTCCTGCTGCCTTCAGACTCAAAACCACCCTTTCCCACTTGGCATCCTGCCAGGCCCAAAAATGGCCATATTTCTGGAGACTGGTCCCTTTCCCAAAGAGCCAGCAGGGAAAACTATGCCTTGTTCTAAAGCTCTTTGGGAACCGCTTGCGTGGCCCCTCACACCTGGGGGCTGCAGGCTTTCCTGCTGCCTTCAGCCTCAAAACCACCCTTTTACACATGGCGTCACGCAGGCACAAAAATGGCCATATGTCTGGAGACTGGTCCCACGCCCAAAGAGCCAGCAGGGAAAACTATGCCTTTTTCTAAAGCTCTTTGGGAACCGTTTGCGTAGCCCCACACACCTGGGGGCTGCAGGCTTTCCTGCTGCCTTCAGCCTCAAAAGAACCCTTTCCCACTTGGCGCCACGCCAGGCCCAAAAATGGCCATATGTCTGGAGACTGGTCCCACGCCCAAAGAGCCAGCAGGGAAAACTATGCCTTGTTCTAAAGCTCTTTGGGAACGGCTTGCGTAGCCCCACACACCTGGGGGCTGCAGGCTTTCCTGCTGCCTTCAGACTCAAAACCACCCTTTCCCACTTGGCATCGTGCCAGGCACAAAAATGGCCATATTTCTGGAGACTGGTCCCTTTCCCAAAGAGCCACCAGGGAAAACTATGCCTTGTTCTAAAGCTCTTTGGGAACCGCTTGCGTGGCCCCACACACCTGGGGGCTGCAGGCTTTCCTGCTGCCTTCAGCCTCAAATCCACCTTTCCCACATGGCGTCACGCCAGGCACAAAAATGGCCATATGTCTGGAGGTTGGTCCCACGCCCAAAGAGCCAGCAGGGAAAACTATGCCTTGTTCTAAAGCTCTTTGGGAACGGATTGCGTAGCCCCACAGACCTGGGGGCTGCAGGCTTTCCTGCTGCCTTCAGCCTCAAAACCACCCTTTCCCACCTGGCCCCGCGCCAGGCCCAAAAATGGCCATATGTCTGGAGACTGGTCCCACGCCCAAACAGCCAGCACGGAAAACTATGCCTTGTTCTAAAGCTCTTTGGGAAACGCTTGCGTAGCCCCACAGACCTGGGGGCTGCAGGCTTTCCTGCTGCCTTCAGCCTCAAAACCACCCTTTCCCACTTGGCATCGCGCCAGGCACATAAATGGCCATATGTCTGGAGACTGGTCCCACGCCCAAAGAGCCAGCACGGAAAACTATGCCTTGTTCTAAAGCTCTTTGGGAACCGTTTGCGTAGCCCGACACACCTGGGGGCTGCAGGCTTTCCTGCTGCCTTCAGCCTCAAAAGCACCCTTTCCTACTTAGCATCGCGCCAGGCCCAAAAATGGCCATATGTCTGGAGACTCGTCCCACGCCCAAAGAGCCAGCAGGGAAAACTATGCCTTGTTCTAAAGCTCTTTGGGAACCGTTTGCGTAGCCTCACACACCTGGGGGCTGCAGGCTTTCCTGCTGCCTTCAGCCTCAAAAGAACCCTTTCCCACTTGGCGCCGCGCCAGGCCCAAAAATGGCCATATGTCTGAAGATTGGTCCCACGCCCAAAGAGCCAGCAGGGAAAACTATGCCTTGTTCTAAAGCTCTTTGGGAACCGCTTGCGTAGACCCACACACCTGGGGGCTGCAGGCTTTCCTGCTCTCTTCAGCCTCAAAAGCACGCTTTCCCACTTGGCGCTGCGCCAGGCCCAAAAATGGCCATATGTCTGGAGACTGGTCCCACGCCCAAAGAGCCAGCAGGGAAAACTATGCCTTGTTCTAAAGCTCTTTTGGAACGGCTAGCGTAGCCCCACAGACCTGTGGGCTGCATGCTTTCCTGCTGCCTTCAGCCTCAAAACCACCCTTTCCCACATGGCGCCAAGCCAGGCCCAAAAATGGCCATATGTCTGGAGACTGGTCCCATGCCCAAAGAGCCAGCAGGGAAAACTATGCCTTGTTCTAAAGCTCTTTGGGAACCGCTTGCGTAGCCCCACACACCTGGGGGCTGCAGGCTTTCCTGCTGCCTTCAGCCTCAAAACCACCCTTTCCCACTTGGCGCCGCGCCAGGCACAAAAATGGCCATATGTCTGGAGACTGGTCCCACGCCCAAAGAGCCAGCAGGGAAAACTATGCCTTGTTCTAAAGCTCTTTGGGAACCGCTTGCGTAGCCCCACACACCTGGGGGCTGCAGGCTTTCCTGCTCTCTTCAGCCTCAAAAGCACCCTTTCCTACTTGGCATCGCGCCAGGCACATAAATTGCCATATGTCTGGAGACTGGTCCCACGCCCAAAGAGCCAGCACGGAAAACTATGCCTTGTTCTAAAGCTCTTTGGGAACCGCTTGCGTAGCCCGACACACCTGGGGGCTGCAGGCTTTCCTGCTGCCTTCAGCCTCAAAACCACCCTTTCCAACTTGGCATCGCGCCAGGCACAAAAATGGCCATATGTCTGGAGACTGGTCCCACGCCCAAAGAGACAGCACGGAAAAATATGCCTTGTTCTAAAGGTCTTTGGGAACCGCTTGCGTAGCCCCACAGACCTGGGGGCTGCAGGCTTTCCTGCTGCCTTCAGACTCAAAACCACCCTTTCCCACTTGGCGCCGCGCCAGGCCCAAAAATGGCCATATGTCTGGAGACTGGTCCCATGCCCAAAGAGCCAGCAGGGAAAACTATGCCTTGTTCTAAAGCTCTTTGGGAACGGCTTGCGTAGCCCCACACACCTGGGGGCTGCAGGCTTTCCTGCTGCCTTCAGACTCAAAACCACCCTTTCCCACTTGGCGCCGCGCCAGGCACAAAAATGGCCATATGTCTGGAGACTGGTCCCACGCCCAAAGAGCCAGCACGGAAAACTATGCCTTGTTCTAAAGCTCTTTGGGAACCGCTTGCGTAGCCCCACACACCTGGGGGCTGCAGGCTTTCCTGCTGCCTTCAGCCTCAAAACCACCCTTTCCTACTTGGCATCGCGCCAGGCACATAAATGGCTATATGTCTGGAGACTGGTCCCACGCCCAAAGAGCCAGCAGGGAAAACTATGCCTTGTTCTAAAGCTCTTTGGGAACCGCTTGCGTAGCCCCACACACCTGGGGGCTGCAGGCTTTCCTGCTGCCTTCAGACTCAAAACCACCCTTTCCCACTTGGCGCCGCGCCAGGCCCAAAAATGGCCATATATCTGGAGACTGGTCCTACGCCCAAAGAGCCAGCACGGAAAACTATGCCTTGTTCTAAAGCTCTTTGGGAACCGTTTGCGTAGCCCCACACACCTGGGGGCTGCAGGCTTTCCTGCTGCCTTCAGCCTCAAAAGCACCCTTTCCTACTTGGCATCGCGCCAGGCCCAAAATGGCCATATGTCTGGAGACTGGTCCCACGCCCAAAGAGCCAGCAGGGAAAACTATGCCTTGTTCTAAAGCTCTTTTGGAACCGCTTGCGTAGCCCCACAGACCTGGGGGCTGCAGGCTTTCCTGCTGCCTTCAGACTCAAAACCACCCTTTCCCACTTGGCGCCGCGCCAGGCCCAAAAATGGCCATATGGCTGGAGACTGGTCCCACGCCCAAAGAGCCAGCAGGGAAAACTATGCCTTGTTCTAAAGCTCTTTGGGAACCGCTTGCGTAGCCCCACACACCTGGGGGCTGCAGGCTTTCCTGCTGCCTTCAGACTCAAAACCACCCTTTCCCAAATGGTGCCACGCCAGGCCCAAAAATGGCCATATGTCTGGAGACTGGTCCCACGCCCAAAGAACCAGCAGGAAAAACTATGCCTTGTTCTAAAGCTCTTTGGGAACGGCTTGCGTAGCCCCACACACCTGGGGGCTGCAGGCTTTCCTGCTGCCTTCAGACTCAAAACAACCCTTTCCCACTTGGCATCCTGCCAGGCCCAAAAATGGCCATATTTCTGGAGACTGGTCCCTTTCCCAAAGAGCCAGCAGGGAAAACTATGCCTTGTTCTAAAGCTCTTTGGGAACCGCTTGCGTGGCCCCTCACACCTGGGGGCTGCAGGCTTTCCTGCTGCCTTCAGCCTCAAAACAACCCTTTTCCACATGGCGTCACGCAGGCACAAAAATGGCCATATGTCTGGAGACTGGTCCCACGCCCAAAGAGCCAGCAGGGAAAACTATGCCTTGTTCTAAAGCTCTTTGGGAACCGCTTGCGTAGCCCCACACACCTGGGGGCTGCAGGCTTTCCTGCTCTCTTCAGCCTCAAAAGCACGCTTTCCCACTTGGCGCCGCGCCAGGCCCAAAAATGGCCATATGTCTGGAGACTGGTCCCACGCCCAAAGAGCCAGCAGGGAAAACTATGCCTTGTTCTAAAGATCTTTGGGAACGGCTTGCGTAGCCCCACACACCTGGGGGCTGCAGGCTTTCCTGCTGCCTTCAGACTCAAAACCACACTTTCCCACTTGGCATCGTGCCAGGCACAAAAATGGCCATATTTCTGGAGACTGGTCCCTTTCCCAAAGAGCCACCAGGGAAAACTATGCCTTGTTCTAAAGCTCTTTGGGAACCGCTTGCGTGGCCCCACAGACCTGGGGGCTGCAGGCTTTCCTGCTGCCTTCAGCCTCAAATCCACCTTTCCCACATGGCGTCACGCCAGGCACAAAAATGGCCATATGTCTGGAGGTTGGTCCCACGCCCAAAGAGCCAGCAGGGAAAACTATGCCTTGTTCTAAAGCTCTTTGGGAACGGATTGCGTAGCCCCACAGACCTGGGGGCTGCAGGCTTTCCTGCTCTCTTAAGCCTCAAAAGCACCCTTTCCTACTTGGCATCGCGCCAGGCACATAAATGGCCATATGTCTGGAGACTGGTCCCACGCCCAAAGAGCCAGCAGGGAAAACTATGCCTTGTTCTAAAGCTCTTTGGGAACGGATTGCGTAGCCCGACACACCTGGGGGCTGCAGGCTTTCCTGCTGCCTTCAGCCTCAAAACCACCCTTTCCAACTTGGCATCTCGCCAGGCACAAAAATGGCCATATGTCTGGAGACTGGTCGCACGCCCAAAGAGCCAGCACGGAAAAATATGCCTTGTTCTAAAGGTCTTTGGGAACCGCTTGCGTAGCCCCACAGACCTGGGGGCTGCAGGCTTTCCTGCTGCCTTCAGACTCAAAACCACCCTTTCCCACTTGGCCCCGCGCCAGGCACAAAAATGGCCATATGTCTGGAGACTGGTCCCATGCCCAAAGAGCCAGCAGGGAAAACTATGCCTTGTTCTAAAGCTCTTTGGGAACCGCTTGCGTAGCCCCACACACCTGGGGGCTGCAGGCTTTCCTGCTGCCTTCAGCCTCAAAACCACCCTTTCCCACTTGGCGCCGCGCCAGGCACAAAAATGGCCATATGTCTGGAGACTGGTCCCACGCCCAAAGAGCCAGCACGGAAAACTATGCCTTGTTCTAAAGCTCTTTGGGAACCGCTTGCGTAGCCCCACACACCTGGGGGCTGCAGGCTTTCCTGCTGCCTTCAGCCTCAAAAGCACCCTTTCCTACTTGGCATCGCGCCAGGCACATAAATGGCTATATGTCTGGAGACTGGTCCCACGCCCAAAGAGCCAGCAGGGAAAACTATGCCTTGTTCTAAAGCTCTTTTGGAACCGCTTGCGTAGCCCCACACACCTGGGGGCTGCAGGCTTTCATGCTGCCTTCAGACTCAAAACCACCCTTTCCCACTTGGCATCCTGCCAGGCCCAAAAATGGCCATATGTCTGGAGACTGGTCCCTTTCCCAAAGAGCCAGCAGGGAAAACTATGCCTTGTTCTAAAGCTCTTTGGGAACCGCTTGCGTAGCCCGACACACCTGGGGGCTGCAGGCTTTCCTGCTGCCTTCAGCCTCAAAACCACCCTTTTCCACATGGCGTCACGCAGGCACAAAAATGGCCATATGTCTGGAGACTGGTCCCACGCCCAAAGAGCCAGCAGGGAAAACTATGCCTTTTTCTAAAGCTCTTTGGGAACCGTTTGCGTAGCCCCACACACCTGGGGGCTGCAGGCTTTCCTGCTGCCTTCAGCCTCAAAAGAACCCTTTCCCACTTGGCGCCACGCCAGGCCCAAAAATGGCCATATGTCTGGAGGTTGGTCCCACGCCCAAAGAGCCAGCAGGGAAAACTATGCCTTGTTCTAAAGCTCTTTGGGAAACGCTTGCGTAGCCCCACACACCTGGGGGCTGCAGGCTTTCCTGCTCTCTTCAGCCTCAAAAGCACGCTTTCCCACTTGGCGCCGCGCCAGGCCCAAAAATGGCCATATGTCTGGAGACTGGTCCCACGCCCAAAGAGCCAGCAGGGAAAACTATGCCTTGTTCTAAAGATCTTTGGGAACGGCTTGCGTAGCCCCACACACCTGGGGGCTGCAGGCTTTCCTGCTGCCTTCAGACTCAAAACCACACTTTCCCACTTGGCATCGTGCCAGGCACAAAAATGGCCATATTTCTGGAGACTGGTCCCTTTCCCAAAGAGCCACCAGGGAAAACTATGCCTTGTTCTAAAGCTCTTTGGGAACCGCTTGCGTGGCCCCTCACACCTGGGGGCTGCAGGCTTTCCTGCTGCCTTCAGCCTCAAAACCACCCTTTCCCACAAGGCCCCGCGCCAGGCCCAAAAATGGCCATATGTCTGGAGACTGGTCCCACGCCCAAAGAGGCAGCAGGGAAAACTATGCCTTGTTCTAAAGCTCTTTGGGAACCGCTTGCATAGCCCCACACACCTGGGGGCTGCAGGCTTTCCTGCTGCCTTCAGCCTCAAAACCACCCTTTCCCACTTGGCATCGCGCCAGGCACATAAATGGCCATATGTCTGGAGACTGGTCCCACGCCCAAAGAGCCAGCACGGAAAACTATGCCTTGTTCTAAAGCTCTTTGGGAACCGTTTGCGTAGCCCGACACACCTGGGGGCTGCAGGCTTTCCTGCTGCCTTCAGCCTCAAAAGCACCCTTTCCTACTTGGCATCGCGCCAGGCCCAAAAATGGCCATATGTCTGGAGACTGGTCCCACGCCCAAAGAGCCAGCAGGGAAAACTATGCCTTGTTCTAAAGCTCTTTGGGAACCGTTTGCGTAGCCCCACACAAACTGGGGGCTGCAGGCTTTCCTGCTGCCTTCAGCCTCAAAAGAACCCTTTCCCAGTTGGCGCCGCGCCAGGCCCAAAAATGGCCATATGTCTGAAGATTGGTCCCACGCCCAAAGAGCCAGCAGGGAAAACTATGCCTTGTTCTAAAGCTCTTTGGGAACCGCTTGCGTAGACCCACACACCTGGGGGCTGCAGGCTTTCCTGCTGCCTTCAGCCTCAAAACCACCCTTTTCCACTTGGCATCGCGCCAGGCACAAAAATGGCCATATCTCTGGAGACTGGTCCCACGCCCAAAGAGCCAGCACGGAAAACTATGCCTTGTTCTAAAGCTCTTTGGGAACCGCTTGCGTAGCCCCACAGACCTGGGGGCTGCAGGCTTTCCTGCTGCCTTCAGCCTCAAAACCACCCTTTCCCACTTGGCGCCGCGCCAGGCCCAAAAATGGCCATATGTATGGAGACTGGTCCCACGCCCAAAGAGCCAGCAGGGAAAACTATGCCTTGTTCTAAAGCTCTTTGGGAACCGCTTGCGTAGCCCCACAGACCTGGGGGCTGCAGGCTTTCCTGCTGCCTTCAGCCTCAAAACCACCCTTTCCCAAATGGCGCCACGCCAGGCCCAAAAATGGCCATATGTCTGGAGTTTGGTCCCACGCCCAAAGAGCCAGCAGGGAAAACTATGCCTTGTTCTAAAGCTCTTTGGGAACGGCTTGCGTAGCCCCACACACCTGGGGGCTGCAGGCTTTCCTGCTGCCTTCAGACTCAAAACCACCCTTTCCCACTTGGCATCCTGCCAGGCCCAAAAATGGCCATATTTCTGGAGACTGGTCCCTTTCCCAAAGAGCCAGCAGGGAAAACTATGCCTTGTTCTAAAGCTCTTTGGTAACCGCTTGCGTAGCCCCACACACCTGGGGGCTGCAGGCTTTCCTGCTGCCTTCAGCCTCAAAACCACCCTTTTCCACATGACGTCACGCAGGCACAAAAATGGCCATATGTCTGGAGACTGGTCCCACGCCCAAAGAGCCAGCAGGGAAAACTATGCCTTGTTCTAAAGCTCTTTGGGAACCGCTTGCGTAGCCCCACACACCTGGGGGCTGCAGGCTTTCCTGCTGCCTTCAGACTCAAAACCACCCTTTCCCACTTGGCATCGTGCCAGGCACAAAAATGGCCATATGTCTTGAGACTGCTCCCTTTCCCAAAGAGCCAGCAGGGAAAACTATGCCTTGTTCTAAAGCTCTTTCGGAACCGCTTGCGTGGCCCCTCACACCTGGGGGCTGCAGGCTTTCCTGCTGCCTTCAGCCTCAAAACCACCCTTTCCCACTTGGCGCCGCGCCAGGCACAAAAATGGCCATATGTATGGAGGTTGGTCACACGCCCAAAGAGCCAGCAGGGAAAACTATGCCTTGTTCTAAAGCTCTTTGGGAACGGATTGCGTAGCCCCACAGACCTGGGGGCTGCAGGCTTTCCTGCTGCCTTCAGCCTCAAAACCACCCTTTCCCACTTGGCCCCGCGCCAGGCCCAAAAATGGCCATATGTCTGGAGACTGGTCACACGCCCAAAGAGCCAGCAGGGAAAACTATGCCTTGTTCTAAAGCTCTTTGGGAACGGATTGCGTAGCCCCACACACCTGGGGGCTGCAGGCTCTCCTGCTGCCTTCAGCCTCAAAACCACCCTTTCCCAAATGGCGCCACGCCAGGCACAAAAATGGCCATATGTCTGGAGTTTGGTCCCACGCCCAAAGAGCCAGCACGGAAAACTATGCCTTGTTCTAAAGCTCTTTGGGAACCGCTTGCGTAGCCCCACACACCTGGGGGCTGCAGGCTTTCCTGCTGCCTTCAGCCTCAAAACCACCCTTTCCCACTTGGCATCGCGCCAGGCCCAAAAATGGCCATATGTCTGGAGACTGGTCCCACGCCCAAAGAGCCAGCACGGAAAACTATGCCTTGTTCTAAAGCTCTTTGGGAACCGTTTGCGTAGCCCCACACACCTGGGGGCTGCAGGCTTTCCTGCTGCCTTCAGCCTCAAAAGCACCCTTTCCTACTTGGCATCGCGCCAGGCCCAAAAATGGCCATATGTCTGAAGATTGGTCCCACGCCCAAAGAGCCAGCAGGGAAAACTATGCCTTGTTCTAAAGCTCTTTGGGAACCGCTTGCGTAGACCCACACACCTGGGGGCTGCAGGCTTTCCTGCTCTCTTCAGCCTCAAAAGCACGCTTTCCCACTTGGCGCTGCGCCAGGCCCAAAAATGGCCATATGTCTGGAGACTGGTCCCACGCCCAAAGAGCCAGCAGGGAAAACTATGCCTTGTTCTAAAGCTCTTTGGAACGGCTAGCGTAGCCCCACAGACCTGTGGGCTGCATGCTTTCCTGCTGCCTTCAGCCTCAAAACCACCCTTTCCCACATGGCGCCAAGCCAGGCCCAAAAATGGCCATATGTCTGGAGACTGGTCCCATGCCCAAAGAGCCAGCAGGGAAAACTATGCCTTGTTCTAAAGCTCTTTGGGAACCGCTTGCGTAGCCCCACACACCTGGGGGCTGCAGGCTTTCCTGCTGCCTTCAGACTCAAAACCACCCTTTCCCACTTGGCGCCGCGCCAGGCACAAAAATGGCCATATGTCTGGAGACTGGTCCCACGCCCAAAGAGCCAGCAGGGAAAACTATGCCTTGTTCTAAAGCTCTTTGGGAACGACTTGCGTAGCCCCACACACCTGGGGGCTGCAGGCTTTCCTGCTCTCTTCAGCCTCAAAAGCACCCTTTCCTACTTGGCATCGCGCCAGGCACATAAATTGCCATATGTCTGGAGACTGGTCCCACGCCCAAAGAGCCAGCACGGAAAACTATGCCTTGTTCTAAAGCTCTTTGGGAACCGCTTGCGTAGCCCGACACACCTGGGGGCTGCAGGCTTTCCTGCTGCCTTCAGCCTCAAAACCACCCTTTCCAACTTGGCATCGCGCCAGGCACAAAAATGGCCATATGTCTGGAGACTGGTCCCACGCCCAAAGAGCCAGCACGGAAAAATATGCCTTGTTCTAAAGGTCTTTGGGAACCGCTTGCGTAGCCCCACAGACCTGGGGGCTGCAGGCTTTCCTGCTGCCTTCAGACTCAAAACCACCCTTTTCCACATGACGTCACGCAGGCACAAAAATGGCCATATGTCTGGAGACTGGTCCCACGCCCAAAGAGCCAGCAGGGAAAACTATGCCTTGTTCTAAAGCTCTTTGGGAACCGCTTGCGTAGCCCCACACACCTGGGGGCTGCAGGCTTTCCTGCTGCCTTCAGCCTCAAAACCACCCTTTCCCACTTGGCCCCGTGCCAGGCACAAAAATGGCCATATATCTGGAGACTGGTCCCACGCCCAAAGAGCCAGCAGGGAAAACTATGCCTTGTTCTAAAGCTCTTTGGGAACGGCTTGCGTAGCCCCACAGACCTGGGGGCTGCAGGCTTTCCTGCTGCCTTCAGCCTCAAAACCCCCCTTTCCCACTTGGCCCCGCGCCAGGCCCAAAAATGGCCATATGTCTGGAGACTGGTCCCACGCCCAAAGAGCCAGCAGGGAAAACTATGCCTTGTTCTAAAGCTCTTTGGGAACGGATTGCGTAGCCCCACAGACCTGGGGGCTGCAGGCTCTCCTGCTGCCTTCAGCCTCAAAACCACCCTTTCCCAAATGGCGCCACGCCAGGCACAAAAATGGCCATATGTCTGGAGTTTGGTCCCACGCCCAAAGAGCCAGCACGGAAAACTATGCCTTGTTCTAAAGCTCTTTGGGAACCGCTTGCGTAGCCCCACACACCTGGGGGCTGCAGGCTTTCCTGCTGCCTTCAGCCTCAAAACCACCCTTTCCCACTTGGCATCGCGCCAGGCCCAAAAATGGCCATATGTCTGGAGACTGGTCCCACGCCCAAAGAGCCAGCACGGAAAACTATGCCTTGTTCTAAAGCTCTTTGGGAACCGTTTGCGTAGCCCGACACACCTGGGGGCTGCAGGCTTTCCTGCTGCCTTCAGCCTCAAAAGCACCCTTTCCTACTTGGCATCGCGCCAGGCCCAAAAATGGCCATATGTCTGGAGACTGGTCCCACGCCCAAAGAGCCAGCAGGGAAAACTATGCCTTGTTCTAAAGCTCTTTGGGAACCGTTTGCGTAGCCTCACACACCTGCGGGCTGCAGGCTTTCCTGCTGCCTTCAGCCTCAAAAGAACCCTTTCCCACTTGGCGCCGCGCCAGGCCCAAAAATGGCCATATGTCTGAAGATTGGTCCCACGCCCAAAGAGCCAGCAGGGAAAACTATGCCTTGTTCTAAAGCTCTTTGGGAACCGCTTGCGTAGACCCACACACCTGGGGGCTGCAGGCTTTCCTGCTCTCTTCAGCCTCAAAAGCACGCTTTCCCACTTGGCGCTGCGCCAGGCCCAAAAATGGCCATATGTCTGGAGACTGGTCCCACGCCCAAAGAGCCAGCAGGGAAAACTATGCCTTGTTCTAAAGCTCTTTTGGAACGGCTAGCGTAGCCCCACAGACCTGTGGGCTGCATGCTTTCCTGCTGCCTTCAGCCTCAAAACCACCCTTTCCCACATGGCGCCAAGCCAGGCCCAAAAATGGCCATATGTCTGGAGACTGGTCCCATGCCCAAAGAGCCAGCAGGGAAAACTATGCCTTGTTCTAAAGCTCTTTGGGAACCGCTTGCGTAGCCCCACACACCTGGGGGCTGCAGGCTTTCCTGCTGCCTTCAGACTCAAAACCACCCTTTCCCACTTGGCGCCGCGCCAGGCACAAAAATGGCCATATGTCTGGAGACTGGTCCCACGCCCAAAGAGCCAGCACGGAAAACTATGCCTTGTTCTAAAGCTCTTTGGGAACCGCTTGCGTAGCCCCACACACCTGGGGGCTGCAGGCTTTCCTGCTCTCTTCAGCCTCAAAAGCACCCTTTCCTACTTGGCATCGCGCCAGGCACATAAATTGCCATATGTCTGGAGACTGGTCCCACGCCCAAAGAGCCAGCACGGAAAACTATGCCTTGTTCTAAAGCTCTTTGGGAACCGCTTGCGTAGCCCGACACACCTGGGGGCTGCAGGCTTTCCTGCTGCCTTCAGCCTCAAAACCACCCTTTCCAACTTGGCATCGCGCCAGGCACAAAAATGGCCATATGTCTGGAGACTGGTCCCACGCCCAAAGAGCCAGCAGGAAAAATATGCCTTGTTCTAAAGGTCTTTGGGAACCGCTTGCGTAGCCCCACAGACCTGGGGGCTGCAGGCTTTCCTGCTGCCTTCAGACTCAAAACCACCCTTTTCCACATGACGTCACGCAGGCACAAAAATGGCCATATGTCTGGAGACTGGTCCCACGCCCAAAGAGCCAGCAGGGAAAACTATGCCTTGTTCTAAAGCTCTTTGGGAACCGCTTGCGTAGCCCCACACACCTGGGGGCTGCAGGCTTTCCTGCTGCCTTCAGCCTCAAAACCACCCTTTCCCACTTGGCCCCGCGCCAGGCACAAAAATGGCCATATATCTGGAGACTGGTCCCACGCCCAAAGAGCCAGCAGGGAAAACTATGCCTTGTTCTAAAGCTCTTTGGGAACGGCTTGCGTAGCCCCACACACCTGGGGGCTGCAGGCTTTCCTGCTGCCTTCAGACTCAAAACCACCCTTTCCCACTTGGCATCGTGCCAGGCACAAAAATGGCCATATGTCTTGAGACTGCTCCCTTTCCCAAAGAGCCAGCAGGGAAAACTATGCCTTGTTCTAAAGCTCTTTCGGAACCGCTTGCGTGGCCCCTCACACCTGGGGGCTGCAGGCTTTCCTGCTGCCTTCAGCCTCAAAACCACCCTTTCCCACTTGGCGCCGCGCCAGGCACAAAAATGGCCATATGTATGGAGGTTGGTCACACGCCCAAAGAGCCAGCAGGGAAAACTATGCCTTGTTCTAAAGCTCTTTGGGAACGGATTGCGTAGCCCCACAGACCTGGGGGCTGCAGGCTTTCCTGCTGCCTTCAGCCTCAAAACCACCCTTTCCCAAATGGCGTCACGCCAGGCACAAAAATGGCCATATGTCTGGAGTTTGGTCCCACGCCCAAAGAGCCAGCACGGAAAACTATGCCTTGTTCTAAAGCTCTTTGGGAACCGTTTGCGTAGCCCGACACACCTGGGGGCTGCAGGCTTTCCTGCTGCCTTCAGCCTCAAAACCACCCTTTCCCACTTGGCATCGCGCCAGGCACATAAATGGCCATATGTCTGGAGACTGGTCCCACGCCCAAAGAGCCAGCACGGAAAAGTATGCCTTGTTCTAAAGCTCTTTGGGAACCGTTTGCGTAGCCCGACAGACCTGGGGGCTGCAGGCTTTCCTGCTGCCTTCAGCCTCAAAAGCACCCTTTCCTACTTGGCATCGCGCCAGGCCCAAAAATGGCCATATGTCTGGAGACTGGTCCCACGCCCAAAGAGCCAGCAGGGAAAACTATGCCTTGTTCTAAAGCTCTTTGGGAACCGTTTGCGTAGCCTCACACACCTGGGGGCTGCAGGCTTTCCTGCTGCCTTCAGCCTCAAAAGAACACTTTCCCACTTGGCGCCGCGCCAGGCCCAAAAATGGCCATATGTCTGAAGATTGGTCCCACGCCCAAAGAGCCAGCAGGGAAAACTATGCCTTGTTCTAAAGCTCTTTGGGAACCGCTTGCGTAGCCCCACACACCTGGGGGCTGCAGGCTTTCCTGCTCTCTTCAGCCTCAAAAGCACGCTTTCCCACTTGGCGCTGCGCCAGGCCCAAAAATGGCCATATGTCTGGAGACTGGTCCCACGCCCAAAGAGCCAGCAGGGAAAACTATGCCTTGTTCTAAAGCTCTTTTGGAACGGCTAGCGTAGCCCCACAGACCTGTGGGCTGCATGCTTTCCTGCTGCCTTCAGCCTCAAAACCACCCTTTCCCACTTGGCCCCGCGCCAGGCCCAAAAATGGCCATATGTCTGGAGACTGGTCCCATGCCCAAAGAGCCAGCAGGGAAAACTATGCCTTGTTCTAAAGCTCTTTGGGAACCGCTTGCGTAGCCCCACACACCTGGGGGCTGCAGGCTTTCCTGCTGCCTTCAGACTCAAAACCACCCTTTCCCACTTGGCGCCGCGCCAGGCACAAAAATGGCCATATGTCTGGAGACTGGTCCCACGCCCAAAGAGCCAGCACGGAAAACTATGCCTTGTTCTAAAGCTCTTTGGGAACCGCTTGCGTAGCCCCACACACCTGGGGGCTGCAGGCTTTCCTGCTCTCTTCAGCCTCAAAAGCACCCTTTCCTACTTGGCATCGCACCAGGCACATAAATTGCCATATGTCTGGAGACTGGTCCCACGCCCAAAGAGCCAGCACGGAAAACTATGCCTTGTTCTAAAGCTCTTTGGGAACCGCTTGCGTAGCCCGACACACCTGGGGGCTGCAGGCTTTCCTGCTGCCTTCAGCCTCAAAACCACCCTTTCCAACTTGGCATCGCGCCAGGCACAAAAATGGCCATATGTCTGGAGACTGGTCCCACGCCCAAAGAGCCAGCACGGAAAACTATGCCTTGTTCTAAAGCTCTTTGGGAACCGCTTGCGTAGCCCCACAGACCTGGGTGCTGCAGGCTTTCCTGCTGCCTTCAGACTCAAAACCACCCTTTCCCACTTGGCGCCGCGCCAGGCCCAAAAATGGCCATATGTCTGGAGACTGGTCCCATGCCCAAAGAGCCAGCAGGGAAAACTATGCCTTGTTCTAAAGCTCTTTGGGAACCGCTTGCGTAGCCCCACACACCTGGGGGCTGCAGGCTTTCCTGCTGCCTTCAGCCTCAAAACCACCCTTTCCCACTTGGCGCCGCGCCAGGCACAAAAATGGCCATATGTCTGGAGACTGGTCCCACGCCCAAAGAGCCAGCACGGAAAACTATGCCTTGTTCTAAAGCTCTTTGGGAACCGTTTGCGTAGCCCCACACACCTGGGGGCTGCAGGCTTTCCTGCTGCCTTCAGCCTCAAAACCACCCTTTCCTACTTGGCATCGCGCCAGGCACATAAATGGCTATATGTCTGGAGACTGGTCCCACGCCCAAAGAGCCAGCACGGAAAACTATGCCTTGTTCTAAAGCTCTTTTGGAACCGCTTGGGTAGCCCCACACACCTGGGGGCTGCAGGCTTTCCTGCTGCCTTCAGACTCAAAACCACCCTTTCCCACTTGGCGCCGCGCCAGGCCCAAAAATGGCCATATATCTGGAGACTGGTCCCACGCCCAAAGAGCCAGCACGGAAAACTATGCCTTGTTCTAAAGCTCTTTGGGAACCGTTTGCGTAGCCCCACACACCTGGGGGCTGCAGGCTTTCCTGCTGCCTTCAGCCTCAAAACCACCCTTTCCTACTTGGCATCGCGCCAGGCCCAAAATGGCCATATGTCTGGAGACTGGTCCCACGCCCAAAGAGCCAGCAGGGAAAACTATGCCTTGTTCTAAAGCTCTTTTGGAACCGCTTGCGTAGCCCCACACACCTGGGGGCTGCAGGCTTTCCTGCTGCCTTCAGACTCAAAACCACCCTTTCCCACTTGGCGCCGCGCCAGGCACAAAAATGGCCATATGTCTGGAGACTGGTCCCACGCCCAAAGAGCCAGCACGGAAAACTATGCCTTGTTCTAAAGCTCTTTGGGAACCGCTTGCGTAGCCCCACACACCTGTGGGCTGCAGGCTTTCCTGCTCTCTTCAGCCTCAAAAGCACCCTTTCCTACTTGGCATCGCGCTAGGCACATAAATTGCCATATCTCTGGAGACTGGTCCCACGCCCAAAGAGCCAGCACGGAAAACTATGCCTTGTTCTAAAGCTCTTTGGGAACCGCTTGCGTAGCCCGACACACCTGGGGGCTGCAGGCTTTCCTGCTGCCTTCAGCCTCAAAACCACCCTTTCCAACTTGGCATCGCGCCAGGCACAAAAATGGCCATATGTCTGGAGACTGGTCCCACGCCCAAAGAGCCAGCACGGAAAAATATGCCTTGTTCTAAAGCTCTTTGGGAACCGCTTGCGTAGCCCCACAGACCTGGGGGCTGCAGGCTTTCCTGCTGCCTTCAGACTCAAAACCACCCTTTCCCACTTGGCGCCGCGCCAGGCCCAAAAATGGCCATATGTCTGGAGACTGGTCCCATGCCCAAAGAGCCAGCAGGGAAAACTATGCCTTGTTCTAAAGCTCTTTGGGAACCGCTTGCGTAGCCCCACACACCTGGGGGCTGCAGGCTTTCCTGCTGCCTTCAGCCTCAAAACCACCCTTTCCCACTTGGCGCCGCGCCAGGCACAAAAATGGCCATATGTCTGGAGACTGGTCCCACGCCCAAAGAGCCAGCACGGAAAACTATGCCTTGTTCTAAAGCTCTTTGGGAACCGCTTGCGTAGCCCCACACACCTGGGGGCTGCAGGCTTTCCTGCTGCCTTCAGCCTCAAAACCACCCTTTCCTACTTGGCATCGCGCCAGGCACATAAATGGCTATATGTCTGGAGACTGGTCCCACGCCCAAAGAGCCAGCAGGGAAAACTATGCCTTGTTCTAAAGCTCTTTTGGAACCGCTTGCGTAGCCCCACACACCTGGGGGCTGCAGGCTTTCCTGCTGCCTTCAGACTCAAAACCACCCTTTCCCACTTGGCGCCGCGCCAGGCCCAAAAATGGCCATATATCTGGAGACTGGTCCCACGCCCAAAGAGCCAGCACGGAAAACTATGCCTTGTTCTAAAGCTCTTTGGGAACCGTTTGCGTAGCCCCACACACCTGGGGGCTGCAGGCTTTCCTGCTGCCTTCAGCCTCAAAAGCACCCTTTCCTACTTGGCATCGCGCCAGGCCCAAAATGGCCATATGTCTGGAGACTGGTCCCACGCCCAAAGAGCCAGCAGGGAAAACTATGCCTTGTTCTAAAGCTCTTTGGGAACCGCTTGCGTAGCCCCACAGACCTGGGGGCTGCAGGCTTTCCTGCTGCCTTCAGACTCAAAACCACCCTTTCCCACTTGGCGCCGCGCCAGGCCCAAAAATGGCCATATGGCTGGAGACTGGTCCGACGCCCAAAGAGCCAGCAGGGAAAACTATGCCTTGTTCTAAAGCTCTTTGGGAACCGCTTGCGTAGCCCCACACACCTGGGGGCTGCAGGCTTTCGTGCTGCCTTCAGACTCAAAACCACCCTTTCCCAAATGGCGCCACGCCAGGCCCAAAAATGGCCATATGTCTGGAGACTGGTCCCACGCCCAAAGAACCAGCAGGAAAAACTATGCCTTGTTCTAAAGCTCTTTGGGAACGGCTTGCGTAGCCCCACACACCTGGGGGCTGCAGGCTTTCCTGCTGCCTTCAGACTCAAAACAACCCTTTCCCACTTGGCATTCTGCCAGGCCCAAAAATGGCCATATTTCTGGAGACTGGTCCCTTTCCCAAAGAGCCAGCAGGGAAAACTATGCCTTGTTCTAAAGCTCTTTGGGAACCGCTTGCGTGGCCCCTCACACCTGGGGGCTGCAGGCTTTCCTGCTGCCTTCAGCCTCAAAACCACCCTTTTCCACATGGCGTCACGCAGGCACAAAAATGGCCATATGTCTGGAGACTGGTCCCACGCCCAAAGAGCCAGCAGGGAAAACTATGCCTTTTTCTAAAGCTCTTTGGGAACCGTTTGCGTAGCCCCACACACCTGGGGGCTGCAGGCTTTCCTGCTGCCTTCAGCCTCAAAAGAACCCTTTCCCACTTGGCGCCACGCCAGGCCCAAAAATGGCCATATGTCTGAAGATTGGTCCCACGCCCAAAGAGCCAGCAGGGAAAACTATGCCTTGTTCTAAAGCTCTTTGGGAACGGCTTGCGTAGCCCCACACACCTGGGGGCTGCAGGCTTTCCTGCTCTCTTCAGCCTCAAAAGCACGCTTTCCCACTTGGCGCCGCGCCAGGCCCAAAAATGGCCATATGTCTGGAGACTGGTCCCACGCCCAAAGAGCCAGCAGGGAAAACTATGCCTTGTTCTAAAGATCTTTGGGAACGGCTTGCGTAGCCCCACACACCTGGGGGCTGCAGGCTTTCCTGCTGCCTTCAGACTCAAAACCACACTTTCCCACTTGGCATCGTGCCAGGCACAAAAATGGCCATATTTCTGGAGACTGGTCCCTTTCCCAAAGAGCCACCAGGGAAAACTATGCCTTGTTCTAAAGCTCTTTGGGAACCGCTTGCGTGGCCCCTCACACCTGGGGGCTGCAGGCTTTCCTGCTGCCTTCAGCCTCAAATCCACCTTTCCCACATGGCGTCACGCCAGGCACAAAAATGGCCATATGTCTGGAGGTTGGTCCCACGCCCAAAGAGCCAGCACGGAAAAATATGCCTTGTTCTAAAGGTCTTTGGGAACCGCTTGCGTAGCCCCACAGACCTGGGGGCTGCAGGCTTTCCTGCTGCCTTCAGACTCAAAACCACCCTTTCCCACTTGGCGCCGCGCCAGGCCCAAAAATGGCCATATGTCTGGAGACTGGTCCCATGCCCAAAGAGCCAGCAGGGAAAACTATGCCTTGTTCTAAAGCTCTTTGGGAACCGCTTGCGTAGCCCCACACACCTGGGGGCTGCAGGCTTTCCTGCTGCCTTCAGCCTCAAAACCACCCTTTCCCACTTGGCGCCGCGCCAGGCACAAAAATGGCCATATGTCTGGAGACTGGTCCCACGCCCAAAGAGACAGCACGGAAAACTATGCCTTGTTCTAAAGCTCTTTGGGAACCGCTTGCGTAGCCCCACACACCTGGGGGCTGCAGGCTTTCCTGCTGCCTTCAGCCTCAAAAGCACCCTTTCCTACTTGGCATCGCGCCAGGCACATAAATGGCTATATGTCTGGAGACTGGTCCCACGCCCAAAGAGCCAGCACGGAAAACTATGCCTTGTTCTAAAGCTCTTTTGGAACCGCTTGCGTAGCCCCACACACCTGGGGGCTGCAGGCTTTCCTGCTGCCTTCAGACTCAAAACCACCCTTTCCCACTTGGCGCCGCGCCAGGCCCAAAAATGGCCATATATCTGGAGACTGGTCCCACGCCCAAAGAGCCAGCACGGAAAACTATGCCTTGTTCTAAAGCTCTTTGGGAACCGTTTGCGTAGCCCCACACACCTGGGGGCTGCAGGCTTTCCTGCTGCCTTCAGCCTCAAAAGCACCCTTTCCTACTTGGCATCGCGCCAGGCCCAAAAATGGCCATATGTCTGGAGACTGGTCCCACGCCCAAAGAGCCAGCAGGGAAAACTATGCCTTGTTCTAAAGCTCTTTGGGAACGGCTTGCGTAGCCCCACACACCTGGGGGCTGCAGGCTTTCCTGCTCTCTTCAGCCTCAAAAGCACGCTTTCCCACTTGGCGCCGCGCCAGGCCCAAAAATGGCCATATGTCTGGAGACTGGTCCCACGCCCAAAGAGCCAGCACGGAAAACTATGCCTTGTTCTAAAGATCTTTGGGAACGGCTTGCGTAGCCCCACACACCTGGGGGCTGCAGGCTTTCCTGCTGCCTTCAGACTCAAAACCACACTTTCCCACTTGGCATCGTCCCAGGCACAAAAATGGCCATATTTCTGGAGACTGGTCCCTTTCCCAAAGAGCCACCAGGGAAAACTATGCCTTGTTCTAAAGCTCTTTGGGAACCGCTTGCGTGGCCCCTCACACCTGGGGGCTGCAGGCTTTCCTGCTGCCTTCAGCCTCAAATCCACCTTTCCCACATGGCGTCACGCCAGGCACAAAAATGGCCATATGTCTGGAGGTTGGTCCCACGCCCAAAGAGCCAGCAGGGAAAACTATGCCTTGTTCTAAAGCTCTTTGGGAACGGATTGCGTAGCCCCACAGACCTGGGGGCTGCAGGCTTTCCTGCTCTCTTCAGCCTCAAAAGCACCCTTTCCTACTTGGCATCGCGCCAGGCACATAAATGGCCATATGTCTGGAGACTGGTCCCACGCCCAAAGAGCCAGCACGGAAAACTATGCCTTGTTCTAAAGCTCTTTGGGAACCGCTTGCGTAGCCCCACACACCTGGGGGCTGCAGGCTTTCCTGCTGCCTTCAGCCTCAAAACCACCCTTTCCAACTTGGCATCGCGCCAGGCACAAAAATGGCCATATGTCTGGAGACTGGTCCCACGCCCAAAGAGCCAGCACGGAAAAATATGCCTTGTTCTAAAGGTCTTTGGGAACCGCTTGCGTAGCCCCACAGACCTGGGGGCTGCAGGCTTTCCTGCTGCCTTCAGACTCAAAACCACCCTTTCCCACTTGGCGCCGCGCCAGGCCCAAAAATGGCCATATGTCTGGAGACTGGTCCCATGCCCAAAGAGCCAGCAGGGAAAACTATGCCTTGTTCTAAAGCTCTTTGGGAACGGCTTGCGTAGCCCCACACACCTGGGGGCTGCAGGCTTTCCTGCTGCCTTCAGCCTCAAAACCACCCTTTCCCACTTGGCGCCGCGCCAGGCACAAAAATGGCCATATGTCTGGAGACTGGTCCCACGCCCAAAGAGCCAGCACGGAAAACTATGCCTTGTTCTAAAGCTCTTTGGGAACCGCTTGCGTAGCCCCACACACCTGGGGGCTGCAGGCTTTCCTGCTGCCTTCAGCCTCAAAAGCACCCTTTCCTACTTGGCATCGCGCCAGGCACATAAATGGCTATATGTCTGGAGACTGGTCCCACGCCCAAAGAGCCAGCACGGAAAACTATGCCTTGTTCTAAAGCTCTTTTGGAACCGCTTGCGTAGCCCCACACACCTGGGGGCTGCAGGCTTTCCTGCTGCCTTCAGACTCAAAACCACCCTTTCCCACTTGGCGCCGCGCCAGGCCCAAAAATGGCCATATATCTGGAGACTGGTCCCACGCCCAAAGAGCCAGCACGGAAAACTATGCCTTGTTCTAAAGCTCTTTGGGAACCGTTTGCGTAGCCCCACACACCTGGGGGCTGCAGGCTTTCCTGCTGCCTTCAGCCTCAAAAGCACCCTTTCCTACTTGGCATCGCGCCAGGCCCAAAAATGGCCATATGTCTGGAGACTGGTCCCACGCCCAAAGAGCCAGCAGGGAAAACTATGCCTTGTTCTAAAGCTCTTTTGGAACCGCTTGCGTAGCCCCACACACCTGGGGGCTGCAGGCTTTCCTGCTGCCTTCAGCCTCAAAAGCACCCTTTCCCACTTGGCGCCGCGCCAGGCCCAAAAATGGCCATATGGCTGGAGACTGGTCCCACGCCCAAAGAGCCAGCAGGGAAAACTATGCCTTGTTCTAAAGCTCTTTGGGAACCGCTTGCGTAGCCCCACACACCTGGGGGCTGCAGGCTTTCCTGCTGCCTTCAGACTCAAAACCACCCTTTCCCAAATGGCGCCACGCCAGGCCCAAAAATGGCCATATGTCTGGAGACTGGTTCCACGCCCAAAGAACCAGCAGGAAAAACTATGCCTTGTTCTAAAGCTCTTTGGGAACGGCTTGCGTAGCCCCACACACCTGGGGGCTGCAGGCTTTCCTGCTGCCTTCAGACTCAAAACCACCCTTTCCCACTTGGCATCCTGCCAGGCCCAAAAATGGCCATATGTCTGGAGACTGGTCCCTTTCCCAAAGAGCCAGCAGGGAAAACTATGCCTTGTTCTAAAGCTCTTTGGGAACCGCTTGCGTAGCCCCACACACCTGGGGGCTGCAGGCTTTCCTGCTGCCTTCAGACTCAAAACCACCCTTTTCCACATGGCGTCACGCAGGCCCAAAAATGGCCATATGTCTGGAGACTGGTCCCACGCCCAAAGAGCCAGCAGGGAAAACTATGCCTTTTTCTAAAGCTCTTTGGGAACCGCTTGCGTAGCCCCACACACCTGGGGGCTGCAGGCTTTCCTGCTGCCTTCAGCCTCAAAAGAACCCTTTCCCACTTGGCGCCACGCCAGGCCCAAAAATGGCCATATGTCTGAAGATTGGTCCCACGCCCAAAGAGCCAGCAGGGAAAACTATGCCTTGTTCTAAAGCTCTTTGGGAACCGCTTGCGTAGCCCCACACACCTGGGGGCTGCAGGCTTTCCTGCTGCCTTCAGACTCAAAAGCACGCTTTCCCACTTGGCGCCGCGCCAGGCCCAAAAATGGCCATATGTCTGGAGACTGGTCCCACGCCCAAAGAGCCAGCAGGGAAAACTATGCCTTGTTCTAAAGATCTTTGGGAACGGCTTGCGTAGCCCCACACACCTGGGGGCTGCAGGCTTTCCTGCTGCCTTCAGACTCAAAACCACACTTTCCCACTTGGCATCGTGCCAGGCACAAAAATGGCCATATTTCTGGAGACTGGTCCCTTTCCCAAAGAGCCACCAGGGAAAACTATGCCTTGTTCTAAAGCTCTTTGGGAACCGCTTGCGTGGCCCCTCACACCTGGGGGCTGCAGGCTTTCCTGCTGCCTTCAGCCTCAAATCCACCTTTCCCACATGGCGTCACGCCAGGCACAAAAATGGCCATATGTCTGGAGGTTGGTCCCACGCCCAAAGAGCCAGCAGGGAAAACTATGCCTTGTTCTAAAGCTCTTTGGGAACCGCTTGCGTAGCCCCACAGACCTGGGGGCTGCAGGCTTTCCTGCTGCCTTCAGCCTCAAAACCACCCTTTCCCACATGGCCCCGCGCCAGGCCCAAAAATGGCCATATGTCTGGAGACTGGTCCCACGCCCAAAGAGGCAGCAGGGAAAACTATGCCTTGTTCTAAAGCTCTTTGGGAACCGCTTGCGTAGCCCCACACACCTGGGGGCTGCAGGCTTTCCTGCTCTCTTCAGCCTCAAAACCACCCTTTCCCACTTGGCATCGCGCCAGGCACATAAATGGCCATATGTCTGGAGACTGGTCCCACGCCCAAAGAGCCAGCACGGAAAACTATGCCTTGTTCTAAAGCTCTTTGGGAACCGTTTGCGTAGCCCGACACACCTGGGGGCTGCAGGCTTTCCTGCTGCCTTCAGCCTCAAAAGCACCCTTTCCTACTTGGCATCGCGCCAAGCCCAAAAATGGCCATATGTCTGGAGACTGGTCCCACGCCCAAAGAGCCAGCAGGGAAAACTATGCCTTGTTCTAAAGCTCTTTGGGAACCGTTTGCGTAGCCTCACACACCTGGGGGCTGCAGGCTTTCCTGCTGCCTTCAGCCTCAAAAGAACCCTTTCCCACTTGGCGCCGCGCCAGGCCCAAAAATGGCCATATGTCTGGAGGTTGGTCCCACGCCCAAAGAGCCAGCAGGGAAAACTATGCCTTGTTCTAAAGCTCTTTGGGAACCGCTTGCGTAGACCCACACACCTGGGGGCTGCAGGCTTTCCTGCTCTCTTCAGCCTCAAAAGCACGCTTTCCCACTTGGCATCGCGCCAGGCACAAAAATGGCCATATGTCTGGAGACTGGTCCCACGCCCAAAGAGCCAGCAGGGAAAACTATGCCTTGTTCTAAAGGTCTTTGGGAACGGCTAGCGTAGCCCCACAGACCTGTGGGCTACATGCTTTCCTGCTGCCTTCAGCCTCAAAACCACCCTTTCCCACATGGCGCCAAGCCAGGCCCAAAAATGGCCATATGTCTGGAGACTGGTCCCATGCCCAAAGAGCCAGCAGGGAAAACTATGCCTTGTTCTAAAGCTCTTTGGGAACCGCTTGCGTAGCCCCACACACCTGGGGGCTGCAGGCTTTCCTGCTGCCTTCAGCCTCAAAACCACCCTTTCCCACTTGGCGCCGCGCCAGGCACAAAAATGGCCATATGTCTGGAGACTGGTCCCACGCCCAAAGAGCCAGCACGGAAAACTATGCCTTGTTCTAAAGCTCTTTGGGAACCGTTTGCGTAGCCCGACACACCTGGGGGCTGCAGGCTTTCCTGCTGCCTTCAGCCTCAAAACCACCCTTTTCCACTTGGCATCGCGCCAGGCACAAAAATAGCCATATCTCTGGAGACTGGTCCCACGCCCAAAGAGCCAGCACGGAAAACTATGCCTTGTTCTAAAGCTCTTTGGGAACCGCTTGCGTAGCCCCACAGACCTGGGGGCTGCAGGCTTTCCTGCTGCCTTCAGACTCAAAACCACCCTTTCCCACTTGGCGCCGCGCCAGGCCCAAAAATGGCCATATGTATGGAGACTGGTCCCACGCCCAAAGAGCCAGCAGGGAAAACTATGCCTTGTTCTAAAGCTCTTTGGGAACCGCTTGCGTAGCCCCACACACCTGGGGGCTGCAGGCTTTCCTGCTGCCTTCAGCCTCAAAACCACCCTTTCCCAAATGGCGCCACGCCAGGCCCAAAAATGGCCATATGTCTGGAGTTTGGTCCCACGCCCAAAGAACCAGCAGGGAAAAATATGCCTTGTTCTAAAGCTCTTTGGGAACGGCTTGCGTAGCCCCACACACCTGGGGGCTGCAGGCTTTCCTGCTGCCTTCAGACTCAAAACCACCCTTTCCCACTTGGCATCCTGCCAGGCCCAAAAATGGCCATATTTCTGGAGACTGGTCCCTTTCCCAAAGAGCCAGCAGGGAAAACTATGCCTTGTTCTAAAGCTCTTTGGTAACCGCTTGCGTAGCCCCACACACCTGGGGGCTGCAGGCTTTCCTGCTGCCTTCATCCTCAAAACCACCCTTTCCCACTTGGCATCGCGCCAGGCACATAAATGGCCATATATCTGGAGACTGGTCCCACGCCCAAAGAGCCAGCAGGGAAAACTATGCCTTGTTCTAAAGCTCTTTTGGAACCGCTTGCGTAGCCCCACACACCTGGGGGCTGCAGGCTTTCCTGCTGCCTTCAGACTCAAAACCACCCTTTCCCACTTGGCATCCTGCCAGGCCCAAAAATGGCCATATATCTTGAGACTGCTCCCTTTCCCAAAGAGCCAGCAGGGAAAACTATGCCTTGTTCTAAAGCTCTTTGGGAACCGCTTGCGTGGCCCCTCACACCTGGGGGCTGCAGGCTTTCCTGCTGCCTTCAGCCTCAAAACCACCCTTTCCCACTTGGCGCCGCGCCAGGCACAAAAATGGCCATATGTATGGAGGTTGGTCACACGCCCAAAGAGCCAGCAGGGAAAACTATGCCTTGTTCTAAAGCTCTTTGGGAACCGCTTGCGTAGCCCCACAGACCTGGGGGCTGCAGGCTTTCCTGCTGCCTTCAGCCTCAAAACCCCCCTTTCCCACTTGGCCCCGCGCCAGGCCCAAAAATGGCCATATGTCTGGAGACTGGTCACACGCCCAAAGAGCCAGCAGGGAAAACTATGCCTTGTTCTAAAGCTCTTTGGGAACGGATTGCGTAGCCCCACAGACCTGGGGGCTGCAGGCTTTCCTGCTGCCTTCAGCCTCAAAACCACCCTTTCCCAAATGGCGCCACGCCAGGCACAAAAATGGCCATATGTCTGGAGTTTGGTCAAACGCCCAAAGAGCCAGCAGGGAAAACTATGCCTTGTTCTAAAGCTCTTTGGGAACCGTTTGCGTAGCCCGACACACCTGGAGGCTGCAGGCTTTCCTGCTGCCTTCAGCCTCAAAAGCACCCTTTCCCAAATGGCGCCACGCCAGGCCCAAAAATGGCCATATGTCTGGAGACTGGTCCCACGCCCAAAGAGCCAGCAGGGAAAACTATGCCTTGTTCTAAAGCTCTTTGGGAACGGCTTGCGTAGCCCCACACACCTGGGGGCTGCAGGCTTTCCTGCTGCCTTCAGACTCAAAACCACCCTTTCCCACTTGGCATCCTGCCAGGCCCAAAAATGGCCATATTTCTGGAGACTGGTCCCTTTCCCAAAGAGCCAGCAGGGAAAACTATGCCTTGTTCTAAAGCTCTTTGGGAACCGCTTGCGTAGCCCCACACACCTGGGGGCTGCAGGCTTTCCTGCTGCCTTCAGCCTCAAAACCACCCTTTCCCACTTGGCCCCGCGCCAGGCACAAAAATGGCCATATATCTGGAGACTGGTCCCACGCCCAAAGAGCCAGCAGGGAAAACTATGCCTTGTTCTAAAGCTCTTTGGGAACGGCTTGCGTAGCCCCACACACCTGGGGGCTGCAGGCTTTCCTGCTGCCTTCAGACTCAAAACCACCCTTTCCCTCTTGGCATCGTGCCAGGCACAAAAATGGCCATATGTCTTGAGACTGCTCCCTTTCCCAAAGAGCCAGCAGGGAAAACTATGCCTTGTTCTAAAGCTCTTTCGGAACCGCTTGCGTGGCCCCTCACACCTGGGGGCTGCAGGCTTTCCTGCTGCCTTCAGCCTCAAAACCACCCTTTCCCACTTGGCGCCGCGCCAGGCACAAAAATGGCCATATGTATGGAGGTTGGTCACACGCCCAAAGAGCCAGCAGGGAAAACTATGCCTTGTTCTAAAGCTCTTTGGGAACGGATTGCGTATCCCCACAGACCTGGGGGCTGCAGGCTTTCCTGCTGCCTTCAGCCTCAAAACCCCCCTTTCCCACTTGGCGCCGCGCCAGGCCCAAAAATGGCCATATGTCTGGAGACTGGTCCCACGCCCAAAGAGCCAGCAGGGAAAACTATGCCTTGTTCTAAAGCTCTTTGGGAACCGTTTGCGTAGCCTCACACACCTGGGGGCTGCAGGCTTTCCTGCTGCCTTCAGCCTCAAAAGAACCCTTTCCCACTTGGCGCCGCGCCAGGCCCAAAAATGGCCATATGTCTGGAGACTGGTCCCACGCCCAAAGAGCCAGCACGGAAAACTATGCCTTGTTCTAAAGCTCTTTGGGAACCGCTTGCGTAGCCCCACACACCTGGGGGCTGCAGGCTTTCCTGCTGCCTTCAGCCTCAAAACCACCCTTTTCCACATGGCGTCACCCAGGCACAGAAATGGCCATATGTCTGGAGACTGGTCCCACGCCCAAAGAGCCAGCAGGGAAAACTATGCCTTGTTCTAAAGCTCTTTGGGAACCGTTTGCGTAGCCTCACACACCTGGGGGCTGCAGGCTTTCCTGCTGCCTTCAGCCTCAAAAGAACCCTTTCCCACTTGGCGCCGCGCCAGGCCCAAAAATGGCCATATGTCTGAAGATTGGTCCCATTCCCAAAGAGCCAGCAGGGAAAACTATGCCTTGTTCTAAAGCTCTTTGGGAACCGCTTGCGTAGCCCCACACACCTGGGGGCTGCAGGCTTTCCTGCTGCCTTCAGACTCAAAACCACCCTTTTCCACATGGCGTCACCCAGGCACAGAAATGGCCATATGTCTGGAGACTGGTCCCACGCCCAAAGAGCCAGCAGGGAAAACTATGCCTTGTTCTAAAGCTCTTTGGGAACCGCTTGCGTAGCCCCACACACCTGGGGGCTGCAGGCTTTCCTGCTGCCTTCAGCCTCAAAACCCCCTTTTCCACTTGGCGCCGCGCCAGGCACAAAAATGGCCATATGTCTGGAGACTGGTCCCACGCCCAAAGAGCCAGCAGGGAAAACTATGCCTTGTTCTAAAGCTCTTTGGGAACCGCTTGCGTAGCCCCACACACCTGGAGGCTGCAGGCTTTCCTGCTGCCTTTAGCCTCAAAAGCACACTTTCCTACTTGGCATCGCGCCAGGCACATAAATAGCCATATGTCTGGAGACTGGTCCCTTTCCCAAAGAGCCAGCAGGGAAAACTATGCCTTGTTCTAAAGCTCTTTGGGAACCGCTTGCGTGGCCCCTCACACCTGGGGGCTGCAGGCTTTCCTGCTGCCTTCAGCCTCAAACCCACCTTTCCCACATGGCGTCACGCCAGGCACAAAAATGGCCATATGTCTGGAGGTTGGTCCCACGCCCAAAGAGCCAGCAGGGAAAACTATGCCTTGTTCTAAAGCTCTTTGGGAACCGCTTGCGTAGCCCCACAGACCTGGGGGCTGCAGGCTTTCCTGCTGCCTTCAGACTCAAAACCACCCTTTCCCACTTGGCGCCGCGCCAGGCACAAAAATGGCCATATGTATGGAGGTTGGTCCCACGCCCAAAGAGCCAGCAGGGAAAACTATGCCTTGTTCTAAAGCTCTTTGGGAACCGCTTGCGTAGGCCCACAGACCAGGGGGCTGCAGGCTTTCCTGCTGCCTTCAGACTCAAAACCACCCTTTCCTACTTGGCCCCGCGCCAGGCCCAAAAATGGCCATATGTCTGGAGACTGGTCCCACGCCCAAAGAGCCAGCAGGGAAAACTATGCCTTGTTCTAAAGCTCTTTGGGAACCGCTTGCGTAGCCTCACACACCTGGGGGCTGCAGGCTTTCCTGCTGCCTTCAGCCTCAAAAGAACCCTTTCCCACTTGGCGCCGCGCCAGGCACAAAAATGGCCATATGTCTGAAGATTGGTCCCACGCCCAAAGAGCCAGCAGGGAAAACTATGCCTTGTTCTAAAGCTCTTTGGGAACCGCTTGCGTAGCCCCACACACCTGGGGGCTGCAGGCTTTCCTGCTCTCTTCAGCCTCAAAAGCACGCTTTCCCACTTGGCGCCGCGCCAGGCCCAAAAATGGCCATATGTCTGGAGACTGGTCCCACGCCCAAAGAGCCAGCACGGAAAACTATGCCTTGTTCTAAAGCTCTTTGGGAACCGCTTGCGTAGCCCCACACACCTGGGGGCTGCAGGCTTTCCTGCTGCCTTCAGCCTCAAAACCACCCTTTCCCACTTGGCGCCGCGCCAGGCACAAAAATGGCCATATGTATGGAGGTTGGTCCCACGCCCAAAGAGCCAGCAGGGAAAACTATGCCTTGTTCTAAAGCTCTTTGGGAACGGATTGCGTAGCCCCACAGACCTGGGGGCTGCAGGCTTTCCTGCTGCCTTCAGCCTCAAAACCCCCCTTTCCCACTTGGCCCCGCGCCAGGCCCAAAAATGGCCATATGTCTAGAGACTGGTCCCACGCCCAAAGAGCCAGCACGGAAAACTATGCCTTGTTCTAAAGCTCTTTGGGAACCGCTTGCGTAGCCCCACACACCTGGGGGCTGCAGGCTTTCCTGCTGCCTTCAGCCTCAAAACCACCCTTTCCCACTTGGCATCGCGCCAGGCACATAAATGGCCATATGTCTGGAGACTGGTCCCACGCCCAAAGAGCCAGCAGGGAAAACTATGCCTTGTTCTAAAGCTCTTTGGGAACCGTTTGCGTAGCCCGACACACCTGGGGGCTGCAGGCTTTCCTGCTGCCTTCAGCCTCAAAACCACCCTTTCCAACTTGGCATCGCGCCAGGCACAAAAATGGCCATATGTCTGGAGACTGGTCCCACGCCCAAAGAGCCAGCACGGAAAAATATGCCTTGTTCTAAAGGTCTTTGGGAACCGCTTGCGTAGCCCCACAGACCTGGGGGCTGCAGGCTTTCCTGCTGCCTTCAGCCTCAAAACCACCCTTTCCCACTTGGCGCCGCGCCAGGCACAAAAATGGCCATATGTCTGGAGACTGGTCCCACGCCCAAAGAGCCAGCAGGGAAAACTATGCCTTGTTCTAAAGCTCTTTGGGAACCGCTTGCGTAGCCCCACACACCTGGGGGCTGCAGGCTTTCCTGCTGCCTTCAGCCTCAAAAGCACCCTTTCCTACTTGGCATCGCGCCAGGCACATAAATGGCCATATGGCTGGAGACCGGTCCCACGCCCAAAGAGCCAGCAGGGAAAACTATGCCTTGTTCTAAAGCTCTTTGGGAACCGCTTGCGTAGCCCCACACACCTGGGGGCTGCAGGCTTTCCTGCTGCCTTCAGACTCAAAACCACCCTTTCCCAAATGGCGCCACGCCAGGCCCAAAAATGGCCATATGTCTGGAGTTTGGTCCCACGCCCAAAGAACCAGCAGGAAAAACTATGCCTTGTTCTAAAGCTCTTTGGGAACGGCTTGCGTAGCCCCACACACCTGGGGGCTGCAGGCTTTCCTGCTGCCTTCAGACTCAAAACCACCCTTTCCCACTTGGCATCCTGCCAGGCCCAAAAATGGCCATATTTCTGGAGACTGGTCCCTTTCCCAAAGAGCCAGCAGGGAAAACTATGCCTTGTTCTAAAGCTCTTTGGGAACCGCTTGCGTGGCCCCACAGACCTGGGGGCTGCAGGCTTTCCTGCTGCCTTCAGCCTCAAAACCACCCTTTTCCACATGGCGTCACGCAGGCACAAAAATGGCCATATGTCTGGAGACTGGTCCCACGCCCAAAGAGCCAGCAGGGAAAACTATGCCTTTTTCTAAAGCTCTTTGGTAACCGTTTGCGTAGCCCCACACACCTGGGGGCTGCAGGCTTTCCTGCTGCCTTCAGCCTCAAAAGAACCCTTTCCCACTTGGCGCCACGCCAGGCCCAAAAATGGCCATATGTCTGAAGATTGGTCCCATGCCCAAAGAGCCAGCAGGGAAAACTATGCCTTGTTCTAAAGCTCTTTGGGAACCGCTTGCGTAGCCCCACACACCTGGGGGCTGCAGGCTTTCCTGCTCTCTTCAGCCTCAAAAGCACGCTTTCCCACTTGGCGCCGCGCCAGGCCCAAAAATGGCCATATGTCTGAAGATTGGTCCCACGCCCAAAGAGCCAGCAGGGAAAACTATGCCTTGTTCTAAAGCTCTTTGGGAACCACTTGCGTAGCCCCACACACCTGGGGGCTGCAGGCTTTCCTGCTGCCTTCAGACTCAAAACCACACTTTCCACTTGGCATCGTGCCAGGCACAAAAATGGCCATATTTCTGGAGACTGGTCCCTTTCCCAAAGAGCCACCAGGGAAAACTATGCCTTGTTCTAAAGCTCTTTGGGAACCGCTTGCGTGGCCCCTCACACCTGGGGGCTGCAGGCTTTCCTGCTGCCTTCAGCCTCAAATCCACCTTTCCCACATGGCGTCACGCCAGGCACAAAAATGGCCATATGTCTGGAGGTTGGTCCCACGCCCAAAGAGCCAGCAGGGAAAACTATGCCTTGTTCTAAAGCTCTTTGGGAACCGCTTGCGTAGCCCCACACACCTGGGGGCTGCAGGCTTTCCTGCTGCCTTCAGCCTCAAAACCACCCTTTCCCACATGGCCCCGCGCCAGGCCCAAAAATGGCCATATGTCTGGAGACTGGTCCCACGCCCAAAGAGGCAGCAGGGAAAACTATGCATTGTTCTAAAGCTCTTTGGGAACCGCTTGCGTAGGCCAACACACCTGGGTGCTGCAGGCTTTCCTGCTCCCTTCAGCCTCAAAAGCACCCTTTCCTACTTGGCATCGCGCCAGGCCCAAAAATGGCCATATGTCTGGAGACTGGTCCCACGCCCAAAGAGCCAGCAGGGAAAACTATGCCTTGTTCTAAAGCTCTTTGGGAACCGTTTGCGTAGCCTCACACACCTGGGGGCTGCAGGCTTTCCTGCTCTCTTCAGCCTCAAAAGAACCCTTTCCCACTTGGCGCCGCGCCAGGCCCAAAAATGGCCATATGTCTGAAGATTGGTCCCACGCCCAAAGAGCCAGCAGGGAAAACTATGCCTTGTTCTAAAGCTCTTTGGGAACCGCTTGCGTAGACCCACACACCTGGGGGCTGCAGGCTTTCCTGCTGTCTTCAGCCTCAAAAGCACGCTTTCCCACTTGGCATCGCGCCAGGCACAAAAATGGCCATATGTCTGGAGACTGGTCCCACGCCCAAAGAGCCAGCAGGGAAAACTATGCCTTGTTCTAAAGCTCTTTGGGAACGGCTTGCGTAGCCCCACAGACCTGTGGGCTGCAGGCTTTCCTGCTGCCTTCAGCCTCAAAACCACCCTTTCCCACTTGGCGCCGCGCCAGGCACAAAAATGGCCATATGTCTGGAGGTTGGTCACACGCCCAAAGAGCCAGCAGGGAAAACTATGCCTTGTTCTAAAGCTCTTTGGGAACGGATTGCGTAGCCCCACAGACCTGGGGGCTGCAGGCTTTCCTGCTGCCTTCAGCCTCAAAACCACCCTTTCCCACTTGGCCCCGCGCCAGGCCCAAAAATGGCCATATGTCTGGAGACTGGTCCCACGCCCAAAGAGCCAGCACGGAAAACTATGCCTTGTTCTAAAGCTCTTTGGGAACCGCTTGCGTAGCCCCACACACCTGGGGGCTGCAGGCTTTCCTGCTCTCTTCAGCCTCAAAAGCACCCTTTCCTACTTGGCATCGCGCCAGGCACATAAATGGCCATATGTCTGGAGACTGGTCCCACGCCCAAAGAGCCAGCACGGAAAACTATGCCTTGTTCTAAAGCTCTTTGGGAACCGTTTGCGTAGCCCGACACACCTGGGGGCTGCAGGCTTTCCTGCTGCCTTCAGCCTCAAAACCACCCTTTTCCACTTGGCATCGCGCCAGGCCCAAAAAAGGCCATATGTCTGGAGACTGGTCCCACGCCCAAAGAGCCAGCACGGAAAACTATGCCTTGTTCTAAAGCTCTTTGGGAACCGCTTGCGTAGCCCCACAGACCTGGGGGCTGCAGGCTTTCCTGCTGCCTTCAGACTCAAAACCACCCTTTCCCACTTGGCGCCGCGCCAGGCCCAAAAATGGCCATATGTCTGGAGACTGGTCCCACGCCCAAAGAGCCAGCACGGAAAACTATGCCTTGTTCTAAAGCTCTTTGGGAACCGTTTGCGTAGCCCCACACACCTGGGGGCTGCAGGCTTTCCTGCTGCCTTCAGCCTCAAAACCCCCCTTTCCCACTTGGCCCCGCGCCAGGCCCAAAAATGGCCATATGTCTGGAGACTGGTCCCACGCCCAAAGAGCCAGCACGGAAAACTATGCCTTGTTCTAAAGCTCTTTGGGAACGGATTGCGTAGCCCCACAGACCTGGGGGCTGCAGGCTTTCCTGCTGCCTTCAGCCTCAAAACCCCCCTTTCCCACTTGGCCCCGCGCCAGGCCCAAAAATGGCCATATGTCTGGAGACTGGTCACACGCCCAAAGAGCCAGCAGGGAAAACTATGCCTTGTTCTAAAGCTCTTTGGGAACCGCTTGCGTAGCCCCACACACCTGGGGGCTGCAGGCTTTCCTGCTGCCTTCAGCCTCAAAACCACCCTTTCCCAAATGGCGCCACGCCAGGCACAAAAATGGCCATATGTCTGGAGTTTGGTCAAACGCCCAAAGAGCCAGCAGGGAAAACTATGCCTTGTTCTAAAGCTCTTTGGGAACCGCTTGCGTAGCCCCACAGACCTGGGGGCTGCAGGCTTTCCTGCTGCCTTCAACCTCAAAACCACCCTTTTCCACATGGCGTCACCCAGGCACAGAAATGGCCATATGTCTGGAGACTGGTCCCACGCCCAAAGAGCCAGCAGGGAAAACTATGCCTTGTTCTAAAGCTCTTTGGGAACCGTTTGCGTAGCCTCACACACCTGGGGGCTGCAGGCTTTCCTGCTGCCTTCAGCCTCAAAAGAACCCTTTCCCACTTGGCGCCGCGCCAGGCCCAAAAATGGCCATATGTCTGAAGATTGGTCCCACGCCCAAAGAGCCAGCAGGGAAAACTATGCCTTGTTCTAAAGCTCTTTGGGAACGGCTTGCGTAGCCCCACACACCTGGGGGCTGCAGGCTTTCCTGCTCTCTTCAGCCTCAAAAGCACGCTTTCCCACTTGGCGCCGCGCCAGGCCCAAAAATGGCCATATGTCTGGAGACTGGTCCAACGCCCAAAGAGCCAGCAGGGAAAACTATGCCTTGTTCTAAAGCTCTTTGGGAACCGCTTGCGTAGGCCAACACACCTGGGTGCTGCAGGCTTTCCTGCTGCCTTCAGCCTCAAAACCACCCTTTCCCACTTGGCATCGCGCCAGGCACATAAATGGCCATATGTCTGGAGACTGGTCCCATGCCCAAAGAGCCAGCACGGAAAATTATGCCTTGTTCTAAAGCTCTTTGGGAACCGTTTGCGTAGCCCGACACACCTGGGGGCTGCAGGCTTTCCTGCTGCCTTCAGCCTCAAAAGCACCCTTTCCTACTTGGCATCGCGCCAGGCCCAAAAATGGCCATATGTCTGGAGACTGGTCCCACGCCCAAAGAGCCAGCAGGGAAAACTATGCCTTGTTCTAAAGCTCTTTGGGAACGGCTAGCGTAGCCCCAGAGACCTGTGGGCTGCAGGCTTTCCTGCTGCCTTCAGCCTCAAAACCACCCTTTCCCACTTGGCGCCGCGCCAGGCACAAAAATGGCCATATGTCTGGAGACTGGTCCCACGCCCAAAGAGCCAGCAGGGAAAACTATGCCTTGTTCTAAAGCTCTTTGGGAACCGCTTGCGTAGCCCCACACACCTGGGGGCTGCAGGCTTTCCTGCTGCCTTCAGCCTCAAAAGCACACTTTCCTACTTGGCATCGCGCCAGGCACATAAATAGCCATATGTCTGGAGACTGGTCCCTTTCCCAAAGAGCCAGCAGGGAAAACTATGCCTTGTTCTAAAGCTCTTTGGGAACCGCTTGCGTGGCCCCTCACACCTGGGGGCTGCAGGCTTTCCTGCTGCCTTCAGCCTCAAACCCACCTTTCCCACATGGCGTCACGCCAGGCACAAAAATGGCCATATGTCTGGAGACTGGTCCCACGCCCAAAGAGCCAGCAGGGAAAACTATGCCTTGTTCTAAAGCTCTTTGGGAACCGCTTGCGTAGCCCCACACACCTGGGGGCTGCAGGCTTTCCTGCTGCCTTCAGCCTCAAAACCACCCTTTCCCACTTGGCGCCGCGCCAGGCACAAAAATGGCCATATGTCTGGAGGTTGGTCACACGCCCAAAGAGCCAGCAGGGAAAAATATGCCTTGTTCTAAAGCTCTTTGGGAACGGATTGCGTAGCCCAACAGACCTGGGGGCTGCAGGCTTTCCTGCTGCCTTCAGCCTCAAAACCCCCCTTTCCCACTTGGCCCCGCGCCAGGCCCAAAAATGGCCATATGTCTGGAGACTGGTCCCACGCCCAAAGAGCCAGCACGGAAAACTATGCCTTGTTCTAAAGCTCTTTGGGAACCGCTTGCGTAGCCCCACACACCTGGGGGCTGCAGGCTTTCCTGCTGCCTTCAGCCTCAAAACCACCCTTTCCCACTTGGCATCGCGCCAGGCACATAAATGGCCATATTGCTGGAGACTGGTCCCACGCCCAAAGAGGCAGCAGGGAAAACTATGCCTTGTTCTAAAGCTCTTTGGGAACCGCTTGCGTAGCCCGACACACCTGGGGGCTGCAGGCTTTCCTGCTGCCTTCAGCCTCAAAAGCACCCTTTCCTACTTGGCATCGCGCCAGGCCCAAAAATGGCCATATGTCTGGAGACTGGTCCCACGCCCAAAGAGCCAGCAGTGAAAACTATGCCTTGTTCTAAAGCTCTTTGGGAACCGCTTGCGTAGCCCCACACACCTGGGGGCTGCAGGCTTTCCTGCTCTCTTCAGCCTCAAAAGCACGCTTTCCCACTTGGCGCCGCGCCAGGCCCATAAATGGCCATATGTCTGGAGACTGGTCCCACGCCCAAAGAGCCAGCAGGGAAAACTATGCCTTGTTCTAAAGCTCTTTGGGAACCGCTTGCGTAGCCTCACACACCTGGGGGCTGCAGGCTTTCCTGCTGCCTTCAGCCTCAAAACCACCCTTTCCCACTTGGCGCCGCGCCAGGCACAAAAATGGCCATATGTATGGAGGTTGGTCACACGCCCAAAGAGCCAGCAGGGAAAACTATGCCTTGTTCTAAAGCTCTTTGGGAACGGCTTGCGTAGCCCCACACACCTGGGGGCTGCAGGCTTTCCTGCTGCCTTCAGCCTCAAAACCACCCTTTTCCACATGGCGTCACCCAGGCACAGAAATGGCCATATGTCTGGAGACTGGTCCCACGCCCAAAGAGCCAGCAGGGAAAACTATGCCTTGTTCTAAAGCTCTTTGGGAACCGTTTGCGTAGCCTCACACACCTGGGGGCTGCAGGCTTTCCTGCTGCCTTCAGCCTCAAAAGAACCCTTTCCCACTTGGCGCCGCGCCAGGCCCAAAAATGGCCATATGTCTGAAGATTGGTCCCACGCCCAAAGAGCCAGCACGGAAAACTATGCCTTGTTCTAAAGCTCTTTGGGAACCGCTTGCGTAGCCCCACACACCTGGGGGCTGCAGGCTTTCCTGCTCTCTTCAGCCTCAAAAGCACGCTTTCCCACTTGGCGCCGCGCCAGGCCCAAAAATGGCCATATGTCTGGAGACTGGTCCCACGCCCAAAGAGCCAGCAGGGAAAACTATGCCTTGTTCTAAAGCTCTTTGGGAATGGCTAGCGTAGCCCCACAGACCTGGGGGCTGCATGCTTTCCTGCTGCCTTCAGCCTCAAAACCACCCTTTCCCACATGGCGCCAAGCCAGGCCCAAAAATGGCCATATGTCTGGAGACTGGTCCCATGCCCAAAGAGCCAGCAGGGAAAACTATGCCTTGTTCTAAAGCTCTTTGGGAACCGCTTGCGTAGCCCCAGACACCTGGGGGCTGCAGGCTTTCCTGCTGCCTTCAGACTCAAAAGCACCCTTTCCTACTTGGCATCGCGCCAGGCACATAAATGGCCATATGTCTGGAGACTGGTCCCACGCCCAAAGAGCCAGCAGGGAAAACTATGCCTTGTTCTAAAGCTCTTTGGGAACCGCTTGCGTAGCCCCAGACACCTGGGGGCTGCAGGCTTTCCTGCTCTCTTCAGCCTCAAAACCACCCTTTCCCACTTGGCGCCGCGCCAGGCCCAAAAATGGCCATATGTCTGGAGACTGGTCCCACGCCCAAAGAGCCAGCAGGGAAAACTATGCCTTGTTCTAAAGCTCTTTGGGAACGGCTAGCGTAGCCCCAGAGACCTGTGGGCTGCATGCTTTCCTGCTGCCTTCAGCCTCAAAACCACCCTTTCCCACATGGCGCCAAGCCAGGCCCAAAAATGGCCATATGTCTGGAGACTGGTCCCATGCCCAAAGAGCCAGCAGGGAAAACTATGCCTTGTTCTAAAGCTCTTTGGGAACCGCTTGCGTAGCCCCACACACCTGGGGGCTGCAGGCTTTCCTGCTGCCTTCAGCCTCAAAACCACCCTTTCCCACTTGGCGCCGCGCCAGGCCCAAAAATGGCCATATGTCTGGAGACTGGTCCCACGCCCAAAGAGCCAGCACGGAAAACTATGCCTTGTTCTAAAGCTCTTTGGGAACCGCTTGCGTAGCCCCACACACCTGGGGGCTGCAGGCTTTCCTGCTGCCTTCAGCCTCA